>NC_136918.1:106843417-108043417 GCF_949752795.1 Hyperoodon ampullatus | reverse complement strand
ATCCAGGGGCGGCTTCCCTGGGAGAACGCACGGCGCGCCTTGGGCTGGTGCAACGTCACGCCGACCTCTGCCGCTGCAGGCTCGACCCGCACTCCGTGCCCCTCCCTCACGCCCGGCCTGAGAGAGCCAGAGTTCCCGAAGAGGCTGCTCCTTTAACCCTTTCCTGTCTGAGCGAAGAACAGACGCCCTCCGGCGACCTACACGCAGAGGCGGGGCCAAATCCAAAGCTGAGACCCGGGAGCTGTGAGAACAAAGAAGAGAAAGGGAAACCTCTCCCAGCAGCCTCAGAAGCAGTGGATTAAAGCTCCACAATCAACTTGATGTACCCTGCATCTGTGGAATACATGAATAGACAACAAATCATCCCAAATTGAGGAGCCAGGAGTCAGTGCTGTGCCTCTGAGGTGGGAGAGCCAACTTCAGGACACTGGTCCACAAGAGACCTCCCAGCTCCACATAATATCAAACGGCGAAAATCTTCCAGAGATCTCCATCTCAACACCAGCACCCAGGTTCACTCAACGACCAGCAAGCTACAGTGCTGGACACCCTATGCCAAACAACTAGCAAGACAGGAACACAACGCCACCCATTAGCAGAGAGGTGGCCTATAATCACAAAAAGTCCGCAGACACACCAAAACACACCACCAGACGTGGACCTGCCCACCAGAAAGACAAGATCCAGCCTCATCCACCAGAACACAGGCACTAGTCCCCTCCACCAGGAAGCCTACACAACCCACTAAACCAACCTTAGCCACTGGGGACAGACACCAAAAACAACAGGAACTACGAACCTGCAGCCTGCAAAAAGGAGACCCCAAACACAGTAACATAAGCAAAATGAGAAGACAGAAAAACACACAGCAGGAGAAGGAGCAAGATAAAAACCCACCAGACCTAACAAATGAAGAGGTAATAGGCAGTCTACCTGAAAAAGAATTCAGAATAATGATGGTAAAGATGATCCAAGATTCTATTTCCCAGATCCAAAATCTTGGAAATAGAATAGAGAAAATGCAAGAAACAGTTAACAAGGACCTAGAAGAACTAAAGATGAATCAAGCATCGTTTAAAAACACAATAAATGAAATAAAAAATACTCTAGATGGGATCAATAGCAGAATAACTGAGGCAGAAGAACGGCTAAGTGAGGTGGAAGATAAAATAGTGGAAATAACTGCTGCAGAGCAAAATAAAGAAAAAAGAATGAAAAGAACAGAGGACAGTCTCAGAGACCTCTGGGACAACATTAAACGCACCAACATTCAAATTATAGGGGTCCCAGAAGAAGAAGAGAAAAATAAAGGGACTGAGAAAATATTTGAAGAGATTATAGTTGAAAACTTCCCTAATAAGGGAAAGGAAATAGTTAATCAAGTCCAGGAGGCACAGAGTCCCATACAGAATAAATGCAAGGAGAAATACGCCAAGACACATATTAATCAAACTGTCAAAAATTAAACACAAAGAAATCATATTAAAAGCAGCAAGGCAAAAACAACAAGTAACACACAAGGGAATCCCCATCAGGATAACAGCTGATCTCTCAGCAGAAACTCTACAAGCCAGAAGGGAGTGGCAGGACATAATTAAAGTGATGAAGGAGAAAAACCTGCAACCAAGATTACTCTACCCAGCAAGGATCTCATTCAGATTTGATGGAGAAATTAAAACCTTTACAGACAAGCAAAAGCTGAGAGAGTTCAGCACCACCAAACCAGCTTTACAACAAATGCTAAAGGAACTTCCCTAGGCAAGAAACACAACAGAAGGAAAAGACCTACAATAACGAACCCAAAACAATTAAGAAAATGGGAATAGGAACATACATATCGATAATTACCTTAAATGTAAATGGACTAAATGCTCCCACCAAAAGACACAGATTGGCTGAATGGATACAAAAACAAGACCCATATATATGCTGTCTACAAGAGACCCACTTCAGACCTAGAGACACATACAGACTGAAAGTAAGGGAATGGAAAAAGATATTCCATGAAAATGGAAACCAAAAGAAAGCTGGAGTAGCAATTCTCATATCAGACAAAATAGACTTTAAAATAAAGACTACTAGAAGAGACAAAGAAGGACACTACATAATGATCAAGGGATCGATCCAAGAAGAAGATATAACAATTGTAAATATTTATGCACCCAACATATGAGCACCTCAATACATAAGGCAAATAATAACAGCCATAAAAAGAGAAATCAACAGTAACACAATCATAGTAGGGGGCTTTAACACCCCACTTTCACCAATGGACAGATTATCCAAAATGAAAATAAATAAGGAAACACAAGCTTTAAATGATACATTAAACAAGATGGACTTAATTGATATTTATAGGACATTCCATCCAAAAACAACAGAATAGACATTTTTCTCAAGTGCTCATGGAACATTCTCCAGGATAGATCATATCTTGGGTCACAAATCAAGCCTTGGTAAATTTAAGAAAATTGAAATTGTATCAAGTATCTTTTCCGACCACAATGCTATGAGACTAGATATCAATTACAGGAAAAGAGCTGTAAAAAATACAAACACATGGAGGCTAAACAATACACTACTTAATAACGAAGTGATCACTGAAGAAATCAAAGAGGAAATTAAAAAATACCTAGAAACAAATGACAATGGAGACACGACGACCCAAAACCTATGGGATGCAGCAAAAGCAGTTCTAAGAGGGAAGTTTATAGCAATACAATCCCACCTTAAGAAACAGGAAACATCTCGAATAAACAACCTGACCGTGCACCTAAAGCAATTAGAGAAAGAAGAACGAAAACATCCCAAAGTTAGCAGAAGGAAAGAAATCATAAAAATCAGATCAGAAATAAATGAAAAAGAAATGAAGGAAACGATAGCAAAGATCAATAAAACTAAAATCTGGTTCTTTGAGAAGGTAAACAAAATTGATAAACCATTAGCCAGACTCATCAAGAAAAAAAGGGAGAAGACTCAAATCAATAGAATTAGAAATGAAAAAGGAGAAGTAACAACTGACACTGCAGAAATACAAAAGATCATGAGAGATTACTACAAGAAACTCTATGCCAATAAAATGGACAACCTGGAAGAAATGGACAAATTCTTAGAAATGCACAACCTGCCAAGACTGAATCAGGAAGAAATAGAAAATATGAAGAGACCAATCACAAGCACTGAAATTGAAACTGTGATTAAAAATCTTCCATCAAACAAAAGCCCTGGACCAGATGGGTTCACAGGCGAATTCTATCAAACATTTAGAGAAGAGCTAACACCTATCCTTCTCAAACTCTTCCAAAATATAGCAGAGGGAGGAGCACTCCCAAACTCATTCTACGAGGCCACCATCACCTTGATACCAAAACCATGCAAGGATGTCAAAAAGAAAGAAAACTACAGGCCAATATAACTGATGAACATAGACGCAAAAATCCTCAACAAAATACTAGCAAACAGAATCCAACAGCACATTAAAAGGATCATACACCATGATCAAGTGGGGTTTATTCCAGGAATGCAAGGATTCTTCAATATACTCAAATCAATCAACGTGATACACCATATTAACAAATTGAAGGAGAAAAACCATATGATCATCTCAATAGATGCAGAGAAAGCTTTCGACAAAATTCAACACCCATTTATGATAAAAACCCTGCAGAAAGCAGGCATAGAGGGAACTTTCCTCAACATAATAAAGGCCATATATGACAAACCCACAGCCAGCATCGTCCTCAATGGTGAAAAACTGAAACCTTTTCCACTCGGATCAGGAACAAGACAAGGTTGCCCACTCTCACCACTCTTATTCAACATAGTTTTGGAAGTTTTAGCCACAGCAATCAGAGAAGAAAAGGAAATAAAAGGAACCCAAATCGGAAAAGAAGAAGTAAAGCTGTCACTGTTTGCAGATGACATGATGCTATACATAGAGAATCCTAAAGATGCTACCAGAAAACTACTAGAGCTAATCAATGAATTTGGTAAAGTTGCAGGATACAAAATTAATGCACAGAAATCTCTGGCATTCCTATATACTAATGATGAAAAATCTGAAAGTGAAATCAAGAAAACACTCCCATTTAACATTGCAACAAAAAGAATAAAATATCTAGGAATAAACCTACCTAAGGAGACAAAAGACCTGTATGCAGAAAATTATAAGACACTGATGAAAGAAATTAAAGATGATACAAATAGATGGAGAGATGTACCACGTTCTTGGATTGGAAGAATCAACATTGTGAAAATGACTTTACTACCCAAAGCAATCTACAGATTCAGTGCAATCCCTTTCATACTACCAAGGGCATTTTTCACAGAACTAGAGCAAAAAATTTCACAATTTGTATGGAAACACAAAAGACCCCGAATAGCCAAAGCAATCTTGAGAACGAAAAATGGAGCTGGAGGAATCAGGCTCCCTGACTTCAGACTATACTACAAAGCTACAGTAATCAAGACAGTGTGGTACTGGCACAAAAACAGAAATATAGATCAATGGAACAGGATAGAAAGCCCAGAGATAAACCCACGGACATATGGTCACGTTATCTTTGATAAAGGAGGCAGGAATGTACAGTGGAGAAAGGACAGTCTCTTCAATAAGTGGTGCTGGGAAAACTGGACAGGGATATGTACAAGTATGAGATTAGATCACTCCCTAACACCATACACAAAAGTAAGCTCAAAATGGATTAAAGACCTAAATGTAAGTCCAGACACTATCAAACTCTTAGAGGAAAACATAGGCAGAACACTCTATGACATAAATCACAGCAAGATGCTTTTTGACCCACCTCCTAGAGAAATGGATATAAAGACAAAAATAAACACATGGGACCTAATGAAACTTCAAAGCTTTTGCACAGCAAAGGAAACCATAAACAAGACCAAAAGACAACCCTCAGAGTGGGAGAAAATATTTGCAAATTAAGCAACTGACAAAGGATTAATCTCCAAAATTTATAAGCAGCTCAATAACAAAAAAACAAACAACCCAATCCAAAAATGGGCAGAAGACCTAAATAGACATTTCTCCACAGAAGATATACAGACTGGCAACAAACACATGAAAGGATGCTCAACATCTTTACTCATTAGAGAAATGCAAATCAAAACTACAATGAGATATCATCTCATACCAGTCAGAATGGCCATCATCAAAAAATCTAGAAACAATAAATGATGGAGAGGGTGTGGCAAAAAGGGAACACTCTTGCACTGCTGGTGGGAATGTGAATTGGTACAGCCACTATGGAGAATGGTATGGAGGTTCCTTAAAAAACTACAAATAGAACTACCATATGACCCAGCAATCCCACTACTGGGCATATACCCTGAGAAAACCATAATTCAAAAAGAGACATGTACCAAAATGTTTATAGCAGCCCTATTTACAATAGCCCGGAGATGGAAACAACCTAAGTGTCCATCATCAGATGAATGGGTAAAGAAGATGTGGCACATATATACAATGGAATATTATTCAGCCATAAAAAGAAATGAAATTGAGCTATTTGTAATGAGGTGGATGGACCTAGAGTCTGTCATACAGAGTGAAGTCAGAAAGAGAAAGACAAATACTTTATGCTGACACATATATATGGAATTTAAGAAAAAAAAATGTCATGAAGAACATAGGGGTAAGACAGGAATAAAAACACAGACCTACTAGAGAATGGACTTGAGGATATGGGGAAGGGGAAGGGTAAGCTGTGACAAAGTGAAAGAGCGGCATGGACATATATACACTACCAAACGTAAGGTAGATAGCTAGTGGGAAGCAGCCGCATAGCACAGGGAGATCAGCTCGGTGCTTTGTGACCGCCTGGAGGGGTGGGATAGGGAGTGTGGGAGGGAGACGCAAAAGGGAGGGGATATGGGAACATATGTATATGTATAACTGATTAAATTTGTTATAAAGCAAAAAATAAAAAATAAAAAAAAAATAATAATAATAATTAAAAAAATAATAATAATTTATAAACATGCCACCTTTAAAATCGATAACTAACTTTGAAAATTTGAATTAAATTCTTATTAGATTTATTTTGCCCAGTACATATAATAGAAAGTAATTTACACTTGAAATGTATTGTGTCTTTATACATCTTCTCTTGGTTCAATGCAATTATTTTACTCTGTTGTAATAGTGAAAGCCTGTAATAAAATAGACTCGTTTATTTTGAGAAGATATTCATTTCCACTAAATTCTATTGCTTCAAATCTTTTTTTATTTCCTTTCCCTTGGAAATCTGAGAAAATCCTATGATTTGGATAATGAACACTGGCTTTTCAGATTTCTAAAAAATTCATCACAGTGTTTTTGACACATCAAGCAATCACAAAACCAGCACTGGCCCGAGCATGATGATGACTTGTCAGACTGAAGTGCTGTGCCTACCTAGGCATTTTCATGTTTTGTAGATAACAAGGTGAAAAGTGAGTAAACACTACACAACAAGAGAACAAAAGAATTCCCCATTTGCATTCTATTGCTTACATCTGCTCCAGGGGTTATTTTAATTTTAAAAAATGAAAGTATGTATGTTAAAATTGGCAAACGAAAGATATGAATACATATAAAATTGTGAACTTAGAGAAAATTAGACATTCAAACAGTTACTTACCTTACATAATAGATGGCCTATTTTCGTATGGATAGAAACCCAAGTCTCAATGCTTACAAATAGATTTTATAGATAGATGTCCTCCCCCACCACCACCACAAATAATGATTTGGGGAACTTTTTTTGGGGGGTGGGGGCGAAGGAGGAATGGCAGAACAATTGTTTACTATATAATTAAGACAATATATTCTGTCCTTAAATGTAAAGCTGCTATCTAGTATTTCTTCTTGATGTGTAAAATATAAATTCTACATATAATTCTAGTCTTGTCTTCTTCTGTACCAAACTAATTTATTATCTCCAAATTAATGGGATGCTGTAAATCTAACATACATTTTAAGTATAGGATATCTTTACATAATTTGTGGTAGTTTAGTTCATTTAGACTTGCTGGTATCATGTGCATGTTTTCTCTTGCTTTGTTTTTATATTTTTCTATATAAAGTTATATACAATCTTCTACAAATTCTTTTAGCCGAGTTTTGTAGTTGATTCTTCTTCTGAAGATTTACTGTTCTTTCACCATCTTTTCCCCTTCAACAAATGTTAGTCTAAACTTACTGATTTTATTTTCTTCCACTATTTAAACTTACATACGTATGCTGGTGACTCTAATCATTCATACTCCCCACTTCTTTCTCCACTGGATTTTAAAAACCTCAATTTAGTTGTTTGTAACCACTGTTGGTCAGTTATTACAACATTAAAGTGTTATAAACCACTCCAAGCCTCAGGGACCTGCATATTTATTTCTCACTCATGACTCTGTAGGCTTTCGTAGTTCTAATGAAGTTGTTTGGGATGGGCTGCAGGCTCTGAGTTGGGGTCCGGTCTAACTCATATGTCTCTTACTCTTGGGTCCAGTCTGAAGAGTCAGTGGGTTACTAGAGCAAATGCTTCTCATGGTGATTGGCAGGAGTGGAAGAGACCAAGACAGATTATACAAGCACATTTGAAATTTCTGGTGTGTTATCATGGCTTATGTCTACCCACATTGCAATGGTCATAGCAAATCCCATGGCCGTGCCCCAAATCAGTGGGGAAGTGAAGTGTATTCTGCACACAATGAAGTCATAGAATGGGCCGGCAAGGAAGGCAAAATTGAGAACAAAATGCCATTTACCACAACTGGTAAAAAGGCATTTTATTCCTTTTTAGTGCACATGTTAACTACACACAACTTCTAATCAGCACTTAGTACCTGAGATGGCTTATTCTGATGGCATTGGGCATTAACTTTATCGATGTGGGAGGCATATGCCTTTTCAGGTTTACAGGGTTAATTTAAACATTTTTTGAAAATTATCTATCTTTAATTATGTTTACTAAAGATCCTTGATTCTTTTTATTTAAATAAAATGTGTTATTATGACAATATAAAGATCAACATCAATACTAAGTAGTCTTCTCTTCCCAGATGTAAAAGAAGCAGACTGTAGGCACAGAAACTGAATGATTCAGGCACACAGTAAAAGTGTGAAGTCCCTGGGCTAAGAGTGGACAAGAGTACTACTTAGCTGAGAGAAGACACAGTGAGATGAGAGGGCAGATGGCAGGTTAGAGAGACACCACATTTCTCTTATGTTGAGTTCTTGTTTGGAAGGAGCTTGTTTTATATATCCCTAAACTGGAAAATTTTAAAAATACAATGCCAGTTGTCAATTTAAATAACATTAATCGCCTAGTAACTTTAAAGGACAACATTTCTATTCACAGTTCTCTTTTAAACTTTATAGTGTTATTTCAAGAGTGTTTTATTTTATGAGTAGTCAAACGGTATAATATTTGGAGGTTTCATAGTAGTCTCCTTTTTTCTTCTAAGGAAAGTAATTATGGAATCATTGTGGGTTATTTGGACGGACACTCTCTACTAGGAAAAGAGAGTTCAATGTATTGCTTTATTTTGTGACTGTTTTTTCTTTATAAGAGTGTTATAAGAGTATTTATAAGAGTGTTTGAATAGCAGACTGTATTTAGTGGTGCCAGTAGCCAACTGTCATAAATGTTGGCTTAAGGTCAGCTACTTTAAAACCCAAAATTAATATTTTGCCTAATTCTTCAATACGTAATTGGCATATTTGAAAACAGGCCAATTCATGTAGCTATACAGAGATTTACTTTGTAACAGATGTTCATGATAGTTTGAGAAGCTACTATGCTTAATTGAAGACAATATGTGTGTGGATATACCACCTACACCTAGGTTATTTGACAACAATTTTGAACATGAACAATTTTTGTTGAAAGTCCAGTTAGTTTAAAAAATTCACATGTGTAATGGTATCCCTAAATCAAGCCAGATGTTAGTAGACCTGGTGCATAATGGGTTGGCTCTCATAGAAATTGTTATAGAAACTACATCATACCCCTGCCTTGTATGGAAGGACACATTGAGAACAAATCCTATACACTGGTCTGTAAATTTAAGGAGTTATAGAGGTTATGATCTACTACTTTGTTTGCATTATTCCTTGCCTGTGAAGATCAATTGGAAAATGTTTCTGTCTCATGAACATTATTTATTGAGCCCATGTAATAGATTGGGGAAATGGATGAGTTTCATAACTAGAGAGATGTGGGTTGAAATATCAGATTAATATTGTACAATTTTCTAGGTTATCTGAACTTCAGTTTCCTTATCTAGAAATATTACTCTCCTCATATGATTTGCATGAGGAAAAATGAAAACATATTGACCTGTAAAGGTAATTAACATCACCCCTGTAACCCCTAAAGTTGTTCGATGGATAGTTTTTTTTTTTTTTTTTTTTTGGTATGCGGGCCCCTCACCGTTGTGGCCTCTCCCGTTGTGGAGCACAGGCTCCGGACACGCAGGCCCAGCGGCCATGGCTCACGGGCCCAGCCGCTCCGCAGCATGTGGGATCTTCCCGGACCGGGGCACAAACCCGCGTCCCCTGCATCGGCAGGCGGACTCCCACCCACTGCGCCACCAGGGAGGCCCCGATGGATAGTTTTGATGCTGCTGCTATTGCTGCTGTTCTGATGTGTCTTACATCTTTAGAAATAAAAAAAAATTGTTCCCTCGAAACTCAGATACAAATTCTCTATCAAACGAGTAATTTGGGAGGACTTCAGCTGCATTTCTATATTTTATTTTCTCTAGTATTATTAAATTTCTATTTTTGTTTTGCCATTTTTTGAATCTTATACTATATTTATTTTTAGAGGTTGTCTTAATCACAGTCTCTAGGGATGCACGAGTGTAAGTAGACAAAACTACTTGGTCAGCTTTGCAATGAATAATTTCACTCAACAAAATAATTTGGTTTTGTTGCATCCCATTGAATAAAAACACCTATGCACTCTTTAAAATTGTAGAGATGAACAGTCTAAATGTGCACCTCAGTGAGGATGTCAACTTTCTGAAAGTGTTTTATTATTCATAATATTGACAGGCAATGTTTAAAAGAGGGTGAAAATGGAGAAAATTTAGGGTATGGAGGAAGGTGCCTATAATGATTTTTAACTTTATTTAAATAAACTTTTATTCTATGCTGTAATCTAGAGACACTATGACAGATAATCAGAACCAAGTTTTTCCCTGTTGTGCTTTAATTAAAAATAAAACACTGATTTTTAAATCTGCTTTCATGTATTGCTCTCTGTTTATATTTAAAATTTTGTAAATTGACAGTTACTTTGATCCTACTTTCATATCTATCAAACTTGACTGTCATTCAATTTGGAAAATTGTATCTAAAGCAAAATTCTTTGAAATGATACAATACTATTCTAAAATCATAAGGCCAAATTATAATTCTAAACATATACATATTATTGTGTTTTTAATAATAGTATCAGTTTTATAACAGATGCTTAGAGATTAAACACATATTGCTCATTGTATTGGATGAAAACCTGAATAGTATACTACTATTTTACACAGTGTATACTTTGGAGATTTGCAATTGCCATATGCTTTTTAGTTAAATTGAAAGGTCATAAGAAAGGAAAAAGATTAAATGATATCAAAGTGACAGCTCACCTTGTGACAATAATTACAAACATCCTATTTAGTATGAATATAGCTGATCCATCAACTCACTCTTAGTCATCAATCATGTCCCTTCAGTAGCAGGTAGTATTGAAAATGTTGAATTAAACCATATAATTTACAAAGAAATGAAATGAATCTCAGTAGAAAAAATCAAATGCCTCTCCCATGAAGGGTAATTATCGTTCTTTTGATAAAAAAAAAAAGACATCCATGACTGAGTTATGTCTTCTCACACTTAGAAAGTAATGGAAGCTATTTTTAGGTAAATATTTATATTCATTATTTGATTTTTAATATTTTCTTATAATTTTACCTGATTTTCTAAAAATATCATCAATAAAACAGTGATTACTTTGTTAATGTTGACAGCAGAAATGTTTTATGCAGTTGAAAAAATATCACTTATTAACTCAAAATCTGTAAATTGCAGAAACTGTAATTATTACTACGAATATTTTTTTTCCCTAAGTTTTAACATTGTGAATTCTATTGTTAATGATGCCACATTTTCTCCCTTTCTTTTCCTAAAAGCAGTTAGATACACATGAAAGAGAAGTTGAAATCGCCTGCTGGCTTATCAAGTCAGTGCACATAGCTTGGCTTCAATCACTGAGGGCAGAAATGAAACCCATTACTATAGATGAAGTTTTCATTGAACAGTGTATAGGAAATTTAATTAAATTGCTTTCATTAGTATTAGTAAGAGACTCAAAGAAAAGCCTGCATAGCACTTTAAAATAGTAGCAATAAACTAAATTTTCATTAAAATGTTTTTTTAGTAAATATCCCTTCATTATTTGGTGAGCATTTAGAAATCTTGTGTCTGGCACTATTCAGAAAGTCAATAAAACGACCTTCCTATTACTGAATGTCACTCAGTCCCAAGAACAATGAAGCTTTCTTCTAGATGCTGGCTTTGTAATTCTTTCTGCTTCCTTTCAGAAACCATTCCACCTTCCCTGCAGAAATGCACATTAAAGACCACTAATTTGGAATGGGTTCTGATTGTTTTTTCTGCAAAGTTCCAATTGTGTGTGCGTGTGTGTAGACATACACAAACATCCATACATATACATTAATATATATATATATACACACACATAATATATATCCATATGTGAGTATATATATACTTTGCTTATATATTTACATATACATATACACACACTAAAGACTACCTGTCGATATGTAACACTGATACTTTCCATAGTGTTAACTAGTCATGTAATAGAAAAAGGCTATTTGAATCAAAATGATTTCGCCAATTTAGTGTTCTATATTGTGAACCTGTGAAATGACCAACTATATAACTATAGCATATGAGGTATAATTTCTCCAGAGGTGCTCACATGAAGATAATTATGACTTTTTCTGCAATGAAATTCTGGCACTCTGTTACTTAAAATTTGATGGACAAAAAAGAAAAAGAGATAAAAACCCAACAACAAAACAAAGCAAAGCAAAAATACTACCAAAAAAAAGGAATATACATCAAGGAAAATGTCAGCCCTTCACCAGTTCATTTCTCATTTTAGTTGGAATCAAGTTTAAAGTTTTTATTGAAGATATAAACTAATTAGAGAATTTGGACAATTGTGTGCAATCAAGTCTGGTACAGTTACAGCAAACTGATTGCATATTGGTATGACTCTTACTGGATTCCCTGGATTTTCTCATCCTCTGCTCTATTTCAAAATAAAGCACTTGCAAATGCTTCCCCAAGTGCTGCAGTTGTTTGAATGTTGGGCCGAACAGTATGAATCGGTAGTAATAAAAGCATCAGCAGGATTCATTTGCAGCCTCCTGCCGGGAGACACTTTACCTTAGCAGCTCAAATTATATTGAATGGTAATGAATGAAGAAGTGGATCCCTGCCAGGGAATAGTTTGTAACTTGGAAAAGTAGATATAATTACATAATAATTCTGCCTTTGCAGAAGGTGGCTCTGCTTTAGAAGTACCTGATGTTATTTACAGCTGTTACTTGCAGCTCTGTTTAGTCATCGTGTTGGTATATCAATCAAACCCAAGAATTTTCTGTTCTTTTTATTTCTATTTCACTGCTAAACAAAAAATCTAGTGACATCTATTTCACTCTTGCAATTGATCTAGGATTTTAGCATCTTAACTCGTAATACTCCATTGCAGTTTTTATTTACTGATCATAGCTATCTGTAATAAGGAAGTATTTTTAAGGTCTCTCATCCTCTCCTCCTCTCTCTCTCTCCCCCCTCCTTTCTCTCTCTCTCCATATATACATTTGCTTGCTATAGGATATACCTGCATGATTTACCTATGTAAATATATATTTAATTCATGCAAATATCCTATAACAACAAATAGCAAAAGTTCAAAGGGTCATTACATGGGAATACTTTCACAAAAGCCATTGAGTTCTTTAAATATATGTCCACATTTTTTGATTCTTTGACTTTTTTCCCAATATATATATTTTTTATTCAGATACAAGTGACTACCATCAGTGTTCTATAACATGGCATAAAGATCAAATTTAGACATAAGTCAGAGACTTGGCTTGAGAAACCAAAGATCACTCTAATTGCATTTGTAAGGATAAGCAATGCTCAACAGAGGTTGTAGGAGAAGAAAACCATGAAAGAAAGAACAAAGATTTTCCAAGACAGTCTTCAAGGGGATGAATGCATTTCCATTCTGCCACATGCCTGATAATCTTTAATTGTGTAACTTGTTGCATGGAAACCAATTTGCCCACACTCTCTTCTAACTGGCATACACTGACTTCTCATTCAAGATTCATTTCAAGAATTCTCTTTTGTCTTACCTGGCATTACTGACATCTCTACATTGTAGGAACAACCACTCCTCAGAAGAGTGGTTCTTAAATGTTCACATGCATAAAATTCACCTGAGTAGTTCACTTAAAAATGTATATTCCCAGGTTCCATCCCCAGACACTAATACAAAAGATATGAGATGAAGTCAAAGAATCTGCATTTTTAACTGAGGGGAATTATTTTGTATACAGTCCAGGATCATACTTTACAAAACCCTGCATTAGGAGGA
The DNA here is from genome assembly GCF_949752795.1 of Hyperoodon ampullatus. NCBI lineage: Eukaryota > Metazoa > Chordata > Mammalia > Artiodactyla > Ziphiidae > Hyperoodon > Hyperoodon ampullatus. Next base: position 108,029,717 of record NC_136918.1, on the reverse strand, counting down.
AATGTAAAGTTTATATCAAGAACTACTTTATAATAATTTAGTAGACACAGTGTATGTGGCATTAAAAGTGATTTACTAAGAAATTAATCCCCTCCCACAGAGCAGTCAGATCTTTTAAAATATAAACTGAATCTCTTTTTAATTGCTCAAAAACGCCAAACTCATGCTCACCATAAGGATTTTTGTCCCCACTATTCTCTAGGCAGGGATCACTCTTCTTTGCAGACAATTTCTCAGTCTCATCATTTTTGGTCTCAGCTCAAACATCATCTCTTCAGAGAGGCATTCCTGAACACCCTCTCTAACATATATCCCACCACCTCCAGCCGTTTTTCATGCTACTCCACGGTATTTCCAGCACCTAGGACAGGAGCTGACACACAAGAACTCAGTGAACAGCATTCAGTAATGAATGGATTACATATAATAGAAGCTCTATTCTGTTCTCTATTATCTATCTATAACATATTCTTATTGCATGGATTACAGAATATTACAGCTACAATATTTACATTTGTGTATTGAAGTAAGTCTTTCAACACTTATAAGAGAGCAAACTGGACCATAGGGGCTTCCACAATTTGAATGACTATTCCTTCAGTTCAAGCCAGCAATGAAGTTATATGATAATACAAATAAGAGAAATCAGGAGGGAAGCAGAAAATTAATAAGACAGTCTCTCCCCCCAAATTAATCTTTCATTAAAACAGCTACTTTCCTTATAAAAAATATATATACTTGCTTGCTTAAATGTTTTAAAGCAATAAAATTCTAACAGTCATTTTAAATTTTAGTGTGTTTATGTTTTTACGTTTTATTGCTGATAGAAATTATTTTTTTAAATCAACAAAAAATAGGGAGATTTTGTACAATCAATGTTTATCAAAATATATACCTTTGCTAAAATGTTGTCCAACTTAAATCTCAACAGATGGTAGTGCTACTTTTTCAATTCCATACAGATTTTATTAATATTTGCCAAATGTCAACAAATTGATTGGAACTTAATCCTTTAGTCCGAAGACTTAAACTTTGTGTCAAAACTTTGATTTTATGTTTTGCTTTTTCTCTGCAAAGTTTAAATGCCTTCCAATGTGAATTAAGCAAAAGAGCAATAGTACCAAAATCAGAATAATATATCATTTGATGAGCTGTTTTGTGACCAGATACTTTTATGGTAGAGACTTTTGTCGGCTGAAATAAGCAAAGCTTTTTGGCTGGTTCTTTAAAATATGGCTGATTTTCTCTGTCACCATATGGTTTGTAACTTCAGCCATAAGTGCAGAAATTATAAAGAGCTAAATTTAGACTATGCCCATGACAGTGACACATTCAGAGAGTTCCCATGAGTAAATGTCTTACTTTTATTACTCCCATTATGGTACACTTTTGTAATTTAGAAATTTTCCAATGCCTTCAACAGAGCCCCTGAGTGCACAGTCAGTTTTTTTAGAGTCACAGTTTTAGACAAAACTTTTCTTCATGGAATGTTGACTTGAAATTATATCTCTTGAAAATATAATGTGTTATGTTTGCATGGAAATTTAATGTGAGTTGTCATACCATTCTGGATAAAAACCTAGCAGACAATAGAATAAATTGTGTATTGTCTTTCTTGAAAGGTTGTTGTTAATTCAGATGGTAATGCTTGGAAATCTAGTATAGAACCTTAGGAAATCAGTGTAGTAGACTACTGTCAGGTACGTATGCTATTCATCAAATCTATTGACAACTACGGCAATTTCCATAGCCAGGAACAATATCAATATATGCAATTGACTCAGTTTCTTTTGAGAATTGAATCTTGATTAATCATAATTTTAATAGTTGAGTAATATTTGTGGCTCATTGTTACCATTAGTTTATTCTTGTTTTTGTTACTTATCTTTTTGTTGTTGATTTTAAAACTGAAAACTTTTTTAAAAACAATAAACTTTTTTTTGGTTTCCAGATTTATAACTAATTTTGATGAACATTTTGCCATATGACTATTGTGTTTCTGGTTCAGCAAATCTAGCTTACTGAAGATAATTCATCTTTCATTGATGATATTTGCATTTTTCACATCAAGTGCCAATACTTTCTGATTAAACAACCTAGTGTGATGGTTGAGTCATTTAGTGTCTATAATCCTGTATTTCCTAATTTAGAAAACTGAGATAATATTATCTCAGACTACTATAAAATATAGTGGTTTTGAGACATAAATATGTTAATGTATTCAGCTGAACAATATGAAGTTGCCAGTGAATATGTCATTGATGCTGGATTTGACACATTCACCAGGGGCATGTTCAAACAATATTAATGTCTAAGTCACACCACAGACCACTTAGATCAGAATTATTAATGGTGGAGCAAGGGCATAAGTATTTCCTTAAAATTCAAAGGTGGGGACTTCCCTGATGGTCCAGTGGTTAAGACTTTGCCCTCCAATGCAGGGGGTGTGGGTTCGATCCCTGGTCCTGGAGCGAAGATCCTCCATGCCTCTGAGCCAAAAAACCAAAACAAAGCAGAAGCAACATTGTAACAAATTCAATAAAGGCTTTAAAAATGGTCCACATCAAAAAATTTAAAATTTAAAAAATTCAAAGGTGATTTTAATATGAAGGTAGGGTTAAGAACCACTGATATATATAATCCATTTTTTTCATAGAGTCTCATAGTCTTCACTCCCATAGGGTCAGTCACTGTAGGGACAGAATGACCTTCCATGCAAAAGGATAAATAAAAGATTAAAAAAACATGAAACCCTTCTTTAAATATATACACTACCAAACGTAAGGTAGATAGTGGGAAGCAGCTGCATAGCACAGGGAGATCATCTCGGTGCTTTGTGACCGCTTGGAGGGGTGGGATAGGGAGGGTGGGAGGGAGCGAGACATAAGAGGGAAGGGATATGGGAACAGATGTATATGTATGACTGATTCACTTTGTTATAAAGCAGAAACTAATAAAAAATATTAAAAAATAAAAATAAAATCAATGTAATGGTAAAAAAATAAAAATAAATAAGGCTGTGAAGTTGAAATGCTTTTAAATGTATTCAAATTCAATTTTGTGCCATGTAGTAGTCAAACAGGGACCTTCCCAAGTAGATGGTAAAGCAGTGAAAGTGGTTGCTAGAGTATCATTGATACTGCCTGAGTTTAATTAAGTGTGAGCCCCTCCTCCTCCCAAAAAAAAGGCAGTTGTGGAAGAGTATGATCAAGTTTTGGAATTTAATCAATAAATATGGAGAGCTCTTTCAGTTCAAATTCCAAGGCTCTTCAGGTGAAAGGCAAATTCTCCCTTGCCTGAGACTGCTATTAGGGGCTTTTGAGGCACACAGCTAAGAATATAGATGAAGCAGAGATGTCAGGAACGTAGGAGAGAAGAGAGGCATAAGACAAAGTAACTAGGTATAAACCTAGCTATTTTCAGTAAAGTATTAAAAATTCACTACTACCCTTCGCATAGATCAAGTTGCTTATAAAGAGAATATTTTATGTAATGTATTAAAAGAGTTGCAAACATGTGAATTCAAAGTTTTATTCTTTCAAATAGATACGTATTTGACGAGATTAGTAGCATGAGCAAAGCACTGAATTCAAGACATCTGAGGACTTCTTTTCATTTTAAATATTGTTTTTAAGTTATTTTCTTTTTTTTTACTTTCTTATAAAAGAAGTACGTGTAGTTGCACCTAGTTGCTGGCTCTAACTTATGTGAATTTTAGATAGCTTCCCAAGAAGAAAAGAGGAAACTGTCTCTTTGTAGCAGCCTATGTCAAAAATGTTGCAATATTGCTGTCAAACCAAACTTGGGTTAGTGCACTGCTACATTCTTTGACCATTTTTGCAAAGCATTGTTTCCTGAGGATAATTACAATATGGGCCTCTAAAAAATTGATTCATCTGTGGATATTACAATTTTATCCATATGTGTTGGAGCATGTCTATCAGAGATGTATACCTAACAAGTTCTCCATGTGGTATATCAAATCATTCATCTTGGATGTAAAGTTATAATTTCAAGTTGCTAACTTTCTGATTAGACAAAGGTAGATTTCATCACAGAAACTATATAGGAAATTTAAAAATTACATAGATACTGTTTACACATTTAATTTTGAAACAAAAGAATCAAACATTTTTTGAATGTTTTGAAGATTTTATTTAAAAAATACTTTTTTAAAGTATGTGTTGATATGTGAATACATATATTTAACAATTTATTCCAATAATTTGTGGCCCATATTTCCTGATCTATAAAATAAGGATTACAGTAGTTTCAACATCATAGGAATGTTGTGAAGATAAATGATTTAATCCATGAGAAATACTTAGCACAGTAACAGTAGCATAATAAGAGCTTAAATTAATGTTAGTTGATAAATTAATGGAATTAGTGGATACTTCTTATGGTCTCTTCCTTTGTAGCTTGTTCTAAAACTCCATTAGACTATGGTTTCATTTTTTTAACAGTCTCATTAAAATGATAGGAATCATGTTCTGCCTGATATGTAAAATTTTCCCAAGAACACAGGCAGTAAGTGGTACATCCAGGAATAGAACCTAGATTCTCTTTTCCCAATTTTAGAGATATTCTCCAGTATCACACCACCTCCACCTTTTCACATGGTAAATGTATTTATAAATGGCTAAGAAAAATTGTTATTACAGAATTAAGTCAAATGTTCCAAGGTAAGTCACAGTGGCCTCACTGAAGTAATTTTTAAAGACTGTTTTTGGTAGTATTTCTATGATTGTTGCATACTATTAAATACTTCTATGTACAGATTTTTTTCTTATATTGGGGTACAGTTGTTTTACAATATTGTGTTAATTTCTACTGTACAGTGAAGTGAATCAGCCATATGTATACATATATCTCCTCTTTTTTGGATTTCCTTCCCATTTAGGTCACCACAGAGCAATAAGTAGAGTTCCCTGTTTATAAAGCAGGTCCTCATTAGTTATCTGTTTTATATATATTAGTGTATATATGTCAATCCCAATTTCCCAATTCATCCCACCCCCTCTTTCTCCCCTTGGTGTCCATACATTTGTCCTCTACATCTGTGTCTCTATTTCTGCCTTGCAAAAGGTTCATCTGTACCATTTTTCTAGATTTCGCATATATGCGTTAATATCCAATATTTGTTTTTCTCTTTCTGACTTAATTCACTCTGTAGGACAGTCTCTAGGTCCATCCACATCTCTACAAATGACCCAATTTCGTTCCTTTTAAAGAAATGTTTTCCTTAATCTTTCTTCAACATTTTGCGTGCTCCAAATCCTAAAACTAAAAGGAAAAAAAAAAATCTTTGAATTAAGTGTTTCCTTTTCTCTATTTTGGTGTTGTCTTTTTCTTGTTACGTAAGTGTACTGCTAAACTAATTTGCAATATCATGCAGACCTGTTTTAGGAAAAAGCAAAAATTCTAAGTGCATACAGTGCTGTAAGTAAAATACACACTAATCTAGTTACTATACAATAGTTATTTTGATTTGAATCTGGGAAAATATGTTAATAAAAATATATGCATTTATCGGTTCATTCAATAGGAAATTTCTGAATGCCCACTATATTTCATTATATAATTTTTTAAACAGACAGAATAGCCAATAATTCTTCTAGAAGCTAAAAATTAACCTTAAATTCTCCACTTATTGGTACTATTTCAGTGCCAAATCACCTGGTCATGACTGCAATCATGTATATTCTCTTTTCACTGAAACATGCATACATGTGTTCAAAGGTTATATATCTGAAATAAAGAAATGCAAAGAAATTCACATGTTGATATTAAATCACATTGTATAAACTATGCTTTAATATTAATCAAAAATATTACTTAGTTTAATTCAAATCATAACCTTTTTTCCATTTAATATGTTCTTAAATTCCTTTTGGATTTAATTTTCATAAAGCCAAAGGAAGAAAGCGTTGTTAAACTTATGTTTTAGAAGATCTGAATTTCCAAAAATAACTTACCCTAGAGCACCTAGTAAGTGACTGCTAGTCACTAGTCACCTAGTAAGAACTCACATATGTGCATGTCTTCTGATTTCAAAACCTATGATCTCCCTGTAATTCAAGACTGCATCCCTAAAAGAAAAATAACATATGGAGGAGGAGATATTTATCACAAACCTCTAAATGAGAATAAGGCCAGAACAAAGCTCCTAGCGCAGTAAAATCAAATCTAATCAAAGGTACCAAAGCTTCCCACAGCCATGTGTTTTGTGCTACATTCTGTTGATCCTATATGTGAACAAGAGAATATATAATCATGTAAATAACATTTCTATAATGTAAAATTCTTGTGACACACACACAAAAATTACTGTTTGAAAAAATAAACTCCCTTAAGGAGTTTTATTAACAGTTAGGGACTGTTTAGTGAATGTTGATTTACAGCTATCACTATCACCTATTAACTGAATATGTAGATTTATAGATATCTCCTGAGCACTCAAATTATGCCAGAGAGAATATTGTTTAGAAGATTTCAAGTTAAAGGGAAAGCTATAATTTAAACTTTCATATAAAATGAATAAATTTTAAAGTGCATTGAAAGAGTATTATATTATGAATAAAAAAGTTTGCTCTAATTCTGGACTTATTCCCAAATTGTAATATTTTATTTCTGTATTTCAGAAATTCCTTTACCAAATAACTACCTGTACAAAATAGATGCAGTTCAAGTTATGAAAACATTCAAAATATATCTTCAAACATTGAATGATATTTGGCCAAAGTTATGATGTATAGGACAAGAGGCATTTTCTTTCTACATACAGTTTTAACGTGATTCAGTAGAACTATTTATAAGTTATATTTTAAGAAATTCACAGGATGTCAGTGTTTTAAATTTACTGCAAATCAAAGATATTTGTGCTACACTTAGCACAGGGAATATATTCCAGAAAATTTTTACTATAAACATTTTCTTACCTTATTCTTTGAGGATTTTTTTAATAGATAAAATTTGACAGTGCTACTGAATGTTTCTTAAGTTTTGATTTAAGAGCCTTAAGTACTCCATATATATTTTCATTCCCTGGAATTTTCTTTCTTTCTAAAGAACAGTATTCTTTTTGTTTCTTTAATCTCATAATATCAGCAACTCACAGGCATGCATGTAAAGTACATGAAAGACAAATATTAAGATTTTTTTTTTTTTTTACTATAGTTTCCAAAGTATTTTTCTCCCATGTAAATTTAGGAAATATTTTTAAAAAGGAGAGAAGAGAGGAGTAGAACACTTTTTAAAACAACAATATTTGTGATTCTAAAGGTAGAAGGTACTGCATAAATTCCTTTTAAAGAGTAAATAAGAACCAAAACATTTTAAATTTATGGTTTTGAAAACAAATTGGTAGTTTGCTTTAAAAAGTTATGACATATCAAAGATGTTATAAATTAGTTTCTCTTAGGTTTTCATTTTAAACTCTGTTATAACAGTATTATGGAAGGCAATATGTGGATGTCCTCGAAGCATTCAAAATTAGAGATGTGTGTAAGTAGTTTACAATCATCAGACATTTTGGAAGAGAGATTTATACATCACCGTTACCTAAACATTACATTGCACATTGGATTTATGTGTTTGTTCCAATATGTTACACTATGTGTGAAGTTCAGGACCAGCCTTTAGTAAGTATAGGGAAAGGTACTGGCTACATGAAAACATTTTTTTCCCCACATGCCATTTACATTCTCAGGTATGAAATTCAGTTAATTTGTAAAATGCTTCACATTCTGGATTCGTCTTAGTTTCTCCATGGTGTCGTTTCACATGTTGCTCTATCTGTGTGTTTTCTAGAAACTGATAAATAGGTCTATAATTTACCTTCAAATTTAATTTCATACTAACAAGTAAACATCTTTGATAGTGTTAGATTGATAATTTAGAGTAAACAAATTTTATTCTAATGTACTTGGAGAGTGGATTTTGATATGAAGGAAAATTAAGGGACAGGATGCCATCCAGAGGGATGAAGGGTTCAGGGCAGAGACAGAGAGACGAGAGTATCAGACAATTTTTCTTCTACCAATTTTGACTCAGGCTTATCCTAATAAATCATAAATTGTTTGAAGAAATGCAAAGTGTTCTAATAGACCTAACCCTGAATCCTGGTCTAACAGTGTATAATATGTAATGTATAGTGACCATAATAACTCCAAACAAGATCTGAAAAGATGACATGAAAAAAATATATAAAATATTGAAAAGGGAATCTTTCTGTCTAACGTCCCAATTTCTTGATGGTCCAAAACTTGAAAAAGTAAAACATTTGACATAAAATAGAAGTGCAGCATCCAGTTTAGCTTTTGTCTATTAAGTTGTTCATTAATTAATTCAAAGAACGTCTAATGAGCACCTACTAAGTGCCAGGCAATCTGTTAGCTTCTCTGAGAGGACTTTGTTCCTCAGTGCCCTCCATGCTACTCTGAGGTCATCTGCCTCTGCTCTGTGGTCTCATGGTACCCTGTGCATTTCACTACTATAGAACTTATTACTAGGTATTGCAGTCATCTGTTTCTTTCCCTGTTTTCTTCCCACTAGTCTGTACGTCCCAAATCTCATTTTTGTATCTGCACTACTAAATATAATGCCTTCCAGTCACAGTTTCTCAAATGTTTATTGAATGAATGAGCAAAGCACAATCCGTGCTTTAAGAAGTGATTACAGGCTTATAAACCCTTGTATAATAAGGCTCAAAACCCAAAAGGGTGCTTTTTGGAGATTATGAGAGAGTTTATTATGGGAGATTTGATAATGTTTACATAAGAGAAAATGACATTTAAGTGATAGTTAATCATAATCAGATATTTGCCAGAGCTAAATAGGAGGGGTCAATATGTTGGTATGGAGGCTACAAGGTATAAGAGATCATGACATTTTTAGAAAGCAGCAAGGGAGTTGGTATGTCTAGAACATAGAAGTGGTGGGCTGGGAAAGTATATTAAGACCAGATTATGAAAGGACTCTGATACTATGCTAAAGTATGCTAAATCTACATGTATACTATGCTAAATCTACATGTTTCCCTGTCAGTGGAGGTTACCCAAGCTAGGTAAAAGACCATTCTGATAGCACCTTACAGGATAAATGAGTGGAAAGGGACTGTTGGCAAGAGAAAAGTTTAGAATTGTTGAGAAATCCAGGAGGAAGGTTCTTAAGGTCTAAAGCAAGATTTTTGCACTGGGTCTAATGGATATTCAGCATTTTAAGGAAATCTTTGAGCTACATTTCTACTTAGCTTCAGCAAGTAGGTCTATACGATCTTAGTCTTTGCCTAATCTACACCCTATTATGCTTAATTCTGCACCCAGCTAAACATCATTTGAACAGTCAAACCAAGGAGGTAACATTGTTAGCCTGAGCTCAGAGCCCTGACGCTGACTCGGGCTACTAAACCCCAGCTTTATAACATACAGCATGTTAGAATTTAAATTAGAATTTTCATCACAGACTTAAATGTCATGAACATGTTATTGTTTTAATTGCTTGCATTAAAATAAACTAGTAGTAGAAAATGCTGTGTTTCTCCAGTTCAGTTAATCATCTGCTATATAAAATTCTCTTCCTTGCCCAACACTCCCATCTCTAGCATCACAAAACACATAGAACTATAGTGAGAAAGCTTCATAATAGGTTGGTTTCCAGAATAAGTTTCCTAATCACATGGTTCTCATGTGAAAGGGGGAATAATTAGAGCTGGGCATTTTCTAAAAACAACTAAAATCAGGTTGAAGCAGCCTACTGTCTTAGTCTTCGGGTTTTTTTTTTTTTTTTTTTACAAAATTCTATTGTTAGGAGAGGAGGAAAAGAACCTTGAGATAATATCTAGTAGAATTGCATCTAATATTTTAAAGAAGGTGTTTTCATTAAACCTCTGAAGGACAGGAATATCAGTTATGATGGCTGGAATATAAGTGTAAATGAGGTATGTGCACTTCTAGAGTTCTGGAGCTTTCCATCTCTTTGACCTTCAAAAGAGAACTTTGAAACCCACTTCAGAGAACTCAGATGGAAATGGATACATTAAAAAAAAAGAGAAAAGTCATTCACGCATTTGGCAAAGATTAATGGAAGGCTGCTACTCTTTGCGTTGCAGAGTTGTATGGGGATTGTCTCCTCGTACTTTGATGTGGAGGATTTTCTAATATTACTCTCTGATCTCTGGCTAAATTGGATATTCACTAGGGAAGTCATTCAAAGATAAAATAGGGAATAATGCCAAAATCGGGACACAATAAAGGTATTAGAGCTATAAACCTAAGCGGTACTGGTTTGCTACTAAAATCAGCAACTAAAATGTTAAAGAATTGTTAAAGAATGTTAAATGTTAAAGAATTGCATAAGGCAAGCGCTAAGATAAAAAGATTGAAAATAGAAGTAAATAAAAATATCAGCTTCACAGCAAGGAGGAAGAAAAGAATGGAAAGGTTAAAAATAGTGATGAAAAAACTGATGTCATTTTTCATTGATCTTGATGAATATGGTAAAAGAAATTAAAAATATAAATTATGATGGTAAAAATTTTAGGAAAAAATTCAAGTGTCTATTATTTGCATAGACAACTTAACTTTACAAGATATAATTGTCCAAAGTTTCATATAACTTTACTTCTGAAGATACTGTTTGGAAATCCTGTTAATAAGGCAGTAGTAATAATGAAATACCTCCTAGAAAGATGATTCATTATTCAGTGCAGTACAGTCAAGCGAGTTTCAAGTTGTGTAATTGTGATAGCAGCAGAAAGTGACAAAGAAGAAACTTTGTTACAGGGTACAATTTAAGTACAGTATTTGAGAAGTGATTGGGAAAGACATTTTCCCCTGAAAGTAGAACCAACTAATCTGCCTTGCTTTCTTTTTCACAGTGTTTCATCATAATGTTTTCCCTTGTTGAATAATGACTGTGACATTCTTTTTCCTACCTTGACATATTTTTCAAAGAGGCATATTAATAATTCTTAAATATGTTTTAAAATATTGGTTTTAATTGGAAAAACAATTATAATATTGATTGTTCATGTCTCAGTGTCTTGGCACCTTTCTTGTGCCAACGACTGTTGACCATAAAAACAGAATTGTGATTTTAAATTATATTGTGCTTGTTTAATGTAGCATGTACACTTCCCTGGCTCAGAGTGGGCTGCTTCACCAAACTGTATAAAACTGGCTTACTTTTTAAAATTCTCCAGCACAGGATGGTACACTGCATGCATAATTCAATTTGTTGAAGCATCCTAGAAAATTTTTCTTTATTGTTAAAATTGTAGCAACAAGTAGAAATTAATTACTTGTTATAACACAAAGAACTTTTATGCTATATTCCCAATTTTGTTTTATACTGAAGACTTGATTTGCAAATGTGAGTGAAAGATTGACTTTAAATATCTACAGATGATTAGCTGCCAGCTCTAATCAAATTGAGAAGTAATTAGCAAATCAAAACTTGATTAGCTCTTTGCTTGATTTACTAAAATTACAGTTTATTCAGTTTAAATAATGGGGGAGGGGAGTTTTCTATACTCCAGATACAGCAGAGTCTACTATGTTAGGGCAGGAGGGGTACTCACTACTTTAAGTACTTTCTAAACCTGACAATACTTTTCTGTTCCTTTACGATACTACAGTACTATATATTAGTATTTTACTTTTACTTTTCTGAGAACAAAACTTTCTCTTGATTGTTACGTATAATGTTATATGTTACGTTACAATGTTATATATGAGTTAACTTTTTAAGGATCATTTTAAATATATGTAGAATCATTGTTTAATCATGGATACGTCAGGTATGTTCAGGATTTTTTCAATTGTTAGATACAAAAGGCTTGCAAGGTGTACTGATCCATGACTAAATGATTGGATATTTTAGATGAAGGTAAAGGAAAACAAACAGTACACCGCTGTATTAGTCAGCTAGGACTGCCATAGCAGAATACCAAAGGCTGGGTGGTTTAAATAACAGAGTTGTACTTTCTTATGCTTCTGGAGCCTGGAAATCTAGGATTAAGGTGACAGTAAGATTGGTGTCTCGTGTGGAATCTCTCCTTGGGTTGTAGATAGTCACCTTCTTTTGTGTCCTCAAAACCCTTTCTTCTGTGTGCAAGACAGTGGTGGTGGGGGGAACCCTGATGTCTCTTCCTCTTCTTCTTAGGGCACAAGTCCTGTCAGGTTAGGGTCCCACATTTATGACCTCATTTAACCCTTATTACCTACTGCCTTATCGGTCCTGTCTCCAAATGCAGTCACATTGGGGGTTAGAGCTTCAATATGTGAATTTGGGGGGACACATTTAAGTCCATAACTACCACTGATCAGTGTTTCTATACAAAACAGACTTATTGGAAAAAGCAAATGGCAGAAGAGAAGAAAATCATTGCTGCCTGGGAACCATCAGTGCTAACAGCAGCTGTGGGGCAATGCGAGTAGCAGCAGTGGGATTCGGAGCCTGATGTGTCCTCAACACCTCTGGAGGAAGCAGGCAGAGCTAGAGTCATCTCTCTAGAGTTGACCCTCTAGGAGTGTGTTTTTTTTTTTTTTTTTTTTTTTTTTTTTTGTGGTACGCGGGCCTCTCACTGTTGCGGCCTCTCCCGTTACAGAGCACAGGCTCCGGACGCGCAGGCTCAGCGGCCATGGCTCACGGGCCCAGCCGCTCCGCGGCATGTGGGATCTTCCCGGACCGGGGCACGAACCCGTGTCGCCTGCATCGACAGGCGGACTCTCAACCACTGCGCCACCAGGGAAGCCCTCTAGGAGTGTTTTGTTTTGTTTTGTTTTTTTGTTACACTTATCAAGCTTTTGTCCAAAAGTAAACATGGTGGCTCTTAGCCAAAATTAGATGTGGAACTAAGTGACTCTCATTTTATGTATTTCTATAACTTTGAAGTCTCAATAATTGCCAAACCAGCAGCACATTATTGTCTGTCAGCTATTTGTTTGGTGATTGAGTAATTCATCCCTTCCTAGGTAAAGCCAGAAGGTTCACAATGTTTATACATTCAGAAAAAACTTTTTCTGGCTCCCTCAGAATACTAGTGCAATTATACAAGGATATTCCTCATGAAGTATTTTTTAAGCATTCTATTTTTGAAGATGCTTAGTGATCTTAATTGTTATAAAGTTACTTCTAGGTTTTCAAAATATAGATTATAAACAAATTCCTCTCTTTCTCTCCACTAGAAAGAGTTCTGTGGGACATACTTAGGCATCATTTTTTATAGTTATATTGAAATTCTGATTTGTGGAAAATTAAAATTATATCTGATTTTTATTTAATATGTAAGGGTTTTATTTCTTACCCCATATCAGTTAGTTTTAGATTCTTTCAAGTAAGGCATTTAAAACACAAATCAGCTTTAGAAATATGACAGAACTGTTGAAACAGTTACAGAGTGAGCTCATTTCATTGCGTTTTGCTTTATTGTGCTTCACAGCTATTGCATTTTCTACAAATTGAAGGTTTGTGGCAACCCTGCATCTATTCTAGCAAGTCTATCAGTGCCATTTTTCTAATAACATTTGCTCACTCCACGTCTCTGGTCACATTTTGGTGATTCTCATATTTCAGACGTTTTTATTATTATTATAGTTGTTATGGTGATCTGTGATGAGTGATCTTTGATGTTACTATTGTAATTGTTTTGGGATTCCATGAACCGCACCCATGTAAGACAATGAACTTAATCGATAAATGTTGTACGTTCTGACTGCTGCAATGACTGGCATTCACCCATCTCTCTTTCTCCTCTGGCCTCCCTGTTCCCTCAGACACAATATTGAAATGAGGCCAATTAACAACCTTACAATAACCTGTAAGTCAAAAGCTAGAAATGATTAAGTGTTGGAAGGAAGGCATGTCAAAAGCAAAGATAAGATGAAAACTCAGCCTCTTACACCAGTTAGCCAAGTTGTGAATGCAAAGAAAAAGTTCTTGAAGGAAATTAAAAGTGCAACTCCAGTGAACACACAAATGATAAGAAAGTGAAACTCTTATAGCTGATATGGAGAAAGTTTTAATCATCTGGATAGATGATCAAACCAGCCACAACATTCCCTTAAGTCAAAACTTAATCCAGGGGCTTCCCTGGTGGCGTAGTGGTTGAGAGTCCGCCTGCCAATGCAGGGGGCACGGGTTCGTGCCCCAGTCCGGGAAGATCCCACATGCCGCGGAGCGGCTGGGCCCGTGAGCCATGGCCGCTGAGCCTGCGCATCCGGAGCCTGTGCTCTTCAATGGGAGAGGCCGCAACAGTGAGAGGCCTGCGTACCACAAAAAAAAAAAAAAAACTTAATCCAGAGCAAGACCCTAAATCTCTTCAATTCTGTATAGTCTCACACAGGTGCAGAAGAAAAGTTTAAAGCTAGCAGAGGTTGGTTCATGAGGTTTAAGGAAGGAAGCCAAGCTGTCTCCATAACATAATGCGAGGTGCAGCAGCAAGTATAGATGTAGGAGCTTCAGCAAGTTATCCAGAAGATCTAGCTAAGATAATTAGTGATGGCGGCTATGCTAAACAACAGATTTTCAGTATAGACTAAACAGCCTTATATTGGAAGAAGGTGCCATCTAGTTTTCTCAAGAGAAGTCAGTGCCTAGCTTCAGAGCATCAAAAGACAGGCTGACTCTCTGTTAGTTTTCTTACACCAGTAGGTCCTTACTGGGCTTAATTCAGTCTACTTTTATAATTTCCCTAGTATCCCATACATATTTCCTCCTTCATTTATCCTGAATTTCTATTAATTCAATTTACTTATTGATTTGTTATACAATTGAAATGATTTATCTCCTGTTCATCAAGGAATTGTTTCACAGCACTCTTGTCTGAACTTGAATACAGATTTCTGCCCACGTGTCAATAGTGTAATTTAGGTAATTGACAGAGACAAAGCCAGTTCACAAAATTAATTAAATTTTCCATCTCTTCACTTTCAATTAGTTTCATTGATATGACATGTTTTTCTCTATTTAATGTCTCACCATTATCACTAGGCAGCACACAGGTCATGCTAGTCTGTCAAATAAATAGTAATTATTAAAATAGTCTCTAAGTAGACACTATTTTGATGTTTTAATTGTCCTCTTTGAACAGCTGAGTGTTGTATTAGTATTTACTTCATTTATGTAGCAATTTTAATTGGTTCTTGAAGGTTTTTTGTGTTTTTTCTTTCATATCTGGGAACCAGAAAAAGGTAATGGAATGCAAAGGAAGTAAGTAATAGTGGTATAATATCTCTTACTACAGTGTGATAGAAAATATTAGTTTAAGACTATAGGGTCCTTAAATTAATCCTGATTATTTATGCCCTCCTTATTGTATAAACATCACTTATGATATGGGACAGATAACTACGTTGGATCTGTTTAAACCTAAAGGAACTTTTATAGGAGTGCTATTAAGGAAATATTTATAGACTAATGTTATATTCACTCCGAGGAGACATCTAATAATCATTGAACATTTGTCTAATACTGAGATTTCACCTAAGTGGCTTTACTTTTACATACATACATACATACACAATTACAAAAATATTAGTACTTTTTTCTTTGGTATGTTTTTGAATTTTCCTTTTGTAAAAGCCATGTAATATTCATAGAAGTGAATAGTCTGTCAAGAATAGCAGTTTAGTTTCTTATATTTTTACTAATAAATTCATATTCATAAAAGCTCCCTTACTCCTTTTCCCTCCCACAGTGGAATTCCTGTCATGTAACAAACAAGAAATAACTTACTGTTTTGGTGATTTATGTATTTACATATTCTACTTGCCCTGTATTCAGAAAGAGAAGTTAACTAGGCTGGCTGGAGGAATTATTTTTTACAGTATAACATCCTTCTCTGTGGAAATCGAGATCATTTAAAATAAAATATGTGTGTTTTAAGGCAATAGCAAAAACAATTGAGACAATATGTATGTTAAAAAAAGTGTTATTTGAATTTAGACCACTTGACTGACTCCTAAGAGAAGAGATTAGCATTATTTTTTCTATAATGGCCGTCTCAACCTTAATCTGTACTTTCTGAGAACACTTCTGTTTCTTAAGAGTTTGTTCTAGTTATTTAAGAGTAAAAAATCATATGTGCTCATTGGTTAGTGTAATATTTTTGTAGAGTCCTTGAGATGTTCATTCTAAATTAGAACAGAACAGAAAAGAACAGAAAAGTTAACAAGTAGCCACAAAATACGGCTGAGATATGTATTGCTTCTGAATTTTTATATTGCATTCTGTTTTTCAGGAAGTTCTACTTTTCATGTTTTGAAATATGTGAAGAAAATATATTCTAAAAACAAGCAATAGTTATGCTCCACCATCATATAGCTCCAGATATCACTGTTTTAAAATGCCTTTAGCTACAATAATCATAATTGCTTGTTACCTTAAGAGAAAGGGAATTTATTCTAAGGATATGTATCTCACAGAATTAAAGGAAAGGCTTAACAATGGACTTCACCAGAGCAGCTCTTAGATCACCAAGGGCACCATTGATTCTGTTGTGTTGAGTTCTGCCATTGATGTGACTCAGCTATGAGCTCATTCACATTCTGTGTCTCATGGTTCAAGTTCTAAATGTCGGTTGGCTTAGTCCAGTTATAGGTTATCTCTTATTTGGTCAGGTACTGGTCAACTATGGTCAAAGAGGTTGTGTCACATTATATTGTACAACAGGACGACCAGGCCTGTGGGAGAGGGAGTGTACTGGAGAGGATTGGGGAGAAGTCAGGATGAAAGGAGAGCAAGGAAGAAATCAACACCCATTATAGTCATCACTGTGAGGCCTTTTCAGGCTTGTTAAAATTGTATCTTCTCTGTGTATCTTCTCTGTCTTCATTTCTGGAGAGAGTTCTCACCTTTCCTCTTAAATCCTAGTAGCACTAATTCCATATAATTAAAATGAGCTTGTCATATTCTGTCCTGTATGTTAGTTATTTTTTGCAGTCACTTGTTTTAGTTCCTCAAACATTGTTACTCTTCAAGTAACTGAATATCCTGTATATGGCAAAAGGTTATGTTCTCAGCATTCAGCTTCCCCCTGTACCAGGGGCACAAGAGGTGAAACTTTGTGAAAAATTCCTCGAGAAAAAGTTGAGATCTTCATGTATACACATTAGACTGGTGGGGAAGTAGGGAGAAACATTTCTGTGCAAGTAAACAAAACCTATCTTTTGAATAGCCTTTAATAATTGTGTTTGAAAAGATGATCAAGTACATGTAATAACCCGGAATAATGTTATAATATTTCTGCTAAGTAAAACAAAAGACACACCAAAAAAATAAATGTTCAAACAACTTTCAAAAATACACAAAAGATACTGATTTGTGTGTGTGTATATATGACTGTGTGAATTTGTAGGTATTTCTCTACATATATTTTAGAATAAAAAAAAAAAAACTTTTGGAAAAATAAATGCCAAAATATTAAATCTGATTTTTCTAGACTAGTGGTTCTCACAGTGTGGCGACCAGTTGTTCTCAAAGTGTGGACATACAGCATCAATGTCACCTGGGAACTTGTTAAAACGCAAATTTTATCTACTGAATCAGAAATTCTGGGAATAGGGCCCAGCACTCTGAATTTTAATAAGCCTAAATGCTGTCAAGGTGACTCTGTTGGGCACTAAAGTTTGAGAAACAGTACTTTAGTCTAGATGATGTGATTACAAGAGATTTATTTTCTCCCTGGTGCTTGATGAATATCTCCTTTATTTGAATTTATAAAGTACTTCAAATGTTAATTTCCTAGAGAAGGATGCCTTCTGAATAGCCCCATTGTATACTTCTTTGTAAATTCTACTCTTGCAAGGCTGGTTTGCATATACTATGTGCAATAAATGCATTCTGATAGCTTGATTGAAATTGGCTCCAAAGTGTACCTCCATCTCTGCCTCTTGTGGATTCAAAGGAATGTATTGAGTATGGTTCACCAAGACCAAAGTTCATGGTTTGAACAACTTTTGGTAATGCAGTGTGAAATAGTTTATTTTAATGCATTTCTTCAGGGCTACAACAGACGTAAAAATGTATCTTGTGTAAACCATATCACAGCACAAGTATGGAATTATTAATTTCAAAAATTTAAATAGGAACTAATCACATTCTGGAAAAGGCAAGAAACTTTCTATTGAGCTGGAAGTCAACATAAATGTCTCATTATTCTTGATTTTATTGATGCCTGCAGGTCATATTAAAGGTCACTTAACAAGAGCAATGACAAGGAAGAAAGAAAGTTGCAAATCAGTTTTATCTTTGGGGATTTGTACTCTATCCATTTAATTTTTCCAGCCCTTAAAGATTTATAACAGCTGTTTTACTTTTGTATTTTGTACTCTGGGAAATATAAAGGCGCCGTTAGTTAACAGGAAGGAATTTGGATAAAAGAGAAGCTCGATAGAAATGATTTTTAGGAGGGAAATAAAGACAGTTCCAACAAGACTAAAAATAAAGAGAGATGAAGAAGGACAAATAATGACTTTAGATATAATAAAATGTTGAAAAATGGATTGTATTGAATATAAATATTTTGAGTTGTCTTCTTTATAGATTATATAAATTTCTACATAGTCTTATCATTCTTTAAGTGAAGTTCAGATCATACTAAACTGTGATAGGTTTCCCAAACTTCCTTAATCTATTTCTTTCTAAACTCTGACTGCACTTATCATTTGTGTTATATAAGCTTAGCACTTGTTTATATTAGTTTATGACTAAATTAAAAAATATGGTTTAGGATGTCATTCTTATTTATCCAATTAAGTAGTACATACATTGAGAGCCAAGAGATACAATGACTGCTTCCCTCATACCCTCGCTTATGGTCTTTGTAATTGTTTTTAAAATATGTTAATTGTTTAGGGCATGAGCCTTCTAGAAGCAGGAGCCAGTATGTGACATCTGCATTAGTTATCTATTGAATGTTAACAAATTACCCCAAAATTATGTGACTTCAAACAACACATATTGATTATCTCATGGTTTATTTGAATTAGGAATCTTAGGCTCAGCTTAGTTGGATCCTTTGACTCAGAATATCTTACAAAGCTAAAATTAAGGTTTGGGGGCATGTACAGTCATCACAAGACTTGGCTAGTGAAGGATCTGCTTCTAAACCCACTCGTGGGGGTTAATGGCAGGATTCAGTCCCTCAGTGACTGTTGAACTGAAAGACTCAGTTCAGTGCAACACAGCAAATATAAATAAAGGTCCTAAAAGTAAAGGGATCATGTGGCAGCAACAAAGAAAGTGATGGGAGAAAGTGATAGAAAATGAAGGCAGAGGGAAAGAAGTGGAAGATTATTTATGATAATTTTTTTCAAATGTCAATGTGCATATGAATAAACTGGGGATCTTTTAAAATGTAGATTTAAATTCAGAAAGTCTAGAATGGTACCTGAGATTTTGCATGTCCTACCAAGTGATGTCGATGCTGCTGGTCTGAGGAACACACTCTGAGTAGCAAGGAATGAGGGTATTAGAGATTATTATGCAGATTATTGACTTTTACTGGGAGTGATGTAAGCCATGCAAAGGATTTGAACAGAGATGTAATGTGGTCTTCTCCCAGGCTGATATGTTTAGAGTAGATTTTCACTGGCAGAAGTAGAGATGGGGAAACCAATAAAAAGCCTGCTGAAATAAACAGATGATGATGATAGTGACCTAGGGAAAGGCAGTAACAGTGGAAAGGGTAAGAAGTGGAATTTTTCTAGGTATATTTTGAAGGTGGAACTTACAGAATCATTTGATGGCTTAGTTGTTGTATGTGAGTGAATAAGAGGAATGTAAAAGGATCAAGGTTTTTGACTTAAGCAACAGGAACATGGTGATTGTTGGTTTTTGAGAAGGGGAAGGCTAAAGTAGCAGATTTGTCAGGAAAAATTAGGAATTTTGGACAATTTAGCTTTGTGACTGCTTATTGGATATCCAAAAGGAGATGTTAAATATGTAATTCTGGAGTTCAGATAATAAATCTTTCTGGAGACATAAATTTGGAAAAAATCAGATTATAAATGATTTTTTAACTTACAAGAGTATATGATGTCACCTAAGGAGTAATTTCTATTAGAGAACTAGTCCAAATACTGGAACATTTTAACTTCAGGAGATTTATAAAACAAGGCTAAGGAAGCAAACAAGACTCAAAAAAAGCAAACAGTAACTTAGGAAAATCAGAAGTCACCAGTCCCAAGAGCCGAGTGAAGAAAGTGTTTCAAGTGTTTAAGTAGGGATCAATGTTGTTAAATGTTGCTGTAGTTTAAGGAAGACTTTAGACTGAGAATTGACCATTAGATTTAGCATCTCAAAAGTTACCGATGACCTTGACAATAGCAAGCAGCTCAGTGAGTTTGTGGAGACAAAAGCCTTATTGGAGCCAGCTTAAGAGAATGAGAGTGGATAAGTTGAAGACTGGATGATTAGATAACTATTTGAAATAGTTTTGCAGTAAATGGGAGCAGAGAAACTAGGTGTTCCCTGGAGGGAAAGTTGGTCAAGAGTTGGATTTATTAAGAGAGGGGAAATAAGATCATGGCTGTATGCCAGTAGGGTATATCCAGTAAAGAGGGAAAAACCTGATGATGTAGTGGTAAAACGTGACAATTACTTGAGTATTTTTGAGTAGACAAGAGGATGTGGGAACTAACGTGTAAGAGTAATACAAGCTTTAGAAAGAAGTATGAAAAATTAATTCATTCTAACAGTTTAACAGAAGGGAAGGAAGTATATATGAGCAAAATAGTGAGTAGATGTGTTAATGAGAATTTACTGTAGTTGTTTTTTTTTTTTAATCTAACTATAGTTGATTTACAATACTGTGTTAGTTCCAGGTATACAGCACAGTGATTCAGTTATGTGTATATTATTTTTCAGATACTTTTCCATTATAGGCCATTATAAGATATTGAATATAGTTTACTGTACTATACAGTAAATCCTTGTTCATTATTTTATATATAGTGGTGTATATCTGTTAATCCCATACTACTAACTTATCCCTCTCCCCCTTTCCCCTTTGGTAATCATAAGTTTGTTTTCTATGTCAGTCTGTTTCTGTTTTGTAAATGAGTTCATTTGTATTATTTTTTGGATTCCACATATAAGTGATATATAATATTTGTCTTTCTCTGTCTGACTTCATTCAGTATGAGAATCCCTAGGTCCATCCATGTTGCTGCAAATGGCAATATTTCATTCTTTTTATGTGTGAGTAATATTCTATTATATATATGGAATATATATAGTAATATTCCATTTTATATAGATACACACACACACACACACACACACATATATACACACTACATCTTCTTTATCCATTCATCTGTTGGTGAACACTTAGATTGCTTCCATGTCTTAGCTATTGTAAAAAGTGCTGCTATGAACATTGGGGTGCACTTATTTTTTGAATTAGAGTTTTCATCTTTTCTGTATATATGCCCAGGCGTGGGATTGCTGGATCATATGGTAACTCTATTTTTAGTTTTTTAAGGAAACTTCATAATGTTTTCCAGAGTGGCTGCACCATTTTACATTTCCACCAACAGGGTAGGAGGATTCTGTTTTCTCCAAACCACCCCCTGTATTTATTATTTGTAGACTTTTTGATGATGACCATTCAGACAATTTGCATTTCTCTAATAATTAGTGATGTTGAGCATCTTTTAATATGTCTGTTGGCCAACTCTATGACTTCTTTGGAGAAATGTCTACTTAGGCCTTCTGCCCATTTTTTTATTGGGTTGTTTGTTTTTTAGATATTGAGTTGTATGAGCTGTTTATATATTTTGGAAATTAAGCCCTTGTAACTCACAGTGTTTGCAAATATTTTCTCCCAGTCTGTAGATTGTCTTTTTGTTTTGTTTATAGTTTCCTTTGCTGTGCAAAGCTTATAAGTTTGATTAGGTTCCATTTGTTTATTTTTGCTTTTATTTCTTTTGCCCTGATCTAAGAAAATATTGCTACAATTTATGTCACAGAATGTTTTGCCTCTTTCCTCTTCTAGGAGTTTTATTTTTGTGTATGCTGTGAGGTAGTGTTCTAACTTCACTGATCTACATGAGTCTGTCCAGTTTTCCCAACACCACTTGCTGAAGAGACTATCTTTTCTCCATTGTATATTCTTGCCTCCTTTATCAAAGATTAATTGACCATAGTTCTCTTCTGAGTGTTCCTTTTCTCAGTGAAATTAAGAGGCATGGCTATCTGCTAGGAAAGAGTAAAGCAGGTGATAGAGGTTTGATAAATAAGTAGAAGGTCTGGAGAGTCATCTAGGCTTGCAAAATGAATATCCTAGAGAAATATAGGAACTCTGCTTAGAAATAAAAACTCAAGATTAGTAGCCATGAATTTAAAGTTATATTAGACAGCCTTTATTTGTTTGTTTCCCCAGGTATATTTTTTGTCACTCCCTTGAAATACTCCATACTGTCTTTAGGGTTAGTTAATTTTTCATGTACATATTCCAAGTCTAATTGACACAGGGGGCTTTTTATAATTCTTACATTCTCTAAATCATTGGTCACAGTGCTTTAAACCTAATTGTAAATGATCGATTAACAATTTATCGCTTTAGTGATAAGCAAGGGAAAACCTGGAATGTAGAATTAGAAAAAAAACTTAGATATCATTGAATCCATTTACAGTAAATGATGTTGAAAAAATTAAGGACAGTATAAGTTAACAAACTGGCCTAAGGTCACACCGTTTGTTCAGATTAGGAATCATAAAGTGGTGAGGAAATTCTTACGCTTTATTTTAAATATTGCATTTCATATTGGCTCACTCTGTTAAAGCTATCAGTAATCTTCTAGTCACCAAAAATGAGAATCAGGAATCCATTTTAGTAATTCCTTAATCTGAGCAACCTCTAATTGTTACCTTGTAATAAAAGCTGTCATTGTTTAGTGTTTATTTCATGCCAGGCACTGTACTAAACACTGTATAAGAACAACTTTATACAGTTCTAACATTAATCCTATCAATTGAGAACTCTTACAGATGGAAAATATAAAGCTTACCTAATATAAATGACTTGTCTAAAACCACACAGCTAGTAAAAGAATCATGAATTCAAACGCAGAACCATGCTCTTAACCAGATGAAGATAGTGACTCTCATACTTAGAAGTATGTCAGAATCACCATAAGTGCTTATTAAAACACAGATTGTTGGGCTCTATTCCCTGAGTTCCTTAGTTAGTAGACCTGGAATGGAGCCCCAAAAATGTATATTTCTAACAATTTGCCCTTTGATGCCGATGCTGCTGGTCCAGAGACCCCATTTTGAAAACCACTGCAATAGTTTATCTTCCTTTTACAGCAGATACCTCCCTCTATTGCTCCAAGGGTCCCTCTTCTTTTTATTCTCTTCATCATTATCCTAGTTGAACCCTTTCATCCCCTACTCCAGCCTTTCCTACTACAGTCTCCCCCACGCCTTGAAACACTGATATTCTGAAAACATCTCACGTATCTAACATTAGAGTATATGAATTTTTTAAGTAAATGTTAGATATTTATATTACTAATAGCAAGTATGATCTTAACAAAATTTGGGGGTTTAAGTATTTAAATTTCTTTGATGTTGTATGTCACTGTATGAACATTTTTTTCTTTAAAAAATTATAAAAGAAAAAATAGAATAAATAAAAGTTCCATAGATCAATCTGTCATTATCAAAAGTTATAGCTTATTTATATAGAGCTTTAAAATATATAAGCAAAATGGACCCAGATTATTAAAATTTCTTTCTACATTAGTAGTCTATGTTCTGTCTCTTCCTCTTGTATCCAAACTACACATCTTAACTAAATCAATTGCTCTTAAGTGGAATTTTCATTGGTTCATGGCTCAGCTCAAGAATTTTCAGTGAATTCCAAATGCCTAATAAATTAAATACAAACTGAACACCTTGAATATAGAGATTTACAATATGATATCAATTAGTCTGTCCAGACTAGTCTCCCAGTTCTGTCTCTCTATGTTCAAAACATGTTTGCACTGCTTCTGAATATGTCCAAAATCTACTACTAAGCCAGTGTTCATACAATTCCCTGTACTATTTTTGTCTTTTTGAAATTCTACCACTGCCTCTGGGCTTAGATTAAAGGTATCTCCTCTATGAGGACATTCCTAAATTCCTGGCAAGTTGTATATTCTCTCTCCCTGTTTAAACCTTTCATAGAAAATTTTGGCACTTTTTAAATCAAACTGTTTAAGGTGACACAGATACGGATAACACAAACAGAAATGGGATTTAAACCCAGATCTGGATAATTACCTCCACTTATTTAGTCTCTCAGCCTCAATTTTCTTTTCAATAAAATTAGGATAATAATATTTATGTTGTTGCATACAGTGCATTGTAGGAATAAATCAAGTAATACACTTAACAGATCATGATATACTCCTCTTATATAAAGGATTATCAGTAAACTTTAGTTCTGGTAATAGGCAAGAATCTTACATTTTTGAGTTATAGAAATCTAACCCACACTACCTTGACTAGAAGTGGAATGTAATTTTTCAGTATCTTGAAAGACTAGGAATGGATTCTAGTCTAGGCATGTCTAAACCCAAAGTTACACATTATGTCATTATAGTTATTTCTCTCAATCTCCTGGTGTCTTTAATCAGCTTCCTTCTGTATGTGGGCTTTTACTCATGGATATGTTGATGGATATTTACACTGTTATAAATAAATATGTGTAGCAACAAATATTTGCATATATTTCTCTTTCTCCATATATAAATGTGTAGGTATGTGTATGTGTTTGTGTGTGTGCATCTTTCTTGATTCCAGTTAAAAAAAAATAACATTGATTTCTGTTAGAGTCCTTATGTCATTTCAGTAGTTTCTGATGGACCCTGCTCGAATCTCTTGCCCAGTTTTGGCCGTATTGTGGAGAATATGGTACTGTGATTTCCTTGCCTGGGTCTTAAGCCCACCTCTGGAAAATATATTGGACAGCCTCCTCATAACTGTATTTAGTGAAAGTGGTGGCTTCCTCAAGGAAGGTATTCTGGCATGCTAGACCATGCCTAGTGTACTCTTTTTCTCTCTCTTCCTTTATAATATTATAATGAATGCCTGGTGCCCAAGACACTAACTATATATTTGTTTTGAATTATTGGTTAGTCTTCTCCTAACATTTTATGAACTTGAGGATGAGGATTATATGTTACTCATCTTTTTATCTCTTACATAATAATACATTGCTCAAGAAAAATTTTCTATAAACGTTCTGGGATGAATTTTATTTAATGGAAAAGGTAATGCAGAACAACACACACATTGATCTCTCTCACACACACACACAGGCACAGAGAAATCTGGGGAAATGTAAGGGAAAATATTTCAGGAATGCACACTATTGGAAATTTTTATTTCCTCCTTTAGTTCAGAGTTCTAGAGAAAGTTTTCTATAAAACTCTTTGTAGTATTTATATTTATGAATAAATTCAGAGTGTGTATTAGAAATAAAATTTGTGACAGGTATCAAAAGCATTATTAGGCCAGGCCAGTGCTTCTCAAAGTTTGATGACCATTTGTGTCGCCCAGGCTCTTGTTAAAATGCAGATTTTGATTCAGGTAATCTGGGGTAGGGTCTAAAATTGGATGTATATAACAACTTCCAAGTGAAACTGATGGAGTTTATGTGTAGATCTCACTTTGAGTAGCATGGTTTAGACTAGAGCACAAAATGACTGACACATCTGGCTGTGGACATATTTTCGTGTAGCCAGCATAGGATTTCCACTTTTGAAAATGAGTTTAAATGCCTTCTTACGGATTTAAATGCTCTCATTTATCCATTTCGTACTTTGTTACTTTAAAATCGATTACTTCTCAAATTTAAATTATCACTTTTCCACCAGGGAACATTTTAGGGTTTAGATGCCTGTTCATTGCTTCTATTCATGCCAAGTGATTCCAGTGATTCATCTGACTGTTTCCAGGAGAGGCCCTGGATGAGAGGTGCCCTCTCTGGGACTACAGCATGGTGAGAGATTCCTGTATTCTTGGTCAAAATATTTGAGTAAGCTTAGATCTTACTCTAATCATTTCTAATATTTTCTATTCTTCCTAAAATGGATGGAATATCCCCCTGTGGGGGGCAGGGAGGCAGTGGGGAGATGAGGTGATAGTTTGCTGGATTTTAATTTTTAGAAAACAGCAGACAGTCTGCAACCTTTTAGACTTTCTCTTTAAGAACTTGGCATGTCCAGATCAAAGGAATTTATTAGGCTTTTAGCTCTCCTGTTTTTTGATACCTCAAAATGAACAAATTTTCAAGTACAAAAGAAATGCTTTAAAAGAGTTCTTTTAGTCTTTATTTGAAATCTCCTGCTCTCCTTCAGTTCACAGATACGTCGTACACTGAATGGAGGAATCAGACTACTACACTTTGATCATTTCACTATCTTGTTTGATTAGTGTTTTCAAACTATGGAGTTTATCAGCAGGGGGCAGGTTGATCCCTGTGGCTTATAATGGGCAATATGGGGGAAAAATAGGTTTTTAGAAATCGTTTAAGATCAATCAGTTTTCTCCTTCTTCAAGGTTTAAAAATAACATCATGGACAGATAGACTTTGACACAGAATAAGATCAGATATTTCCAAAGGGAAAACTGACCAGCATGTATGGTGCACTTTTCCCCCTCTTTCTCTCTTTAACATTATGACTTCCAGTCCTTGGATTATTACAAACTATAACCAAACTCCTTTTTTAAAAAAAGGAAGCAAGAGGTACAACTACTCAATTTTAAATTTCATTTACTGAGCAAACATCCCCTTCAAAATGAAAGTTAGGGTTGTTAAATGAGATTTTTAAGAATTCAGCTCTTTGAGAGAAGGTATTGAACTGTATTGCATGCAGCAATTTTAACTATTACTGTGAATTTGGGTTATTCATCCTCCACTTGGGGATTGTTAATTTGCAGTTCCATAGCTGTAATTCAGGAGAAATAGCTTTGCCCCTAATGATAAGTTAACATTAAAATATGGGCTTTTTTCTTTGGTGTTTTGAGGGTATTCTTAGTGGGAATACTGTGAAGATTATCAGCTGCTGACCTTTCAATATGGCTGGCAACATATTAGATGAAGGACCGACTTCATTGTAGATCTGGGAAATGCTGTCTGATTATAGATTTTTAAATTTGGGGTAAGATGAGACGAAGTGAGAGAGTTGCATTGACATATATACACTACCAAATGTAAAATAGATAGTGGGAAGCATCCGTATAGCACAGGGAGATCAGCTCTGTGCTTTGTGACCACCTAGAGGGGTGGGATAGGGAGGGTGGGAGGGAGACGCAAGAGGGGGGATATGGGGATATATGTATACATATAGCTGATTCACTTTGTTATACAACAGAAACTAACACAACATTGTAAAGCAATTATACACCAATAAAGATGTTAAAAAAAAATTGGGGGTAAATGATATCATGGAAGACTTTGGGTTTAAATAAATTTAACTAGTTTGCTATTTGAAATGCAACTACGGGCACAGGGACTTAAAGAAAAAAGATGCTGTTTAGGCCAGATTTTCAATGTACACATTTGCCTTGAACATAGCCCTGGTTCCTGATGTTCCACTCTGAGGCATCCAGTGGGAGCTTCATGTGATGGAGCCCATCTTGGGTGACCAACTGCTAGGGTTGTTCATGATACAGGATGTCTCTGTGCCTTTTTTGTTATCCTAGTTGTGTAAAGAAGAGGGCAACTCTGGATAAACTATTTCATACTAAGAAGTAAATGACTGCTAGCTCAGATGGCTAAATGAAGAGAATTTTAATGAAAATCTCAAGCAGCTTTACAAAATAAATGAAGATTATACCAAAGCCTACAGGAAATATTTTTGGATTTTATAGGTATCCCAAAGCCATTTTTTAAGTTTTACCAAAATAATCAATACCAATTTTAAGTTTTAGTTTCAGATAGAGTAAATATAAATACTTGTAATATACTACTGTCTTTAACTAAAAGCAAGAGGCCATTATATATTATTAATTCTCTCTTGTAGTTAAATATAGAGTAGGTAACTGTATTATTTATTTGTTTGTTTATATCTACCTTAGTTCCAAAAGGATTTAATATATTTGAGCTCTTTGGGGACACTTCAGAATTTGTTAGAATCAATCTGTACCAAATTTCTATGTCAGTTAGGTCTTCAAATTGAGATTGCTAACTATATCACATGCCATAGTTTGATAGAAGAGTTTGATATCTGTTCACTTGTTAATTATTGGTATACAATTACATTTTAACGATTAATTTAAAACAATTTTTTA
Source organism: Hyperoodon ampullatus (assembly GCF_949752795.1). NCBI lineage: Eukaryota > Metazoa > Chordata > Mammalia > Artiodactyla > Ziphiidae > Hyperoodon > Hyperoodon ampullatus. Next base: position 108,001,421 of record NC_136918.1, on the reverse strand, counting down.
ACTTTAAAATGCTGAAATGTAGGTTATTTTGTTTTTGGTACTAGATATACCAAGACTGGGATAATGATAGAAAAAGCAGTTTCACAGGGTCTGTAGCCTGTTAGGTGATTGCTGAATTATTGGCAGGTGTAACCAATAGCATTTTGTTTTTTCCCAATAAAATAACACTATTCCTAATTTAAAAAAAAAGCATGGTAAAAATTGAAACAATTTCAAGAGATTTCTGTTAGTCAGGGATTTACCTCTTCTTCATCCTCACAATTGCTACTTCACTCCCAGTTACTGTGCAGCTGTAATAACCACTAAAATGGTCTCATCATCTCAAATATTCCCTCCCACTCCCTTTCCAATATATCCTTCAAATTGGGTCCAGCCTTTTCTTCATAAAATGCAAAGCCTCTCATGCCACTTCTCTCCCTCTGATTTTTAAATAGCTCTCCAGCTGTTCCCAACCCATCTTTCTTGTGTAATCTCCTTACACTTGCACCATTCTTCCCAGATGGAGCATTAACAGGACCCTGAAAGTGATATTTTTCCATGCCTTTGCACATGTGGTTCTTTGCCTGAGGACTTTGTATTCATTCTTCAAGAATCTGACTAACCATCTTACCATCTGGGAGGTATTTGTTAACACCTTTTCTTCCCACTTCCTCCCAGGGTGGTGAGCACTCCTCCTCTCTAGTTCCGTTGGACATCAATTGTAGCCCTTATCCTGATATTTTGGGGTTGTTTCTCTACTAAAATGCGAATACTGTGAGAGCCAGAACCTTGTTCTATTTCAGAAAAATTCGCAGACCCACTCCACTACCAATGTACAAAATTCCAATAATCTCCTAGTTCCTTTGTTCCCATGCTTGAAACCTTCTCCCCTTTCTGCACTCTTTATCTTGGACAATGGCACTAAGATCACTTCATTGACCTGACCAGATACTTGGTGTATTCATGGAATACACATGTAATACACAATTACATGGAAGCAGTACGTATAGTGGTAAGTGATAGAAGCTATGTATGGATTAGAATCCAAAGACTAACCCTTACTAATACTGTGATCTTGGGCAATTTCCTTAACCCTTCTTTGTTCCTGCATAACAGCATCTACCTAATAGGGCTATTGTGAAGATTATTCCATACTCCCCTGAAGTTCAATAAAGTTGCAAATGAGCACACACACAGCATATTGATTGGATTCTCTTTAAATTGATGCCCACTAGATTCGATGGGTTCTAGGAATCATACTATATTCCCAGTCTGTTCCCTTTTTCATTTGGATGATCATGCTATACCCCTCTCTTCTCCTCACTTTCAACACATCTCTCATTCTTACTTTCATCTGACGATTCTGCTTTCTGTTTTACTGAGAAAAATAGAAGCAATCAGAATTGAACCTTGCAAACCCTGCCACCAGTACTTCCATCCACCTATCAAACTCTGTGCTTATGTATGCTGCCTTTTCTCTGACTGCCATTGCTATTACTGATGGAAACCAACACCTCCATTATGTACAGACCCTGTCTTCTCTCACCTGTGCTTCTGCAGCGCCCCAGCAATATCCTTTCTCTTTTCAATGTCAACGTAAACGTTTTCTTAAGCATAAAAGGTTTTCACCTTCCCACTTGAGCTTTCCTATCAACATAACAGCATGCTGTTATTTCTCTCTACCTAAAGAAGTATTGGCCCTACTTCCTTTGTAGCTACAGCTTCACTCTGTCCTCTATTTGTTTACAACAAATCTCCTCAAAGAAGTTTTCTGTACTGTCTCTTATTTCTGTGCTCCCATGCTAGCTCGAACTCACTGCAACCAATCTTCCATTGCCACGACTCTGTCAAAACTGTTCTAGTCAATGTCATTGGTAAATTTTTGAGTTCTCACCTTAATTAAATGGTAGTATTTTCTACAGTACGTAAATCATTGACTCTTACTGGGAACATTTCATTCATTTGCCTGCCAGAAACCCAGCCTTCTGATTTTCCCTCTTTCCTCATAGGATGCTCCTTTTCAGTATCTTTGGTCTTTCAGCCCTGGACCCCTTCTCTCTTCTGTCTACTTTCATTTAATTGTTGACATTGTTCAGTCCATGCTTTTAAATACCATCCATAAGCTGGTGATTTTCAAATTCGTGTCTACAGTTGAGAGCCTCTCCTCTGAACTTCAGACTCATATATTCAGCCAGTGTCTGCTTCTGGTCTAAAGGTGTCTCCAAATTAGCATGTCCAAAATTGAGTTTCTTCTCCTTCCCTAACATGTCTTTCTTTCATATTCTTCTACTTTTCACATAGTGGCAACTCCATCCTTTTAGTTTCTCAGGAAAAAGGACCTGGAGGCATCTTTACACTTCTTTCAGTCACACCCTACTTCACATGCATCAACAAAATTCCTAGTGGTTCTACCTTCATTATATACCCAAATCAATCCAGTGCACACGACCATTCCACACAAGTACCCTGGTGCAAGCCATCACCATTTCTTGTCTTTATAACAACTTCTCTTGCTTACTGCCAAATCTCTAGAATCTTTAAGAGTACCTGGTATGTAGTAGAGTCTCATTCAGTGTTTGTGAATAATAAGTGAAGTAGGAGCTGTTATTATTTTTAACTGTCTTTTCCATGGTCTCTTCTATTAAACATAAATATTTCCTACTTGAAGGCTGCTTAGCAGCATCTGACATGTATATGCTCAGTAGTCATAAAAATCTTCACTTTGTCATACGTTAAATGGCCATTTCTAAAATCTTAAAATGCACTTAACTGTCCAATTTTTGCTAAGTATAATTTAATTTTGATAATTTGAAAAACACTTAAATGTTGTAATATGTTGGGATCATTATCAATACTATCCTACAGAAGATGGGTATGAGTTTGCTCTTAATATGTATCAGTTTTTTATTATACACTGGAAGTTAGTTACTATTTAAAATAGATTTCTAATAACAGTTAATTTCATTTTTTAATTCGCTTCTTTCAAATGAAAGTGAATGGCAGAAATTTAACTTTGATATCTAGGCTGTGCTACCCCGTTACTTTACTGCCAACAGTTGTTAATGAAAATAGAAGGATCCTTTTGCCAAGTGACTTTGTTCTTTTCACTAAAGTCTTTTGTGTCTTTAAAAGTTTCCTTTGTTTTTCTGGTAATCAGCACTTTTCTCGTTGTTTCCATAGCTGTGTTAATATATTTCACTTCAAATTTTGATTACATTGAACTTCCTTTCTCTATTTTTTATTAAATTTTTATAGTTCTCATTCTCACCAAGTGTTATGATTCTCTGCTACTTCCCATACTAATCCTAATCTTCTTAAAATTAAGTGTCAGTTATGGAATCCTGATTCCCAGCTAGTAATATGGAAGCTTTTGCTTTTGTATCCTCTTTGAGAAAACAAATCAGCCCATCTCAGTGTTGAATTGTTGTAACTTTGGTTTTGCCATCTATGGTGATGTCCTAAAACCACAGTATTCAGCCCCATTATCTCTTACCAGATTTAGATATGCTACGTAGGTTCTCTTGTCTATCCTGCAGCAACCCGAAGGATTAATCTGGTTTCCTTTTCACTATATATATATATGCCTGGCTAAGGGGATGGCATAGTTTCCCATGCTGCCCTCTATTATTATCATTCTAAAATAAAACTGTCAATTTTATTTTTGTCATAAGGGATTAGTGCTGATTATAGTTGGTAAATAAATAAACAGCAGATTGTAAGATAAGCAAGGGGAAGTAACAAAACCCCTCACATTCTTACAGCAGAAGAAGCTAGTTTAGATCTCTGGCTCCCTCATAAGATCATTACCATAGGAGCAAACAGGGAGTATAGCTCACTAAATCTCTCCAAAAAGCAAGACTTGGAAGAAAGCACTTTAGATCAGCACTGTACTATAAAATATAATGTGAGCCACATATATTTAAATTTTTCCAGTAGCAAGCTTTAAAAAGTATTTTTAAAAGGCAACATTAATTTTAATAAAATACTGAGCTTAATATATCCAAAATATTATGATTTCCACATATAATCAATATGAAAATTATTACTGAGATGTTTTTTATTCTTTTTCTAGTACTAAGTCTTTGAAGTCCAATATGTATTCTCTACTTACCGTAACTTCACTTCAGACTAGCCACATTTCACGTGCTCAGTTGCCACTGGAGGATAGTGGTTGTCGTATTGGACAGTGTAGCTCAAGGTAAAATATATGTAAGTAAAGAGCACTCTTCTTTGACTGAAGAAAACATTTTACATATCCAGACACATCATCCAAGAGAGTCCAGCCAAATCTAGATCAACCTTCCTCCTTGAATTTTCTCTCAGTTGGGGGTACAGTCACTGCTCAGGGAATATTCTGATTTTAGGAACTGCTACTCTTCTAATATTCTTGCCCCAGAGGCCTTCAATCTACTCAGAGCAGGCAGAATCGATGTATGGGAAAGGGATTTGTCATCTGTGGGAACTACTTACTGTCTAAGTAATGTTAATTTTGACTTTCTAAATCTCTGTTTCCTCACCTACAAAAGGGGATTCACAATATTACTTTCCTCATAGAATTGTTGTGGAAATTAAATGACATCATGAGAGTAAGAGATAAGCACAGCACCTTTGTCAATAAATGTTAACTGGCATTATCCATTCTTCCATATTTCAAAGCTAATTTAATGTAACTGTATATTAACAATGTTGGCTCATACTGGACCTTCACAAAGCATTTGCTTATGGAAAGTGCCTATCAATTAAATGTCCAGTAGTTTTTACTGCCAGTTTTGGTTATTTTGATATTTTATGAACCTTAGAAAATCACCACTTATGTGATAGTGGTGGACAGTGGTGGAGGTGATCTTTTCCTTTTCTTGGCTTCCTGCTCTTCTTTCTTCTGATAGCACAATCAGAAAATGACAAGATTTCAAGCACTGAGCTTTACCATCATCTGCCCTGAGAATGGGAAACCCCGATAATGTTTTCCTACTGTCCAAGCAAAAAGTTCTAATAAACCTAGTGTTTAAACATAAATAAATTAAATTATTGCTTTTTAAGTGAACAGTGTGGTTATATCTCAGTCTACTTGAGTGTAAATGCACATGCCATGTAGCTTACATACTTTTGATTCTGTATAATGCCTCTGGTTATTCTCACAGTCGTAATAGTCAAATACATTTATTTGTCCAGGAAGAAATGGATGTGGATTTCACAGATGATAGACTTGTCTCAACTTTTCCCCTGATAGTAAAAATTCAATTTCCCTTTTTATTATTTTAAAAACAGAAATAATTTCACCTGATAAAATGTAAATGTGGTTAACACATCCTCTATCTCGTCCATTAAAGAGCTTGTTAACTTCAAACTTGTTTACTGTACCCATTCCTACCCTCAACTTCATTTCCCATCATTTTATCTTGACATTTTTAGTATTCTCCTTGTGCTAAAGAAAGTTTCTTTCTTCAATAATTGATAAGATAAAGAAACCTAAGACTTCACAACTGGTTCATTTTTTACTCACATGGTTCTGCAGCCATCATCTACAGCAGAAAGCACATTCTTTCCCTGAGACCAAAACAATTATCTCTGACATCATAAAGAAGTTGAACTGGCACATGTGAAAAATGCTTGATGCATTTCATTCAATGAAAAGAGCAGCAAAAGGCTAAAGGTTTTTTTGTAAGTGGTATTAAGAGATATTGAACATAAAGAATATGTAGCTATGATGCATAGATATAACTTTTTATAAAATAAGCACAATTTTACTTGCATTCTTGAAATCTGAGCAATGGTCAGTGAAAAAGCAATTATTCTTGTTACAGAATGAGGAATTATATGTGCTTTCTTCCCTGAAGAATGCCTAAGTCTTTTAGAGTAGTTTTGGAGAACAAAGAGGCATGTAATCAACAGTAATATGTAAAAGACAGATATGACAGTATAAAAGGATAGGATCTCTTTCATTCATGCATCCCAAGCCTCTGGATAATATAAATACAATTAATATGCAGACAACAGAGTGTTAAATAAGCAGCATCAACTGAACACAGCAGCACTTAACACAGGACCAGAAGCACAGACTACCTTTTCTGTTATATAGATTACTTTGTCATTGTTGTTAAGTCTGTACCATTTTGATGGAGGAGGATGGTGTACTAGAAATACTGCTCTGGGACAGAGAAGATTCCTGGGTTCTCTTCTTAGCTGCACTACTAAGTGTGATATCACTAAACTCAGATTCTCTTGAGTTTCAGTTTCCTCATCTGTAAAATGAGAGAATTGTATTAGATGCTCTCTAAGGTGTTTTTCAGCACAAACATCCCCCAATTCTAATGCTGTTATAAACCTACTTCTGGTCCCTGTGGAGAGGACATAGAACCTACAAATGTAGCCTCAGTGAACAGTGAAGGATAAATGAGTAGTACTCTTCATGTGATTTTTCAGGTTTCTGTTCACATGTGAATTACTTTTTCTAATTAAAATGAAATCTATATTGTTTTGTTGTTCAGGAGAGAATAACTAAGTAGAAATAAATCATACAGTAACATATATTCCTTTTAGTCTATCAGCAAGTAGGATGTATGCCTTAAATTGTTTTGCTCTTTCCAATGTCAAATGTCCCAAATAAAACCCTTAGTCTAAGATTCTGTCTTACTTGGTATTCGTTAAGCATGATTTTCAAATTTCTGCTTCTTCTGCTGATAGCATTTTATTATTCTATTCTTCCCATTCCCCCAGCTCTAACCATCTGCAGCCTTCCTTCATAGGCCAGCTCAGGTCCAAGCGAATCAAATTCATTTCTCAGCAAGTTGCACCAAAAAAGCACCGGGAATGTAAATCAATAGTAGTGAAAGCTCAACATGAAATGTTAACATGAAAAAATGAGTTCAGGGCTTCCCTGGTGGCGCAGTGGTTGAGATTCCGCCTGCCGATGCAGGGGACACGGGTTCGTGACCCGGTCCAGGAAGATCCCACATGCCGCGGAGTGGCTGGGCCTGTGAGCCATGGCCACTGAGCCTGAGTGTCCAGAGCCTGTGCTCCACAACAGGAGAGGCCACAACAGTGAGAGGCCCGTGTACCGCAAAAAAAAAAAAAAAAAAAATGAGTTCAGTGTGATGGCATTTATGATTTGAAGTTGTGTGGGAATGTTAACTCTGAGACAGAGACATATATGATAAAGAAGAGAGATAAGCTGCTTGTTAAGAGAGCAGAAACATGAAGAGAACCGCTGTCCATGGCAGAACATTGGGATGACTACTGTGGTCACTTCTCTTTTGGGCCTGTTCTTTCTGCATTATTACTCTTGCTCTTGCCCTTCCCAAGCTGAGTTACTTGGGCTCTTCTCATCCATGTACTGATATCCTCTCCCCCTCAGCTTATCAGCCCAACAAAGAAATATCTAAGTGTGATGTGTGTGTGTGTGTGTATGTGTGTGTGTCAGCGATTCAGTGATCTTTTTTGCCCAGACAATCCCATTTAGACTAAGTGTGTTTGGAAGATTTGGCCTTTATCCATACTGGGCATTAAAGTGCTTTGTTGGAAACAAGAGCTGCCAGTTCCTGGAGCTGAATAATGATTCTCCCATAGACAGAAGAATCTGCCACCATCAATGTTTCTATTAAATTGCATTTTTTTTCTTCTCTACACTTATAATAAATCTCTCATGTGGAGCAACATGAGTGAATCTCTGTAGTTTGCAACCACAAAGATCAACTAAAATGATATATATTTGTTGCTTGATTTCAAAGTTTGTGTATCTTGGGATGAGGGTAGGAGAGAAATGGACTGTATATTATTTATTTCTTCTTCTGATAATTGTCATTGAGTGATTGTTATAGGTGAGCAGAGGATCTATTTTCTAACGTGCATTAATTTAAACATTAATTTCTTATGGTTTTCTGCTGCTCTTCTGTTTGCAAGACACTTACTATTTCAAATTTACATATGGTGAATAGTTGGCAAGTGACTGAAGTGAGAAATGAAACCTGGATGAATCTAACTAATAGCCCCCTTTCCATGGCATCCCACAGCCTGTAAGTCATTTTAATGTAGCCTTTAAGCTACATTATCTGACACCGTGTTCTACCTTTCCCTTCCCCTCCCCTAAATCTACACCAGCCACACTGGCCCTTTTCCTATTTCTTGAATACCTCAAGTGATTCACTTCCTCAGGACCTTTGCACTTGCTGTCCCCTATGCATGGAAAATCTTTCCTCAGATGCACACTCTCAATTTATTCAAACCTCTGATTAAAATTTATCTCCTGATATATGCATTCTTTGATCATTCATTCCAAATTAGTACCACTCATTACCCTCTGTCCCCTAATATTTCCTTCTGTTTTTCATAGTCCTTAGCACTATATGACATTATTTTATGTTGATTGATTTTCTCTCATTATTTTAAAAATATAACGCCTTCAAAGTAAGCATTCATCGCTGCAGAAGTTTTCTCTCCTGGTCACTGTAGAATCCATAAAAAAACTACTATAGTATCTGTCATAGAGTAATTGTTCAATAAACATTTATTGAATGAATGAAGCAAAATATTAGTATCGGAAAATAAGTTGAAATGCTCATAGAGTTCATCAAAAATAAGTCAAGAGAAAAATGAACAGGCAAGTAAAATCTTCATGACTCTAAAATATATTTCAAGGTTTTTTTTTTTAATGAATCTGAGTACACTGATACTCTTTAGCTGGGTGAAAATAAGCCTTCGCTCTCTGGTTATTTTTTTATTATTATTATTATTATTATTTTTTTGTGGTACATGGGCCTCTCACTGCTGTGGCCTCTCCCATTGCGGAGCACAGGCTCTGGACGCTCAGGCCCAGTGGCCATGGCTCACGGGCGCAGCCGCTCCGCAGCATGTGGGATCCTCCCGGACCGGGGCATGAACCCGCGCCCCCCGCATCAGCAGGCAGACTCTCAACCACTGCGCCACCAGGGAAGCCCTCGCTCTCTGGTTATTTAAATAGCAATATCTCTTAAAGTGACATATCACTTAGATCAATACTCCTTTGGAGGAGAAAAGATAAACTGCTTTCTCGAGTTTCTGATAAACTTTATGAATCAAAAAATATTACAGTTGAAAACATTCATTTAGCCACTAGTTCAGTTGATTTTTAAATCCTCTGAAATTATGCCATAAACATAAAAAAAGTTAAAAAAATACCTTTTCTTTTTTGATATGTTAGCAGAAATGGCTATGTATATAAAGCAGTGTTTAAGCAATCTAAGTGATGGGTTATTTAGAAAATACAGAGATTTTTCTTCTTAATTTAATCTAAATTGAATCAGATTTTACAAGTAAGCACTAATGGCAGTTTAAAAACCTGGTAAAAACAGAATGAGTGCAGAATGTTATAATACCTTATGCTTCTGTAGTTTTTCCCTTGACCGAATATAAGAACTGTGTTAATGCAATATTTCTTGCCTGCCTGTTTATCAAACCACGGTAGGGTCAGGCTTTCTGGGACTAAACTGGTAGCCTTTGAGTATAAAGAATGTCAGGTAAATGGATGTAAATTGTCTGTGTCTTGACCTCAGGGCTCAGATACAGCATCAAGGGACAAGTGTCCCACAAACCCAGCCCATTAACCAAGAAAGCCCTCTGCCAGTGTATAGGGACAGAAGGTTACCAACAGCATGCACGTAAAAACCTCACTGTCACTTAGTCACGATATTTCTTCCACGTGTAAAAGAATGCAATCTGTGTGCCAACATTATTCAGCTTGCAAATTCTGTCTGCTCAGTTCTAAGACACTGACTATCCACCTAAAGGTCTGATTAAGAAGGAAAAATAGAGTAGTCTCCAGGGACATACTAATTTCAAGCTTATGTGAGTGTTCCCATAGATAAATTTACCAAGGTTACAATGTGCTTGCTTGGCAATTTATCTAGATTACTGAGAAGGGAGTGCTGTAGGAAAAAAAAACCTTCCCTCAAAGCTAAAATAATCGTTTCTATCCATTAGTTATGAAGAAGTACCTAAAGAAACTCCTATCCAAACAGAACTGTTGAGTGATAAAGGTATCAGGACTGCTCTCTCTGAAGGACCTATACTTAAGATGTTAATAGGAAAGAAGGAAGGGAGGGAGGGAGGATGGATGGGAGACAGACAAATAGATGCAAGTAAGACAGTATACTTCCTACTCTAGTTTACCAGCTCTTTTAAAACCAAATTAATTTTGCTAAACCTTGTACTTTCTTTGAGATGTATGGAATATAGGGAAGAGGGTGCTAAATCAGAAATGCTCAGTATTTATTTGAATTAAGACCTTTGTGCTAGGATTGTCATTGAAAGATTTTACCCAGAAAACCTATAAATAAAAAGATTCTGGAATGCTTTCTACCTGATTCATTCAAGTTGTTTATATATGGGCAGACTTCACTCTTTGCTTCTTGGGGTCATTTGTTTATTTAATGAACTCCTGATAAGAGCTGGGCACTGTGTTAACTTGGGAATATAACTTGTCAATGAAAACATAAAGGATTCCTGTTCTCTGGAAGATTATGTATTAGTAGGGGAGACAGATATTAATAAAAATATAACACCCACACAAAAAGGCACCAAGTTATTGTAAACACACACATACAAATGTAAATAAAGGTAAATGTAAAAAATAAACACACTATTAGTGTGATGAAGGAAAAGTCCTCTGTGCCACAGCAAGCATATATTTAGTCTAAAGGAACAAGGAAGGAGTTTTAAAAGTTGTGGTGTTTGATTGTAATTATGTAAGGGGATGGAGTTAGTTGTTAACTAAAAGTATTGTGGTATAATCATTTTGCAGTATATATGTGTACCAAATGTCATGTTGTATACCTTAAACATACACAATATTAAAAGTCAATTATATCTTTAAAAAAGATATTTGAAGAGAGAGTAGAAGAGTTTAGAGGAGATAAACTGGAAGACAGCAGGAGCAGTCAATATGGAGGTACAGCAGTAGGGGAAAGGGAGCCAAGACATCAGGAGGAGGACTGAAGCCCAAAGGAAAACAGATCCTAGGGCTGGTTGAGGGTGGAATGGTAGACAGGCTTGTATCATTCAGAGCCTTTCCTTTCCCATCACCTACAAAGAATGTAAAGCATAATAAAAGATTCCAGATGGCTTCCCACAGTGATTTTAAAGTCCAAGACATCCTAGGGTTATTATAGTCTCAAATACCTAAAACAAATGATAATTAAAACAAAAATAACCCACTGGTTTGCAAATAATAATTTGGAAAAAGATAATCTGAATTTTTAGAATTTTTACCTTACTGAGGTTAGAAATGCATGTGCTCAAGTAATTAATGGAAATTACAATTAATGGGTAAACACTTTAAAAGATATAGCTAAATATTTTAATTACTATACACAAATTAGTATTTTATATCTTGAGAGTTTTATATTGTGTTTTTGGTTCAAATAGTCTTGTAGAAATTATTTTTATTTTGTGTTTTGACTGTCTAAGGAATGAATTATTAGATTTTACGTTTGAGCTGTGATACAATTGGCTAAATAGAAATCTTTAAAAATCTCTAAAGTATCTTGCAAAGAGGTCACCAGGAATATAAATAAAGCAGAGAAGAAAAATTGCTTTTAGAAATGTTTGGGCTCTAGAGAGCTGTTTTCTTTTATATTTAATTTAGCTTCCTTGCTGTGACTTCTTGGTTTTTGAAATATTAAAATGAGATCATTTAAATAGATGAAGACAGAATCATTAATTTGTTTGTGATGAACACAGTTGTCAAGGTCTGCCAGAAATAAATATGTCCAAGTATAATACCACCAGGATTCTTAGTAGTAGTTTTTAAATGATTTGTACTGCTATGCCTGCATATCGCCATAAAATTTTTCTAACTACATTAATGTCCTTCCTGGTGAAAACAACTCTACTTTTGTGTCATTTATGTGAATAGAATTATGAGAATCATAAAGGACATTTCATATTTAAGTGCTGAATTTCTGTTTATGAAAAGATATTTGCCCTTTATGCCTATCGGTAAACAATTGTATTTGGGGTCCTATTTTGAGTTAGCTAGGCCATTCTTAAGTTTTGCCATGAGTATAGCAAGTGTACAGATATCTACACAGCTGATTTTATTTGCACCTTACAAAATATTTGCTAATATTTGACTAATGTTTGGTTATTTGTCTCACTCTTAACTCCACCTATTACTAATTTAAATTATTCACATATTATTATTTTTTAACATCTTTATTGGAGTATAATTGCTTTACAATGGTGTGTTGGTTTCTGCTTTATAACAAAGTGAATCAGCTATACCTTTACATACATCCCCATATCTCCTCCCTCTTGCATCTCCCTCCCACCCTCCCTATCCCACCACTGTAGGTGGTCACAGACCACCACCGAGCTGAACTCCCTGTGCTATGTGGCTGCTTCCCACTAGCTATCTATTTTACATTTGGTAGTGTATATAAGTCCATGCCACTCTCTCACTTCGTCCCAGCTTACCCTTCCCTCTCACCGTGTCCTCAAGTCCATTCTCTACATCTGTGTCTTTATTCCTGTACTGACCCTAGATTCTTCATAACGATTTTTTTTTTTTAGATTCCATATATATGTGTTAGCATACCATATTTGTTTTTCTCTTTCTGACTTACTTCACTCTGTATGACAGACTCTAGGTCCATCCACCTCACTACAAATAACTGAATTTCATTTCTTTTTATGGCTGAGTAATATTCCATTGTATATATGTGCAACATCTTCTTTATCCATTCATCTGTTGATGGACACTTAGGTTGCTTCCATGTCCTGGCTATTGTAAATAGAGCTGTAATGAACATTGTGGTACATGACTCTTTTTGAATTACTATTTTCTCAGGGTATATGCCCAGTAGTGAGATTGCTGGGTCGTATGGTAGTTCTATTTTTAGTTTGTTGAGGAACCTCCATACTGTTCTCCATAATGGCTGTATCAATTTACATTCCCACCAACAGTGCGAGAGGGTTCCCTTTTCTTCACACCCTCTCCAGCGTTTATTGTTTCTAGATTTTTTGATGATGGCCATTCTGACTGGTATGAGGTGAGTAGTTTTGATTTTCATTTCTCTAATGATTAGTGATGTTAAGCATCCTTTTATGCATTTGTTAGCAATCTGTATATCTTCTTTGGAGAAATGTCTGTTTAGGTCTTCTTCCCATTTTGGGATTGGGTTGTTTGTTGAGCTGCATGAGCTGCTTGTAAATTTTGGAGATTAATCCTTTGTCAGTTGCTTCATTTGCAAATATTTTCTTCCATTCTGAGAGTTGTCTTTTCATCTTGTTTATGGTTTCCTTTGCTGTGCAAAAGCTTTTAAGTTTCATTAGGTTCCATTTGTTTATTTTTGTTTTTATTTCCATTTCTCTAGGAGGTGGGCCAAAAAGGATCTTGCTGTGATATTAGTTTTTCCTTTATACTGTTAGGACATGTAAAATTTTAAGAAATTTGGTACTGATCATAATTTAAGGATTTATCCAGATAGGAGTGTTCCATGTTTCCATTTTTTTAATAATAATTGGACAGGTTTCCATTTTAAGGTTATATTTAGCTCTTCTACTTCAGAATATTTAAACTTTAATTGATATTTTACAGAATTTCAGGGATTTATTTAGTTTTTCAAATCTCAAACTTCCATTAGCCATAAAAGCCATGCTTACTTTTTACGATAGCTATTTTAATTCCTTTGGAAAATGCTTTTATTTTTCAACATACCTTTTTTAATGAGAAATTTAAAAGGAAAAAGTAGGGAATATAAGTACAGTTGTGTGTTTGTACCATGGATTAGAGAATTAATTTTTAGAAGCCAAGTGATACACATATGTACTGTTGTATCTTTTCTCTTTTCATGCCTACACATATATAACATGCAATTCTCTGTCTTATACATCTCTCCTGGTAATTTTTTCTAGTTCTTTGTATAGAGTAGTTATTTAATAATAATATTTGTTGGTAGAGATGAAGAAGGAATGGACAAATCAGAGTGTCTCCGTAGGACAATTTAGCAAAGATTTCATAGAAAGTGTTGGGGAAAACCATCCATACTACAGACGTTTATTAATCATGGATGGTGTAACTTTGTGACCAAAATGTTATCTAAATTATTTCACAGAACTGTAGAGGTAAAAGTGACCTTATAAAGCAAAAAAGTAAATTTTTTTCTTGTACGTGTGCATGTTTTTTTTGGAGGGTGGGGAATGAAAGGGAAGAGAAATAATTTGCATAGCTTGAATTTGAAAAAAAAAGAAATCCCTGCGTATTTTAACTACTATCAGCTTTTCAGCTTTTATAGGCTAATTAGAGAGCCCATCCTTTTTTAAAAAGATGCAGTATCATTTGACTTTTGGCATCCATTTGCACCGAGGTAGCCCGCACTCGCCAGGCCGCTCGTGGCTATTGACACCACAGCAGAGACCTCACTTTGATGTCTTCCTGATTCCCACTGATAGATCTGTTGCATTAGGCCTCCATGCCTAAGTATTGAAACACAGCCCATTAATCCCATGGAGCTTCTGTCGTTTATAATAAACAGGCTTACATTCCCCTTAAAATCATAGAAATCTAGACTCTGAGGGTGCAAGTTTCATCTTGTCTATTTTCCTTGCAAACCCCCATCGGAAGCTTGATTTCTATTTGGCATAAAATCCCTGTCTCCTGATATCTGTGTTATTTATGACACTCTTGATAATAAGATCTCCCTAGTAACCCATGTATATTATTTAAAAATGTAATCCTATTTTGAGATTAAAGGTTTGAGTGTTCTTCTTTTTCTTTAACTTATCTTAAATTATCTGTTTATTAAAAATATAATTTTCATTGTTGAAGCATAGGACAGAGTAGTGAGATTTAGAAGTCAGTTGTTAATATCATCTGAAAAGATAGGACCTTCCATATTGACTGCCCTACTGACTATTGCAAACAACTTCCTTATAGCAAGTTGATACTTGGTTTCTTCCCGTAGAATCCATTTACACCTGTTATAGTCTATTCATAAAGAACGTATATCATTCCTCTCCCCATGATAATCCTTCTGCTATTTGAGAATTGCTTTTTCTTTCAAACATCTTATCTTTCCAACATCCCCAGTTGCCTCAACGTTTCCTTGTCATGCTGTTTGTCATTGCACACCACCCTCCCTCGCCCTTTTTAAATTACTTTAAAAGTGTGGCATCCTAGATTATGTAATATCTTTCAGATGTTGTCTGCACAATGAACAGTGGCATGGGACTATAACTGCCCTGCCCAGGCCCACATAGGACACTCTCAATAATGTAGCCTAAAATTGAGTGAAGTTTTTTCAGTTTTATCACATTTTTCATGTGCATTGACTTTATTGCTCATTAAAATACCTATGTTAAACTTCCTTCTATCTACAGTATATATTTATTTAGTTGAGTGTATGTGCATTTTTTTTAACCAAAGGAATGATTTTACAGGTTTTGCTACTGTCATCTAGTTAGATTCAACAAAATACTTGATAAGCAAGGAATGTAAATATATTTTTGGCTTCCTTTTTTTTTTCATTATTTCTAACTTTAAGTCATTCTTAATATTCACCTGGGTCCTACCTCTATAATGTCATTTATTTCTCCAGATGCAGTGAGAATGGGTTAGTACTAAGAGCTAAGCATAACAGGGTAGAGAAGCTATTTTACATGAACATGAATGAGGGAACAGCCTCAAATTATAGAATAAATATTTATTGAAGATTTATTGTATAATACTATAGTAAGGTGAGCTAAGAGTGGAATAAAAAATAATTAAAAGAAACACAGTGAATCCCTAGTCTTAGGAAATGTTTTATACATATTATAGGAAAATATATACATAAAACAAGGGACTTTCTGAGCAAATATATTTGAACAAATATAAAGCAAATTCAAAAGGGCAAAATGTATAATTGAATGGCAAAGGATGGGAACTAAGGAGATATTCTGAACAGGATATGAGTAGCTACACAAAGCATCCTTGAAGAGTTTATGTTTGCATATGTTGGAAGAAGTGTTCAAGGACAAGACTTCCAAAAAAATGTGGTATGTTGAAATAGTGTTCTTCCTATTACTAGAAATAGACTGATCTGATTAATCATATTTCTGATGATTATGGTGGGAATTCATGAATTTTCTGACAGGTCTGCCACCTGACCTCTGCATTCTTTCTACCTTTGATATCCTATGACAAAGAAAGCAAAGAATAAACTTTTTTAAAAATCGTTGCTCTCTTTACCTACAGCTGTGCTTAGATATCTCAAAGAAATCAGAAACACAAAGTCTGACCTCACAGGAAATTACCAAAAATGAAAGAATAGTGCAGTAGTATGTTAAACAATGATTTGCCACACCACCTGGAATTGGCAAGTAAGAAGTCATGTTTCTCAGAGATCCTTGTAGGCCAGTAACATCAGATTAGTTTTCTTTAAGAGGTGGGAATTGAGTGATGCTTTGGAAGCAGAGAATGAAAGTAAGATTGATGTTCCAGGGGAGACTTTCAGTATACAGTGAGCCATGGAAACATAAAGCAACAGGAGAGAGAAGAGGATGATGAGAAAGCCATCCTCATGGCATCTCACCCTAGTTCAGGACCTTATTCACTCTAAGGGGCTTGGCTATCCCAGGAGTTGTGAAGGGCCCAGGCTATTTCTAGAGTGGTGCCTTTCAACTAATGCTGGCTCATAGCTCCAATTTCATGCTGATTGCCAACTAGTCTTCATACCTTTAGTCTCCCATTGATGCTCATCTTTGGGGTCCTTAGCCTTTAATCATCCAACACACCATGTCAGATCAATCTTCTGAAAATACTGCTGTGTTTAAGAATCCATAATTATGGTCAGTAGTCCATGTCTATTCCATATAGACTGATGGTAAATTTCATCCATAGTAATATTGCTAATAATTATTTATCAAAGATTTAACATGTATAAGGAACTGACGAAACATCTTCCATACATTACTTAATTCTCATGAGAAACCCTATAAGATTGGCAACTTAACTTTAGGGCACACAGTCTAGTATTTGATAGTATGATGTCTGTATCAGTTCATTCATTCGATTACTCATTCAACAAATATTTATTAAATGTATATTATATATTGGGCACTAACGTAGGATGGTAGATCTCAACTGGGGACAGTTTTGCCCCCTAGGAGACGTTTGGCAATGTTTGGAGATATTTTTGTTTGTTACACCTGAGGGGAGTGGCTACTGACAGCTGTGGGGTAGAGGTCAGGGATGCCACTAAACCTACTATGCACAGAGCAGGTCCCCACAGCAAAGGATTATCTGGACCCACATGTCCATCGTGCTGAGGTTGAGGAATCATGATGTAAGGTTAACACATATAAGGCCTAACAAATCACACACATCTCTGCCCTTGTAGAGCCTGTTACTAGTTTGGAAAGCAGATATAAAATCAGTAACCACTAAGTTAAATACATAGGTATTAAATGTGATAAATCAATGGAAAATAATATATAGGGTGCTATAAAAGAATAAAACTAGAGTGGTTAATTTAGATTCTGTTTCAAGGAAGTGCCAGGGAAACCTTTTAGAAAGCAATATTTAAACTGAAATCTAATGGTAAAATAAGAGTTCACAAGGCTAAGCATGTGCAGAAGATCTGAAGAGTGAAGGAACATTATACTTTCGACGAGCAGGAGAAAAGCCAGTGGGAATGGACCAGAGTGAACTGGGTGTGTGTAGATGAGACAGGAGCTTGTCTTTGATTGTCTTATGTATATGTCTTTTCTCCCTAATAAGTTTGCAGATTCCCTTGAGGAGAACATGACAAATACAGTATTCGTTTTCTATCCTATGGAGCACTTTGAACAATATTGGGAAATAATAGGTACACAATAACTTCTTGCTAACTTGACTTGTGCATTTTTCCAAGGAATCCAATTTCTAGATTGTATTATGCCTGTTTCCACTTTGGGGGAATTGTATTGCCTTTGACAATCTTTCCGATTAATTCAGGGATTGCTTCCCATTGAGGACTCAGCCTGAGCGCTGCCATTTGTCAGGCACTCACCGTGTCTGCAGACTGCCCAGGGCTGCACTAAGCTTTTTATATAACCACTGTTAGTAAATCACTTCTTGTCAGCTGGTCTTATTTTGGAATTTGAATAAAAACTATAGATTATGTTATCCTTCCTGAAGAATTCTTACTAAGTACCATTTTCCTCTACTAAGTATTTGTAAATTGTTTAAATATTAGGACAAATAGTCACTTTACTATATGAAGAATTCAGATGGTTTATAAGATCCTGAATTATCACAATCCACTTAATACTTGGAGTAAGCTAATATAAATACTCATAAAAGATACAATAAAGAAAAGAAAAACACTTTGGAATCTGAGATTTTCTTAGAAAACAATTTTCAACTATTAACATTGGAGGATGAATTTTTCAAAGGTCCTATTAGACAAAGGAAAATGTTCTAAAAAGAATACTTTTGGTTCATTCTAAATACTCCCTGAATTTATATTATATTTTGTAAAGGAAGTGAAGGTGTCAATTTAGATCAGTGAATTCAAAAATTCTCCACATTTAAAAAAACTAATTAATACATATGTTTTTATAATTTTAAATAAAATTTAAAATCATCTTGGGCCGAACTGGAATTTTGATTAAGTTTCTTCTAGAGAAATAAATGACTGATCTTTAAATATTCTTAAAAGGAATGACCTGTTTTTATTGTGATAGGTAAATAAAATACCTCTATGAACAGCTATATATCCCATACATAGTTGATCTCCTACAACTTAAGTATGCTGAAGTTTAATATTTTGTTAGATTACTTTCTAAAGTGTTTCTTGGTGTATTTAGCATATAATCAGTGTTCTTTGTGCTCCATAAATATTTATTGTGACAGGATGAATAAATAATCATTAAAGGCCTAATTGTGTCATTTACCATGAAATATAAATTGACAAATTGTGTGTGTGTATGTGTGTGTGTGTGTGTGTGTGTGTGTGTGTGTGTATATATATATATTTTAATAAAACTTTGCTTTGGGCAATATTTAAATTTAGGGAAATTTTAAAAATCTCTATCACTTTGCTCTTTTCTTCGTTCTCTTGATTCATGAATTGCTTGCTTTCTGGAGTTAGCCTGATATTCTTCCAAGGCAGCAAAAATGGTGCAAACTTACCAAAAGGTCAGTTCAAGCTCATGTTCCTTTGGCCTCTTGCCACCCAGGGGATAAGGTTCCTGGCAGAGGACTATATAATCACTTCAGAGAATACTTTTGTTTGAAGGAGTAAAAAGGAACAAAATATATGAAAAATTCATGGTCCTTCATTGGCATGCATACTGTTATTCGATTTTCATCAGACAGTAAATGAGAAGAACCTGAAGTCTTGTCTGTGTTAACAGAGCTTTTTTAGATGCTGGATGGCCCCTGTAAATAAACACTCAGCATGTAATGAAAAATTCTACCACTGCATACAAGAATAGACTTTGTCACATTGGGGCCTAAATATAGGCAGTGATTTTCATGACTGGCCACTATTAATAAAACATTTACATTAATAACAAAATGCATGGAAGAGAAGATGTATCATGAGATAAAGTTACCATATAGGGTCCAGAGGCAGGTGTGAGATTTACAGTTCATTAGGCATGCTGATTACATTCAGAATTAAATTAATATAGAGAGATAAGAAGAATATCAGTTTTTGCAAGTATATTTTAGAAAGCACTTTCTGCCTAATCTTTGAGCTAAGTGCTGCAGGTGAGGTTGAGGAATTTTCCATCTATAACAAAATTTAAAACATATTGAATTGAATTGCAGTGACATACCTTAAATATTCAGCTTTCTCTAAATGATAATCATCTTTAGTCATATATATGTGAATGAGAGACAGTGTGTGATTTATGATATTAGAATAGCATAGCACGTTAGAGCTGAAAGTTAGAAATCATCTAAAATTGTCTGCTTCATTTTGCAGGTGATGAAACACACCAGTAGTATCAAATGATTTCTCACATTTTCATAATAAATTTCTAAACTTTTTTTTGCATTATTTCCTCCCTCTACCAATCTATTTAGCTTCTTATTATCACAGGAAAAAAAATTTAAATATCACACTTTCACTTACAGAATTCTAAAATTAAGCTTTGGTCCATTGCTTCTTATTTATTATTTAGTAATTTCCAGGTTAATATCATTGCAAAAACATAACAATGGGCTTATGTAAATACATGATCTATTTCATATAGATGGTTTGTTTTGGGAGTAGGGAAAAATGTGCTAAAGGGCTCAACATGCACTTTGCAATATGTAAGAGACAGGCATTTTTATTTAGCTGTTGATCTGTTGCTTTTAGCCATGAAGCAAGGAATGTGCTTTGGTTTGCTTTTCTCACACCTACATTCCTCATATGTCTGAGTGACACAAATAGACAGGCTGACAACAGATTTATTACCTAAAGCTCAGCTGAAAAATTAAATGATACAGCTAAAAGTCATAGTCTGCCTGAGCACCCTCTTGCCATTACAGGAGTGAGTGAGCACTAAAAAACCCAGAATAATAAAGTGGTGAACTATTTGGGAGAAAAAGAACTTTGGAATAAATCACTAATTTGATCAGTCTTGAGTGACTGACTAAAACAGGGAAATAATTCTTTAAAAATCTGTCCATCTTTAAATTCTTTGCCTTTCTAGTCCTTTCGAGTAATCTATTAGGTTATCTCCCCACATTTTTAAAATGTGATAGAATTTTTTAATATGAATTTTCCATCTTTCCTCAGATTATCTGATGAGCTTTACTGGAAGCTCGTTTCAGCAGAATGGGATGTGAAGGTATTCACCAGACTGAAGTTAGAGGCTAGAAGAATGTTTAATTTATATATTTTCAGATGACACTGCATATATTAAACACATAATTTAAGGTAGCTAAAAATAATAATTTGTACAGTAAAATTGGCAAGGCCATTAAATTTTTCTTATTTTTTTAAATTGAATGTCATAATAATTTCTGAAATGAGATTGACTCAAAAGCTTCCTTTTAAAATATGAGCCAAATTAGCATTCTGTATTTGGTACAACGATGGTCTTGAATTCCACTTTATTAGAGGTAGTTTTGCATGTCTTTCTTTTATATTGTTTCAAGAGGAACAGTTAATGACGTGTTATTTTTTTTTAATTTCCACAATCATGGTAGAATTATAAGAAAATGAAAATATGTTCAAGTCTGGGAAATTTTGGTTGGTGTGAACAACATGCCCAAAGGTAAAACTAATTTCATGTCTTATTGAATATGTGCCAATACTTTCTCCTTTTTTATGATTAAGTTAAAAAAGTTATTTACAAGAGTTGCAGGATGCATTATCCCAGTGTACTTATACAGTGAAGGTGAAATAACATGAACAGAATAAAAATATCTTTACTTTGAGTGCCACTTAGGTAAGAAGTATGTATGATCACAGAAGTATATCTTAGAAGGAGCTACATCCAAAATCACTGAATTTTTTTTTTTTCCCGAGCTAGAATACAGGTGAAGGAGTTGGGAGTGGGAAGAGGTGGGCAAAATAGTTTTGACCGTTTGCTTTTCCATCTAAAAGCCTCAAAGTTCTCTAATGTATTTATTCAGAATTATCCTCGCATGATATTGCTCTTTATGGTTGTCTGATTGGCTTATGTGGTACTTTCTCTATCTTAGGTTAAAAACAGAATGAATGCAATAGAGCTGTGGAGTCTTTTTGGATGAATAGAACCATTAGTGGAAATCTCATAAATTCAGACATAAAATATTGATTGATCTTTCTCTACTTATTCTCGTGAATTCTTTTAAAATTACAGCATCTTATATTTTCAATATTACATGAAAAGCAAAATATAAGGCTAAAGTTTGCTCTCCAAATTATGACTGATTTATCCTTTGTGACGCTGAAGGTCAAATTCTTTTATTGAATAGTTATAGTAGTGTTTAACATGACAAAATGCTCAGATTGCCTGGGATAATAATGAACCAACCTGGTGCCAAGAGGAAAACTGTCTTTTTATGCTTTCAGCTATGTTCTTTATTCCCTCAGGTATTTAAAAAAACAGTGGAAATGTTAGTAGAATCCAGATATACTAATTTTTTGTCTTTCTCTTTACTTCTACAAGATGTGACTCTTAAGAGAATAAACCCTTTAGATAAGTAATCACTACAATTATTCAATATGTCATAATATTAGTAGGTCTAGATCTGCATGCCTCTATGTGTGTTTGTGTGTGGAGAGCTACCCTCCTCAGAAACCCCTAGCAATCATTTTCTCCTGAATATAACTGGAACAATATTATACAATGTGTTCACACCTATTCACAGTCCAGCACTAATATTTGCAAGGCATGGAACAAGAGAACAAATGGAAGTCCACATACAATAGGTCTTAATATTAAAAAATTTCAAATCATGCTAAGAAACTGTAACTTAAAATATGTTTGAACTGACTACCTTCACAAATATATCGCCCTGATGGTCTGGAAGAATTGGTTTGAATTTAGGATACTCGGATTCCTTTGAATTCCTCACTTAGCATCGTGATGCAGATAGAGCTGGCCCCTTGTCCCTATCCATTCACTCTTCTACCCCAGACTACATCTTTTGTAAGAAGAGTCTTTGCTTGAAAGTGTGGACGTCCCAGATCATATGTCAGTTCTGCACACATACCCTTAAAGACAGTTGCCTGTTAGTTTAGCAGTGGGCAAACCAGAGGAGAGACCCAGTTGAGTTCTGAAATGACTTGATGACCTTTAGATAGCTAGTTCCTGGGTCTTGTGTACCTGGAACATAGTTTGGAGCTTTGCTATTCAAAATGGCCTCCTACAAGCAGAATCAGTAAAACTGGGGATCTTGCTAGAAATGCGGAATCTCTGGCTGCACCTCAGAATTACTTAGTCAGAATCTTTGTTTTAAAGGATCCCGAGTGATTCCTGTGTGCATCAGTGTTTGAGACCCATTGGTCTAAAAGATGGCAGTGTGGTTGTCAGGGACTCCCACTGGGTACATCTCCTTTGCCTCTCAGATTTTTCTCTCTCTGATATCACTAATTTCCAAATATAGGCTATAAGGTACATAAAGATGTATCTTAGTCACCACTGTAGCAATTGGCTATATATATATATATATATATATAATATATATATAATATATATATATATATTATATATATATATATTATATATATATATATTTTTTTTTTGGCGGTACGCGGGCCTCTCACTCTTGTGGCCTCTCCTGTTGCGGAGCACAGGTTACAGACACGCAGGCTCAGTGGCCGTGGCTCACGGGCCCAGCCGCTCTGCGGCATGTGGGATCTTCCCGGACCGGGGCACGAACCCGTGTCCGGTGAATCGGCAGGCGGACTCTCAACCACTGCGCCACCAGGGAAGTCCTGTTTTGGTTTTGAATAAAATTTCAGACCAAAGACGTGTTCTAATAGAATAATTTAAATATATTATATAATTCAAACATCGTATCTCATACTGATAGGAAATAATGATTGTAATAGGAGACCTCAATTTAAACAATCAAATGATTTATTTGGCTGTAAAGATTTAACTTATTATTATTTGTTTTCTCCTTAAAGGCATAAGGTCAAGTTCTGTTCTATACATGTAAATACATACATTTTGCTACATGAAGTAAACAAGCAGCTGTTGATTATAGCCCAAATGCTAGTTGCATAAATGCACAGACTACAACCCAGTTCCTTATGTTTAGCATCTAATGTATTTCGAGCATTGAAGACTACAGTTAATCATTGATGCTTTTTTTAAAAAAAATTTAGTGTTACTTCAAGTCTTTCTTTACTTTCTGCCAACATTAATCATGTACATATTGAAAAAAATCAATATGATGGCCATGTTTGTGGTCTCAGTTGCCTTACATGTATTTTAAAAATAACAACACTGGTTGAAATCCTTAAAATGTTAATGAATTTTTATATTAAATATTTAGAAATATAAGGACTTCCCTGGTGGTGCAGTGGTTAAGAATCCTCCTGCCAATGCAGGGGACATGGGTTCGAACCCTGGTCTGGGAGGTTCCCACATGCCATGGAGCAACTAAGCCCGTGTGCCCCAACTACTGAGGCTGCGTTCTTGAGTCCACGAGCCACAACTACTGAGCCTGCATGCCACAACTACTGAAGTCCACATGCCTAGAGCCCGTGCTCCGCAACAAGAGAAGCCACCACAATAAGAAGCCTGTGCACTGCAACGAAGAGTAGCCCCCGCTTGCCGCAACTAGAGAAAGCCCATGTACAGTAACGAACACCCAACGTGGACAAAAATAAATTAATTAATTAACTTAAAAAATATTAGAAGTATACATTTATCTTTAAGGTTTATGTGATTGATGACACTATGTTTATGTGATTGATGACACTATTTTTGATGTTGAATATTGACTTCTATACCAAGAAGAATTACTATTAGAGGGCTAGCAGTATTTGGCCTTCAAAATTATTAATGACTATGTAATTAATTACTTAAAATATTAAAATGTTTAAATCATTTATGTTCATTTTATATAATCAAGTATGGTTCCAAAAATTTGGTTTAGAATATTCTAATTTGCTGTCACATATCTAGTTAAAATGTAATATTTGTTAAAAATAGCCCTCAACTGAATTAAAATAGTATTATATATCATACAAGTAAAATATGTATATATATTTGATAATTACATTTACTAGATCAACTGAATTTTAACCTCATTAATTATGATTACTGACCTATAGACTAGAACATTCAAAATGATTTATAGTTAGGAAGCTTAAAAGAATGCAGTTATAATAAGTAAAATATAATTAGTCCAGCCAACGTTTATTTTATTCATAATTGTTAATAATCTTCTTTAACTTTATGTAAGTTAGGAGACACACAAACAAAGAAAATAAAAGATTGTGGAGATAAAAATAATAATGGTGAAAAATAAGTAATTAAGAATGTGGTAAGGGAAAAATATGATAGAATGGACTTCTGCTTCATGTAAGAATGAAAGATTTGGTAGAAATAATATAATTCAAGAGGAAATAAAGGACATTTGGAATTTTTACATTCTTAGAAGGAAATATGTGTATAAATGCTGTGATTGATTAATAATTAATATTTGTTGTGTTTTATTTTATTCTACTCCTTGGAAGAGGAAGACATTCCAAAGTAGAATAAATCAATGTGCCAATGTGAGAATATGAAATTGAAATGTGTAGATCACCTAGATATGCATAGTTCTCCCACTGCTTCAACTTCAACAGTCTAGAATTCCTCAGCTTGATTATACAGAAAGCTAGCCATTCTAAAACACAGGGACTTGTGGGCAATATGTCTAAAATAGGCACCAGGTATATACACATTCACTCAAAACTCAATAATAAGATAAATACACATTTTAAAATATGTAGAAGACTTGGACAATCACTTCATCAAAAAAGATATTTTATGGCAAAGAGGCAAATGAATAGATGCTTCACATCATTTGTCATTAGGAAATGCAAATTAAAACCACAGTGAGATACTATTACATACCTATTATAATAAGTGAAGAAGTCTGAGCATACCAGTTGTTGGTGAGGATGTCAAGGGACTATAACTCAAACTATTGATGGAAATGAAAAATGCTACAACCACTTTGGTAAATCATTTGGAAGGTTTTAAAAATTAAACACACTCTTATCATATGACCCAGGCTTTCCACTCCTAGGAATTTACCCTAGAGAAATGAAAACATATGTTCATGCCAAGACTTGGATGTAAATGTTCATAGTAACTATACTTTTAATAGTCCAAAATTGTAAACAACCCAAATGTCCATCAACAGGTGAATGGATAAACAAATTGTGGTATACTCATACAAAGAAATACTACTCAGAAATGCAAAGGAAAGATCTGTCAATGCATACAGCAGGATGAATCTGTGTTACTGAGTGAAAGAATCCTGACCAAAAAAAGAAGCATGTATTGTATGATTCAATTTATAAAATTCTAGAAAAAGAAAGCTAAACTATAATGACATCAGTGGTGCCTGGGGATGAAGGTAGGGGTAGGGAAAGGCAGGAGGATGGCACCAAATTGAAGGCTTTTTAAGTATGTGCAATTTATTGTATGTATTTTTTATACCTCAAGCTATTTTAGAAAATACTACAAAGATAAAATAATGAAAAGTTGGACACCAATGCAAAACAATAAAACATAATATAGGTCAACATTCTATATTTATATGTAATATATGTGTATGTGCGTATAAGTGTGTGTGTGTGTGTGTGTGTGTGTGTGTGGAGAGAGAGAGAAGGAGAGAGAAATATAAAATGACGTTAGGGTGGAGGCATCATAGAAGACAGTTAAGATGACGTAGTTCAGGATGGTTGACTGGAGCATAGGTTATCAAGAGTTACTGAGGGCAGAATAAATAAGTACAGAAAGACAGGTTGAGGCTAGATTGCATCATGATATGGATTTTTCATGGAAAATAAGGAACTGCTGGGTCATGACATGTTTAGAGCTATTCTTTAGGAATTTCTAAGGTTGAGGTATAGATTTGATTAAAAAAAAAAGAAAAGATACTGAAAATGAGCAGATCATTTATGAGGGAATTATAAAGGTGTAGGAATAGCCAATAAAATCCAACTGTGCTTAAAGGCAGGGTCTGTGGAGAACATGATGAATAAGGCATGATTCTTCTTCCCAAAGGCACACATATGAAATACAAGTATAAAGTCATTTATGAAGCAATGAAAAGCTTGGTAGGATCAGGACAACAGGAATGGAAAAACAGAGCAGTTTCTAAAAAATAATTGGAAAGTACAGCATTTGGATATGATTGGCCCTGGACAAGAAGGGAAGCCAGGGATGACTGAGGTTCTATGCTGACAGTCTCTAAGGAGTGATACAAGGGGAATGTGATAGGCAGTTGATTAGGAAGGTGTTGCATCATGACTTTTCTACTATGGGAGAGGAGATTGTAGAGCTTTCTCAGGATTGGGGCTGATGAATTAGTGACGTTGAATTAGCAACAACTATCACATAGGGCAAATTAGAAAAAGGTCCCTCCTCCCTGGCAGGCAGGTGCATACTGTTGGGTGTAGGGCTTGGCAAGAAGATAGTAGTTTTGGGAGAAGCAAGGAAAAGCTTTCCTTAGACTCCACACAGCCAGCTCCAGGGCCATGTCTTGGCCAATTAGGTGCAGGTTGAAATTCAGCCAAACATGTTTATGCAGTGCACACTTCGAACTACCTAGCAATTCTTTATAAAGGTGATTTGAGCTGCAAGTTTTGTGAAATCTTGATTTTATGATACTAAAATAAAATGTTGAAGTCATTAAAAAAAAAAACAAAAGGAAGTCAAATATCCAGGTATAGAAATATTGAGAAAAAGAATGAGCATGTTACAATTTTTAGAATATATTCAAATATTTTAACCCCTAGTCCTTCTTTTTAATTAGTTCAACCTGGAGTTTTAATCTTTCTCTTGCTTTACTGATTTTTTTTATTTTGAAGTTTGGTCTGGTGAAATGATCAATCTAACTATCAATTGATCTAACACATTCAGTTTACATACAATCAGTATTCAATAACTTACCCTTATTTTCTATTCTAAGGACCAGAGGCCATTATGGTTTCTTTAGCTATCAGACAAGAAACGTTCAGTATATAGCCCTATTTCAGTACTTATTCCAATTCTAGTTCATTCTTCCTGAAGTAAGCTCATTAGTTTATTTTGGTGGTGCAGATTGAAAGGATATCTTCACCTTCTCCTAATCCTCACCCTACCAGTCCTAAACTCTACAGAAAAATTACAAAGAAAAGAAGATATTTTCTTGATAAATAGATATTAGTAGATGGATGACTGGCTTTTGGTTGTTTCTTTGAAATTCCAGAGATAGATATTTCTAATATCCTTTTAAACAAACATATAGTGTTTTTTGTAAAAGATATCAGATCTGTCTTAAGACTAAGGAGTAGTTTGTCTTTCTTATCATCTGTTATGATGACAGCAACAGTGATTTAAATAAAATATAAAACAAAACATATGAGTTGTTTTACAGACTGAACTGTGTCCCTCCCACCCCCAAATTCATAGTTAGAGCCCTTACCCTTAACATGACTCTATTTGGAGATGGGATGCCTTTAAAGAGGCAATTAAGATTAAATGAGGTCATAAGGGTGGGGCTTTAATTCAATATGACCAGTGTCCTTAAAAGAAGAGGGAAATACACCAGGGAGGCATGCTCACAGAGAAAAGGCTATGTGAGGACACAGTAAGAAGCAGCTATCTATAAGCCAAGGAGCGTGGCTTAGGAAAAACCAACCCTGCCAGCACCATGTTCTTGAACTTATAGTCTCCAGAACTGTGAGAAAATAAATTTTTGTTGTTTGGCCCACCCTCTCCTCAAAAAATGTCAGAATAATTGCTTAACTATTTATTGTTAATGGTGATGATTTTTTTATTTCCAAAAAAAGTGAAAAATTTATATATTATAATACATATACACATATATATATATAACACAGTTATATCCTTTGTCTATTAACATTAGATGCATTAACAAATTTCTGTCAATTTTATATTAACATTTCACTTCAGTTGATAGAGAAATTTTAGAAATTATGCATGTATATATTATTTGCCTTGCCATCTTGAAGTTAGGAAGACATTATCAAAGGTACAATAAATAGGAAGTTATAGGAAGTTGAAGAGTCTTCTTAGGTCAGGGACTCTAATCCTGTTTTAAATTCTGGTTTTTTTCATTCTTCTTTTGTTGGACTTCCTTTGTTTTGAAGTTTGTAGTACATAATACTTTCCAAAAACTATATACTAAAAATTGAATGAGCCAAAAAAAAATATTGTTTTGCCCTTCAGTATAAATAAACGTTTTGCCTCCTTATTTATATTTTTCTTGACATAGTTTATTTCAGGCCTCTATTATACCCTGTTTGAACTATTACAAGAACCTCCTAAGTGGTCTAATTTTCTTCATTCTTTATACTGATGACAGAGTCCCTCTCGCAGAACATAACATTCATTGTACTAATATTTTACTCAAGAAAAAACATAGAAACCAAAAATTCATAATAAATAAGGTGTTTCTAGAATCTGCAAAGTACAGTTCAATTAGTTGGCATAATATTACGGTCCTTCATTTTATCTTTTGGCTCTGAACTTCCTTACAATGTCCTCATGTACTTTAGAGCCCAGAGTGGAAGAGTGTAACACTCCATGTTCAAATACTTCTATTTGCTTGCGTTGTTACTGAGGCTTGAAGTACGCTTCTACCCCACTTCTGCTTATTAAGATAGTGCTTATGGGCTTCCCTGGTGGTGCAGTGGTTGGGAGTCTGCCTGCCGATACAGGGGACGCGGGTTCGTGCCCCAGTCCTGGAGGATCCCACATGCCGCAGAGCGGCTGGGCCTGTGAGCCATGGCCGCTGAGCCTGCACATCCGGAGCCTGTGCTCCGCAATGGGAGAGGCCACAACAGTGAGAGGCCCGTGTACTGAAAAAAAAAAAGAAAAAAAAAAAAAAAAGATACTGCTTATTTTTCAAATTTGAACTTTCGTAACACTCTGCTTCTGATAGGATTCTCCCACCATCATAGTGAAAATAAATTGCTTCTCACATTTGATCTAATCCATCCTGGTTTATAACTCTGTTATAACCATCACATACCATATTGCATTATTAATTGTGGTCTCTTTGGTGAACTTAAATTTCTCAAAGAACTTTCTTGTTTCTGTGAAATAAGAGTAGGAAATGGATTGTATATGTTCGGTAAATTGACCTCAAGTTTTAAAATTATCTGTATTTTAAAGAATATTGCACATAAAATAATTGGAGTATAGTGTCATGTGGAAACATAAACTGAATTTTAGGTATGTTTTATAACAACATGTTAGAAGCATATAGTTTTCCCATTTAGTGATGGGAATTCCTAGTAATTAATATTTATGCGTGAAATACTTTTGTTAATTGGTCAGTACATTCTTTTGCTCCTTGATATTTATGAAATGTTAAAAAATGTATTTATTCTTTAAGTTGCCTTTAGGTTTATTATAAGTGTGATATCTACTGAAAGTATTGGTAATCAATAAGGATTATAACATCTTGTGCATGTCTATATTGGACTATAGTGTCACATAGGTACCAGGTGATGACCTGGGTGATCTATAAAATCTAGACTATATGCTCAAAAATGTTTCACCTCATCTTAAAAAATAAAGAAATAGATTATATGCTACAGTGTTATATCTGAAATATTTGCACAAACAGAGCAGTATTATTAAGGTTGTTGTGACTACATTACAAGTTGGAGATTCAAAACTCTAACTAAACTTGATAGAGCCCTATCTATTGCCACAAGCACTACATTACTGTCTAAGTTTCTGTTTGCAGGTATGAGGCAGCTCCATTTAGCTACTCCACATAATATGAACAATATTGCAGCTAGATTATATCTGTCATAGATGAAAGCAATATATTTTTCTCCTAGTAATTCATTCATGGTTTTATACATCCATAATCCCCTAGGGAGTGTCATGAATGCACATAATGTTCCCAAATGCTAGATATTGCATTTGTATATGTGATTTACCTGACAGATGTGTAAAATCACACACAGCTAGATAACCTCACAACGACTATACAGCTCTGAATCCTGAAAAATGTCAGTTATTCCAGCTGAGGTAGATTGCAATATAATCAAAATAATCTAATTCCAATTTATTCTCCTGTTTTAATTGCATGTATGCTAAAGATCTTAGAAAGAGTAAAACAAATGACCTGTCTTTGAATATTTGTAAAATAACACACAGAAACATTGAATAAAGATAAAAAATAATTATGTTTTTGTTGTGATTCCTTAGTGGGGATTATAAGCTGTATAATTCTTGGTGTAGTGCAGCAATTGTTTATGTGGCAGTTAGGTATTGATAGATATCATCGTGGCCTTCCCCTTTCCCTAATGGTGTAAAAGGCAGGGAGATTGAGGTATAGAATAGGTGAGAAGCATATGTGTAGATGCAAATTATTGGTAATGTTCTATTTTTGGGATTGCTGGTATATTCCTCTTGTTCATTATGTAATACTTTATAACTGATATGTGTATGTGCATAATTTTGTATAGTTCAAATATTATATTTAAACCTCATATAGGAGGGAAAAGGAGTGAGACTGACTTCTTTGCTCCTTTATCCCACATTAGTCATTAAAGTTAGTGTGCGTGTTCTACAAAGGAACCAGGGAGGAATTGGAAGGCTACAACTACCCAATTACTTGTATCTTTGTGTTGCTTGATTCAATAATAACTTAAAGATCAACTGTAGATGGATTTGACTCATCATTCTCACTGATCAGATCTCGTGACCTTCCCTAGCCTAGTTATCTACCAAAACAGTTAGTGGCTTAAAGAATAGCAGTTTTACTATCTCATGATTTTGAGGAACAAGAATTTAGGCAGGTCACTATTGGGGAATTCTACTTTTTATGGCATCAAGGAAAGTCAGCTGGCAAAAGGGCTGGTCTGTAGAGTTCAAGAAAGTGTCACTCACAGCTGACATGTCTGGTACCTTTTGGCTTCTGTTGCATGAGTCTCTTAAGATGGACTCTTAAGTGAAGCCTCAGGCCTCCAAGAGAAGTTTTTTTTAGAAAGTAAGAGGGAAGCGGCAGGGCCTTCCTAGCTTCCAAAGTCATGTGGCATTTCCTTTGCTGCACTCTGCTGGCAAAGAGATCACATGATTACCTAAATTCAAAGGGTCAGGGTAAGGCCCATGTCTCAATGAGAGAGGTGTCAAAGAATTTGCAGCCATGTGTTTAATCCACCACACTCATACATACATAGCATTCTGTTTTGTGCCGTCATTTTATGAATTCTGTATATCCACTGACTTTTTCAGTCATTTTTCCTAAGTGTCTCTCTGCATATCAGATTCTGAACTGGTAAATTCTACCAGGACCCATAATGAAGTTTTGTAAAAAAGTGCCCTTTACTTTATTTATTTTCTTTATGTGTTATTGCCACTATTCAAGGCTCTTTCATCTGTGTAAATTGGTCAATTGGTCTGTGGTATAACACAGATACATATCTTTCACTACATCGAGAGGTAGAGAGAGAGAGAGAGAGATGGATGGAAGGAAGGGATGGAGGAAGAAAGGGAGAGAGGGAGGAAGGAAGGAAGGAAGGAAGGAAGGGAGGAAAGAAGGAAAGAAGGATCATTTCTATCCCTCAGTTGGTGTAGATGCTGCTGGAAACAAAGTCCATGACCTAAGTTTGTGCTTTGGATAGCACAGGGTTGTGCCTCCTGCCACTTTAGCAAATGTGCCTTTATTCTTCTTGAAATTCCTCTCCAGTGTCACAGGTACTCCCTATTTGTTTTGTCTTTATTTTTCTCCTGTTTCCATTGACCCCCACCCAAAAGCTGCTAACAACTCTGCATTGCAGTCAGGAATGCAGCTAATTCTCTCTGCATCGTTCTTTTTTCCTTTTCCCCTTTCTTTTCTCATATTCGTACTGCTGGCTCCTTAGGCTATTCTGGTTCAGCTTCTTGCTATCATTATCACCTTCTTTATATGTCGTCCACAACTAATAGGCTTAAAAAAATTAATACATTTTCAAACACAGAACCCCATATTCTCATGATCTGATTACAACAAATTATCAACTCACAATCTATCCGGTTTTTTCTTTTCAACATCTAGATTTTTTGTTTGTTTCTTTGTTTTTGTTTTTGAAGCAAGCAGTGATATTTCTATCATTTTTTCTTTATCCATGAGCTTAAACACTTCTATAAAGAGAAAGTTAATTTCATCAATGATTTATACACCTGAATTGCTGTTAATGTGGGAAAGATGGGATGAATGTTTGATACCTTTTTTGTTTGTTTGTATGTTCTTGACAGTTTTAAAAATAACTAGTTGGTTTTCTGGCATCTTCCAGAGAAGTTTGTTTTTGTGTTTGTTTCTTTGTTTTTGAGGATCAGTATGTGTTCATAAATTTAAGTATATCTAATGTGTTTTAATCCATTGAGGTAATTACTCAGTCTCATATTTGATCAGTGAGTGCCTCTTCAATTCTTTTGACATAAAATCAATAGACTTTTATGGCTTCCCAGCTTTCCAGGATGTACATTTCTTGTCCCTAAAAGCTATTTATTCAAGAAGTCCCATTTCCATTTAATGGAAGTATATTTAGAGACCTCAATTTTTGTACTGGAGTTGCTCATTGCTACTAGAATTGCCATTGCTCCTGGGCCTTTTCAGTGACAGTACACACATAAAAATATACACGCATACACACACGCATACACCTATATATTTTAAGACAAATACATTATGTCTGTGTTTTGATACTTCCAAATCAAATTTTGGACTATAGAGATTCTACTTACTGGTACTAATCTTACCTCTGTTTCCTTGATGCCATAAATGTGATGCAGTTTTCATTCGAGTCAATGAATTAAAAGTCAGAAGTGAGAAGACCAGAAACTTTTTTCATACCCTTCCCTCAAAACCCAAAGAGCTAAATGCCATTCAGACCATTTAAGGATTAGCATTAGGAAAAATGAAAATTTAGGACTCCTTCATTTATCCTACCTTTTTCTCCACTCTTGATGACTAATATTCCTGTAATGGAATTCAGTCGGAATTCTACTGAATAGAGATTAAATACCTCTACGGACATACCTAGTATATATGTACTATGTCTAAAATACAGTCACACTAAGAGAATAATCAGTTTATCAATACAAGGGCAAATGGCTTATCAAAGCCTTTTCTGTTTTCAAATGGGGTGGTGGACAACCTGCAGATGGGGCATATTCCTGCTGAACAATGTGGAAGAGAAAGGAGAGTCTGATGATTCTGAACACATTGTAATCCCTGATCCTCAGTTCCTATGGTGGCTTACTGCCCAGTTACACATACAACCCAGTTACAAGAGGCCTAGACAATGAAGAGAAAGAACTGACTGAAGTAAGAGATAAGGATCTACATGGTTGAAAAGAAACATTGATTAATGAGACATAAGCCTTGCAAGACTCAAAGTTTTTTCTAAATCTGTCCCCATTCACATTCAACTGAGCCTGGATGACCCAGAACCCCATTTTTCACCCTAATGCAGTTCATGCAGTGTAACAAGAACATTGTCATTCCAAATTCAATAAAGTATTTCCTGAACACCTTCTATATCTACTTTGTAAGAACCAGAACTGTTCTAACTGGCCAGTCCTGCCCTGAATAATTTTTATGCAATATTTTAAATTTTTTTGTAATGAGTCAACTTGCTTTTAATAAAATTTAAGTCCTAGAAGATGCACTCATCAAAACTGTATTTTAGGTTGAGTCAATACTACACTATTTAGAGTCTGTAACCACCTCATGTATGGTGGGTGTTTTTTTTCTTTTGTGTTTTAAGTGTGTATTATGGCACATATTTCTTAGTCCTGGGTCTTTCTATCTATACACATAAAGGATTTTTTTAAGAACACTTTTTTTTTTTTTTTTGCAAGAAATGGGTTTACTGATTGGGAATACAAGGAATCCAGGAAACATACAAAGAATAGAACTAAGGCACATCTAAGGAACTTTATCATCTACATATTTCCCCATTCTAGTGTGTTTTTCATTCCTTTCTAGTTTGGCTTCAACTATGTACCATGTAAAATATTTTGGTTTCAGCTCTTTCACTGGTCACAGTCTCTTAGTTATCCAAGCATACAATTCTAAGAGAATCTGGCTGATCCTTTTCAAAGCAGTGCACTCATATGGTGGAGGAGAAAGGATTGATTGGACTGTGAGTTTTATGACAACATATATCTATTTGGCCACTCAGCAAGCATTTCATTGGGGGAGGAGTATCTTACTCTTTTCTCCAGATGAGAGTTGGAGTAAGAGTGGGGAGTCAAGCAACTCTAAGTATGTCTAATACAAGATCTATTTACACAGCAATTATGTGATATATTTCCACTAGTCTTTTTTCTTTTGTATTTTAAAGTGAAGTAAAAATATACCTCAGTGGTAAAATATACCTTCTTACCTACTTTACAGTGGGGGGGATTTTTTTCCTTACAAACCAAAATAACTTGGTATTATATAAATGGGAAAAGTGCCTTAACCACTTTATATATATATATATATATATATATATGTGTGTGTGTATATATATATATATATATATATATATATTTATTTATAGAGCACTTAGGTGTGGTAAAATTATTTTGACTGTTCTCAAAGCAGATACAAGAATGGGGACATACAAAATAACAACATCATTGTGCAGTAAAAAAATGGACAAAGATCTCGTTGTTTTCATCTTTTGCTTCTTCAGAGTTAAGGGCCGTGCTTGATACATAGCAGGTATTCTATCTTTATTTATTTATTCAAAAACTGTCATGATTGCCTACTACACACTGAGTTCTATATGAGAAAATGGATTCCTAATAGTGAATAGAGCAAACCAAGCCGTCAGTAAAAGGACAGCAAAGACACAGATAATTTCTATATGAGGCCAAAAATGGCACAATAAAAATAGCAGTTTCTGTGCCATTAGTATTTGCCAGTCTCTGTTCTGAGTGCTTTATGGATAGATTCATTTATATTTTTATTATAGTTCTGCAAGTCATGTACTGTTACTCTCATCCCATATTAGAGTTGAAGAATTTGTGGCACAGAGAGATCAATATCATGCTCAAGTTCACGAGTAAGTGATGAGGCCAGTGCTCTAGACCAGGTGTTAAATGCTTCTAGTGAGTAGATATGTTACATGAACATGACAAGAGACACTGTATAGGCAATTTTAATAGAAAATTGATCATCTGGTAAACACCTATTCCTGAATTTCCATTTTTTCTATGATGATTCCTCGATTTATCTATTTATACAAGGAATCAGCTCCTGATCATAAGCTCTTTGAGGCCTTCATTATGTGTTCTCTTGAACCCCACATGGTGAGACATTTAACAAGACCTGTTCCACAGAACTCCATGCCCTTTGTGAGCTTGGCTCATTAAATATTTGTTCACAGTCTGCGAAGTCTGGGATTTAACCCCCAATCCTCATATTCAACAGGGCTAAAAAAAAAAAAAAAGAATCTAGTTGGAATCTAATTTAACTCTGAAAAATGTATCCTACAGTTTCATATTCCCCTCACATTTTTTTTTTAAGATGTTGGGGGTAAGAGTTTAGTAATTTATTTATTTATTTTTGCTGTGTTGGGGCTTCGTTTCTGTGCGAGGGCTTTCTCTAATTGTGGCGAGCGGGGGCCACTCTTCATCGCGGTGCGCGTGCCTCTGACTATCACGGCCTCTCGTTGTGGAGCACAGGCTCCAGACGTGCAGGCTCAGTAGCTGTGGCTCACGGGCCCAGTTGCTCCACGGCATGTGGGATCCTCCCAGACCAGGGCTCGAACCCGTGTCCCTTGCGTTAGCAGGCAGATAGATTCTCAACCACCATGGAAGTCCCCCCTCACATTTTATACTTGATTTATAGCGAACCCCTTCTCATTCATATAATTCACTCATTGTGGCATACAGTCTAGAAAAAGTATTCATAAAATGTGTATACTAACTGTTAGAGTGACCTCAGATTAATCTCTTTAAAAATGTTGCTTAAAACCACATTCACACAAATAAGTTCCTTTTATAGATTCTTTGTCTTTTTATTTTCCTTAGTAAATCTAATAATATGATTAGAGTTGCTCAGATAATCTTCCATCTCAAGGTTTTATTCATTTCTGATTCATTGTGTCTATTATTAAACCCAGCTGTTGATGTTTTTGAACAAACTGATTTCTGAATTAACTCTACATTGTGTTCTATAATAACCCCACTTCAGTATTATCATGGGTTGCTCCCAATTTACTTTTAGATAATTAAAGCCTCTCTTTATTCCTATCCAAGTTGCCTGTTTTATTTCCCAGAACACAAGGATGTGATTTCATTCATGTTGCTCTAGGGGTCTAAAGTTGATAATCATTTTTCTACATCTGCCCTCGTCAGTGTCAGCTTGCAAAATATGCTGCTGTGTCCCCATCCCTTGGCTTCCTCTCATTAGCATTCACATTCCTACTGATATAGTGTGTTTTTCTGCCACAAGCCATTCCTTGTTGTTTTCCTATAAAGTCAGTACTTTAGCATCAGAATTGTCCTAATTTCCCTAGCATATTATATATTTTCCCTATATTGACTTGTTTATGTGGATTATTTACATATAACTGCATCTGCTTCAGAATTGATGACATCTATTACTGAAATATGAAAAATATATATATATATGTTTCTCAATATCTGAATAAGCAATTCACAAGTTGGTATAGGAAAAGAAGAAAATCTAGGTCATCATAAAAAACTTTGCTTATATCCCTTTAATTTTCATGATGAAAACCTGAAACATTAAAATTTGTGTATTATTTGTTAGAAGAAAGAAAAAGTGGTTTCAATAACTGTCATCACTAATATATTCTAGTGGCTATTTATATATAATATTTGAATGTATACTTATACAAGTGCAGGTATATTTTATATTCTATCTACTTTACAGGTTTCCTTGATATTTTATATACTTTATATTAATATTTAATTACTCTGATTCCTTACCACATATCAACCCCTAAAATGACAAAATGAAATAATAAAATTTTCAGAGAATTTGTGGAATTGCTAATATGCTGTAGTTATGATTTGGAACTGATGTTTTAAATGAAGCTTCCTAGATTTTATACATTAGTCTCATTTTCTTTGATCACCAAAATGCAAATTTCCTAGGAAGACTATGTAATTGTATAGTTTTATTGTAAAATAGGCATTGAGAAATACAGTTGATATTGTTAGGAAATTTCCATAAAGGTAAAAGTCATTATCCTTATTATATATATATGTATTATTTTGTTATTTAATATCTTTCTTATTTGCCTTTTCTTGACCTGAAGAATAACATCTATACAAAAAAAAAGTTCATTTATTCAAAACACAGGAAGGCACATTTTGAGATTGTACAGATTAATTTAATGTTATGTAGTCATATAAAAACACTTCAGTTTTATCTCTTGGAGATATCTAAACCTCTCTACTTTCCCACCCCACGATTTTTATCAAGCCAAAATACAGATTCCCTTAGTTGAGCATTTTTAAAACAACTTATCAGTATAATTTGCCTTTTAAAGAGTAAGATTTCCTTCACATTTATTTTAATCTCTCTAACAGCATGCACTTGAAAAGAATTAGAGTTAAAATATTAGTAATCCGGATACTCTTACTTTCTATACTCTCCACCCGTGTTCAATATATCGTAAGTACTACCATAACCAGATGTGAAGGGTTTTTTGAAAGCTTTTCTATTTTACAAAAAAAGGATTTAGGAAAATACTTGCTTACAAATTTAGGCCTCCTATCACTTGCTGGTAGGTGTATAATATAGTTATAGTTATTTTTCTTCCTTTAGAATTTCAGAAATTTGATTCTAAGTCATTGAACAGAATTTGGGTGCCATTATCTGATGTCTAGAGATTTTTCTGTACAGTTCTTGAGGTGTCATATGTTTCCTATACTATAAGCATCTCAAATCTCTTTAGTACACAGGAAGGATGTAGATATAAAAATAACCTTTTACAGTCATCATGAAGACAGTTAAATATGAAAATACAGTCTTACAGTATTTTTCTTGATGTTATTGAGGGCATAGAAATGACAGCAGAAGATTGAATAGATAGACCTGCCCAAAATATACACAGGTTGCTAGTGAGGGAATTAAAAAAATAATAAGGTCAACAGTGTGGGACAGTTTACTTTATGGGATTTCTATATTTTGTTTGGCTTTTTGTTGTTGTTGTTTTACAACAGCTCTCTCTAGCCTTGGATTCTAACCTTTTGCCTAATGCAATTACCAATTTTCATGTAAAAATCTCTCAGTAAGTTTAACTCAGTGATATTTTCTATTAGTCAATGAGAACTAGAAAATTAGTTATAACATCTGTTCGTAATCTTTAGTAAAAAATTAGCTCACCAAGGCCTTTAAAAAAGCATTACAATGTTTCCAAACATTTGATATTTTTCAACTCAATTTTGGCTTTTTAGTTTATAATCTTACCAGTGTTTCCAGTTCTTACTAAGAATTAAGTTGATGAGTTAAAGTCACTTGTTCTAAACTAAATGGCAATCAGTATACTCACCTGTTCCTAAACATAATTTTTATTTAAATTTTAAACAAAAAAGTTATTTTTGACAATCTCTTGGCATTCTAGAAGGTTACAGTGTTTTCTATCCTCTTCTGTAAATTCCAGTGAAAAATGTCAACTTTGAACCAGTGACACTATATTACACTGTTTGTGTGTTTTGTTGCTTTACATACAAGGTTTTCCTTACAGTTTATTTCTCCCTAAGAGGCGGCACTTTGTTAATATGGCTGTGTACAATTTTCTGACAAGTGCTGAACCTATGCTAACAAAAAATGGTTCTTATTTATGATATGTCAAATTACTGTTCCGAGAGTAGACCTTTTAGGTTGCATTCAGCCTTTAATTTGACTGAATTTAAATGACATAAAATGCCTTTTAGTTGGGCCTTGGCTGGCATATTATATATCTCATTTCACTGAAAAACATTCACATGCAAATATGGTTTGTTTGGAGTGAGGACAATTGTGACTATCATGACTGATGAAGGCTTTTGATCACAATTCTACAAACTGAAACCTTGAAAAAGAAGAGGCTATTTGGACTGGCATCTGCAATCCCATGAATTATTTAGTTCACATTATTCATAAATGTATTTGAAGAGGAGGTTTTATGAGGTTTTGGAGGAGGAGTTGTGTTGCCAGTGTCAATGTATGCTGTAACTGCCTGCATGCATATGAACACTTCCTCTAAATGTTAAGTGTTCTAGAACCTGTACAGTGTGTTACCTGAGTACTCTAGCTAAGTTAATCTCTTAGAAATGGAATCTGACGCCCAGCCCTTCCTTACTCCTTCCACCATTGGGTCTATTGGAAGGAAAGGAGCAGTGGAGATACATGATGTGTAGAAATGGGTAGGGCACATTAACAGAACACACAGTTTCCATTCCTGCTTCGTAGCAGAGCAAGCTAAAAAACCTCCTTCCACCAACACCGTGATTGTCCTTTCCTATATACTTTTGCACTGATGCAGCTGCCTGGAAAGTCCTCTCTCCTCTCCTTTTTCAGGTTTCCAACCAGCTTTCCAACCAGCTGGTGAGTTGATTTTTCTATAACTTAATCCCACTACTAGTGGCATAGCCTAGTTTTATATTTACATTCCTCTCAATTACTTGTTTACATATTTGTTTCTTTTTCTACATGATAAGATCTCTGAGGACAGGGATCTTGTGTTAATCAAATTCTTTGTTTCAGAGCATTAGCATCCCTGTAATTTATAGGGCATGCTCAATAAGCAGATGTTAGACTATCTTGAATTACCCTCACACTGTATCTCCTAAATGGAACAATGCATATATCTTACTTATATTGCTCCAAGTTTTTATAAAGGACTATAACTTCAAAATTATTTTTAAATTTGAAATATTGAGGGAAGTTTAATATTGGTTACATTTTAAGCAAAACATCTTATTCAGGGATTTTCTATTGGCTTTCTGCTGGCACAGCGAAGTGACTCATGTTCAGACCTAGTTTTCAGAGAGTGAGTCGAAAGGCTCAGTTGTAATTTGCTCATGTGAATTTTTAAGTAATGCTTTAGAGTTTTAAAATTAATGAACAGTTGCAGTTTATGTTGCTGAATAGATGTCCCCTCTACTTAGAGTTCACAGTATTTGACAATCAATGCTGCAAAGAAGGTTAGACCACATAATCTTTAAAGGTAGCATCTAACTCTGAGATTGTCTGTGTCTCTGAAATCATCCCAGGTGGGAGTTTAGGCTTAACAGTAGATTCAAATGCAAACAACCTGAATAAATTTACTTACAGTTCGACTATTTTAAAATCCTGAGAACTGATTTTATTTTGTCTTCTTTCGAAAATATATTTTCCTATAAACTGTTGGGACTTCTCAATATGTTTATTAATGTGTACGTATAAAATTATTTGTGGAATTATGAAAAATAGCATCATGACAGGAATATTTCTTTCCTGGGTAGATGGATTATTGTTCCATAGATAAGAAGAATCAGTACATGGGTACTAAAAGTCAGGTTGTACAATGTAAGGGAAAAGTCCCTGTGCTGGGAATTGGAAGATTCAGAACCTTCTCGATTCCCCTCCTAAGTAGCTAGTTAGTACTGAGAAAATCTTGTACTGTCCCTCAGGCCTTAATTTCCACATCTACAATTTGGAATTAACAGTGTCTGACCTCAGAGTTTCTTTGTGAATCCTCTGCAGTGATAGATATGGAAACTTTAAAAAAGCATTGTTACTTTAACTGTGAGATTTGCTAATATCAACCCTACAAAATTTAGGATAAAGTATTGTCTGTAAAGAAAGCTTTCTTGTTTTAAGAATTCATTTTCAATTTGATTTAATGAAGTTGTTGCTGTAGGTTTCTTATCTTTTCAAATTTACATTCTAGACCCGGTTGGCGTGTTTGAATATATCTTTCATTCAAGGAGATCACATAAGATATTAGTGCTAAAATTATTATCACTTTTTCATTGTGAATGTGGCTATTGTAGACTTCAAAGTAAAATGTACCAGCTTAAAAAAAATAATGTTAATAACTATGATCTCCTTTAACAGTTAGGTATTTATTAAAATATAAACTGTTTCATATCATTATGATTATCTTACAGATACATATTTAAACTAGCAGTATTTGATATGTAAAATGAACGTATTATTCACCAACTCAGCATTATCTTACAATCCCAAACTAGCAGCTAACTTACCTGTAGCACGGTATGACATAATCTACCCACTTGCTCTCAGTAGCAATCTAAGGTAGGTACTGGGAAAATCAGGATACAGAACATATTCCTGTGTACTTGTCTTCATCAAAATGTATTTTGTCTCTCTCTTCAGGGACAAGGCTCACTTCAAAGGGCAGTGTTTGGGCTATTATTTTAAACTGCCTGAATCTAACATAAATATAAAATAATAATAGTTTTCTTAAGTGGATCTTGAAATCTAGATCATTATTTTGTATTTTTCATCTAGCCTTTCTCCTATCATTTTGCACTAATCTAGAGATGACCGTTCATGACATTCTAAGATATCTGTAATCTGATTTGCTTTTATATGTGAAATACAAAGTGGCTTGTTTAGTACATTGTAATTATATATATATATATATATAGAGAGAGAGATAGATAGATAGATTCTTTTTTTTTTTTTTTTTTTGCCGTACGTGGGCCTCTCACTGTTGTGGCCTCTGCTGTCGCAGAGCACAGGCTCCGGACGCGCAGGCTCATCGGCCATGGCTCACGGGCCCAGCCGCTCCGCGGCATGTGGGATCTTCCCGTACCGGGGCACGAACCCGTATCCCCTGCATCGGCAGGCGGACTCTCAACCACTGCGCCACCAGGGAAGCCCCTGTAATTATATATTTTGTAATTACAAGGATTTTCATCTCTATGCAATCCCCTCTGCCATTTTCCCATCATATTTTAATAACACACTGTTAGAAGTAACTTTGTCCCAAGATACTCCTTTGGTCAGAGTTAATTATAAACTAAATAAAGTTTACCCAAACTGTTGTGCAGAAGATGGTACAAGGTACACCAACTAGATTTTCTGAAATTGAACACCTAAGACCATTTTTCCATTTTATCTCCATATGACCCAATTAATATTAGCTATTGGCATTTACCAATTGAGGTAAACTGTGTTTGGAAGATTCCTCCCTCCAAATATTGAAATAATGATAGTTGTAATACTCCATTCAGAGAATATTTGACACAGATCAAAACATGTATTGTCCAGATCATATCAGTCTTTTTTGCAGTTACTATTCATGTTTATTAAGACTGTATTTGACACACAAATTGGGGGCATGTTGTTTTTTTGACTTCATTTATGTAATAATTTCAAAATAACTTTTAAAATACATTTTTAAAAGTATCTAAAATTCCTGAAGTGGTCCAGATTAAGGTACATTTCCTTTTCTTTTTTTGTGTGTCTTAAAATAAAGTTGTGAGATCCTCATCATATCTCTGAGAAATGTCATCTATGTTGGTCTTATTCTGGTGGATTTCAAATTAAGATGTGGTCAAAGTGGATCTTCAGTTGCTCAACAGTTG
Organism: Hyperoodon ampullatus; assembly: GCF_949752795.1. Taxonomy (NCBI): domain Eukaryota; kingdom Metazoa; phylum Chordata; class Mammalia; order Artiodactyla; family Ziphiidae; genus Hyperoodon; species Hyperoodon ampullatus. The sequence goes on along the minus strand of NC_136918.1, from coordinate 107,958,293 downwards.
TTGTTATGCCTTAAATAAAATGTTAATCATATCTTTCAAACCATACTCTAAAATTCATGTTATGATTAGTATTACTATATCAATCAAAGTAGAATAATAGTATATATTGATCCATCTATTGATCAAGAGAGTAACATCGCACCTAATGAAATTTCCCTGCAAAATAAATTATACAGGGCTTCCCTGGTGTGGTAGTTGTTAAGAATCTGCCTGCCAATGCAGGGGACATGGGTTCGATCCCTGGTCTGGGAAGATCCCACATGCCGCGGAGCAACCAAGCCTGTGTGCCACAACTACTGAGCCTGCGCTCTAGAGCCCACGAGCCACAACTACTGAAGCCCAAGCACCTAGAGCCCGTGCTCTGCAACAAGAGGCCACCACAATGAGAAGCCCACACACCACAACGAAGAGTAGCCCCTGCTCTCCACAACTAGAGAAAACCTGTGCACAGCAACAAAGACCCAACACACCCCAAAATAAATAAATTTATTAAATATATATATATATACAGAAAGTACTGACTATATCAATATAAAATAAAAGTGTTAAAAGGCAAAAGCAGAGAAACATAGGAAGAGAAGATGCCATTGAGGTTCTCCATAATACACACAGGAACCAAATATCAACATCCCAGTCTTACCTACCTATTTACTGTTGAATCAGTAATGAAAGTTCTCCTCTCACTCATTATGACTGTAAGTAAATTAACATCTATGTGTCAGAAAGTCTTAATTGCATAATATTACAGTAAAAACTACCAGAGATCATATCTGAAGAATTTGAAACTGACATGTCTAAATGATCACATTCCCTGCGCTTGGTTTATAGAAGTGATGTACTAGAAATAGGCATATAAGTGCTCCTTAAAATTAGCATGCCTTAAATATGAATGTATGTTAAGTGTGTGTATTCTGGGTCTGAACTCTTTTAGTGTGGATGACTTAATTTTAGGCAATCATGACCCTTCCTGATGTATGAGTCAGGATGAGATCAGAGAAGCAGCAATGTCTGATAGACAACATTCTGGGGGTCACCTTTCACCTTGCTTGAGCTCCTCACTGGGATGATTCACTAGAGGGCAAAACCAAGTATTTCTTGATCATACTCTTATGTATGGAGAAGCTTGACTTTGCCGGCCCACTGAAATGATTGCCTTTGGATCCCTTGAAAATTGAACAAGTTACCTGCTCTACACTGAAGCAGATTAGATAGATTCCCTTAAGTTATTCCTAACCACGTTCTCTATTTTCACAGCTTTTCCAGAATTAACCCATTATCTGGTAATTAAGAGTTAGGATACACTGAGTTCATGTTTACTTCATAAGTATTTACTTGAATGCTGTAGGCCAAATCAGCACATGGTGCTGAGTTTCACATCTCTATTTATACATCTTCTCGAAAAAATCTCACGAAAACATTTGATTATTTCTGTCAAATTTTTTTTTCTGTTTCTGCCCCTTGACCCATTTCCTGTCACTACCCTCCTTAAGCCCAAGCTGTAAACTCTAGGGGTCCATGTAAATTCCAAGTGGTATGAATTATCTTCCTTTACATCAGTGAGTCCCAGTCATCTATTATAATGATTGCAAAAGTGTTAACAGTCAATAAATGTGTTTACTAGGTGCTACTACGGTTGTAAACTGTTATGTATGCATATGATTATACAAAGTGATTACATAATATTGTATTCTGTGTACATATACATACATACACACACATATATATATATGCATGCATACACACACACACACACGGAGAGAATGTTTGTGTCCTACTAATTTTCTCAGGTCACCATCTGCCTTAGAATGTGAACTCTTATTGGTAGATACCATACAATTATTGGTTCTACATGACAATTGGAAAACTTTGATGGCTCAGAAAGTTTTCAACAGGCATATACAGTTGCTTTACTATTTTATTACCATTACTATTTATAGACATAGAAGTATCATTTACTTAGCATATGTTTAAACTAGTAAAATTGAGTATATTTTAAAATAAATTATTGAGTATAAAATTTCTAATTAATATAATAACTTAATAGAAAAACTGAAAATATAGCTACAGCATCTAGAAAATAGGAAATATGACCAATCTCACTGACATTACAATTTGGTTTTCTTAGTTTCTGTTTATAAAACATTTCTCAAGTCTAATAGTTTTATGTAATTAACAACAATCTAAGGTATATATATTAAATTTATCCATCCAAATTAGCAAATGAGAATCTGGGGAATAATAGAAGACTAATAACCATTGCTATATTTTATTCCAATTATAAATTTAGGATATTTCTAAGATAGCTTCCTGGTTTAGTAACACAAACATAAATGTAACTTCAAACGATGCTGGTATACTTTATTTACTGAGAACCTTTTATTCTGGTACTGTCTCTAAGCTTTCATAATAATATATGACGGATACATCTAAGGGTTTGCATTTATTTTATAGTCTCTTCTAGAGGCATGAGTTTGAGTCCAATTTTTTTTACAAAGTCTTGAAAACTCCCTATATTTATCAGTGTAAAAGTCATAAGCCTTACAGGGCAGTATGGAATACAGCAGAAGAAAAATAAATTTATAAATTGGTAGTAAGTCATGAAGTTTGAAAAGATTCTTGACAGCAAAAGAAATATAGAATAAAGTAGTGTAAATATTTTACATGTAAGCTATCAGTGCTAGAAGCATAAAAACAGTGGAGAGAAAAATTCTTAATACAAAATAACAGTTATTTTGATACATATAATTAATTCTGTCTGTATAGAGTGAGGAAACATGGGAAAGAAATAATTATATAGATTACTTAATTCTCAAAATACAGTTGAATGAAGTAGTTGGAAGCTTAAAATAAACTTCTGTTTCATTTCTGCAGAAGCAAAATGGTTATTTCATAGAGGAAATTACTATGTTCCACATTTTAGAGACTAAATTTCATAAACTGAAATTATTTCAATGGTGCTTGTTTGCCTTGCACATACAAATAAAAATTTACTCACATAAGATAATCTCCTTCAATACAAACACCAATATATAACTGTGCTGTTTTATTCACTGTTACATGTAACCATATTATAGGAACACTGATGTCAAGAAATAAACCTAGATACTTGAATAATTTTAAATATTTTTTTATTGTCAGAAATTTCAACCATCTATAAAAATAGAAAATATTATAAACAACATGCATTTCAAGATTATTTTAAAAGGAATTGCAGGAAACTGGTCATTTTTCATATTTAGTTTTGTGAAAAGATAATGACTTAAAAATATATTTACATTAAAAAATATATATATGTATATATATTTACAATACTATTATTCCACCTAAGTACTAACAACAATTCTTTAATATTGTGAAATATCCAGGGATCAAATCAGGATCCAAAGTAGTCTGCACATGCCATTTGTTTGATATGTCTCTTAGGTTCCCCCTTCAATTGGTATTTTTTATCCCTGATATCTATTTGCTAAAGGAACCAAATACCAAAATTCCTTGTGTGTGGTTTCCCATATTCAAGGTTAGACTAATTGCATTGACAACGCATTTTTTGTTGTTGTTGTTGTTCCCTGTGTATACTGGACATTGGAAGTTCAATGGAGAGGCACAATTCTATCCAGATTTGATTATATTGCAGAAATACTTAAATGGTATTGTGTCCTTCCAGGAGAAGGTATGTAATTCCTGGAATTATCCCTTTTAATGATGTTAGCATTATGTATATACATAGGCAGCTACGTATAAGAACTTATTAAAGATTGTGGAACAGTGGTTTTTGAGTTCTATTATTTCCTCTTTATTTATTGGCTGGGGTATTTGTATTGGGAGAAATTTCCACTCATCAAATATTTGGTTACTCTTGGGTATATCTCTTTTAGCAAACATTTCTTTCCCAAGCATCATTTTTACACATTTTTCCTAGTGTGAAATTTGTGTGATTATTAAGAAAGAAGAACTTGTGAAAGAAATTAAAGTCACGCTTTTTCAAGTTTTCAATTCTAACGAGCCTTAGAAGAAAATTCTCATGTTTAGATGATGTTAGTTGATAGCTAAGAAAGATGTTATTTTAAATAAAACTCAAGTGATTAGTGAAAGAATGTTATTAACTTTGTACTGGATAGTTGGAGAAGAAAGGAGGAAATGTAGGTGGTTATCTAGCCCTGAAATGCAATTATTTTAATTTCCATATCTTGAAAAGACTGTAATACCGTGGTAAGTATCTGATAAATTAGATGTAGTAGTACTTCTTTTTAAAATCAGTGTGATTTCCTCCTTTGTAAAAAGGAATAAAACTCTCCTGATATTAATTAGCACTACATTGTTATACTGTATCTAATGATTGCGTTTTGATATAGTGGATTTTAAAATATACATGTTCAACATGGTGTTTTGGTTGTAATTTTGCTACCAAATAGCTTTGTGACCTAGAAAAAGTCACTTATCATCTCTGGTTCCCAGTTTTGCAATATTTTGGATCTCTTAGTTTCCACTGTATTTCTTTTAGGAAGTAGTGGCAATATATTCTCTCTTATTATTATAATTTGCACATGTCTATGAGTAACTTTCATATTTAAAAAAAATTTATTGTGCAGTGTCTATCAATGGCAATGGGTTTGTTTTGTTTTGTTTCATTATAGATTAAATTTGGGGCAGGAGGAACACAAAATATATCTGAGTATGAAGTTGCAGATATCAGGAACCTCTGTCTCCTTGGAATGTCAGTACTTGCTAAGTTTATTGCTTCTCTATTAAGAAATGACAGTCCCTTATCTATAAATTTGTTTACGGGAGGAAGAGTAAACAACACTAGGCTAAAATACCAGAGTATTTCAAAAAAAGGCTACATAATATTAAAATAAAAAGATCCACAATGCTTTAGTATTAGCTTTCTGTGAATAAATTCCAGTAATGTCTTTGGTATTTCTGAAATGTTTTATTGCTAAATATCTTTTCAGCAAACACTTCTAAAGGCAACTACAAATCCAGTATGTTCTACATTATCCATACATTGCAAATACTAATAAAACATATCACCATTTTGTTATGACATAAATCTTAAATTTAGGAGTAGAAATTAAAAGAACAGGGAAAATGTGGCTAGGTCATACAAATTATGAGGTAGGTAAAATTTATCTAATCTCCTCTGAGAATGCCCTCATGCCCTACTTATAGTCCCTGTACTTCATTTTGAGAAACACTGTTTTAGATTCACCAATTCTTTGCAGAATTATTAATGATACCTTTCAAATATACAGACACTTTAATAATTCAATGAACTAATTAACTAATTGGTGACATAATCAATTAATTATATTTTTACTTTTTAATCATCTGTATTGGAGTTTTCAGAGATAAACCTCATTAATATAATGCTTAACATTCACTAACTATTTAGCATTCATATGCAAATTGCTCTGGTATTTCTGTTATTATTCACATGATTTTTCTTCAAAACTTACATACATAAATTTTCACATTATTAATATCAGAATTATTAGCAGTTACAAATGTAATATTATAACTGATCATCTCTGGAAAAAAAGTGTGAACAACTATAATGTTATAGTTATAACTTGCTGCCTTTATTATAAAGGTGAAGAAATGTTAATGTCATATCTAAAACTTTTCTCAGGTCAAAGTACCTTTACTTCCTTTCTTTTCATTTTAACTATGAACCGCTAAAATTGTATTTTTAAGATAATTTTCAGTCACTTTTGGGTGGTATGCAGTGTGCACTTTACAATTGACTTATAATTGGACTGTGCTGACAATGGAAAATCTTACAAGTATTGAACATGACATTTATGACAGTATTGCTGTCATCTTGGCTTCTTTTATGGAATATGCAGAGAATTATAATTGGGCTAACAAGCCTGGTAGCCTGGCTGCTTTCCAATTATATTAACCAGCCTAGTCTAGTATTAGCTGCCTGAACACACACAGAAACAGACATAGAGCTTTTGTTTTCCCTTCTAGTTTATTTTGGTATCTACCCAATAATCTAAGTAAAATCATCTACCATCATGTAATGTTTGAGAACTTTCAAGAATTCATCTCCATCCCACTGAGAAATGTAAAGATTGCCTTCTTTATTTTTATTTCACTAATTTTTAATAAAAATGATGAATTTTTTTAAAAGATTACTTGTATCTGTTAACACATTTGATACTATTGTCTCAAAAATTTCTAAAGCTTTTGGCAATTTTTCTGTGAATTTGTGCTAAAAATGTTAAGTTATAAGTTTGAATTTTAAGTAAAATTTCTTTTCATGTGAACAATTTAATATGATACATTGAAATATTTTCTTTGAAATTGAGTGAAATAATATTTTTGCATAATCTAAAAATAAGTCAGCTTTGTGTAGTCTTAAAAACAACACAAAAGATGAAAATAATTCCTAATGATTAGAATTCTGAAATCTACTAAAATTCTACCAAGGAATTAAAAACTGAATTTTTAACTGAAAAACAAATATTAAGAAAAGTTAAATGAAACAGCTTGTGGTTTAAAAGATCCAAGGAGGTTGCAATGTAGCAGTCATCTGGAGCACTAGATTCTGTACCTCTGTTTCTCTCCTTTTTTTCTTTTTGCTGGTTTTCTCTTATTTTAGAGCATTTAATATACTTGCATATTTTTATCCAAGCTCTCTCAACACTTCCATTAGCAATATCTAAGGTCTTCATCTTTGTCAGTGGTTTTCTGGATAGAAATATGAAAAAAAAAAAACCCTGAGAATCTGCCCATCAGAAACAAAACACCAGTTCGATATAAAAGGGATATGACACAGGATGTGTATTGCAGCATTGTTAATAGCAGTAAAAAAAAAAAACCAACCAAACAAGAAAACAAACCTAAAAGCAGCCTGATTTTCTATCAATAGGGAAATAGTCCCATATTTCATACACACTATAGAAAAATATACAGCTATTAAAATTAGTGAGTTAGAACTCGATGTATTAACCTGGAAAATGAGGGAAAAGCAGACTGCAAAGAACTGTGTATAGTATGATCCTGTTTATGGAAACAAAATACACAAAGTATATGTTATTGGTTTTTATAAGAATAGCAAAATATATTTTTGTAACATTAGCAAACTGTTAATATTGATTATTTCAGTAGCAGCCTTTGGAGAAGGATGAGCTATTGTTTTTTTTTTGTTTGTTTGTTTGTTTTTTTATCTATGTCACCTCTTATTTTTTGACATTTGTCAATTTGTAATAACAATAAGCAAAAAATGGAAGTATTTAATTCATTAAGTAGGAGCAAAATTTCCTGGTAAAATGAGTTTTAAAGTTTAAGTTTTAATATTAAATATTTTAGGGACTCTAATGGGTGACAAATTTTGCCATGAACTGTTATATCATAGTAACAATATCACAAAAACATCTGGTAGTTTAATTTTGGGTCTTTGCTTTTTAAAAGAAAGTAAGTTTACATTATATTCATAACAGTATTGTGAACATTCTCCCTCTCCAACCACTTACCTTCATTTTAAAGCTGTGGAATAAACAGAGTTTGAATGGGTTTTTGTAAGGATTTAAGCAAGGTTTCTTGAAATAATTTTGCTTTTACTTAATAAGTTTTTATTTGAAAAAATTTATTATTTAAAAGATATGATGTACATTTTTTATGAGCTAGCAGAAGATAAATAAAAGATAGTGTTTGTGATTGTGGATAAAAATGAAATTCTGTATGAGTAGTCTGGCATGTATCTAGACTTGCTAGAAATTTTTCTTTAGCTCTAAATAACTTGAAAGAAGAAAGTGTAAATTAAAAGTTTCCATTTTCAGTTCATAAACACTCAGTGTAAAATCTAAATTAAACTTCACTGGGGTCAGTATGCAGGCTAGAGACTGCCTATTTCCCAGTTAGGGGATGGTGCTCTTCATCTTTGACATCACTTAGAGAATGAAAAAGCACACCTTCCTCTGTCAATCTTCCTTTTTAAATATTTAAATCAAAATAGAACATATTACTTCAAAATGTTTGGGGTATCTAATTATGCATTTTGTCTAGAAGTTTTCCTTTGAGTAAAGAATTCTCCTGTCAGGACTGTTCTAATTTCCTCATTCAGTTTACTTCTGACCCAAAGTGTTTACCAATAAATATAATAAACTTAAATTTCTACTTCTTAATGAAAGTAATGACATTTAAAGTAGTGGATTTTTCTAGTTTCATAGCTATGTGATCAACCAAGTACCAAATAGCTGAAGTTTAATGACTCATGCAATTTTGATTTGGCTTTATAGACCTGATATTCGCAATCCAGTTGGTGACTCGGTGCCATAAATACCAATAGTGTAAGGTAGTATCTTAGAGCACAGATTTTAGGTTCAGACACACCTAGGATCAAATCCCAAATTTGCTTATTTCCAGCTGTCCCATAGTCAGCAAGTAATGCAACTTTTCTAAGTTCCAGTTTTCACATCTGTGAGGCAATGATAACAAAACTTACTTCTTGAGGTGGTTAAGTGGAAGATGTGTGGAAAGTACTCAACTCTCTCTGGCATTTAAGTAAGCACTCAGTAAATGCAAGTGGACGGCCCTTGTGATTTATCCAAACATTATGGATTACATTTTAATTGTTAAATAAAATGAAATATATTTAAACTATATATTAGTATTTTTAATTGAATTATTAACTAAAGTTTAGAGTTAAAAAAGACAAAGAGAAAGAAAGATACACAGTTCTTAAAAAGAATTTTGTGCCTTGTGGTGTTTGGCATTTGCACTCTGTGGCTCCTGTCTGTTTTACTCTTTCTTTTTCAAAGACTTTAATCGTATACTAACAAAATATAACCAATTGTCATTTACTTTGTTACAAGTCCTATTCATTTAAAGTGCATTGATGGTGTAATCATAAACGTATCATTTTAGACTTTAACTAATAGTGATAACATATCTCTTTTACTTATTAGAGACTCTGCCTCATAATCTAATATGTTTGTTCTCTTCTCTTGTGCAATCTTGGTACCAGCGGCTGCTTCAAAGAATAAAGTTAAAGGTGAGCTATTGTCCATTCTGCATGATTTACCATGATTGTTTTCTGCTTAGTCTTGTGCGTCCTCTTAAAAGATAGAGCTAGTTCTGTTCGTGATAATACCAGTTCAGTGTGTAGATATTAGTTGTAAATTTCTACAAATACAAATATATATCATTTTAATTATTCAGTTTCTGATATATCTCTGTTTCCTTGATTATTTGTGAGTGTATTTTCTTGTTTTATTTCCCACTTTATTCCAAGTGGAATAAGGTGCTTTTATGCCTAACATTTTGCCTGTTGACCTTAGTTTCCTTGATAAAATTCTGAACTGGAAAAAAATACAGCATAAAATAAAGCTGATGGAAAGTCTCAAAATTGAACATGCCTTCATAGAATTATGTGAAAAGAAAATTTTATCCTTTATTAAACTCCAGTTTCTATTTATGGCTTTTTTTTTAATCCATTTCCTAGTTGTATTAAGTTTCACTTGCTAGAATCCTGAAAATACATTTTCATGAGACAGGATGTGCTTGTCTAATGCCAGAATGCCTCCCTGAAAGAAAAAGACTTTTAGCTTGATGTGTCAAAGTCTTTATGGTTTTTAAAAGAATTCAAACGTGTGTGTGTGTGTGTGTGTGTATGTGTATGATGTGTATATATATATGATATCTATGATAGTGTCATAGGTTTATAGTTTATGTGTTTGAATTTCATGTTCTCTAGAACAATCTATATATTTTTAAATGTTTTCTCCTTATATAGCAAATATATATATACATATTTTTCTCTTTCATTTATTTTTATACAGCAACACTGTAATAACCTTATTGGTCATATATCTGTTATCTTCAGTTTCCTCATCTACAGAGTGTGAAAAACAATAAATAATTCAAAAGGTTGTTGTGAGGGTTAAATAAAATATGTAAAACAACAAGTAAACTTCCTGCCCTGTCTAATATCTTCATCTGTGTGCTCAGGAGAAATAACCAGGTGGTTTTGTCTTTCTCCATTTCTCATATTCAGTTCTACCACAAGGCCACCCTTCTCTGTTATTCCTTCCCCTCCAGCCCTGCCCTCCCCCAGGTTGTAGTTTTACAGCTAGTTTTAACACTATACATAGATTTATGTTTGGAGTGTTAACTGATCCCTTTTTATAAGGCTAAACATTTAATGTGCAACTACTATTTTCCTAGGAATGTATTTGTTTTATAAAACACTAAAAATATAAAAGATGAGATGGCAAATTTCTTGTTACCCTTTGTTTAATCCTCCACACTTAGCCTATACTCTTTTTCAATAAATGTGCTAGAATTAGCCAATTTTTGCCAGTAACTTTCTGTCTGTGGACAAAAGAAATACACTCATGAAACAATTAAGAAATTACTTGACAATGAGTATATATTTATGAAATATATTTACATAATAAAAGATTAAGATGTACAGTTTTAAGAATGAAAAATTAAGAACAGTGTACAATATAATGTGTTAATTGTGGGATATAGAACTTGAGTGTAAAGGGAGTTAGCAAGATTTACATATTGAGGTTGGAGTCCTTGTTCTCACAGAATGCTTTATGTGGCAGGTGGGGCTTGAACTGATTGCTGAAGGATGGGTAGTGTATATAGAAAAAAGTAGTACATAGAAAAAGGAATTTGAAAGCATAAGTAAAGGTATAGAAGCAGGAATGAATATAGTTTATTTCATATAGTGAGGGCACCTTTTAAAAGAAGAAGACCTGTGTTTTATGAGAGTGGAGGAAGTTAAATTTGTTGATGGACTGATCATGAGTCGTTACTGCATTTGATTACATAAAACCTCTCATAATAATCACATCTGTGTTCACTTTATAATTCTTGAAAACGATGGACAATAATTCAAATTACAATATACAGGTTACAAAGTATTAGTACAGGAAATCAATTCACCACTGAAGGATTATAGCCGTACATTATATTATAGGTGTCTGCAAAATCACATCAGGACTCAAGCTGACTAGGATTTTGCAATACAAGCATGTTTATGTGTCCGATTTAGGATGCCCACGTTGCCATCCCTGTTGTTCCACAACTATCCATTTTATTTGAATCTCTTTTTTTTCACTTGTGTACAAGCCTGCAGGGGGCTTTAGGACACAGTTCACCCTATGCCTGTATTTTTGCATCTACAAGGTGTTATAGAGACAAGAAATGACACTTTCTAAAATCAGCTATGCCTCAAGTAGAAATTGAAATTTTATTTCTAATGACTGAGACGGATGTATATTATGTAGACAATAGAGAGAAGTACCCAATGCTTTTATTGTCCAATTTCTATGTCAAGGCAAATGGTCTTCAAACAGGAAAAAAACAAAAATAAATGGAAAAAAAATGTGGGTAAGAGGAAAATAAAACCCAAGATAATATAAGAACAGATTGCTTAAAAATACTAAATTTCTCCTGGACCAAATAAAGTACATCCCAGGGAACCTGGGGAAGTTTTGTAGAGGATAACAGCTCATTCATTTATGTTTATGGAATCATGCAAATGTAGGGAGCTTCTGCAATATTGGAGAGAGGTATGTGCTGCGATATTTGTTAAGGAGAAAGGATTACATTCGAGAAACCATAGACTGGTAAATTTGACATTACCTTCCCAGTAAAATTATTAAACTCTTAAACAATTTGTGAGTGCTTAGATTAAAAGTATTCTCTAGGAGTTAGTTAGCAGTTACTAGTAATGGCATAGAAAATTACCCTAATTTTCTCCCTCTCTTTTTTTAAAAATATTGATTATTACACCAGTGTCCAAGGGCAATATATAAACATGTACTATTTGAATTTCATCAAATCATGTAGTAACTCATTCCTTATTTTGTAGAAACTGTCCTTCTGAAGTTTGCCAATTATTCTTCAGTGGTCAAATCAAATGGTGGTTCCCCAATCCTCAAATTACTTGTTTTTCTGCTGAATATAATGTTTCTTTTGATTTTCCACTTCCCTTGTTTCAGTGTCTCTGTTACAGGTTTCATTTCCTTTTAACTCCTCTTTGCCTCTTTCTTACCCTCTCCTCTCCTATCTTGTTCTGGAATATAGGTTTCATTCAGGTTAATCTTTGATCCCTAAAGAGATCACTTCTCACAGTGTTGCAGCCCTCCACTTCCTTTTTTGAGAGATGAACTTCACTTCCTACAAAATTTTAAAAGCAGCCATTTTGTGCATTATTGAGTACCCACAATGAACCTCCCTCACCATTACTGAATGTTAAGAGAAAGACAAATGATTTGATCAAATTCGTCCCCTAGAAACTTAAAACTGAGAAGAGAGAAAGGAGCAACAGGAAGGAGGAGAGATAGGAAATAAATTTCGTTACACTTTGTGGCTGTGAATTTCATATGTAGACTGAGTAGGAAGATGAATTAAGACTGAGAAATAAGAGAAGAATGAGCAGGAATGTAAAAGAGTAAGAGGTTAAGAGAGTGCCCTCATGGTGCTTAAGTCCCTTGTTCTAACAGAAGGTTCTCTTATATCCTTGCCCTTTGGATCTTTGACACAGCTGTCTTTTCATTAAGTTTTCTAGATAGGTTTCTCTTGCTTGTAATAAAAAAGAGAACTGATTAGGGCTTCCCTGGTGGCGCAGTGGTTGAGAGTCCGCCTGCTGATGCAGGGGACGCGGGTTCGTGCCCCGGTCCGGGAAGATCCCACATGCCGTGGAGCGGCTGGGCCCGTGAGCCATGGCCACTGAGCCTGTGTGTCCGGGGCCTGTGCTCCACAACGGAAGATGCCACAACAGTGAGAGGCCTGCGTACTGCAAAAAAAAAAAAAAAGAGAGAGAGAACTGATTAATATAATTGTTTCCTTTCTCTAAACTTTTCTGAGTTCATTTCAGTTATGACTTTTCTGGACTTGCTCTTACTACTAAGCTTGTATCTGACATTCCTGGCACCCTGCTGAACATTTCTAACTGAATATTAAAAACTGAAACTCTTATTTTTCTTTGTAAATCTGAGCTCTCAGGGTTTGTTATGTCTTCTCTTGAACAAATATTTACCTAATTTCTTAGTTTAAAAGATTGGAAATATCTTTAACTCCTCCATCTTAATGGCACCCATAACCAGTCAATTATCAAATTGTCCTAATTTTATGGGAATAAAATTATTGTCCTAATTATGTCCTAATTTTACTATGGGAATAGAAGCATTTCCATGGATCCCTCTTCTTCAAATCACTCATTCCTCAGAGCTTGCCTGAAGTAGTTCTAACTTGTCTTCTGATTGAATTCTCAACACTCTACAATCTATCCTACCTTCATACAACACAGTGAATTCATATATCTACACTCTATAATCTATCCTAAATTCAGATATCCATAAGATCATCAATGCTTTGCCACTTAGAGATAGAGAAAAAGGTAACCTAGAGTATTCCTAAAATTTCTTTGTATAAAGTGATTTTATTTCACTCTATTACAAATATATAGACTAAATGTATCTTACTGATTAATATTGTTCAAGAATCATACACAATTTCTAAATAGTTTTAATGTAGTAAATATATTTTTATTGTTCAATCTGATTTGTAGGCTTTATTATTTATTCAAAATTTGACAACTATGATAGAGATAACATTTTATGCCATTTCTAGAATACCAGCCTTTAGCTACTCCTTTCAATCAGATGATCATAATTTAGTGCTCAAGTAAAAATTAACACAATTATTCTCACATTATATAAGAATTTAAAGATAATACAGGACACTCAGCAGTCTAAACTGAGATATATGTGGTATGAGAAGAATCGATATTTCAGTTTACTGTATTTAAGTAATAGTCATACATAATATCATTAAATAACTTATTTTTTTAGGTATAAATATTAAAAGTCTGCTGTTCAACCAAAATATGAAATTTAGTATACCAGGTTTCCCATCATGTTACATCTTTTAAGGGTGAATCGAAAGGCACATAAGAAATTGAAATTGAGGCATTCCTTCAAACTGTTCTGAGATTTTATCTTAAGTGGGGCACTGATGTTTCAGTTTATACTATATAATATACACTGTATATTAAGAAATTCCATTCTGTAGTCAGAACTGCATGGGTCAAATCCTGTTTTTCAACTTTCTTGATTTGAACACCTGGATAATTTGATTATGTTCACTCAACATTCAGCTGTAGTGACATTTATATGTGATAATGTGTAAAAGGATATTAACCTAACGGATGGCACATAGTAAACACTCAGTAAATTTTATCTATTATTATTGTTCTTGTCATCATTACTATTATTTAAATAATGTCTGTAGAAAATAAAATGAAAAACCATGTAGTTAAAGACAAGTCCCAGAACTAAAACTTTTCTGTGAGTATGAACTGTATTTCATCTTCATGGTGGCATTCATATGTTTATATTTATTCTAACATTAAAATAAACACATATAATTTAATGTGAAGGATCCACTATATATATGTATTTTTTTCTTTCTTCACATTTAAATATTAAAATCCAAAATGTATAAATGGTATCATTAAAGAATTTAAACTCAATATCAAAAGAAAGAGAAAAATTAGAAAAACTGTGTCAGATAGAGGTTTATATAGTACTTAAAATGTAAAAATTACTTGCTTTTATTATCAGTGAAGAAATTGAGGAATAAGGCTATATATAACTTTTGTGGAACACATCCCTTAACTCCTTTTCTTGAAGCTATGTTTGGATTTTAATTTTAAAAATGTAAGGAATTATTCAAACTCTTGCATTAATAGCTATAAAATCTTCATCAAAAATAACTTGAGACAACTATTGGAGCTTATGTTTGTTTATCCCACATTAGGCTCAGCTAAGGAAATATGTTGGGAATGTTAGAAATATGTAAGGGAATTTAAAAGCATGGTATGTTTCTATAACATATTCACTAAGGGTTCTAGGTGAAAGGCCCTGAGATGGTACCTTTTAGAAGATTAAGATAGCTTTCTTTTTTTTTAAATTTATTTTATTGAAGTATAGTTGATTTACAATGTTGTGTTAATTCCCACTGTATAGCAAAGTGATTCAGTTATACATATATATCCATTCTTTTTCATATTCTTTTCCATATGGTTTATCACAGGATATTGAATATAGTTAACTGTGCTATACAGTAGGACCTTATTGTTCATTCATTTTATATATAATAGTTTGCATCTGCTAATCCCAAACTCCCAGTCAATTTCTCCCCCACCCCCCTTCCCACTTGGCAACCAGAAGTCTGTTCTCTATGTCTGAGTGTCTGTTTCTGTCTTGTAGATAAGTTCATTTGTGCCATATTTTAGATTCCACATGTAGTGATATCATACGGTATATGGCTTTCTCTTTCTTACTTACTTCACTTAGTATAATAACGCCTAGGTTCATCCATGCTGCTGCAAATGGCATTATTTCATTCTTTTTTATGGCTGAGTAGTATTCCATTTTGTGTGTGTGTGTGTGTGTGTGTGTGTTTGTGTGCACCACATCTTCTTTATCCATTCATCTGTCAATGGACATTTAGGTTGTTTCCATGTCTTGGCTATTGTAAATACTGCTGCAATGAACACTGGGGTGCATGTATCTTTTAGAATTAGCGCTTTCTACAGGTATATGCCCAGGAGTGGCATTGCAGGATCATATGGCAACTGTATTTTTGGTTTTTTGAGGAACTATTCTTCATAGTGGCTGCACCAGTTTACATTCCAATCAACAGTGTATGAAGGTTTCCTTTTCTCCGCACCCTCTACAACATTTGTTATTTGTGAACTTTTTAAAATTTTTTTTAACATTTTTATTGGAGTATAATTGCTTTACAATGGGGTGTTAGTTTCTGCTTTATAACAAAGTGAATCAGTTATACATATACATACGTTCCCATATCACTTCCCTCTGCATCTCCCTCCCTCCAACCCTCCTTATCCCACCCTTCTAGGTGGTCACAAAGCACTAAGCTGATCTCCCTGTGATATGCGGCTGCTTTGCACTAGCTATCTATTTTACGTTTGGTAGTGTATGTATGTCCATGCCACTCTCTCACTTTGTCACAGCTTACCCTTCCCCCTCCCCATATCCTCAAGTCCATTCTCTAGTAGGTCTGTGTCTTTATTCACGTCTTACCCCTAAGTTCTTCATGACATTTTTTTCTTAGATTCCTTAGACAAATGGTATTTATCTTTCTCTTTCTAACTTACTTCACTCTGTATGACAGACTCTAGGTCCATCCACCTCACTACAAATAACTCAATTTCATTTCTATCTATGGCAGAGTAATATTCCATTGTATATATGTGCCACATCTTCTTTATCCATTAATCCAATGATGGACACTTAGGTTGCTTCCATCTCCTGGCTATTGTAAATAGAGCTGCAATGAACATTTTGGTACATGACTCTTTTTGAATTATGGTTTTCTCAGGGTATATGCCCAGTAGTGGGATTTCTGGGTCATATGGTAGTTCTATTTGCACTTTTCTAAGGAACCTCCATACTGTTCCCCATAGTGGTTGTACCAATTCACATTCCCACCAGCAGTTCAAGAGTGTTCCCTTTTTTCCAGACCCTCTCCAGCATTTATTGTTTCTAGATTTTTTGATGATGCCCATTCAGACCGGTGTGAGATGATATCTCATTGTAGTTTTTATTTGCATTTCTCTAATGATTAATGACGTTGAGCATTCTTTCATGTGTTTGTTGGCAATCTGTATATCTTCTTTGGAGAAATGTCTGTTTAGGTCTTTTGCCCATTTTTGGATTGGGTTGTTTTTTTTTTTGTTATTGAGCTGCATAAGCTGCTTGTAAATTTTGGAGATTAATCCTTTGTCAGTTGCTTAATTTGCAAATATTTTCTCCCATTCTGAGGGTTGTCTTTTCATCTGGTTTATGGTTTCCTTTGCTGTGCAAAAGCTTTTAAGTTTCATTAGGTCCCATTTTTTTATTTTGTTTTTATTTCCATTTCTCTAGGAGGTGGGTCAAAAAGGATCTTTCTGTGATTTATGTCATAAAGTGTTCTGCCTATGTCTTCCTCTAAGAGTTTGATAGTTTCTGGCCTTACATTTAGGGCTTTAATCCATTTTGAGCTTATTTTTGTGTATGGTGTTAGGGAGTGTTCTAATCTCATACTTTTACATGTCCCTGTCCAGTTTTCCCAGCACCACTTATTGAAGAGGCTGTCCTTTCTCCACTGTACATTCCTGCCTCCTTTATCAAAGATAAGGTGATCATATGTGTGTGGGTTTATCTCTGGGCTTTCTAACCTGTTCCATTGATCTATATTTCTGTTTTTGTACCAGTACCATACTGTCTTGATTACTGTAGCTTTGTACTATAGTGCGAAGTCAGGGAGCCTGAATCCTCCAGCTCAATTTTTCGTACTCAAGATTGCTTTGGCTATTCGGGGTCTTCTGTGTTTCCATAAAAATTGTGAAATTTTCTGTTCTACTTCTGTGAAAAATGCCAGTGGTAGTTTGATAGAGATTTCATTGACTCTATAGATTGCTTTGGGTAGTAGAGTCATTTTCACAATGTTGATTCTTCCAATCCAAGAACATGGTATATCTCTCCATCTATTTGTATCATCTTTAATTTCTTTCATCAGTGTCTTATAATTTTCTCCATACAGGTCTTTTGTCTCCTTAGGTAGGTTTATTCCTAGATGTTTTATTCTTTTTGTTGCAATGGTAAATGGGAGTGTTTTCTTAATTTCACTTTCAGATTTTTCATCATTAGTGTATAGGAATGCCAGAGATTTCTGTGCATTAATTTTCTATCCTACTACTTTACTGAACTCATTGATTAGATCTAGTAGTTTTCTGGTAGCATCTTTAGGATTCTCTATGTATAGTATCATGTCATCTGCAAACAGTGACAGCTTTACTTCTTCTTTTCCAATTTGGATTCCTTTTATTTCCTTTTCTTCTCTGATTGCTGTGGCTAAAACTTCCAAAATGATGTTGAATAAGAGTGGTGAGACTGGGCAAACTTGTCTTGTTCCTCATCTTACTGGAAATGGTTTCAGTTTTTCACCATTGAGGATGATGTTGGCTGTGGGTTTGTCATATATGGCGTTTATTATGTTGAGGAAAGTTCCCTCTGTGCCTACTTTCTGC
Organism: Hyperoodon ampullatus; assembly: GCF_949752795.1. Classification (NCBI taxonomy): domain Eukaryota; kingdom Metazoa; phylum Chordata; class Mammalia; order Artiodactyla; family Ziphiidae; genus Hyperoodon; species Hyperoodon ampullatus. The sequence continues at coordinate 107,940,226 of NC_136918.1, read as the reverse complement.
AGGGTTTTTATCATAAATGAGTGTTGAATTTTGTCGAAAGCTTTCTCTGCATCTATTGAGATGATCATATGGTTATTTGATTCAATTTGTTAATATGGTGTATCATGTCGATTGATTTGCATATATTGAAGAATCCTTGCATTCCTGGAATAAACCCCAGTTGATCATGGTGTATGATCCTTTTAATGTGCTGTTGGATTCTGTTTGCTAGTATTTTGTTGAGGATTTTTGCATCTATGTTCATCCGTGATATTGGCCTGTAGTTTCCTTTCTTTCTTTCTTTCTTTCTTTCTTTCTTTCTTTCTTTCTTTCAGGGCGATGGTGGCCTCGTAGAATGAGTTTGGGAGTATTCCTCCCTCTGCTATATTTTGGAAGAGTTTGAGAAGGATAGGTGTTAGCTCTTCTCTAAATGTTTGATAGAATTCTCCTGTGAAGCCATCTGGTCCTGGGCTTTTGTTTGTTGGAAGGTTTTTAATCACAGTTTCAGTTTCAGTGCTTGTGATTGGTCAGTTCATATTTTCTGTTTCTTCCTGATTCAGTCTTGGCACATTGTGCATTTCTAAGAACTTGTCCATTTCTTCCAGGTTGTCCATTTTATTGGCATAGTGTTGCTTGTAGTAATCTCTCATGATCTTTTGTATTTCTGCAGTGTCAGTTGTTACTTCTCCTTTTTCATTTCTAATTCTATTGATTTGAGTCTTCTCCCTTTTTTTCTTGATTAGTCTGGATAATGGTTTATCAATATTGTTTATCTTCTCAGAGAACCAGCTTTTAGTTTTAATAGCAAACGATCTTTGCTATCATTTCCTTCCATTTTTTTCATTTATTTCTGATCTGATATTTATGATTTCTTTCCTTCTTCTAACATAGGGGTTTTTTGTTCTTCTTTCTCTAATTGCTCTAGGTGCAAGATTAGTTTGTTTATTTGAAATGTTTCCTGTTTCTTAAGGTAGGATTGTATTGCTGTAAACTTCCCTCTTAGAACTGCTTTTTCTGCATCCCATAGGTTTTGGGTTGTCATGTCTCCATTGTCATATGTTTTTAGGTATTTTTTGATTTCCCCTTTGATTTCTTCAGTAATCACTTCGTTATAAAGTAGTGCATTGTTTAGCCTCCATGTGTTTGTATTTTTTACAGATCTTTTCCTGTAAGTGATATCTAGTCTCATAGCGTTGTTGTCGGAAAAGATACTTGATACAATTTCAATTTTCTTAAATTTACCAAGGCTTGATTTGTGACCCAAGATATGATCTATCCTGGAGAATGTTCCATGAGCACTTGAGAAAAATGTGTATTCTCTTGTTTTTGGATGGAATAACCTATAAATATCATTTAAGTCCATCTTGTTTAATGTATCATTTAAAGCTTGTGTTTCCTTATTTATTTTCATTTTGGATGATCTGTCCATTGGTGAAAGTGGAGTGTTAAAGTCCCCTACTATGAATGTGTTACTGTCGATTTCCCCTTTTATGGCTGTTAGTATTTGCATTATGTATTGAAGTGCTCCTATGTTGGGTGCATAAATATTTACAATTGTTATATCTTCTTCTTGGATCGATCCCTTGATCATTATGTAGTGTCCTTCTTTGTCTCTTGTAATAGTCTTTATTTTAACGTCTATTTTGTCTGATATGAGAATTGCTACTCCAGCTTTCTTTTGATTTCCATTTGCATGGAATATCTTTTTCCATCCCCTCACTTTCAGTCTGTATGTGTCCCTAGGTCTGAAGTGGGTCTCTTTTAGACAGCATATATATGGGTCTTGTTTTTTTTTATTCATTCAACCAGTCTGTGTCTTTTGGTGGGAGTATTTAATCCATTTACCTTTAAGGTAATTTTTGATATGTATATTCCTATTACCATTTTCTTAATTGTTTTTGGTTTGTTATTGTATGTCTTTGCCTTCTCTTGTGTTTCTTGCCTAGAGAAATACCTTTAGCATTTTTTGTAAAGCTGGTTTGGTGGTGCTGAACTCTCTCATCTTTTCCTTGTCTGTAAAGGTTTTAATTTCTCTATCAAATCTGAATGAGATCCTTGCTGGTTAGAGTAATTTTGGTTGTAGGTTTTTCTTCTTCATCACTTTAAATATGTCCTGCCACTCCCTTTTGGCTTGTAGAGTTTCTGCTGAGAGATCAGCTGTTAACCTTATGGGGATTCCCTTGTGTGTTATTTGTTGTTTTTCCCTTGCTGCTTTTAATATTTTTTCTCTGTATTTAATTTTTGATAGTTTGATTAATATGTGTCTTGGCATGTTTCTCCTTGGATTTATTCTGTATGGGACTCTCTGTGCTTCCTGGACTCGATTAACTATTTCCTTTCCCATTTTAGGGAAGTTTTCAACTATAATCTCTTTAAATATTTTCTCAGTCCCTTTCTTTTTCTCTTCTTCTTCTGGGACCCCTATAATTCGAATGTTGATGCGTTTAATGTTGTCCCAGAGGTCTCTGAGACTGTCCTCAGTTCTTTTCATTCTTTTTTCTTTATTCTGCTCTCCAAGAGGTATTTCCACTATTTTATCTTCCAGTTAACTTATCCGTTCTTCTGCCTCAGTTATTCTGCTATTGATCCCTTCTAGAGTATTTTTCATTTCATTTATTGTGTTTTTCATCATTGTTTGTTTCCTCTTTAGTTCTTCTAGGTCCTTGTTAAATGTTTCTTGCATTTTCTCTATTCTATTTCCAAGATTTTGGATCATCTTTGCTATCATTATTCTGAATTCTTTTTTAGGTAGACTTCCTGTTTCTTCTTCATTTGTTAGGTCTGGTCGGTTTTTATCTTGCTTCTTCATCTGCTGTGTGTTTTTCTGTCTTCTCATTTTGCTTATCTTACTGTGTTTGGGGTCTCCTTTATGCAGGCTGCAGGTTTGTAGTTCCCCTTGTTTTTGGTGTCTGTCCCCAGTGGCTAAAGTTGCTTCAGTGGGTTATGTAGGCTTCCTGGTGGAGGGGACTAGTGCCTGTGTTCTGGTGGATGAGGCTGGATCTTATATTTCTGGTGGGCAGGTCCATGTCTGTTGGTATGTTTTGTGGTGTCTGTGTCCTTATTATGACTTTAGGCAGCCTCTTTCCTAATGGGTGGGGTTGTGTTCCTGTCTTGCTAGTTGTTTGGCATAGGGTGCCCAGCACTGTACCTTGCTTGTCATTGAGTGAAGCTGGGTGTTGGTGTTGAGATGGAGAACTCTGGGAGATTTTTGCCATTTGTTTTATGTGGACCTGGGAGGTCTCTTGTGGACCAGAGTCCTGAAGTTGGCTCTCCCACGTCTGAGGCACAGCACTGACTCCTGGCTGCAGCACCAAGAGCCTTTCATCCACATGGCTCAGAATAAAAGGGAGAAAAAGTAGAAAGAAAGAGGGTAAAATAAAATAAAGTTATTAAAATAAAAAATAAGTATTAAAAAATATTTAATAAAAACCAAAAACCAAACAAACAAAAAACCCATACAGACAGAACCCTAGGACAAATGTGAAAGCAAAGCTCTACAGACAAAATCTCTCACAGAAGCATACACATACACACTCACAAAAAGAGGAAAAGGGGAAAAAATAATATATCTTGCTCTCAAAGTCCACCTCCTCAATTTGGGATGATTCGTTGTCTATTCAGGTATTCCACCGATGCAGGGTACATCAAGTTGATTGTGGAGATTTAATCCGCTGCCCCTGAGGCTGCTGGTAGAAATTTCCCTTTCTCTTCTTTGTTCGCACATCTCCCGGGATTCAGCCTTGGGTTTGGCCCCACCTCTGCATGTAGGTCGCTGGAGGGTGTCTGTTCTTCACTCAGACAGGATGGGGTTAAAGGAGCAGCTGATTAGGAGGCTCTGGCTCACTCAGGCCGGGGGGTGGGGGGGTTGTTGGGGGAGGGAGGTGGACGGAGTGCGGGGCCAGCCTGCGGCAGCAGAGACCAACATGACTTTGCACCAGCCTGATGCACGCCTTTCCTTCTCTCGGGGAGGTTGTCCCTGGATCATGGGACCCTGGCAGTGGCGGGCTGCACAGGCTCCCAGGAGGGGAGGTGTGAATAGTGACCTGTGGTTGCATACAGGCATCTTGGTGGCGGCAGCAGCGGCCTTAGCGTCTCATGCCCGTCTCTGTGGTCCGCACTGATAGCCGCAGCTAACGCTCATCTCTGGAGCTCCTTTAAGCAGCGCTCTTAATCCCCTCTCCTTACACACCAGGAAACAGAGAGGGAAGAAAAAGTCTCTTGCCTCTTCAGCAGGTCCAGACTTTTTCTCGGACTCCCTCCCGGCTAGCCATGGTGCACTAACCCCTTCAGGTTGTGTTCACACCGCCAGTCCTCTCCCTGCAATCAGACTGATCCAACCAAAGCCCTCAGCTCCCAGCCCCCACCCGTTCCGGCGGGTGAGCAGACAAGCCTCTCGGGCTGGTGAGTGCTGGTCAGCACCGATCCTTTGTGCGGGAATCTCTCCGCTTTGCCGTCCGCACCCCTGTTGCTGTGCTCTCCTCCACTGCTCTGAAGCTTCCCCCCTCCTCCACAAACAGTCTACGTCCTCAAAGGGGTTTCCTAGTGTGTTTCCTTTCCTCCACAGCTCCCTCCCACTGATGCAGGTCCCGTCCCTCTTCTTTTGTCTCTGTTTATTCTTTTTTCTTTTGCCCTACCCAGGTACATGGGAAGTTTCTTGCCTTTTGGGAAGTCTGAGGTCTTTTGCCAGCGTTCAGTGGGTGTTCTGTAGGAGTTGTTCCATGTGTAGATGTATTTCTTATGTATCTGTGGGGAGGAAGGTGATCTCTGCTTCTTACTCTTCTGCCATCTTGCCCCTCTCCCTGTGAACTTTTTAATGATGGCCATTGTGACTGGTGTGAGGTGATGCCTCTTTGTAGTTTTGATTTGCATTTCTCTAATAATTAGTGATGTTGAGCATTAAGATTGCTTTCTTTTTTTTTCTTTTTCTTTTCTTTTTTTTTTTTTTTTGCGGTACGCAGGCCTCTCACTGTTGTGGCCTCTCCCGTTGCGGAGCATAGGCTCCGGACACGCAGGCTCAGTGGCCATGGCTCACAGGCCCAGCCACTCCACGCACGTGGGATCCTCCTGGACCGGGGCACGAGCCCACGTCCCCCGCATCGGCAGGCGGACCCCCACCCACTGTGCCACCAGGGAAGCCCTAAGATTGCTTTCTTAATCCACCTTCTAGTTTATCTCACTTCTCTTGGAAAATTGCTGAAGACGTTGCTATATATGATGGTACAATAATGTTTTAAAGATATAAGTTATTACTGCAACCTTTTTCTAACTTTTAAATAAGTAGATAACAATAATTATAACAGCTAAGATTTCTTGAATGTTTACTGTATGCCAGACATTACACTAAACATTTTATGTATGTTTTCTAATTTAGTCCTCATAAAGCTATTTGAGATAGGGACTATTATTATCCTTTGTACAGTGAGAGAAATGACACAAAGTGTTAAGAAATTTGTCTAAGTTAACAAAATGAGTAAGAGGCAGGGCAACAATTCCAAATCTGAGATAGTGACTACTGAGTTAAAACTTTTAATCTATTAAAGCCTCTAAAGATACCAGGTTGATCAATGTTACAATTCATTTAATCTTAATCATTTGTTTAAATGCATTTACCTAGGTCCCATCCACCCAGGTAGGACTGGGGCTAGTTATGGAAGTAAAGGAAAATTGTAATGAGTTGTTATCAGGAACAAATAAATTGGACCTACATTGTTGAGTATATTGGTGAAGAAAATATTCTCCCAGTACACTTTTGTTGTTTCTCATTCTTTTTTTTTTTTTTTATTATTCTTTTTTCTTCTGGGTTTCTCATTCATTCACCATATGTTAACCTCACTTATTCCTTCCTGGGAAAGTGAGGAGGTAATTAGTTTTTCAATCAGGTGAGTAATGTTCTAGAAAAGATTTAGGCATAACTAATATAAAATGTTTCACTCAGAAGAGGGTAACAGGGTTAAAAAGTATTTTCATGAAAATTTTACGTAAGATGAGTCAGTGGGTCAAAATGTAGATAATTTTACTTGTTTTTAAACTGCATCTTCATTTGACCTGGTTTCTGATTTTTACTTCTCAGTGTACAAGGATTTTGACTGTATTTGCTCTGTGGAGTAGCTCAGTATTTGCTGCTGTGTAACTGTCCCTCTTCATGTGACACATTACAAACTAGTGTGGGTCAGGATGGAAAGGCAACTCTAGATACTCTATTTGCAAATCTGAAAGTATATTATTATTATTTTTTATTATTATTATTATTTTTTTTTTTTTGCGGTACGCGGGCCTCTCACTGTTGTGGCCTCTCCCGTTGCGGAGCACAGGCTCTGGACACGCAGGCTCAGCAGTCATGGCTCATGTGCCCAGCCGCTTCGCGGCATGTGGGATCTTCCCAAACTGGGGCATGAACCCACGTCCTCCGCATCGGCAGGCAGACTCTCAACCACTGCGCCACCAGGCAAGACCAAGAATATTATTTTTTACCTGATTTAATGAAGCTTCATTTTCCCCTCTCTCCTTTCTTCTTGAAATACAAATCAGTCTTGAGCTTTCCTGTGGACATGTGGATAAACATAACTCATTTGCCAGTAAAACAGAGTACAGCTTTGTACAGCAATTAGAAATTACTTTAAACATTGCTACTTTAAGTTTATATCCTCATTTCCATCATAAATAAATTATTATAATACTTTTTATTTTATCTAAAGCACATCTTATCCAAAAGGCAGGATCTTCTGTGACTCCATTCATTCAGTTGGTTCATGTCATTCTATTATGTTAATAAAATTGGTATTTACTTATTCTACAGCTCCTGTGTGGGGGTTTAGAGGGGTTGTAATTAAAATCCCAAGGTTTGTGGCTTCTTACAGGTTTCTAAATAGAAAAAAGTCTATAATAAGGAGAAATACAGTGATCAGTGTGTAACAGTTAGACATTTAGGGGCATTTGCAAACAAGTGCTATAAGTCTAACAGCTAAATTACACTAAAAATAAATTCAAGTTTATATTTCAAGTTAGATAGAGTGATGGTTATATGTTTTCAATGAAAAAAAATCCTTTGACCTGACAGCATAATACAACGTATTTATCAGTAGCAAAGTATAATGTTAAAGGCTTTGTAGGTTATCAGAGTACCTGGGTTTTAGTATCTATTCTACTAATTTCCTCTTCATAGCAGTATAGTAGGGGTATACATATCAGTACTACCTACATCATAGAGTTATAGTGATCAAAAGAATACATGAAAGTACTTTTAAAACAACCAACTAATGTCTAGATGTAAATCATTATTAAATAAATAAGGTACAGTCACAGAGCCAGGAACTTGATATTTAGTAATGAATAAAAGGTGCCCTTGTTCTGAGCCCATGCCAATGATATATGTGCATGGAATAAAAATCAGTAATGATATTTCTTTTATGCTTTATCTTACCAAACATCCTTGGAAAGAGAGTAAACCAAGTATGTTCCTTATTTTGATACATTTTTATTGAATGTGTTTACTGTGCTAAGATATAATGGGGAGAAAAAAAGGTATATATAGTCCTTAGTTTTTCTTCATGGGGAAATTGTAAACATCACAATTTTGTCCTAGATTATCCAATTTATCATTGACTTCCACTTAGTGTAATGGAATGAAGATTGCATTATCAGTTTATATATTCTATTATTAAACTTATTAAACTTTGACTAGTACTGATTTACATACAAAACAAAATTTGAAGGAATAGAGTCATGTTGCTTTTGTTGTTGAAAAGTTCTCTGTAGCCTTAAAAGAAACTGCCGTCTTGAAATAGATTGGAATATGGGCAGTAAGTTTTAAGATGTCAATCATATTATCACTTCTAAAACTGGTAGAAGATGACTACACTAAGATATATTTTATGTTACTGAGGTTTAACAAATGAGACAGGATTTGTTTACTTTTAAAATTATATAACTACCTGAACTTCATCAGTAGTTTGTATAAATATACATGACAGATCCAAAATTAACTTGGACATATAATTGAGAAAGAGAAAAAAGTAATTTAAGGGGAAATAATAAAGTGGCTGGAAAATGAGTAAGCTGACAATAAAATTATTGAAAGTACATACAAAATGCATGTTACATTCATTGTGAGGAACACAATGTCAGAGAGGGCTCTTATTTTGAAGATAATAGAACTATTTTAATTTCAAATATCAAAGCACTTATATTTACAGGTGAGGAAGCACTGGGAATAGATAAAATTAAACAATTGCCTAAATATGAATTAAAAAAACAGCTACCTCATGAGACAGTCTATTATGGGTAATAGAAAAAAAATAACAAAGACCTGTCAGAAAATCAAAATTTTTAAATTGTGAATTCTTATCAAATCCTGTGACATGACACCCAAGCCTGCATTCAAAACAATTATCTATTTATTTCAGTTATTGAGAGTCATGTTCAAAGGGCAGATGTGATCTCTGTTATGAGATGGAAACATTTAATTCTTACTCTTACAAATAGATTTAGCTTAATCAGCTAGGTTTATCTTGGAAACAGCTCTGCTATCTGTAAAGTGTGCTATTGCTACTCACTGTAACTTATAGAATGTTTTACTCTTCCAATAGATAAACAGTATGTTCTGGTTGTATGCCTTGTCCCAATGAGAGCTGTAATAGCATTTGGTCCAATAGCTTAAGTCATAGATCAGGTATAATGAACTCTTCCTGACAGAGTGGAGATCAAATAGCTCACATTTTTCCACACTAATTCCAGAGGTTTGCTTCAGTAACTACTTTTCAATCTATAGTAGCTATTCTTCAGGTTTGTTGATAGACTTTAATTTTTGCTCCACTTTGGTACTTACCATTACCAATTGCACTGTCTTTTTATACTCTGTCTTCATTTTTGCTTTTCTCCCCCTATTTTTTTCTTCTTGGAATAATAAGGAATATGAGGTCCTAATTATCTTCTTCTTGTATCAGTGTAGCCGTTTACCACCAGATTCCCTAGTTTTTCCTACTTACTCTAACAATTTAAAGTCACTACTGTGTGCAATATGTTATAATAACCTGTAATGGAAAAGAATCTGAAAAAGGATATATATATATATATATATATATATATATATATATATATATATATATATAACTGAATCACTTTGCTGTACACGAGAAAGTAACACAACATTGTAAACCAAATATACTTCAATTAAAAAAATTAAAAAAAAAATTTTCAAGTCTGTAAGTCAACTGGTTCCCTTCCATTAATTGTTCTTTCCTGTACAAGGCATTTGCCCAACAACCCTACCACAAAATACTTGGAGCCAACTTCCTTCTAGCTTTCTTAAGCAGCTCTATAGTTTCCCAGCTCGGATTAATTCCTCATATCTGATATTGATATATATGTTTACTTTTAAATCATATTCTCTACATTCAGAGCTCAATTCTATACTCACCTGATCTAGCAGCTTTTTCCAGAATAGCCCAAATAGGCATCAGTAATTCTTCTCCAGGGCAATAGTTCTCCTTCCCCTTTCTACAAATCGACAGGAACTTTTTGTGCTGTTCCCGTGTGCCTCTCGAATAGCTACTTACTCAGATACCTAGTGTCACTTAGTAAGATTTAATTGAATCTTGCTATGAGCTTTTTTCAGTACTGTTATATAAATTAATACAGCCATAAGCAAAGAAGTGTTGAAATTCTTCAAGCATGTGACCTGAGCATCTAAGAGTTTTAGATATTATCTTCTATTTCAGTTTAAGGAGATCATCTCAGCCAACAGCTGCCCTGTTTATATTTTCAGAATTTCTCCATATGATTGATAAGTGTATTAGTGCAGTGTCACTTGTTCTTGTCTTAGAAAATTTATTTTCCCCAGGAGGCAAAAATAGTGATTATTTTATTTTATTGCCAAATAACAAATTATCTCACATATGGAAAATTCCCTGTCTATGCCAGGACCACCTTATATTATTTAAGCTAAGATTTTTAAATGTACTTGTTACTCCCCTCATCTGAGTTGTATATTTTACTCTTTCACTCACTTAGAAAATAAAATTGGGACTAAAGTATATATAATTTACTTTCCTTGAAAAGTTATCCTGTAGCTCATAGAGACAACTGGAAACCACTAGTTCATAAATCTTTTGAATTATAAGGAATCATGTAGTGAATTTCTAAATTCAGAGCACTTCTTTTTATAAATTATTACTTCCTTGAAAGTTCTTGAGGGATATAAAATATGTATTTTTCTAGTAAGTCGACTACCTATTTCATGTTAGGCACAGGTCTAGCATCTAGGAATATAAAAGGCTTTGTCTAGGAGTATCTAACACTCTCTCATTTCCTATTACCAGATTATAGAATACAAGAACACACATTGACATTTCAAGAATTTTAAAATAAGCATATTGTTGTTTTATATTCCTTGTTAGAGGCTTGGATTATTGATCTACTGTCATTATGATAGTGTCATCTAGTTGTTCCTATGCCAGATGGTAGACACTTGCTTGTATAGGCATTCTTTTACTTCCAACAGGTGAATTTCACCTGATAAAGCAAGCTGTAGATGTTATGCATACATATCTTTCTACACACATTAAACTTTTCTGGGACCTGGTGTTAAAAGCCACTATAAAGAAATATTCTCAGTAGGTCACTGAATATAATGATCTGATTGTATCTGTCTCTCCATGCCAAAAAGCCCATGATAAACCCTTAAGAAATAGATGATAAAATAAGTTGAACTGGTATTTTTAAATTAAGTATCAGTAACTTAAATTATAATTTTTTTTGCAGTTTTTATTGATAGTATTTAAGAGAGTAAGTACTTTGGAGCAGGATTAAAACACAATCTGGGACATCATGAAAATTATTTTTCAAAACATATCTGAAATTTGTCTTTTCCACATTAAAAAGTACTTAAGTACTAATATAATTCTACAGTTTCAATTGGCAATCCTGTGACACCCTCCAATCTGAGGATAAAGGTCATCTATCTATAGAATATAAATAAAACTTGGTGATGGGGCTTGTCGAAGCAGTTCTCAAGTTCCTATGCAGCACCGTCATTCTACAATCTGCTTTCTTTAACAGATAATATATTTTTGTGTGAGATTTTTCTTCTCCGACTGGTTATTATTTATGGACTTCATTGATTTAGTTCTACTATGTGATTGCATATTTCTTTCTCTGAGTCTACCAATTTCTGCAAAGTTATGGCCTGAGCAGCTCACATTACTCTCTGGGTGGTTTATGTAAATAATAATAATAAAACCCCCTGAAGCTTTATCCCTGTTTCCAGTAGTATTCCACTGACCTCTTTTCAGCTTGAAGAGGTTCTATCTATGGCTTATTTTTTAAATTTCTTCCCACTGGCAATTTTCAGCCTACTGTGCTTCTTCATCTGATTCCTTGACTCTTTCTTGACTTAAGAATTAATTATTGAAATGTATCAGATGCACTCTGAAAATGTCAGTGTATTTGGTTGGATTTACTAAGAAGCACAGCTTTTCAGCCAACATGATATTGGAACTGAATTTCAAGTAGTGCCTTTCTCCACACATCGTTTTCACAGGCAACACAAAAACATACTGCAGATGATCTATACCATCGATGAAAAAGTTTGTGTAGTACAAGGCCATTTGTCTCTATCACTTTAAAGCAGAATGTTTACCTTTGCATTTTAGTGCCTTTTTTTCTCATTGAAACTTTAATAAACACTTTATATAGAACTACAAGAGACTCACAGAAGCTGTCCATCTATCCTCCTGCCTCCACCAGCCTGTGGCTAATTTAATCTGTCCAATTCAGATGGTTATTGATCCTGGTATAAAAGGAATTCATGACCTCTCTTGTATTTGGTGGAATATTCTACAAGCCTTATTCTCACAAACTGAGACACAGGAATTCATACACGGAATAGAACAACAAGGCAGCTTAAGAGTGAAAGCAATTTAAACACAAAGTTTAAAATCTCCTGAAAAGAGATTCAGAAGCATTTATTAAAACATTTCAGGTGTGGGTTTAAGAAAGGAAGGGCTGCTTTAATTCACAAGACATAATTTTAAAAGAATATTAATAAAATACTATTTTAAAGAGCTTAGACTTCATATTTATTAACTTCTAAAATAATTATTAGGCACCTACTCTTGGCCAAACTCCATTTCAGGTGCTTCAGTTACATGGGTTTATATAATGAAGGAAAGAGAGAAAATCCCTGTCCTTATAGAACATATGTTCTAGTGGGGGAAGACAAGTGACAACATAGAAGAATAAGGAAACAACATAGTTATGTTTGAAGGTGATTAGTACTATGAAGAAAACACAGGGAATGGGGTTAGGACATGCCTGGAGATGGGAGGATTGCTATTTGTAAGTGAAGTAGTGAGGGGAAGGCCTTTTTGAGATGACATGTGGACAAACTGAAGGCAACGAGGGAGCAGGCCATGAGGATATTGAGGACAGAGGTTCATGTGTCAAGAATAAGGGCAATGCAGGACACTTCAAGAAGGAGTGTGCTTGCATATTTAAGAAAGAGCAAGGGATCTGGTGTGGGTAGAGCAGACTGAGGCAGGGAAAGAAAGGAAGTGAGATGTGGCAGGAGTAGATGAAATCATTAGGTCACTGGACCTGGTTGCATAGGGCCTGGTAGGCTAGCTTGCTTAGGACTCAGCATTTTTTTTTTTTTTTTTTTTTCTTTTTGCGGTACGTGGGTCTCTCACTGTTGTGGCCTCTCCCATTGTGGAGCACAGGCTCCGGACACTCAGGCTCAGCGGCCATGGCTCACGGGCCTAGCTGCTCCGTGGCATGTGGGATCTTCCCGGACTGGGGCACGAACCCACGTCCCCTGCATTGGCAGGCGGACTCTCAACCACTGCGCCACCAGGGAAGCTCAGGACTCAGCTTTTAAACTGAATGCAGTGGGAAAACATTGGAGGATATCCAGCAAAGAGTGACATGATCTGTCTTATGTGTTTAAAACATAAGTCTAGTTGTTGGGGGTTGACATTAATGTAATATTATAGCAAAGAGATGATGGTAGCTTTTATCATGTGCTAGCATGAAGTTGGTGAAGAAGAAATTGCAGTTGATTTAAAAGGATAGCCAGTAAAATTTTCTCAGTTTGGAGGCAGAATACAAGAGAAAGTAAAGAGTCAAGGATGTCTTCAAGGTTTTGGTCTATGCCATTGGAGGGATGTCTTTCCCATTAGCTGAGTTGGGAACAGTGCAAGAAATAATGTAAAAGTATATATGGAAAGTTTATAGTTTATATCCTATCTTCACAGCTGAGGCAAATAGCTGATGTATGTGATAGACATTATTCATAGGTATATATGTATATGTACATAGGTATAATATTCATAATAATACACAATTGCATAATATTTCATAATATGAATAATCCAAAATATTTCCTAACTCATAGGAAAATTTAGGTTGTTTCCTCTCCCCTCCCCCATTATACAAAGTGCTTCAATAAACAAGCTTTAAATATATGCTTGTATTTTAATCCTTTTATTTCTATAACATGAGTACTGAGAACTTAGGCTGCTGGGTTAAATTATACAGCTATTTGTAAAATTTGCTTTTACATTATTCCAGATTACATTCATATGAGATTGTGAAAATTCACTCTTTTACCAACACAAATCCACAAAAACAAGAGTTTCCTCTTCCTTGAATCTTAGCCAACATCAGATATAATCACTTTTTAAAAAGTATTTTGTCTAACTCGATAGCTAAATATTATTACATTCTTGCTTCCATGGTATCCTTGTCTACCTGTTGTAATTATTTAACTGGAATTCTCTTAAGCATTTTTTTTTTTTTTTTTTTTTTTTTTTTTGCGGTACGTGGGCCTCTCACTGTTGTGGCATCTCCCGTTGTGGAGCACAGGCTCCGGACGCGCAGGCTCAGCGGCCATGTCTCACCGGCCCAGCCGCTCCACAGCATGTGGGATCCTCCCGGACCAGGGTACGAACCCATGTCCCCTGCATCGGCAGGCAGACCCTCAACCACTGCGCCACCAGAGAAGCCCCTCTTAAGCATTTTTGAACCATCCTTCTGAAAATAAAGAATGGTTAGTCAACATGTTCTTCTCTCAAATTAATTTTTAAAATATCCTCTTTTTTCTCAAAAGTATTTCAGAAAGACATCTTTAGAGTGGTAAGAACTTATGTACATTTTTTTCAGATTTAATATAATCTTTAAAACTGATGTCAGAAGGTTTTATATTCAGAGATTAAGTAATTAAAAGAATTATAAATTATGCATTCTGCTCAATTATATATTTATTGTTACATTATAATAATTGATTTTTTTAACATGGGATTATTTGTAATAATAATGATGGAAAATGTATATAAATAATTTTATGTGAAATTCTGAGTGTGAAATAAATTTAGAGAGCCTTCCCTATTTTCTTTCTCATATTTCTCCCTTGTTAATCTTTCTCTCTCTCATCTATTTTTCTTTCTTCATTTCTCCATGATCTGTTTGTTTTTCTGTTGATCCAAGCCCATCCACAAGTTTACCCTTCCTCGCTCCAACACAATGAAAAAATCAACGACATTCATAGTCAATTAGGAAATACAGAAGATATGTGTGTCAGGAAAATACAGTGATCAAATTAAGTGAATTTTCTGCATTATTAGCACTTTTTTTCAAGCACAAAGACATTTTTATTTAACCACTTTGATGGAAAACCTTTCAAAATAGCAACTAGGATGGTATCATCATGAACACAAATCATTTCATGGCAATCCTAAGACACCATGGGAAGTGACTGACGTAGAAATTGCTTGGGGACTTTGCTGGTGGAGCAGTGATTAAGAATCTGACTGCCAGTACAGGGGACATGGGTTCAAGCCCTGGTCCAGGGAGATCCCACATGCTGCAGAGCAACTAAACCTGTGCACCACAACTACTGACCCTGTGCTCTAGAGCCCACGAGCCACAACTACTGAGCCCGCGTGCTACAACTACTGAAGCCCGCATGTCTAGAGTCCATGCTCTGCAACAAGAGAAGCCACCACAATGAGAAGCCCGCGCACCGCCATGAAGAGTAGCCCCCGCTCGCCGCACCTAGAGAAAGCCTGCATGCAGCAACGAAGACCCAAGGCAGCCATAAATAAATAATACATAAATTTATAATAAAAAAAGAAATTGCGGGGCTTTCCTGGTGGGGCAATGGTTGAGAATCTGCCTGCTAATGCAGGGAACATGGGTTCGAGCCCTGGTCTGGGAGGATCCCACATGCCGCGGAACAACTAGGCCCGTGAGCCACAACTACTGAGCCTGCGCGTCTGGAGCCTGTGCTCCGCAACAAGAGAGGCCACGACAGTGAGAGGCCCACACACCGCGATGAAGAGTGGCCCCTGCTCGCCACAACTAGAGAAAGCCCTCGCACAGAAATGAAAACCCAACACAGCCAAAAATAAATAAATTAATTAATAAACTCCTACCCCCAACATCTTCTTTAAAAAAGAAAAGAAAAAAAGAAATTTCTTGGGCTTTTAGATAGATTGCAGTTATTTAGTATTCCTTTTTGCTTATTCACAGTTTCTAGGAATATGCCAGTTGATAATTAGGATTATTTTATTATAAAAATAAAACTGATGTATATATATTTGATGAAACCCTGTGTATTCTACCTTTTCATTTAAAACAAAGATTTTAGAAATGAAAATAAGGATAATTCATGTTGTAACATTAAGATTCTAATTCTTTAAAAATAAGTGCAGGGGCTTCCCTGGTGGAGCAGTGGTTGAGAGTCCGCCTGCCGATGCAGGGGACACGGGTGTGTGCCCCGGTCCGGGAAGATCCCACATGCGGTAGAGCGGCTGGACACGTGAACCATGGCTGCTGAGCCTACGTGTCCGGAGCCTGTGCTCCACAACAGGAGAGGCCACAACAGTGAGAGGCCCGAGTACCGAAAAAATAAAATAATAATAAGTGCAGATAATGTAACTGCATTTTTCTAAATTCAACAAAATATTATTTTGTGCCATCTTTTTGCCATGAATCTTCTCTTATCTCTCTCTCTGCCCCCTTCCCTCCTCCTCTTCCCCATCCCTCTGTCTTCCTCTCTCCTTCTGGTATCATCGTGCAGCCCTTGAGTCAAGCTGGGGACCACAGAGACTTGAAGGGCTGCTGAAAACTCTCTCTTCCTATACTGAATATGCTGCCCTGTTTTCTGTGGGGCTTGTCCCAGCTCTAGGAGCTATTCAGGCAGAATTGCTTAAGGATTCCTCACATCCTTCTGGGGCTTCTCTATCTACTTGTGACTCAGGGGCTGACTGGTCCCCTACTTCTAATCTCTCTCCTACTCATGGATTTTTTTTCTTGTGGATGTGTCTAACCTCCCCACCTCTCCCCCATCATGTTTCTTTCCAAATCTTTTGTTTAAGTCCAAATTTTACTTCCTAGGGTCTAGGCTTTTAAAATCTGAAGGCCAGGAATACTTCATTTCCTCTAATTTTTGAACATATATATTTCCCCTGTGTTATGATACTGAACAGCCTAACTACTGCATAGTTTAGGAGATGGGGGGGGGGGCAGGGTGAAAAGGAGACCTAAATGGATTAGGAAATACATGAAAGAAATGTAATAATAATGTTTCAAAACTATGCCACCATATTACAATAAATACCAGAAGTATTCCGAGCAACATCCTGTACTTATCTGACCCTTAAATGTTTATCAAGCACTTTTATAGTTTAAAAATTATCCTTTATTCAACCTTGTGAGATAGTAGTTTTATAGATGAGGGATACATGACTAAAAGATAGTAAGTAATTTATTTTAGGGTTATCTATGAGTAGATAGTGAACACATTACAGAAACCCAGATCTTTATATTGCATGACAAATAATTTTCTATGCTTTCTTAAATGTTTGTATATTAATAGAAATAAATTGTCCTCCCTCCATTTAAAAGGAAAAGGTGAATAAGACACTTATAATGAGAGATTGATAGAGTGCTGATGAAAGTGAAAGAACCCTCTAATGGGAAGAAGAAGATGGGGGGCATAGGATTAACCCCAAAACAGCCTTCTGTGATGTTCCAGTGCCTTATAACTGAGCAAAGGATGTTAAATACTTAATGATAGCAGCAGTGCAATAAAAAATATAAATCAATGGTCCCTGATGTAATGTGAAGACTTTCATCATTTGAAATAGAATAACTTCAAATTTATGAAAACTTTGGACCTTCTTAGATTCTGAAACATTTAATCTGTCTTAATGAGATCATCAAAATAACATAGTAAGTTTCATATTTATTTTGTTTTTATATATTACATAGTATGTGGGAAAGTTTTCTAATAGATTATGTGCTATAAGATGACATTTTATGGAAAGGACAATTAGTGTGGGCCCAATATAAGGAGGTATAGCAATTGATATATTAAAAAACTTTGATATAAATGAGTTTCCTCTGTAAGCTGTAATGGAATTTGAATCAAAGAAATACAGGTTTTTTTAACATTTTACAGTGATATCAAATATCTTTTCAATGTGTCTTTAAAAATTCATGTTTATGAAATTGTTTTATAAATTGATAACTTTTTTTTTTCTTTTTCTGTTGAAGCATAACTCCATTAGTGGAAAAAGAAAACTCTTTATGAGACTCTTTAGAGATATTTTTTTCTCTATGAAACTCTTCAGGAACATTCCTCTTCTACACTTCAAAGCCTCTCTCTTGTCATACTGCTCTTAATAGGTCTCAATATTGTTTGGTTTTAAAATAAAAGCACTGCAAAGTTCATTGTATTCTTCCTTTAATCAACTTTATCTCATTTATGTCTAGACAGCCATTTAAAAAATAAGCACACAGCATTGCCAAAAGAAAATGAAGCAGGCAAAACAGCTTAAATTGTCCTTGTCTCTCCTTTTTTAGTCAATTTATTTCTCTACCCAGGTTTCTGATGGGTATCTGTGTTTGTGCAGGAACTCTGACTGTATCTACTCCAGCTAAATGTCCACTTATCTGAGTCAAGAATATCAGGGCTCTGGATGCAGATGGGATGGGTAAGACCAGGAGAGAGAGAGAGATTGTGTGAGTCATACTGTATATGGCTCAGTTTTACTTGATCCGAAGATCCGAAGTTTTACTTGAGCCTTCTCCGCCTGGTTTACTCACCCTTTCCACAGCTGGCCTCATCCCCTTCACATCTGGGTGGCTTTCTTTTATGAGCTCCCATGGTCCCCTGTCCTTCCTCTCTCATAACGCTTACCACACTTGATTGTCTTTATTTAAATGTTCCTTTATCTTCATAAATGGCAAGAAACTCTGCTAATCTCTAATACAGGGCCTAGTAATCCATAGGTATTCACTGTATGTCTTCTGAATAGATGAATAATGAAAATATTCAAGGAGTACACATAGATGCAACCAGCCCAATATGTGCTATAAATATTAGATTAAAAATATCAATAATGAAAACAGTAACAGCTAACTCTTAGTGAGCCCTTACTAAGTGCAGATGCTTTTCTAAGCACTTTCAGCCATTATCTCATTTTATCTTTATTGCAACCCTAGAAGAAAGAGAATTGTTATGGGCTTCATTGTTATGAAAATAATTTGCATGATAATCATTCTTCTGATATCTCCACTTCCCTAGTATGACCCATTTTTTTCTACTTATCTTCCCATTATTAAATGCTTTAATGAAGTGAGATCAATTTTGTTATAAATTGCCAATCTAAAAAGAGTATTACCTGCTCCAAAATAGATACAATTCAAGATATATCTGTATCTTAGAATATTTTGTGGAAAACGACATAGAAAAATAAATACTGGCAGGGAAGTCCACACAGTAATTAAAAGAATAGACACGCTTTGTGTATTTCTGTACTATGCACAGGAGAGAAGGCGTGCAGCAGCAAAGCCACTATCACTAAATCCAGAATATTTTTATATGCAGATGTTCAGGAATCCAGTTAGGATTGAAATAAAGTAAATGCATCATGATTTTAAAAATATCAAAAGTTCAACCTTGATCATACAATTTTATTTTGCTGAAAATGTCTCATGATCTTGCTAACTCCACATCTTTTGGGATGTGTTTTCATCTTGAATGAATTTATTTTGTCACCATGGTTAGCATTTTCTGAAGTATGAGTGGTGTCTTCTCTGCTACTTAATTTTCTGAGGTCATCCCCCAGCCTTTCTAAAATTTCCTACTTGTCCTTCTGTCTTTAATCCTGCACATGGAAACGTGGGAACAAAGCTGAATTGATAGAGCTCACAAACTGAACACACCAACACTCTTCCTCTTGATTTCTTGCCACATTTGAAATATTCTCTGATTCACTGAAGGTTACTTTGAGTTACAGCATCAAGCATTATTGCAAATATATTCAATTTTTATGTTCTTAAAATACACTTGGAATACATATGAAAAATAGGATGAGAAGCATTTTTATTATTTCTTTTTCCAGTGGTAAGAAGAACTAAGAAGAACTCAGATTTTTTAGTTGAACAGTTTTATAGTTTAATAAATCTATTTTATTAAGCCTATTTTAAGGTTTTATTAACCTATTTTAATGTAGAAAAAATGTCAAATGCTGTGGTGCAAGATAATTAGAGTTTCAGACATCACTCTGATGTTGCTGTGACACTGAGAGAAAAAAAAAAACTTTGAACTATTATTTTATCACCTAATTTACTAAGCTAGCTCCTCCGTGCTGTCAGTGTGCTTATCCACAGGGGAACAAACATAACTTCAAATGTGACACTACTTACCACATCTCACAATTTAATAAGCTGAGTAAAAACTTGATTCATGAAAAGTAAACACAACTCTCTCAGAAGACTCTTTACAAAATTAGGTATAAGTATTGAATTTGGATTTCAGAGAAGAGAGCAATTCAATATTAACTAAAATATGTGCAGTAGATCTTTTTAAAAAGTAATTAACCAGAAGTCTTGAGAGCAGGAACGAAAGAATGTAGATTAAAGTTGGAGATGGTAAAACATGGGGAGTCAGTGGGAGCTGAGAAACTCCAGAGCTGAGGCAAGAAGGCGTTAGCAGCAGTGGTCGTGAAAAGGCATCTAAATTTCACCCTCACTTTAACCCTAGCCCTAACCTGTCCCTAGTCAATGAACATAAAACTCATTGCGGAAATATGTTTGGGGAGAAAAAGGACTAAATATGCCTGATCATAAAGTGAACCAGTTGTAAACTGAGTTTCTTTTTTTCCAAAAGAAAATACTTTTCAACTGTTTTCAGTATTTCGAATGTTAAACTCTTAAAGATATTCTTGGCATGATTAGATGTCATCTTGCAATATTTATTTATCAATTTAATAATACATATATTTAAATTAATATATTTTATAAAATTCAGTAAGAAATGGTACTTTGTCTACTCTCATAGCTCAGGGAAGTTTTATTCAAAGTTCTCATGTATATATTTGACATAAGAGTCTTGCTGTCACCAAAGCCACTTGAGTCATCTAACATGATTTTCCTAGAGCACAGCTTCACATCTATTTAAGTTGTTTAAGTTATTACAGCACTTTTTGATTTTATACTGGCACTGGAAATTTTAGTGCACATTGAAATTATCTATCTGCTATTCATAATTTACCCAAGGTAATCACTTAATATATTCCTTAAAGAATCTTTTAAAGATGTGACAACCATCCCTTGCAATTATCAAGTCATATACTTATGACTAAGTCCATGTTAAATGCTGTCTACTTTTATTGTTCTATTCGTAAAGTTTGTGTAGGTGATTTCCGTAATTGTTCAGAGCTAGTGCTAAAAGAGGTCATTTGGTAAACATGTAGAGCCTTTATAAGGACTGATATCCACAGTAACTATTTTTTTTCAATTTTTTAAATTGAGGTATCGTTGATGTATATAATGTTATATGTATCAGGTGTACAACATAATGATTCACAGTTTTTACAGTTTATACTCCATAGTTATTATAAAATATTGACTACATTTCCTGTGCTGTACAATATATCCTGGTAGCTTATTTATTTTATACATAGTAGTTTGTACTTCTTAATCCTCTGCCCCTATCTTGCCCCTCCTCTACCCCTCTCCCCATTGGTAACCACTAGTTTGTTCTCTGTATCTGTGAGCCTGTTAACAAAGGAGTGGTCAGAATGCTGGAAAATCATAAGGCACAGTGTACTACCCCATGGTTGGTAACAGGAAAGTTGTTATCCATCTTCAGACCGAAAAATGAAGGAGGACATAATGATTTCCAAGATAAGAAAGGAACAGTATAGAGAGGTCCACCTTTAAATGTGAAACCTAGCCAGCTTGATGTGACCCTATAGGAAGCAGATTCTCACTTCTCTCTCCTTTCTTTGCTGTGATCTCCTGAAAGGGTCATGTATTTGTCTAACTTAAGTAGAAGCCAGAGCAAGAAAGCCCACCCTGTAAGTCAGCCTCCCAGGGCAGAAACAGGATAAGGTTAGATTGTGGGGTGTGGATCTTTCACAGGGAAAACTTTAATCACTCTCTGCTCCTTGAGTGTGTGTGTGTATGTGCATGTGTGATAACAAAGTAACTCAGGCTGTTCCCAAAACCATTGACATTTGGGATTTGGATTCTGGCTATATTATATTTGAATCCAGAAAGAGAGAAGACAAAGAACTACCTGGGAGAGAGCATCCATTCTTATGCCTCCTGTCTCCTAAGATACTCTGAAATATTACTGCCCAACTTCAAACACTAATAACCAGATTACCCCACCTGTAGAAAGGAAAGAGCCCTGGATGTTTTATTCTTCAGGTAAATAAAGAAGTTTCATCGTGTAAATGTAGAGTTGAAGTAACAAAAATAATTTTCAGAAAGAATTTAATCATTCAGTTATTGAATGTGAAAAATAATCTGGAGAACATTGGTCAATTAAAGTAGATAAAGGAAAAAGATATCAAAGCAGAGACTGAATAACAAATCAACTCGAGAAAATGAAAAGTAGACTTTCCAGGATTGACTGTGGTAATTTTTTTCTTACTGGGTAGGTACACGTAAAAGATGTGCACAGAGATATTTTTGTCATGCAGCTGCAAAAGTAGGCAGGTCTGCTTCCTGCTTACATCTGATTGATGATATTGTTTTTCCTTTTAATACGACAGAATTAAAAAAAAAAAGGCCACAACTGCACTCCCAGGGATATTGGGAGTTGTATACAGAAGATGTATGGTTTGTATACAATATTCAAACAAATCAAATACTTTTCAAATGCTGTGCTTTATTAGAAGAGTACTAAGACAATCCTGGCTTTGATGAGGCAAGAGAGAGAGCACACTATAAAGGGATATTGAAGGGGACACCAGGAGGAAGAACTTCTGTTCCCTCTCCTGACATCCCACCCTTCCAGCACTGATGTAGTTACCAATCTGAAAGCTCCCCGTAGCTGTTGTTCAAAAGTTTTTATTGAGACTTCATTACTTAGGCACAATTGGTTAAATGATAGCCACGTGATTGAACCCTGTTAGATGTTTCCCTGTCCCGTGGAGGTTGCAGGGTGGGGCTGAAAGTTCCAACACTTTAATCACTTGACCAGCCCCTCCCTTTAAACTATGGAAGGGCCTACTGTTAGTCATCTTGTTAGCATAAACTCAAATAGGATTGAAAGGAGTTTATTATGAATAACAATGGAAATGTATGTCATTCATGGATTTTGAAATTCCAAGGGTTTTGGAAGTTCTTGTACCAGGTTCCTGGCACAAAGACCAAATATACATATTTTTATTATACCACAGCATAAGAAGGGATTTATTGATTTAGATGTATGAAAAGTCCAGGGTGAATCTGGCTTTAGACATAATTGATTGCAAGGGTTCAAATAATACCACTATCATTATATCTCTTTCTTGTCAAATTTTAGCTCTACCTTTTTCTTACTTGGCCTTATTCCTAGATGATCTTTGACCTTAGTAGGCAATGATGGATTCTAATAGTTCCAGGTTTTCTTTACTACATGATTGTCTCTCCCAAAGTCAGAACAGTCAGAATGAGAAAAAGTGAGATGCATGTTTGTGTGCTCTCTTTCTCTTTCTGCCCCCCCATTCCCTCCTTCTCTCTTTCTCTTTGTGTGTTTATATCAATCCCTGAAGGCAGATTTTGGCCAGTGTGGGTCTTATGTCTGTTCTAGACTGATTACTATTTCAGAAGAATTGGGATTGGCTGTTTTGGAAGGAATCAGAAACAAATGATTGGCTCTTGTCACCCTCATGCCTCACCCCTTTGAATGAAAATCAGTTCCTGAAAGTAAAGGATGCTAGGCAGAACAGAAAGTAGTAAATGTCCACTTCAAGTCTTTTGGAGATATTTCCCTGAAGTATCATTTTTAATGAAGAAAAGGCAACAATAAGACACTGAGCAGTGTGTAGACCTTCAAGCAATTAAAGAAACAGAGTAAAACCTGGAGTGTTAGAGTTAGTCATTAAATATTAGTGAGAATAAATATTTCAGCAAATCTCTCTCATCATTATTTTTATTAAAAAACACAAAACTATGTTTTCTTGCTTCTAACAGTCTTCCTCTGTCCAGAAATTTTTAAATGTCTTTTCAGAAATAAACTTGTGTTACTAAGTATCCACTTCAACTTCAAAATGAAGTTGATGTTGTGATTTTAAACTTTGCTTTAAAATTAGAAAATTAATTTCCCTAAGCCTTTAAAAGGAACTGTTAATTTGTCATGATAATTGAACAAACTGAGAATTCTGTTTCAACTCAGCATGTGGTGTTTCTTGTTTATAAATTTGTTTTTAAGGATTTTTGAAGGAGCTGATTAATTTTGATAAAATCTTCTAAGTCTCTAAAGGTAGAAAGATGAATCTTTCTTTGGGTCCTTCAAGTTCTTATTTTGAAATGACACATTTAATGGCTTGTAACAATTGGGACATTTTTTTTCTTTTAAAAATAAGACTTCAATGAAATTTGTTTAATGAGTGAAAAACAGAAAGGTATGTGATTATATTCATTATGGTTTGCCAATAAGAAATCATAAGTAATTTCTAAATGACAAGGTTGTTATAATAGATGATATATAATATTTGAAAGCATTACAGGTACAATAGACATATAAGTAATTTATTTAACTACATTGGTCACAATAGTTCTACTTCATATTGTATTTATCCAAGTTTGATATTTGTAAAAGAAAATCATATGATAACTGTTTGACATTTTGATCTTGACATTATATGTGTTACATTTATTTTTCAGATATATAGACACCGTATTAAATATGAAAGCTATCAGACTGATGTCAAATAATTGGTCTTTCAAATTATCTTAGCATAGATAGTAAGATTATATTACTAATTTTTTTAGTCTTCTCTTATTTTGATTCAATTGAACATTATTAAATAGTTCTCTGTGACGGAAAATGGATTGCTGTTTTATTTTCAACTTCTTTATCTCTATGACTTCATGAACTTTTGGTAAGGTTATTCCCAAAAGTTGAAAGTGTAAGATGCAGGAAAATTTTATATAATTGAATCTCCTGCACAGTAGAAAAAGTAGGATACCATGGTTTTAATAAAAATGTCATTTCAGATAATTCATTGATTTCTATTTGGGTTAACTGAGCTCAAGAGAGGAAGATTATCTTAAGTGGAAATTGCTGAATATTAGCTGTTTATGGCCTCATAAAATATTAATATTAAGTAAAGAAGAGCCTCCACTAATAAACTTTGCCATGTACTTGGACTTAAATACCACCACTGCAATTAGGAGATTAACATTTATAATGTACTTGGAATATTATAAGAAAGGAACTAAAGATAAAAGTTTGGCTTATAGATGTGTATTTGTTCATCCTTTTCTGTATTCATACATTCAGAAATTTTTATTGAGTACCTACTACATGAAAGGCAAATTGTGCTAAGTTCTTGGGTTATAAAAGTAAAGAAACATGGTTCATATATTTTAGGAGCTTACGATTGAAGGGGCACAAAGACCTTGATCATGGCTTTATGAAGCAAATAATCTGGTCAGTGAGATAGATAAATGGATAATTCAAAGAAAGTGTGATACATTTCAGGGATTTATAGTCACTGGATGTTATAGAAACAAAAGTAGAGGCATATTTCATAAACTGGAGTAAGAGCTTGAATAAGAAGGGTGACAAAGACTAAGTTTAGAAAGCTTAATAGAAGTTGAGCCAAATGATGAAGGGAAGGGCTAAAGCAGACAAAATGCATTGGGAAGGGACATAGTGTTGTAGATTCTGGCGACTTCAAGTTTTTTATGGTTTAAGAGTATAGTATAGAGAATAGAGTTATGGGAAATGAGGCTAGAGAGTGAAAGATGATTCAGATACTAAAGGAGGATTTTTAATTTAATCTTTATGATCCATTGAAGACTCTTTAATTAGTAAGTGACCTATTCAAATTTATCCTTTAAAAGAGTTTCTAGGTAATAGAGGATTGCTTTATCCTAGGCCAACCCAGTTTAGTAAGTAAGTGGAAGTTTTATAGATTTCACCACGGTGTGGAAAGGATGTAAACTACCACAGACCAACAGATGGAAAAGTGTAAAGTTGAGTTGCTTTATTTGTTTTTTAATTACTCTGGATATATTATTGGCTTGGCAGTGCTCACTTAGAGAGGAAGGGAGGTAGAGAGACAATAATGGGCAGGGATATATATAAAATGAAAAGTGTTTTCTTGGTAGCAGAGAGTTCAGTAAATTAATACCAGGTTGGTACTGTCACATAATTTGCTGGTAGGAGCACAGCAGAGCAGCTTGTAAGAACAGATGAGCCAGGGCACAAATAAAGCAATGAACATAAATCAGAGAAACTTAATTTACCATTAGACATCTAGATGGCGGTCAGTGAGCTGATCATTATTACCATACTGCCATGCACAGAGGAGACTCAAAAAATATTTGTTGATGGTAATTATAAACTCACAGAAAAACATGACTAGCATTTCCCACCCCCATTTAGGCCATCTTTGTCCAGAAAGCATTTAGATGTTTATTGTGATTAGTCAAAGGTGCTTTGAAGAGAACTATTTTGATGATTATCTGAACCTTAAGATACTTTAAAATATCATGTGTTTCTTTCTAAAACAGAGGTAAATTTATTTATGCAATTTATTTTATATTCAGTAGACTGTCTCATCTGTTTATGTTTCTGATGATTCAATATTTAGTTTGGTTTTATTTGAAAAAGAGGTTTAAGTATATAATCCATTACATTTAAAGACAAGTATTACTAAATATGAGTGAGACTTTCAGTGTAGCAGTAATCTCACCCAGAATTAATCTGTTTGACTTTTATGTTGCCAATTTGATTTGAACTTATCAATCTCACATAAATTCCTCATTTTTTTGTGCACTATAAGTCTTAGTGTTCTTGCTTGGCTGTTGAAAAACTTGCCCATGTGTTTCTTTATTTTGCCAAAAAAAGAGAAGAAATATAAATATCATTTTTAATCCATGGTCCTGAGCATGAAAAGAGGTAGACTAGGGGTGGGACACAAAACCTAAAATAAATTATTTATATATGGTATACTCAAATCTAATAAAATTCATGTCAGTAATAGGAAATAAATAACACTATTGAATATGTAGCTCAGCCTATTATTTGGGACAGATTCTCATTCACCATTTGAATTGGGGCTTAAACAGAGGCTGATTTCATCTTTTTTAAAGTTGAGAAAAAACCAATTACATCAATTACAATAAATGCTGTGACTTTAATCTTTTTCATTATTGTTAGAAATTTTTATCTGAATATAAAGGAACTGTTTGAATTGCTCTGTTACAGTTGTTCATTCCTGCCTAGCTCTCTTCTTTGTTGTCCCAATTTTCCTCAAGTACATCCATTTAAAGCATTTAAATTCAAACAAGGAGAAAAGAAAACAACACAAAATTTAAACCCTTTTACTTATGGTGAAATACAATATATCACAATACCACACAATACAATAAAAGAACTTATGCTCTTTTATAAGCAGTCATGATCTCGCCTACATGTACATTTCAAAATACTGATCTCTAGGATTTTTCTGGTCTCTATTCCATCATTGTAGATGATAATTATGTGTGGCATGGGGGAAGGGATAAATAGGAAAGAGGAGGGATTTATATCCTGTTTATTCATAAGTTGACACATAACATTTCTGCTTATATTCCGTTAGCCATAATATATCAATATTTACATGGCTACACCTAGCTGCAAGAGAATCCGAAAATAGAGTGTTTATGCTAGAAGTCACATGCCCAGATAAAACTCAAGAAGGGAGATCAGATATTGAGAAATGATTAGCAGTCTCTACCACATTTAGTACCTTGGGAATATTGTGTCCTCTCTCTACTTTGGTATTTGTTTATTAGTGTTTTTTTTTTTTTTTTTTTTTTGCGGTATGTGGGCCTCGCGCTGTTGTGGCCTCTCCCGTTGCGGAGCACAGGCTCTGGACGCGCAGGCTCAACGGCCGTGGCTCACGGGCCCAGCCGCTCCGTGGCATATAGGGATCTTCCCAGACCGGGGAACGAACCCGTGTCCCCTGCATCGGCAGGCGGGCTCTCAACCACTGCGCCACCAGGGAAGCCCCTGTTTATTAGTTTTTAAACAGCAGAATTTCAAACTATTTTTCCCATGGACTTTCTCCAAACTCTATTATAAATATTTCCTATGAGAATAAAAGATTTGTGGTAAATAAATGCACATGGTAAATACATAAACTTAAAAAATAACACATAAATTTATGAGAAAGAGACCCCAATACTTATTTTCTTAGTGTATTACTGTTCCATAAAATATGAGAAAGACCTTTTGTGATTTCTATTGGAATATTTTTTATCATTTCATTTTTATAAAAGAAACATCCATATATAATGTCAGATTTGTGAGAAATACAAAGTTTTCTGAACTCTCACTGCTCTGAAAGAAATGCTTTTCTAAAAATAAAATGTACATGTTGGGAAAATGTTGAAATCAATGTGCTAGTTGTTACGTTCAGAATTCCATTACTGTTAATGAGATTTGCAGGCATAACTTGCATAGCAAGTTTCTCTGAAATTTTTCCCAGCTGTGTCCTTGAAAGATACCTACTTCTTCTTCTTTTTTTAATCATTTTATCATAGCATTTGCTTTTCAGTTTATCCATTTGTGTGTTACTGGCATCTATTCTACATGAAATGTTGGACTTAATTGTACAGGATAAATAAGGTGTTTGTCTACTGCATCTATGAGTCACAAACAATTCATTGACATGAACTTTAGCACCTTAGCATAGTTCTGGTATGGAACTTCTGCATAATTCATTATAAAAGAACATGAAGCATTCAGAAGTCAGTGTTCTTTCAGGGATGCGCTGAAGTATTAGCAGCACAAGGAAATATGCCTTTTCTATACATAATTTACACAAAGCAGTGGATATATTTTATGGTTCCTAATAGAGTTATTTTGATCCCTTTATAGTGGTTTAGAATTATTTTAAAAGTAATATATTAAGAGAAAGTATATTAAAACGAATTTTCTCAACATATCTTATTATTTTCTGTTTTGTATGCATTTCCTTGGAAGACAATTAATAGTGATTAAATCCATGTTTCTTAAAAATATTTTTAAAATGTGTGATATATTCACATGATCTAAAAGCAAAACTATAAAAGGTATATACCCTTTAAGATTTGTCAACATGATTTTTATCTCATCATCTCTTACTTATACCACACAGACTTGCTACTTCCTAAGAAATAGAAAATTGATTTATATCATACACAATTCCTGCTGACAATATTTTATATTATCAGAGCTAATGCCTTTGGCCATTACCTTTAACTTGATTCTCCGCAAAGCAGGAGCGAAAGTAGGTATCAGGATCACCTACAGAAACATTTGCAAAACACCTCACTACTGCCCCCTTCCCAAACTCTGCCTTACTGAGCCACAAAGTATTTATCATAATTGGACATTTTGTGTTCTTTTGGTTTGGTACATAAATAGAGATGGGAACCTCTTTTCTAGAAACTTTAATACACATTTATATTTTCCATTTTAAATAATTACCAGGTCCTTACAAGGAAAAAATATATAATTATTCTCCATGTGTTCATAGGGACACAACCTGAGTAAAAGCAATTAATTCTATGAATAAAAACTGTCAACCCTATAAAATAAAAACAGGAAGGACATTATTTAGTAACAGCATAATGAATTCAGCAACATAATTGTGCTGTCTTCCATACACATCAGGCTTCTAGTACTTATGAACTCTGCCCTCAAGGAGCCTATAATCTTTAATGGCTTTATGATGAACACCCAAATATAAGTCAAACAATGAACATGCACAGTAATCTATTTTTATATGGTCAGAGAAGAATCTGGGAATGTTTATTTGTTAAATAAGTTAAATGTTAGATAAAAGCAATGCAATAAGAATTATAAAGTCATGTATCCAAGTAGAAAGGAACAATAAAATGTGCCCATTGTGTTAGGTGAGATGCTCCAGGAAGGGACTCTGAGATAAAGATTTGCATGCAAATGAAGCAGGATTGGCCAGAAGTCAAAGTTGCAAAGCAGTCATGCAAAACTCTCAGCTGATCCCTCCAGGGGTATGGAGCTAGGACTACTTTTAAAAGTTGTCCTTCTCATAGTACCATGTCCTGGGATTTGTGGGGGGGGGGTGACATTGGAGAGTTAGCTTTTTTTTTGACTGAAGATAATTCCAAGAGAATGACTCAGCTGAGAGTCTCCCAGTTGCTGGGTAATGAGCGCCTCAGGCCTGATGTGGGATCTGGGGGATGCTCACCACCGTTCTCCCTAATTTACTTTAATATAGGGAGTTATGTGTAGATAACCTGGGTTTTGAAAAATTACTAAATGAAAGGAGGAAGACACCTTGATTTGGGTTGGAAAGATTGTTCAAATAACTAGGGCATAAATTAAAATTTTAACACTGGAAATCCTTTACACAGGTAAACGAACCCAGGAACAAGTCGTACGTGGTGGAAGAAGATAAGTTGTAGTGCAGTAGGAAACTCCACTTCATAAAGCAGACAGGAAAGTTTGTGACGAATGAACAAAGAAACCTGTTAATAGTCATGTTACGGTCCCCGTGGAGACCCTTCAACATTTGGCACCAATTTATCTTCTCCAATGTTACTTCTTTTGGCACAATTCCCAGTTTGTTTCTTAAGCACTCACTATTTACTAGAATGAACACTAATTTCACAAACGTAAGATGTTTCTCATGCTGCTCTTCTACCTCCACTTTCTCCATTTCAAGTCCTCTCGCCCTTAAAGTCCTATCTCAGTCCCCATTTTCCCACAAACCTTCCCTAGTTCCCTCCCTCCTTGGAACTCCTCCCTTTTCCTGGTAATTCATTGCATGTTCCTCTTTCCTCCCCTCCCCTCTCTTTTCCTCATCCTTTCCTCTCATTTTCTTGACTGTGACTCTTTTCTCATTTCTTTCTATAGCTTCATAATCTAGACATCAGGCTGGAGAATAGTGGCTTCTGTCCAAAGCTTCTCATCGAAGGTCTTTACATTTGTTTTCTCTGTCCGCACCTATATCCTCTTCACTGCTATTTCCTGGCGATCTTACTCACTACATTCCTTTTTTACAGTTATTCTACCTTGCCTTCCTTCCTCTTCTGTGCATTTTCTGACTTGTCTTGCAAGAACTCTGTCCTCCCTCATTATATTTTTAATAGGCATAGTCTCTGATTATGTAATTTTGACACAAATTGAGGGAAATAAGAAAAAAGAAAAGAATATTACCATCTAGGGATATTATGTTAGCACGTTTCTTTTCCTCTTTCTACATTATGTTAAAAAATTCAGTCCCCATTATATGCCTAATTTGTATCATTTCTTTGGCTAAATTCTTTAAGTACTTTCCACATACTAAAAATTCTTTGTTAACAGCATTTTTCCAGAAGAAAATAAAAGTATATGGAGATATACTATAAAATACTCCATTCCATTCTAAAATATATTTTAAAATGAAATAAATAAGTAATAGGAATGAAAAATTCAGGTAATCCATTAAAAAGAATTACTGATTATTAGTAATAGATGGAGTCACTGAGAGATAGGAAGTTTAAAACTATAAATGGAAAGACATCATGAGTAAGAATGCTGTGTATAAGGAAAAAGTGGATAAAGAATTTGATAAGAAGCTAGATTGTAGCTTAATAGGGACAAAAAGGAATAATTTTTTTATATTGACAATATAGAATTGAGCAAGACACTTCGTGTTCAAAGTCAAGTCTTTAGTACCAAGAAGTACTTGTTAGGGGACTTCCCTGGTGGTGCAGTCATTAAGAATCTGCCTGCCAATGCAGGGAACACTGGTTCGATCCCTGGTCTGGGAAGATCCCACATGCCGAGGAGCAATTAAGCCCACGAGCCACAACTACTTAGCCCACATGCTACTGCTACTGAAGCCCATGCACCTAGAGCCCGTGCCCTGCAGCAAGAGAAGCCACCGTAATGAGAAGCCTGTGCACCGCAACGAGGAGTAGCCCCGCTCACTGCAACTGTAGAAAGTCTGTGCGCAGCAACAAAGACCCAACGCAGCCAAAGATAAATAAATAAATTTTTTAAAAAGTACTTATTATACAACCAAACCTAAAATTAGCATTTGAAAGACTTAACGAGGATTGTTTTCCTATGCGACATGCTTATTCAGTTCCATATTCCTTATTCATTGAGAGAAGTATCAAAGCACCACAAGTAGGGTTGTTTCCAGAAAGGAATGTGAAAATGACTGTTGTTCCTCCTAAACAATTTGCAAGCCCAGAAATGATTAATAATAATTCCTTATATGTGTTATAAGATCACTTTCATATTATCTCCTTTTATGTTCACAACAAAACTGTGAAGTAGGTATTATAATTATTCTATTTATAAATAAACTAAGGTCAGAAAAGTTAAATGATTTACTGAAGATGGTATTGTTAGCAAAGGGTATCCAAACCTAACCTGATTCATTCTGGTTTTTTTGGTTATGTTTCTCTACTAATGTTAAGGAGGTGGGCTTTGCTGAGGATGACCAAAAATGTCATCCTTTTATAACACAGAAATTTCAATCTTAAATTCTTAATACTTATCTTCTTCTTGGTGGTTTGGTATATGTCCCAGTATATAGGACTAATATGTTTTCTAAGTTTTCACAAATGAACTACATTAGTGGATATGAAATTCTTCTCTGACTTGTAGCTGTTACACTTTTGTCTTCTGGCAGTTGCTACTGAAAATAAGTCATAATCCTCCTGCTTTTTTTGAGAATTACCTATTTGGATGATGCTAAAATTTTAAAATATATTCTTAAAATATTAAACATTTCTAGTATCTGACTAATTGAGTGTTCATTAATGTTGTCTATGAGGTGGTAAGGACATTCAGCCTTCCGACACATGTATTTCTATTTCAAGATTTATTTTTAATCTTCACAGTCCCAATTATGCCTAATCCTCCTTCAGATTTTCCCAAAGTTGAGTCCCAAACCCTATCCACCCTATCTATCATCTTCTTTCCCACTGTTTTAATTCATTTGTCACATTATTTTTATGTTATTGGAAAATTTCAATTTTTCCTCTAATTCCTTTATTTTGGTTTCTAGTATCAAGATGCTGTTGATTACCTCCAAGTCAGATTTTAGTTCTTCAGTTGCTTTTTAAAATTTCCTTGCACTTCTTTCTTATTTTATATATTTTTCTTTCATCCTGTGGTTTTGATTTTTCATATTCCTCTATTTATCATTCTTCTCCTGTTTCATTGAGACCATCTTCCTTGTATCCTGTTGACTTTGTTGCTAAGAAATTGCCATCTTAAAAGAGTTATTATTCATGGTAAGACCCTACCTATGCTTTTGGGTTTTTTTTGTTTGTTTGTTTCTTTTGTTATTTTTAAATTTATTTATTTATTTTGGGCTGTGTTGGGTCTTCATTTCTCTGCAAGGGCTTTCTCTAGTTGTGGCAAGTGGGGGCCACTCTTCATCACAGTGCGCGGGCCTCTCACTATTGCGGCCTCTCTTGTTGTGGAGCACAGGCTCCAGACGCGCAGGCTCAGTAGTTGTGTCTCACGGGCTTAGTTGCTCCGCAACATGTGGGATCCTCCCAGACCAGGGCTCGAACCCATGTCCCCTGCATTAGCAGGCAGATTCTCAACCACTGCACCACCAGGGACACCCTATGCTTTTGTTTTGTTCACTCATCCATGAATGAGGAAATTCTATCCAATATTTGTGCTTTCCAACAGAGTACTCAGATTGCCTTTCATTCCACTTTCTTTCAGCATGAATATTAGATGAATATCCCTTTTATCCAAACAGAAGGGGAAAAGATGTGCATAGTTCCTGAACCAATTTATGGTGTCTAGTCGGCATAGAAGTACTATAGACCTGTTAGGTTAAGATGCAGTTTTCAACTCTTATTACCTTTTGGCTTGATACTCTGAACAGAGGAAGCACATAAACAATGATAATAGTAAATAATCACAAGGGCAATTTCTGAATTAATTGTGTCTATTATATTTTAAAATGTTGGCAGTTCCTTCCTGATTCTGTAAGCAGCTGCCAGTTCCCCTAGAGCATATATATGTTGTCAGTATGGTAAACATATAAGTTATTGTCCAAAAAAGGAAGATCTGAGAGTGAAAGCCGCCTCTATTAATATCCATGCCAGAGAACCAGCATGTACTAGGATTATCCCAGGCAAACTGGGAAGAATGTTCACCCTAATTCTAGGGTGTTCACATGGATATGGAAGAAAAGGTACTATTCCAAGAATGAGGTAGCTCGGTTCTGTTAGTGTTCTGCTACTTGAAATGGGAGCTGCCATGTAGTAGAAGAATGGACACTAAGTGTTCAGTGTCACAAACCTTATACTTTTGGAACAAAGAACAAACTCTTGTGAAAGTTTCAATTCTGTGATTCTGGAAGTTTGCTCCTGTAATTTCATAAGATAGGAAACCAAAAATTCATTATCTCAGTTCAGTTCTCCTGACCTTGTAGTTCATAGATGTTTTCCTGAAATGCTTGTGATATATTGATGAGTTCCACTGTCCAGTTTTATCATGAGTTTTCATTTTGTGTGTGTGTGGCTCTGTAATTATTTTGTTGAGTGCTGGGAGACAGTGAGTTCAGCTGTGCTGCCAAGATTTTATATAAATTTCTGTTTCTGTTTCATTCAGTCTGGTAATATCTTTAATCATGTGTTAAAATCTACTTCACATTCTCTATGTATTACATTTACTAAATATGTGTCCTTTTTTTCCTGTCATCTTTGCCATAGATTAGCAACTCCTAGAGAATATAGAACAACCAATGGATTCAATAAATATTTATATTGAATACCTACTAGTGTATCATATTTTTTAACTTGCTTGGAAATTCAGCACTCTACTCCAATAAGTAGACATCAGATGTTTTACTGCTAGTAACAAAGTATGTACCATGAAGTGAAAATTCTCTAATTATCATATTTAGTTCTGTTAGTGACCACCTTAAAGCTTAATCTAATGATTTAAATATATTATCTGATTCACCTTGATGTACTCTTAATTTCTTAATAGCTGACTGGGTTAATGCTTAGCATGAGCCAGTAGGGCATTGCTCTCAATATATAACCTGGATGGCTGCTTCAAAAGCACTTAGTGAAAAGATAAAGTCTGCTTAAACAAGAGAGGTTTCGAAATGTAAAATCGTGTCTTTATGTTTATGATCTAGCTCTAAGTCATATGCTTAATCGTATACTAAGATGCAACTATGCCTATTTTTATTGATAAGAAGGAATGATAGTTGCAGAGTAGCCACAATATTTGTTTTCTGTCAGTAAATTTCTTGCACCTGGCAGGACTATTGTGATTTCTTATTTTATCAGCTGATGTC
Source organism: Hyperoodon ampullatus (assembly GCF_949752795.1). Taxonomy (NCBI): domain Eukaryota; kingdom Metazoa; phylum Chordata; class Mammalia; order Artiodactyla; family Ziphiidae; genus Hyperoodon; species Hyperoodon ampullatus. Next base: position 107,905,457 of record NC_136918.1, on the reverse strand, counting down.
TAGTTTTCTCCACAGCAGATGTCATTTCACCCAGCATAGTGGGTCTACTTCTAACCAAAACCTTGTAGCACTTCCACTTTCCCCCAAAACTGCAGGTGGCATTACAGAAACAATTTGAATATTTCAAAATTTTGCATGCACAAAAAAGCCTCTGGCCACATTTCAAAACAAGTTGGAAGACAGTCCTACATGCCTTTCCCTCTTCATCTCTGTTGCTTCCAGAAGTCTCACCAAAAATAAAACATGTAAGATGTTGGTAGTAGATCTATGTTGTTTGAAAAGTGATCAAAACGGATGGTATTTTTAGAATCCTAAACTGATATATGTTTTCCAGTCTTTCACATTTGGTTCTTTTAATAATTTTATGTAAGGCAAGATGTAAAGTCTTGTATTTGTTGATTTTGTTGCTTATATTATAATTTATTATAGCCCAGAGGATCATGTATCCTTTTATTTTCAGTACTTCTTTCTTATAGCTTCTATGATAATTCATCAATTAAAATTTATACTTATTCATTTACTATAAGCTATCTCATTAATAAGTGGTTTTCAGGTAAGATGGATATTTATTTAAAATATATATTATCACTGAGGTAAATAAATCCATTTAATATATCATCTAAACCCTTAAAGCATCATTATTGAGAAGTGGAACACAGGATGAGAGCTGTTTAGTATTTTACTAATATACCACAATAACTGGTTTCATTCAAGGTCACAAGAGAAAAATTGTATTTGTGGCTTGCTTTTTTAAAATTTTCTTTTTTCTTTTCTAACTGGGAGCAACTGGTATTTAGCCAAACTTCTTGTCTAAGTTGATAAACATACACAATAACAATCGCTATTATAATTTAACATGCATATTATAAAATTATATCTTAATTCCTAGATTGAAAATTATTTCTAAATATCTACATGCTACTTATAGAAACTAGGAGATTATTTATAAATACATATATAATATATTATATACAAGTAAATAGTCTACCAGTTTCCATGTTATGTGTATGAGTATATATGTGTATATGTGTGTATATACATATAAACTATTTTTCTTGTCCAGATAACTCTAGGTCATACCATTGATTATCTTATAAAAGTTATATAAAAATACTTTATTAGGAAAATGCTGTGCCTTCTGTGCTTAGTTTTTTCTTCTGGATATTTTATATACTAATTTGATATTTCACATGTTAACAAGAACTGTTTCTTTATTTCATTTTAATAGACAACAACTGGTTGTCTACTTGGTTTTGTCTGATTTTCTCCTTTAAGTCAAAAATGCAGTATTTTGTGACATCTACATTGTAGTGCCCAGACTACAATGAAAAGAGAAAAGAGTAGCAATTAACTTTGTTTGGTATTTTGCTGCTAGAAGATAAAATATTGATAGCTCAATTAAAAATATGAGTTCAAATGAATGTACTTGCTCACTGCAAATTTATATGTGATTCATAAAAAAAAGAAAAAAAAAAAACAGGTTTTCTACAGCCTCTTTCGATGGGTTGTTTTAGAAAGAGTCTACTGGACTGAGAAGCAGGAAACTCGGGGCCTCTGCTAACTCCCCCAGTCGCTAGCTGTGCTATGGTGGCAATCACTTCACCTCTGTAGGCCTCAGTATTCTCCTTAGGAACATGACAAAGTAAAATTGTAAAATCTCTAATGTCACTTATAGATGAAAACCCAATGGTATGTGCTCATTTGAGAAGGAGGCTAAAATTTCAGGTTATCTTCACACTGTTGTACAAACCACTAAAACTGAAGCACCAAATATAATTTTATACAGTAGTGAGATGTGAAGATTGCTTTACGATTGTTGTTCTAGAAATATGTGAAAGTCTTATCCAGATAAAAGTGGCCAGAAGGGCTTCCCTGGTGGCACAGTGGTTGAGAGTCCGCCTGCCAATGCCGGGGCCACGGGTTCGTGCCCCGGGCCCGGAAGATCCCACATGCCGCGGAGCGGCTGGGCCCGTCAGCCATGGCCGCTGAGCCTGCGTATCCCGAGCCTGTGCTCCGCAACGGGAGAGGCCACAACAGTGAGAGGCCCGTGTACCGAAAAAAAAAAAAAAAAAAAAAAAAAAAGTGGCCGGAAGATGGCAAATAATGGGAAACATAAAGCCACTGAAATGTAATATCTGGAGTATCTTTTCTAATTCTTTATTTTCCACTCAATGGTATCATTTCCTTCTTGTTTATACCCTCATTTAAAGCCAGCAAATGGTTTTCCACTGCTCTAAATCTAGACATGTTTTGCCATACACTTTGACAATTTGCTGCATAACAAGGGTAGGGATACAGTATTCTTAACTTTTGTATTTAACAATGCAGTAATGTAGTACTTGGACTTCATGGTCTCTGATGGATATGTGCCATGATAGATGTCATTTACAATATGTTTCTCTATGGCTCTGCTCACCCCTTTTTCATACAGAGTAAGACAATCCTCTTATTTTTATGAATTGGAAGATAATAATTCTACTAGCAAAGGTGTGTGAGCCCTGGAAGTGAGCACTTGATCAATCTAAATTAAACCCTAAGCATTTTGTTCAGTGAAGCATAGACTACAGTTCATTGGTTCAGTAACATTAAATAATTATCATGTTAGAATAATAGAACTTCCTGAACTTCTTAAACTCATTGGTCAGTCCATGAATTAATCTATATCTCTCTTTAGAGAAGTGGGATAAAAATTAATGTTTCTATGGATACATTAACAGAATGTGTTTTTATTACCTTAAGTTTGAATGAACTGAAAAGATTCTCAAGGAATATTCTAGAATGTAGTATTTTTGTGTTGTCTGGATAGGGGAAACATAGCTTGTTTATAAAGCACCATAAGTTTTTTGAGTAAAATATATATCTGCCTGATATTATTCATACTTAATATTTTTAATCTGGCCTTAGCTTTTGAGTCTACAGTTACATGTTACATGCTTTTAAATATTGTGGATATTTTTGAAGGAAATGTTTAGGAAAAATGAAGAAAAGAAGTAGGTGAGGATGGACAAAGGAATCCAAAAAGGGCTTCTCCTTTGCAGTTAAATATTCAAAAAGAACTGGAGAATGGGACAGAAATTTATGGCATGCTGATAGAATTATTTCTGAAAACGTATTTTTCCAAAATGAAATGTCTTTCTTCATGTTCCGTCTATCTAGATAGCTGATCTATAATGAGCTGAAGAAGGCATTTTGATCTTTCCTCAGAGTGTTTTGTCAGTGATCAGAAAGAACTAGTTCAGTTTCTTTCCAAGTTGAAACAGAATGTCACAAATCAAGAAAGGTGAAGTTTTTCAGCAAAGGGGGTAGCAAATGCACTGAACCTTTACAAGCTAGTATAGTATTGTATTATTATTATTATTATTTTTTGGCGTGTGTGTAAAATATATTGATAAAAGAATCTGTGCACATCTGACACTATTGGAGACAAGTGGAAATATCGTGGGGAGAGAATGAAGTTGAGGTTTAGCAGGATTGTTCCTAACCAAAACGTTTATGAAACATAAAACAAGTTGGACCAGTTTTAAACCTGGGCAAGTAAAGCGCATACATTCATATGGAAAAAGAGAACTTTCATAGTGTTAACTGATGTTTTTTCTTTTTAAAAGCTCTTTCCAGTCATTTTGGGGTTTGATATTTTTGCCTTTGAATGTTAAAATCTTCTTTAATTTACTTAAGTCCATATTTAAATGATGTATGTGGAAAGTATGTGTGCATTGTCTTTGTCTCATATGTGTATGTGTTTGTCTAAAAAGAATTTATGGAACACCTAAGTTCTTGAATATAAGCCATGAATGAATATACAGACTTCTTTTCAACCTTTGTATATTTCTAACTCAATTTCACGTCTTTTGGCACTGGTGACAAATAACAAACATATAGTTCATTACAGAATTCCAAAGTGCCAATTAATATTTAATCATTACTAGGGAATATTTACCTACTTTCTTTTTTTTTTTTAGTATCCAGGGGACTGGCATATCCAGGGGTTAAATAAGTATGAAATTTAGTTTAAGAGAGGAGGATACTTATGCAGACCTCAAAATACAAAATGCTATTGAATGTCAACAAGTATCTACCTACATTTCACTTCTCTCTTGGTCTAGTCTAGAGTCCAAATTTTTGTTTTTCTCTCACCTTTTATGAGTGTAGTCTTTAGTGTTCAGCAATTGAGGTCTCCTTTTCATCTGTTTTCATTTCCAGTTTTCTTCATTCTTCACCCCAAATCCTCATCTTCATTTTTGTTTCCAGCTAAAAATGTGCTCCTTTTGTTGGATGAGTTTCTTGATAAATATATTAATTAGGCAGTGATAGGTGCTGTAACAAATAGACCCCAGGTTGTAGGATGGTTTAAACACATATTCAAGGTACTTTTTTTCTTGTTCACTTATTGATCTGAGCTGAGTATTCCTCACCTGAGGTATGGTCTTCCTCAAAAAAAAGTTCAGAGAAACAGGAGAAACAAGCTACCAAGGGCTTTGTCATCTTCTAAAAAAAAATAAAATTAAATTAAAAAGAAGTAGCCTCTTAGATTGCCATTCCAGTCAGCTAGAAGGAGAGGAGAAGAGAACATAGCAAAGTGCTGTGGGACTTTTTAATGGGTCATACCTAAAAATAATCCCTTTGCTCACAATCCTTTGTCATTTAACCATATGGTCACACTTAATTGAAAAGTAGGATGGGGAGTGCAGTCCTCTGTAAGGAGAGGAAGGGAGGAAGAACATTTTCATGAATGTCTTGACACAAGAAATGACAGTAAGTGCTAATTTTAACCCACTTAATCCTGCCACAAAAGCACCTATATCCCCAAATCTATATTTTCAGAAGAGAGAAATGATCATTTAAAAAGTCTTTTATTTGTTTCTATATTCAACATATCAATATATATTTTTAACTTAAGTGGTCATATATGCCTATGTATCAATATTAATCACTTAGGATTTACTTAGTAATTCACTTTTCTATCCAATGGTAATCTTTTCAGGCACATTTGTGTGTGAGATTTGTTCAGTCATGTAGGGTATCTTTCAGAGAAAGATACCCTACATGACTGCTGTGTATTGGTTTAAGGTCCTTGATTTTTCTCACACATTAACTTGAGTGAGAGCTAGCATCCATTTCAGTCTGGATCATTCCTGACACCTAACATTAAGAATGTTGCATTATTCCTGGTAAGCTCTAAAATAATATGTATAAATATGTATCAAATGAACAGAAAATACTAAAAGCTGATGAGATTATGTAATTTCTTTTAAGTAATAACTATATTATTAACATCAGTAGACTGGATATTTCCCTTTTAAGGGGAAGATGTTATACCTAGACAAAAAAGCGTAACTAGTTTTTGAGGTGATCCTGCTTGTTTTGAAAGTTACCTTGTCTTTGTGGAACCTGTATTTGATTACCTTTGGTACATAGCTTTTGCAGTCTTATTACATTCTTTCTCATTTCTGTGTTTATCAGCCTTACACTACTATTTCCTGTAACCCTTTTACATTCTCCAAAACAAAACAAAAAAAAAAAAGGAATTTTATGTCTCTATCTGAAAATTTAACAGAGAATCTAAGAAAAAACCTGATAGGCATTGTCCATCAACAAACAAATGTAAAGTCTCCTAGTTTAGATGGACAAGAGAAAATATTATTCAAATATACACATAGATGTTTTAAATTTAATGTGAGTAGCCTGAAGACACTTTATACAGTTCTATTCATGGTGGAATTTCTTGTCATAAGAAAGGAGCAATTAATAACAGAAAAGCAATTATTTTCACCAGTTTAAAGAGGAAGATTCTGTGAAACATTTATATATGTTAGTACAGTTACCATATGCAAAACAGCACACACAAAGATGCATTTTAATGTAAAGATATTGAAGAGGTGATTTTCATTTTTTAAAAAAATTCCGAGGTATATTTTATTTAATGCCCATTCTTTATTATCTTCAGTTGCAAAAATAGCATCCTCATGAAACATTTTTATCAGTCTTTTGCAAAGATTACTACTTTTTTCATACTACTAAAAGCTCTAGAATTAGAAAAATTAAAGTTTTCTTTAAAGCTTCATTTTTAATCACTTCCCTGAAAGATAATGAAGACTGCCATTCTAATAGATCATCTGATTAAAGTCAGACATAAAATGATGTGGTACAGTAACTTGGATAACATGGTAACTGTTGTTAGGACTAAGAAGGCTATGAAAAAACTGGGAAAGTAGCATAGTTGTATAGTTTATATTTAATAGCCAATAGGCATACTAGCCTTAGTATTATAAATCTTCATGGTACTCAAAAATGATTTAAGAAGTTTCCATTCAATTTTTCTGCATATGTAGCTAAATTATTACCACTCAGTTGAATCTAGAAAATACGCACACACATATAATTTTATACACACATGTGCACACACACACACACACACACACATCCATGATGATGAAGGTAAGTCCTTCACTATAGAAATTCCATCATGTGATTTTAATAAACCTACATCAAAACGAAGGTGTAAACAAACTCAAATTTAGAAATAAATAGCATGTTTAGCAGGCATGTACTTAAGGAGGCATCTGTGTGGCGCAGTAAGGAACTTTAGTGTCAAATATTGTTAAGACCCAAAACTTTAACTGCTCATTCATCAGAATTGCTTTGTAAACTTTACAGTCATTTCAAATCTTAAAATACATTTACATTCTACAAAACAATTTAATTTATCCTGTCTTAAAAGCTTTTTGCCCTATTATAGTATAATGGCATTACTAAAGTTATTATTGGTTCTATTAATGCAGGGACTATTAATATATTAATTAGTACCTGGCTCAGGTCTTTAAGGCATAGTTCAAGAAATTTGCATAGCATTCAACAGATTGTGATAATTATATTGTAGCTTTATAAACCTGAGAAATAAAAGCCATTCAGAATGCCTTATTAAGAAAATCATTTTCATCCAGAATTTTATAAACTGCCTTTTCTGTTTGTCTATGCTGACTTCTGTTCTTTAGCTCTTAGATATTTTTGCTTCCTCCAAATTCAGCTCTATAACATGGATTCAGTGCTATACTAGGTGAATTTGTGTATTACAAGATTACTAGAAGTTAATCTCCCCTTACTTCAGTTATATACAATCTGATACAATAAACTTACTCACTGGCATGCAAAACGAATTATGCTCTCATTTATGAGAAAACCATGCTCCAACACACAGTTGCTATTCAGATATATCCATTCATGTCTACATGTTATTAGGTACTAAATTACCTTTAAAATAATTCAGTTGTTTAAAAAGTAGAAGATTTTTATTAAAGGATTTTTAGAGCAAAAGAAGAAATGTAATTTTAGTACAGGCAACCATTTCTAACATGAATTTGCTGATCTAGAAAATTACTTTAATTCACATATCAATATACAAGCCAGTTGATTAAATTTCAGCAATTTCTTAAAAAATCTATGAATTCCATTTTGGCGTGTAATGAAAATACATGAGAACTTTTCATAGTAAAATAATAATTATGCATTCATTATTTTATCCCAGTAAAATAAAATTACAAGTTTTTATTTAATTAATTAAAAAATAGTAAACATTTTTAACTGGAAAAAGAATCACTGTAGGTTTACTGTAGTCTTCCTATATTGAAAAAATTAAATGCGTTGATAGAAAAATACATGTTCAACTTTTTTATGATAAAAAGACTTGGTAGCCACTTAATATAAGAATTGAAAATAGGGACATTGCAAACTTTAGAATACAATAGAGAGAGAAAGAGAGCCACAGAAAAAGTGAGAACAAATGCCCTTTTATTAAATACCTCTACTTAGATGTTTCAAACTCATGTATGCTATTAGACTCAAATCATTTTCATTTTTAATATTTTAAAACTTCATGCCTGTCATAATGTTTGGCATACAGTGGACACTGAATAAATTGGTTTTGAGTGGAAAGTGGAACAGAAAATTATTTAATAAAAAACCTAGTTTGAAATTTACATCTTGTCATTCCCTAGCTGTTTGCCTGTAGACATATTACTTTATTTATATTGCTGATGACAATAATATACACCTGTATATTATTTCTGCTCTTTAATTATAAGGAACTATATTTTGTACATTAGAGAAATACTATTTCAACAAAAATGGTAAATTATTTTTAACAAAATATTTGATTTCTAATATCTTACTTAAAGATTCATTGGTAATTGTTTTTACTTTCCATTCATACTGATTTTATCTGTTTAACCAAAGATTTCCATATTGAAAGGGAAATATGAATCATATATAACTTTAGTTGTATGGTAAGTATTTGAAAAACAGGCTGTATCTCTGCTATGCCTAAAAGTTCTGCTAAATAATATGACTTGATTTGATATGGTCTTTGAATCATAATTTAATTCATTCCTGTTTATTTGTTCCTCTTGTATAAATCAGGTTATACATTATTTATTCATGTTTCCTTTTAAACCATCTCAAATTCATTGCTTATTATATTTCCAAAATGTACATAAATATGCATATATTTCATTCTCTTTCATCTACTTATGCAAATTTTTCATTTTGTATTTCAGCATTATCATTTTCATAAATAAATTTTTATGACAGTCTTCTCATGACATTTCAACATATCCAGTTGCATGGAGCATATTTGCTATATTTTAAACTCATGTTTTCATGGTTGGCTCTTCTCTCACCTTTGCCCATTTTCCTGTGCCATTCCTTGTATCTTCTTACTGTTTCTCATTTCAATATGACTGATTTAAGGTGAAATTCAATTTACGAAGTGTCTTCCTACAATTATGTTATTTAGTATGTGTCTAAACTCAGTGTTCACTAAGAATTTTATCTCAAATTATCTAACTTATAGGCAATCCAATTTGTAGAATATCTTTTTAAATGTCCCAATTCAGAGCAGCAATAGGAGCCAGTCTGGATCACACAGAAATGGTGAACAATCTTTGTGAAGCAAACTTTGAAATCAAAGTGGATAAACTCACCAGTGTTATACCCTATCTCATTTTAATATGCATACTTTGTACTTGCATAGATAGGATCGCATGTTCCTATCATATGTGTAAAGAAAATCAGATACAAGTTTTACATTCGTTAGAATTATTAATCAATGAGAAACTACATTTCCTTATTTTTTCTGTTAGATTTCCTTAACTATTTATCTTAAGAATGAAAGGAATTAGTACAAGGTCAGGTTAACAATGATTAGACTGGTAAAGATGTAAAAGACTAAGTAACATCTAATGGACCAATAGCTTTTTACCAATATACTATAAAGAAGAAAGGAAATATTTCATGGGCTTTCACAGAACTTAAGAATGAATAATACTTTCAAAATAAAGACAGATTATTTAAGAGAGATTTGCAATGTTAGGTGAGGTGTAAGTGTTCTTATTTACTCTCATAATACTTCGTATTTTTATTTTAAGTTCTGTTAATGCTCTCATGAGAAAAAATAACAGTGTGACCAACAATCCAACATGTTCATTGGAAGAGGACTGTGCTGACTGGACACATAACAATAGTGCTACTGACATAAAATATAGCACCTATTTTGTGGTACCTTTCCTGAAGTGGGAGAACACTGGTGCTGATTCCTCTCACTCTTCTCAATCTGCCTGGTGTATCCAAGCAAACATTTGGGAAATAATTGTCTATAGAACAGACAGAAATCAACTGAGTCACATTGAAGTTTATACAGCATTAATGCTACTAAGTTGTATGAAAAAGTAAACAATAAAATAACAAAAATCTCTCTCAAGCTCTATACCCTCTTTCAGCTTTTGTGAAATCTCTTTATTGTCAAGTTTTTTAAAAAGTGTTGGTAACACTTAATATCTTCATTTGATCACCTCTCATTCACTTCCTAAAATACTGCATTCTGCTTTCTCTTTGTATTTTTTAAATTAGTCTCTCCATAGCAAATCCCCTAAGACATATTGGTAGTCAGTCCCCATGGACATGTGTCTGATCTTTTATAAACTTGATTTTCCTGCAAACATTTGAGGTGTAAAAATCCCTGTAATTCTTAAATTTTTTTCTTGCCTTGGGATGTTATCACTCTCTCTTCTATAATCAACTACTTTAGTCTCCTCTTCCAATAGCTGCTATTTTGTTCAAGTTACCCTGTATCTGTGCACTTGGACAGTCTCTCTACATTGACCCTTGGCTTGACCCTGTGACTTGTTTAGGCCAATGGGACAGTAGCAAACGTAAAGTGAGAAGAGACTGGAAAAGTGCTTGCTCTACTCTTGGGACCAAAGAGGCATGAAATCAAGCCAAGTCATCACCTGTCACCCCTGCTGACAGCCAGTCTTCCCCCAGAATTAGAGCCCCCCAAAGCAGATGACTGGCAACTATAGATGCATTAGAGAGCACAGCTTAAATCAGAAGTGCCCGGTGGAGCACTGTAGAAATTGTCACTTCATATGTGAACTACAAAAATGATTGTTTATATAAGCCACAATATTTTGGGGTGATTTGCTAAATGGAAAAAAATAACAGATATACTAACTTTCCCTTTTGTAACTAAATCTTAATTAGTGGCACCACCATCTATTCTGTCATCTCTCTGGAGATCCACGGTCTTTCTCAATTTTTTTTTTTCCATTTTGTCCTTCATCTAATAGGTCTTTAAGTTGTGCTGCTAGTTTTAAACCTCAAATTATTTTAATACTGAAATGATTGAATATCTTATGAAGTTACATATTTGTGATTATAAATATATGTTAGAATTATTAAACCCCAATAATTAGAAGTAGAATGTTTTGTTCATTCTGGAATATGGATTTAAATGCCTCTCTCCCTCTTTACATTCTGTATTCCACTGTCTCTTTCATAACACACAGTATTTCTGACTGCCTTATATGATGCAGGTATGAGCCTATTGTTAATTCTTTTATTTTATTTGTTATCTAATAAATTCTTAGCCTCTGAAAGTTCTTTTGTAGTCTTCCTTCTAAAAGATAATATATAGAATGAAAAGATAGTCTATTTGTTGAGGGTTTTGGGGTTTTTTTTCATAATAAAAACCAGAACTTGTGTCTGTGGTTGTTTCACTGAGATGTAAAGTCTCCATCATCTTGATTCCTTGTTTAACCAAAGACTGCACAGCTTGCAAAGAATACTTTGATAGGAAATTAAATCTCTATAGTGTCTCTGTCTCATGGCCGTGTTTGTCAGCTTTCTGGACCAGAATTTCTATTCCCATTCACAAAGCTAAGTAATACCCACAAAATCCTTAAAGGAATTTAAAATTAAGTTTCTGACCATTAGTATACAAGAGGGAAAAACTGTTAGATGTTTGGCATTGGAAACTTATATGAGTGTCTTTTTTAATCACACCTATCATAAGTGCTATGCACAGGAAGCATTTAAAAATACTGCCAACATTTTTTTAGCTACTTACACTTTGCTACTTTGCTCAAAATGACATGCCATTTCTAAAGTAATCATGGATACAGTTGAAAACAAGGTTTCTGCTGAGCAGCCTCTCAATATATCTTTAGGAGTCGATTGAATGTATGAATATTATAGGACGTTGTTAATGCTGACCTTATTGAAACAACAACCATCAATTAACTAAGTTGTGTGCTTATGCACTTAGCTATTTCTTTTTACTTGCATTTAATGTTCCTTACTCATAGTGGGTATTCAGTAAACAATGTTAGAATAAATGAAAATTAACCAACATTATTTCTCTATTCAAATTTCTTTCCTAACTTTTTATCCCTTTGTCAGCAGGAAATATATCCTGATGTGTTAAAATAAATTGAGGAAATATATAGTTTTAGAGTCTAAGAAATACACTCCACCTCTTTTATAAAATGTTCTCTCTCTTTAAATTAATGTGCTGGTTAGAGGAGAAAACTTGTGTAGAGGCAATGTAGGATTCTAAAATACAGAATTTGAATATGTGTGATAAAAATCTAAATCATACAAAATTGATGGGCACTCCACGGGGTCAGTGTAATTTACTGTGGGGAGATGGAGGGAGAGATGAGGAACAGCTACATGAATTTAATCAAATTGCGTTCTTCAGAAAGTACATTTAAAATTCAACTGAATAAGAATGATGCCCAATAAAGAGTACTAAACTTAACTCTTTAATTAGTTTTTTCTTGAGAATTTTTATCGAAACTTGGCCTGTTATTGCTATTCTTAATATGACATCAACAAAACGTAAATTAAGTCTAGTAAACTTCAGCTACAATTAGGTGTTTTTTTCCATTTATATAAGAAAATATTATTAGAAATCAACAATTTTCCTACTTTATATATTCAGATTCTTTTTTTTTTTTTTGGTTTGTATCTTGAAACAACTAGCATATTCAAAAATTAGATTTATATGTTTAGGGTAAATGCTGTTATGTAAGATTAGAGGGGTTTATAGGGGTTTCGTTAAATGAAATAGCAAATGCACAAAAAATAAGCCATTAAAATGGCTTAATCATCAATTCAAAGCACTGATGGACCACTGTTTATGGATAAGAGTGTACCCTACTTTCTCACCAACCTTCTGCTTCCTATTTGGCATGCATCCAAATTTCTGCTGTGTTAACGTTTGCTCCTGGGAGGAGATGAAGGAAAAAAGGTCCATAAGGTTTCCATTGGCCCAGATAGTAGAAACATCTGCTGAATTCACTAGCAGCTTGCTGGCCCAAGTCAGCAGGGAGAGTTGATGCTTATCAACCCTGCCATATGAGTCGATATTTCCTGCGCCCTGGAGCTATACAAGCTTAATCAAGAAAGAATAAGGAAGTTCATTACATGTCAGAATTCCCTTATTAAACAAGCATTATGTTTTTTTTTAAGTAACTATCATGGCATTATAAATTATGAGTTTAGTAGTAATGAAATTCAAATTCTAACAAATAGCAGTTTATTGGATCACTTTATCATTAATTAGATCATTTTGAGTAATGATGGATTCCATGCATTTAAACTTTGCTTAGAGAGATTTGACTGTTAAACTGGAGGAGTTGGCTGTTGCTGTTCTCAGTGAGAAAAAGTTTGTTGGAAAAAGCATGTATCACTTTTTCTTTCATAAGGTCATCTGTATAGGTAACTTTAAGATTAGCTGGTCAATGATTCCAATAATGAGAATTGGGATTATAGTTCCAAAAGTGAATTTAGTGAATTGTTATTCAATGTAATTATTAATTTTAACACACATGCACATATACTTGCCATTTTGAAACTAGTTGCATTTAAAAGTCTACACTTATTCCCATGTTACTGCCAATATCCCAACCCCTTGGAACTTTTTACAATTGCCCTTTGAGTCTGTGTCCTCATGTTTCAAATGCAGTGTCCTATGTTTGAAAATTTTTGATAAATTATTGTAAGTCCATTGATTTATTAAAATTTTGAAAACATAACACTCAATAGATATTTAAACTTGAGCAATGAGATGAATCAGCTATTATGAATAATATATATCAGTGTAATATATGTCATTTATAAATATAGCATGTTTTATATATATATATATTTATATATATATATAAAGAGAAAGCTGCATCTCTAAATCTATCCATCTGTCTATTATAGAACACATCTTTAGTTTCATATCTATCAAAGCATGTAAGACTAGGATTTAGAAATGAAAATCTGTTGCATAAATTGTATATAGAACTCATGAAATATGTCATAATCTATTAGCTCTAATCTGATATGGAAAGGACATAAGACAACGAGGAATAGTTTTGAGCATGAATAATGTGACTGCTCTTATTGGAACAGCCTTTATTTCCACAGATAGGCTATGCATAAATGTTGTTTTTTGTTAATCTGATGTTATGGTTGCAATGCCCACTTTGGTAGAACAGCAGCATAATTCTTGGTTTCATATATTATGATAATGCCCATGAGATTCAAGAAGCTTTATCCGACATCAAGTTTACCCGAAAGTCACAAGATAGGTGATACAGTGATGCAAGAACTACCAGAAGCTTTGTGACTCCCTGAAATGCTTCTGAATGTGCACAGTCACTCCTTACCCAAGACTAGACTGAGTTGGTATCCGCTCCCTCATCTCAGAGAAGCCTCCAGCTCCGGAATCCGTTCAGCTTTTATGCTTTGTTAGTCACACAGCCTTCTCAGGATTATGTCATCAGTTCTCATTCTCTGATACAAGGTCATCTAATCAATACAGATAATTCATTATTCAGTAAATAATCTTGACAGTAAAATGCAGGTGCTTAGTCCAGTACATAGCAACTCATTTATTTTAGATCCAGTTTACACCCATGAATTCCTTGAACAGAAAAGATGATTCAACCGAGAATCAACTCTTTAGGATTTCCTGAGACTAGAGAAGAGACCAGGAACCATGTGTAAACCCTTTCTTTCCAACACTGTAGTGAAGAGACCATTGGTTTTGCTATGGATATATTTTTTTTCCAGTTACCATTTTGCAACCATCTCTCCAGAATATTGTTCAAACTTAAAGGAGTTAGATGAGATATTTTAAAATTCCTTCTCAATTTATTTTATCAAAGTTTAATTTTAATAATTTCCACTAAACACAGTTCAATGTATTATAGTTTTCAAATTAACAGATTAAAAATGTAGTAACCACAACCCAAAAGGATATGAGAAGATGGTATTAATTCCTTCTCTGCCTAATCAAAAATATAATCCTTTGAGCTGAGTTATCTGTACAAATCTATACAAAGTATCAAGTTTCATTTTAATGTTTTCCCACAGCAGTTTCCACTTGCTCTCATAGGGCAGTGTTCCCCTAGATATAATGTGGCACTTACAAAGGACTTGAACATCAAAGCATGTAAACATGGACAAGATGGGTGAAATCAACATTAATGAAATCTTTGTGCATTCAGAAATGATCAAACAGTGAAAAACTCACCCTATTAACCACTGTTATTACATTTTACTTTCAAAAGGGAACTTGTTCCTTAGGGAATATTCCAAGTTGATTCATAAGTTACTGCATATTGATCAACACTTAAATAATTAAGGTGACATCATTTTGAACACAGTGTTCATGTGTTCAAAAATATGTATCCACTATGTCCCAGGAAATATCTTATGCTCGTTAGAGAATGAAAAGTGATATGTTTCTACCTCTGCTATCAAGGACTTTCAACATGTCTCAGATTTATATAGCAATGGTTACCTTGGGCATAAAATTTCAGTTATTGGAAAAGAAAACACTTACTTCTGTATTAGTCAGATGAATTATTTTATAAAGTTTATAAAATGCAGTCTTATACAGGAGAAAAACTCAAATGTTTTGTTACCTCACTTTTGTTGCCTTTCAGGAACTCATTATTTATTTGATAGCATAGTATTGCTATCCACTCAGGGAAATATATCAATGAAACAAAGAAAACTGTTTTAAACATAATATTTACATCCATAGATAGTTTACCAGCAATACTTTCCTTTCTCCCAGATAACTATTGCACTTTTAAAAACAAAATGAAAGTCCTCCATTATTAATTAAAGAAACTTCTCAAGGCAATGACATTTTAGTGTGGAAGTAAGGAATAAACTGTCTATCAAAGAGTAGGGATTATATGGAAATATGGGTAACAATCTTATTTTAGTATAAGCTCAAGTCAGTAAAATATGGGTTTTCATTTACTAGAAGGTTATTTACAGTGTAGAATAAAAAATACCAAGAGGTTGGTTACCTTTACAATAAATCCCCATGATTTCATGGATTCTTTGATATTTTCTCAGTAAGGTTCTTCATTGTAAACACAACTTTTACAGGGATTCATCTCTGAGATTAAAAATCCTTGAATTAAGGATAATGATTAAGTAGCAGAAAAATTGTATCTTCTGAGAGTGTATATTGAGTCATGGCACTTCCTTCAGTGGCTTCCTTCAATGTGATTCCATGTAGAATAGATGTCAGCTCCTTATTATGATATAAAAAACCCTGCATGATTTGCCTTAACCTTCTTTTCTACCTCATCTTGGGTTATCTCATCTGTTTCTCCTCATGCTCCAAACTCATTGTTTTTGTGTTTGTTTGTTTGTTTCATTTTTCAGCTCCTTCAATAGCCAACCTTTTTCCTGCCTCTGGCTCAGGACCTTTACATCAGTTAATTTACTTTTTGAAATACTGGTTCCCTCTCAAACATTCTTATCCTCTATCACTTTTTAAATGCCTGATTTTTTTCTCCCTATTTGGTTTTCAGCTGAAATAGCAACACATTTTTCCCTTTATGTATTTGTGTTTTCTTGTTTTCTTGCCTATCTTTAGGCTGTAAGCTCTAAAGATAGAACTTTACATCATTTCTACCTTGTTCACAGTTGTATCCCCAGCAGCTACCATGTGAAGCACATTCTAGGCACAAAACATATATTTGTTGAATAACTTATTGTCATGGAAGTATCTTTCATAGGCAAAATTCATTACAAATGGAAAGATAGGTTTCAGAAAGCATTAATATTGTATATGTTTATAATGTTAGTGAATGATGTTTGAGTAAATTTGAAGATCTCACTGTCTTTATTAGGCAATTCGTGAATGGGGCAGTATCCCATCTATCAATAAGAATGACACTCTAAGGGGGTAGTACAAACTAGAAAGTTTTTATAGGAAGAAGGGTGGGGCAAGAAAGCTATTAGCAAAAATAATGAAAGGATTATTCTTAGGCTAGGCCGTCTTCTTTTGGAGACAAGGGGAACTGCATGATTTTTAAACTGCAGATCACCTCTTCTTCTTTTGGGGAGTGGCAGGATGGAGAGGCCAACGTGACAGATTACCTCATTGGTGCTTACTGGAAAATTTCAAACTGGTTGATTAAGGCTACGTTTCTGAAGGTCAAAACTGCACTTAGGTTAGGTATTAAATCTAGGTTTGGTATCCTGGGCTTCAGCACAAGTGATGACATTTTGGGCCTGTGTTTTTTTCTGTTTAACTATATTTACAGTTCATATGCCTAACGTGAACTGATTACACATGATTAAGTGACATGTGTTTGATATCACATTTTTTCTTATCTGTATCTTACATCAATGTCATCTCAAAATTCCTTATTACATCCCATAATCTGAAGAGTTATAATCCAAACAGACATCTGTGTCACTCTTTTATATGAATATCTCTATTCAGTACACCAATGCAATTATTTAAATTTTCTGCAGAGAATAATACATGAAAAGAATATTAATATATAGGCAACTTGAAATGGTCAGTATAAATTTATGCATGCATTGTATGCATAGATGTGTTACAATCCAAAAGAAAGATGTTACCATAATATATCTACTGCATATAAGTCAAATCATTAACTAGCAACAATATATTAAGCAACAATTAAGAGTTGGTATAATTTTTTTTTCATTTGAATTAAGGAAAACTAGCATGAAAACCAGATTGAAGTCTTAATATTTTCTCAATTTATAACTTTTCTCACTATCTTTACCTTATTTTGCTAGTTATATTTGTATATTTGAAACAGTTGTATATTTGAAATTAAGATTTAATGATACTTTATTTTCTAACCTTTTATTCCATTTAACTTGTTCCTAGAAATGTTACTAGGAATTTTAATTTTCCTTGAGATTATAAAATATTTTAAGATGTACTATAATTCAATATTTTTGCTTTTAAAAATATATCAACCTTCTAAGACCTACTGAATAAAACAAGAATAGATGCATTAATTTCCCCCTTTTTAGTATCAGATTGAAATTTTTCCCAGGGATTTCAATTTTAAACAGTTATGTCCCACTCAGTCCATTTTTTTTTTTTTTGTCTCCAGAAGATTGATTATTGTATGCTCAGCACTATATTCCTCACCCTGTCTTCAGAAGAGTCCTGCCATCTGTGTGTTCCTTTCCAGAATATTTCCTCCAGGTTGACATCTCCATTTAGAATTTAGTTACATGATTGAGCTTCACTGTGAACCAGACTGTGATTGTGGTGATAAATTTCTTTTCTCTGGAAGGCTGCCTCTCAAATGTTTATCAGTTAGCAAGTAAAGCTAGTCAGTTCTAGGTCTTGCTCATTCACCCAGAAAACAGTATTCTGGAAAGATAAAATTACTTAATGCACACATGATAATTACCATGTAAGCCTGTTTCGACGTTATAGAAATAATTTAAAACACTATTATTCGTTTACATTGCCTTGCAAGACATAGAGTTTCCTTTTCATTTTAAAATTATTTCCTTTGCTTTTTATTCTTCCACATCACAAACTTGAAGATCTTATTTGTATAGGAAGAAAAGAATCCTTGTGAATATAAACATGAACAATTCATCGAATTCACTTTTTCCTTGAAAAATTGTATGTGCTCATTTAAGAAATTATTGTTTGAATTTTTGAGAAAAAAACATGTTAGGGAATGAATTAAATATAGATAAATTAATGAAAACAAAATATATTTTAAATTTTTAAAACAAAAATCTATTTTGGCTGTAAAGCTAGGTAGGTTTATGTTTAATCTAGTTCATTAGGTCCATGGTATATAAACAACTTTTGTTTATTATGCATTTTGGCAGGGTAATAAGCAGAAAAACAAGCTAAGAATATAAAGAACTGAATTTGTACAGATACAGGTTAAAAAATGTTGGGAATATTTTCTTAATCAGATAATGTTTTAAAACATGATAAAGCAATATAACCACTAAGAAAGAACATAAAGCATCCATAAAACAATGTTTCCCAGGATTTTATAAATATTCTCTGCAGCTTAGAATTTTGTAATGTAGAGAAAACACATTTTGTGATATGGCTTAGCAATATAAAATTAATGGAAGAAATTGGAGAAACCTACTTTATGTAGAAAGAATGTGCTGGGAATATTTATAATACAAAAGGCTGAGGTATACAATCACACAAAAACATTTTTGAAATGCAAAGGAAGGCACATATGAAATGTTACATTTCACCTGTATTGCAAATTTCTGTAGAGCCAACCCTGATCCTGATAATCAAGAAATAAATCTAATCATAAATACTATCATAGACACAGCAAATGGTGATTAGTCTTGATATAATATTATGTAGTTAACTGGATCACCTACTTACAGTTACTGTGTAGGTCAGTTGGGAATAATCCAGTGGTTATCTCATAAATTCCCTAGTCTGCTATGTGTGTCCAGGAAAATGTTATCATATTCTGGAAAAGAGAAAGAGAGGTGAAATTTCTACAGGAGAATTATGATTCTTTGGTCAGGAGCTGTAGGAGCCACTGTAAATCTGAAAGAGCCTTTTGTCATGCACCAGAAGCCAACAAAGGACTAGGACTAGCCTTTGGGTACCCAAGAGTTTCTGCTCCAGGAGTTGGGAGCAGAATGGGTCACTCACAATGGCCATAGTGAACACAGGATCTAGTCTACAGGATTGTAACTGCTGAAGCTTCCAATTTGGCATTGTTACACTTTGGTATCAGGATGAAAAAGCCCTTCCAACCTTTCCTGGCCTTGCAAGACCCACAGCCTGCCAGCTTTGTTTCTTCCCTGCATTGGTCTGGCAGTTGCAATGGAACACAGGTCTCCAAAGTACTTCCTGTCTCTATGGAAACTGGCAAGAGCACCAAACTGATGGCCATGTTCTATAGTGGCTGGGCAGAGGGGTGGCACAGAAGGTGGATAGCAGGTGTTATACTCTATAAGGCGAGCTGAATCTGAGAGGATGGAGTAGAATCAAAGAAAAATAAATTGTATGTGGTAGCCTAGGGAAATGGAATACTTAAAGTTTTTCAGACAAACCTAAAAGTTGGAATAAAAGGAAAAAATGACTGGAGAATTTTAAGTGTTTGAAAGAACAGAGAGGCATTCCAAAAGTGGAAATATTTTGCACTTAGTTATCAGTCTTAATGTTTCCTCTAATTTCCCTTCTCACATGATAGAGCATGCATCGTAGTTCTCTTGAGAATTATAAGCCTCCTTTATTGACATTTGTGCTTTTCAAACCAATAGGCTTTAGTATGCAATGTGTGTTTCAGTCCATACAGCTACTGAGCCACAACTTTCACATTAGAAATTTATTTGTTTAGAATGCCTTCAGTAATTTAGTGGAAGTAATAGCATGCTGTGTGAGCATTTAGATATATTTTTAGACTTTAATTTAAGCAACAAGAATGATCTTGAACTTTCTAAAATGCAGGTTCTTTGTGTAAATGCCCCAAACCAGATGATAGAACAGATGAGAGAGAGAGAGAGAGAGAAGCACAAAGCTGTGAATAGTAGAAGGGAAGACCCTAAATAATAGTAGACTATCTGTTGCATTAAATAATTTTGTAGACTAGTTGACAGTTTTTGCTATGTATAAATATATTCCAAAAGGAAGGCTCAAAATATGTGGCATTTTTTTATGTCATGAGGAGTTTACACTTTTTTATTGAAAAACTGCATCTTAAATTCTCTTCACATCTTGTTCTTACTTGTTTCCATTCATTGTTTTTAAATATGGTTCTTCCTTTGAGAAAGTTTTGCTCATTTTCAGGGAGGAAAAATAATGAGGTCCTCAGTTCCTGTCAAGTAACCCACAAAATTTGATCATTTACCCTGAAAAATCACTAACTGTTAACTCCCTCTCAGATGTGCAGAGCCTCAACTTCTGCCTGTCTGTCTAGATATATCTCAGGTGGTTATTGCTCTTAGTAAGTAAGCACTCATGCACAGTGTGCACTTATCCACCGTTGTGGCCCACATTTAATCTTTAGCACAGGAAAAGAGATGGAGAAAGCCGTTGCTTTCACTCATCATCTGTTCAGGAGATAACAAGGCTTGAATAAAACCATTTATGGCAGCAGAGCCATGCTTTGGGATCAGTGTTCAAGCATGCATCTTTACCTGTCTGTTCACTTTCAACAATATTGCTGGCTTCAAATATCTCTCTTCACTGTTATGCTTATTGCTTCTCTATGCTAATGGCACATCACGGCCTGCCACCAAGGTTGAGGTGGTCATAATCTTAGAATTTGTCTCTTTGTGTTCTGTGTGACAGTGTGCTAGGTTCTTGGTGGTCAGACAGGAAGGCATGCAAGAAACGTGTGAGGGAAAGACAACTCTTAACTAACTGAGGTCAACAGGAGTCAAGTTTCAGTTCACTTGATTTTGAACTTGGTAATTGCTAATCTAGACAAAGCAAAGTTTGAACCAATCTTTTCTTAAGTGTATGACAAGTGGAAACATTGAAGAAATAATGGCAACTATTTAAAGACAGGGTCAGGAGAGCTGACCAATCATTCTTCATTAAAGTGTCATTCACAGCAGTAAATTAGCAAATTATTTACATATAATTACTGAAAGTGACCTAAATGGTTTTCAACCAATGATGCTAGTTAGAGAGGAGTAAACTCAGCAGCCTAAGAAAAACTAGCAGTTCAATGGGGGGAGGGATAAATTAGGAGGTTGGGATTAACATATACACTACTATATATAAAATAGATAACAGAGACTTACTACATAGTGCAGGGAACTCTACTCAGTTCTCTGTAATAACCTATATGGGAAAAGAATCTGAAAAAGAATAGATGTATGTATATGTATAACTAAATCACTTCACTGTATACCTGAAATTAACACAATATTGTAAATCAACTATACTCCTATATAAAATAAAAATTTAAAAAAAATTTAAAAACCTAGCAGTTCAATATTACTGTCCAGGAGCAGAGAAAAAGGGAGCTCATTTTATTGGGAGAATGGTGGGGGGCAGGGGAAAAAGACTGTTGGAAAGTGATATGAGGGAAAAGGAGAAAAAACAAAGAAGAGACTCACAGTATGAAGAAAAAGAACTTCAAAAGCAGAAGTATACCGCATTGGAGGGAGTTTATTCGTTTTTCAGAAAAAACAATAACAACAACAAAACAACTGTATGCTAAAAATGTATGTAACAGCCCCCTCAAAAAGCATTGAGAGTGGCCTTTTCAGTGGTGTTCTGTAAACGTTTAACCACTGGCTCTGTAGGAAAACATTGACTTGCGTTGTAAGCCAATTACCATGGTGAAAATACTCCGAGTGTGGTCAGTTTCAAGCTACCAAGTTATGTTATCACCGAGCATAAAGGGAGAAGACCTGCAGTCAGTTGAGTCTCTCACCAGTTGAGCTGGTGTCAGTTGGCTCTAGCATATCACTGCTTTTACTTGAATTTCAAATATTCCTTCACTTATTTAAAAATAGATATAAGTGGTCTAAATGCATCTTAGAAATGTTTGACTCCAAACTATATGTTTCTTTTATAACAGCCACTGAGTCAGAATTAAGCTCACTTTATTTTCAAAGTGACTCTATGGTTACACATGTGAGGTTTGAAGACTGAGGGCAAAAGTTGAATACCTGGCTGCCACACTTTCTAGCCATGTGACTCTGGGCACATCATTGAATGTTTCTTTGCATCAGTTCCCTGTCTTCAAGATTGAGATGATGACAAGGTTGGCATGAAGATTAAATCATTGATAATGGAAATGCACTTCGAATAGTGCCTAGCATATTGTGAATGCTCAGTGAAGATTTGCTGTATTTTTCATATATTTACTGCTGGCTTAGTGATGGTTGAGGGAGGAGGTAACACAGAAGAGCACTATTAAAATGGATGTTGATGCAAGGGAAATTGGACCAGGAACGGAAGATAAAATGTTTTCCATCTCAGAGGTATATCTACCTAAGAGGGCTTCGGTATTATATTATATTTGGTATATAGTATATATTATTATACTTAATATTCAAAAAAAGTTAGTGTTTTCTATGGTTTTTTCCCCTTGTGGAGCATAAATTTATCACAGTCTGTCTTTTTGTGTCCCATTTTGGGAGCTGACAATGGTATTCGATATGTCTGTTCTACAGCACCATCTGTTATATCTTATGTACAGACCTTAAGATTTTTAAGCAAAACTTTACAAAAAATGTTTTAAGACATGATACTGATAAGGCTTTTATTATTTAATTTTCCATATTTTTTTTTCTCATTGAGGAATTAGTCTCTCCTTCTGCTCCTCCGTTTTGACCATGAACAAATGCAGCAGACTTGAGTTACTTTAATCATTCTATTGTCACAAATTCCCCTACAAATGCCAGCAATTGCTCCAAGGGATGCTTTCATTTTGTACAGTGAGTGCCTAGTGCTCTAATCACAGTACAGAATGTTAAGCTATGTAGCTGATTCTAAGGTAAGTAAGATGCCCTAGTTACCTGACCCTTAATTAGTTTAGAAACAAGTAAGGGGGATTGATATTTATGCAAAAAATTTAAAGAAATAAATACAAGGAAAGGAGGAGGAAAATGATGGCCATAGGTTGCCTGGAAAAATAGCCAGCTTCTACAGTTCCAAATTGGAAGTTCTGTTTCCTTTAAGTCTCATCATAAACTTGTTTGAAAACAAATGACTCCTCTGAAACCCGGAATGGAGGTGAGCTTAGCCAGAGGAAGGATCTTTTTAAAATTGCAACAAAAAGAATAAAATACCTAAGAATAAACCTACCTAAGGGGACAAAAGACCTGTATGCAGAAAACTATAAGACACTGATGAAAGAAACTAAAAATGATACAAACAGATGGAGAGGTATACCACGTTCTTGGATTGGAAGAATCAACATTGTGAAAATGACTATACTACCCAAAGCAACCTACAGATTCAATGCAATCCCTATCAAGTTACCAATGGCATTTTTCACAGAACTAGAACAAAAAATTTCACAATTTATATGGAAACACAAAAGACCCCGAATAGCCAAAGCAATCTTGAGAAAGAAAAATGGAGCTGGAGGAATCAGGCTTCCAGACTTCAGAGTATACTACAAAGCTACAGTAATCAAGACAGTATGGTACTGGCAGAAAAACAGAAATATAGATCAATGGAACAGGATAGAAAGCCCAGAGATAAACCCATGCACATATGGTCACCTTATTTTTGATAAAGGAGGCAAGAATATACAATGGAGAAAAGACAGCCTCTTCAATAAGTGCTGCTGGGAAAACTGGACAGCTACATGTAAAAGAATGAAATTAGAACACTCCCTAAGACCATAAAAAAATTAAATCAAAATGGAATAAAGACCAAAATTTAAGGCCAGACACTAGAAAACTCTTAGAGGAAAACGTAGGCAGAACAATCTATGAGAAACAACACAGCAAGATCCTTTGTGACGCACCTCCTAGAGAAATGAATAAAAACTAAAATAAACAAATGGGACCTAATGGAACTTAAAAGCTTTTACACAGCAAAGGAAACCATAAACAAGATGAAAAGACAACCCTCAGAATGGGAGAAAATATTTGCAAATGAAGCAACTGACAAAGGATTAATCTCTAAAATTTATAAGCAGCTCATGCAGCTCAATATCAAAAAAAAAGCAAAAAAAAAAAAAACAAGCAACCCAATCCAAAAATGGGCAGAAGACCTAAATAGACATTTCTCCAAAGAAGATATACAGATTGCCAACAAACACATGAAAGGGTGCTCAACATCACTAATCATTAGAGAAATGCAAATCAGAACTACAATGAGGTATCACCTCACACCAGTCAGAATGGCCATCATCAAAAAATCTGCAAACAATAAATGCTGGAGAGTATGGAGAAAAGGGAACCCTCTTGCACTGTTGGTGGGAATGAAAATTGATACAGCCACTATGATGAACAGTATGGAGGTTCCTTACAAAACTAAAAATAGAACTACCATATGACCCAGCAATCTCACTACTGGGCATATATCCTGAGAAAACCATAATTCAAAAAGAGTCATGTGCCAGAATGTTCATTGCAGCTCTGTTTACAATAGCCAGGATATGGAATCAACCTAAGTGTCCATCAACAGATGAATGGATAAAGAAGATATGGCACATATATACCATGGAATATTACTCAGCCATAAAAAGAAATGAAATTGAGTTATAGTGAGGTGGACCTAGAGTCTGTCATACAGAATGAAGTAAGTCAGAAAGAGAAAAACAAATACCATATGCTAACACATATATATGGAATCTAAAAAAAAAAAAAAAAAAGTTCTGAAAAACCTAGGGGCAGGGCAGCTATAAAGACATAGACATAGAGAATGGACTTGAGGACACGGGGACGGGAAAGTTTAAGCCGGGAAGAAGTGAAAGAGTGGCATGGACATATATATGCTACCAAATGTAAAATAGCTAGTGGGAGGCAGCCACATAGCACAGTGAGATCAGCTCAGTGTTTCGTGACCACCTAGAGGGGTGGGATAGGAAGGGTGGGAGGGAGACACAAGAGGGAGGAGATATGGGGATATATGTATATGTACAGCTGATTCACTTTGTTATAAAGCAGAAAACACACCATTGTAAAGCAATTATATTCCAATAAAGATGTTAAAAAACTAAAAAAACAATTTAAAAAATTAAGACTAAGAAACTCAAAAAAAAATAAAATAAAATAAGCCTCAATGATATGATCAATGAATTTTAGAAATTCTTGTTGATGGTAAACAAGATGAGTACTATACCACACCTAGACTGCCTTCTCCCTTGCCATCATACTCTATCCTAGTTTCTGACTGGTTTGCGGTAACTCCTTAGCAAGTTTCTCTTCCTCTGTGCATCTTTCAGATGTTGATTCATACAAGGCAAGGCATGTAGTAGGGCCCCCAAAATACTTTTTTGATGAATACATTGAGGATGAATCCTTAACTTTGTAACATACTAATTTTTCTAATTGGAAAACTTAGTAATGTCTTTAAAAAGACTCTCTGAGATTGAATTAAATGACAACCTGTCAACTTTGAGCCAGGAGGAGTTAAAAGAGAAAAGTAGAAGCTAACTTGATGCTGTCTCCAGGTTAAAACCAGAAGTAAAAGGCAGTTCAAAGCTTTGAGAAGAAGTTTGACTGCCTACAACACTGGCTTTTGAATTGATTTTGGAAACCACATATACTAAGGGTATTCAGGAATAGTAAATTCTCCATATGAGTTTGCTCTTTATTGGGAAAAACTAAATTATTTGACTGCAGGGATTTTAGGCTGCAAGTTCCCAGGGAACTGAAGTCAGAATCCGTGTGGGGAGAAGATGGAGGGAAGCTGTCCTAATCGCCTACCTGGAAGGACAAAGTTTAGGTGTGCTAGTGTCTGCAGAGTCCCTGGAATGTAGAACACCATAACAAATATTAGTTTCTTCTATAGGCCAATAAGGAAAGACAGAAATAATTATAAAATGTAAGTTCTAAATAGGATAAGATATTTAAGGACAGTTAACATTGATATCTTCCCTTATTTGATTTTAATGTTATAATTGAAATTTTGAGGACATAGTTCAGCTAGGTATGAATTCAAAGTTTCATATTTAAAACAGTACTTTTTTTTTTTCCTTTCATTGTTGTCTAATTCACATTTAAACAAGTAGTGATATGACCCAGTAGCCTTTGTGGAAAAATAAGAATAAAATGTTGAAATTTCAGAACAAACTCCAACTGGTTCATTGACTCTGTTTCACCATGGAAAAATCACTTAACCACCCAGTGTCAGTTTACCCATCTGTGAAATGAGAAGGATAATATTTTCATATGGGGAAGTTTTGAAAATTATTTTGCAAATGTAGTGGATGAAATTGTTGCAAGCATCACTGCTCTTTTTCCACTTTAAGGAAGCAGACAGTATTATTTATGTACCAGTTGATAGTCAAATTGTCATCTGGGATGAACTATGTGTATTTATTAGCAGTTATGTGCTTTTTATTACTTAAAGGATCCCCTACTCCCCTAGATTTCTCAGTTTATGCATTATGTCAATAACTGGGCACCTAAGCAAAGTATCTTAAAAACATTCTGAGCTTCATATTTATGAGCTGCTAATTTGATATCTTTGGTAATTACTCCTTCTTTCGGTTTAGCTCATTTTCTCTGATGTGGTTTTTTACCTCACCTCACTCCACAAGATTGATAGCTCTCCATGTTTGCCTGCTAGAGGTCACCTCTGAGCTGAAGGCAAAACACATCCCATTCTGGCTCCCTTGACTTTGAAGTCAACTATCAAAGAGTTTATTCCAGACATTGCCTAACCTCAATTTAAAAACTCCACCCTAAAGATTACAGGGAGATATCCTGGGGAGTTGCCATAGTGACTCTAAGAGGTTGGCACTGAGGAGACAAAGCTACTGATAGCAGATTTTTATACTTGATAGGCTTAATTATATAACGTGGTCATGAACCTCTGTGCTTGTGTCATTTAGGTCTGGAAAGAAATTTTCCCCTTCAGGCTCTTCTCTCTCTTATGGTGCCAATCAACAGGCTTCTTGGTAATAAGATTCTTTATGCCAATAGCTCCAGCATAACCTCAGGTGGTGCTTGTAGTAATGACAGGATCATTACAAAACTAAAGAAGAAAAGGAAAATATATTTCATGGGTTTGATTAAGTTATCATAATGTTCTTGCATATGTACATTATCCTTGACTTAATAAACTACCTTGCTCCCATAATAGTATTTTAACCTGGCTTTAGAAAGTCATTTTTTTACCCATGTTGATAATTGTTACCAAACTTTGCAGAGTTCATCTCTAGATCATCTTGCTGCAGTGAAATTTACATATTATGTTTCTGTGTGCAAGAATTTTGTTTTAACTATTAGAAGTGCTTTTACTAAGTAGTATTATTACATGAATTACTTTAATAAATTGGTATAACACTTAGGAAGATAGAATTCATTACATTCTAATGATATCCAAATTGACAATGGTCATTTATAGATATGTTTTTCCTTGATTATAAAAGAAATATATATTCATTGGAAAAAACATCAGGAAACTACAGAAAGGAACAAAAAAGAATATTGTCTCTATCTCCTGGGCCAGAGTAATCACTGTAAGATTTTGATGGATATTCTATAAGATGAACACTTTTTGAAGAATACTTACATTGTTTTCTCCAGCACATTTTATATTTCTAAAAACAGCTACGTCTACAAGAAACCCTGGTGAAATAGGATTCGTTTTTTATTTCTTCTATCAGAAATTGAATCTAAAGTTGTAGTATCCATATTTTATAGGCTTTATTCAGGATTATAAAAGCTACAAGGAAACTATTTTACCTGTTTCTACTGCTGCTTTTAAAGAGTTCAATTCATCCAAAATTATTATCTTCAAAGATAATCAGGTCTAGCACCATATAATTAATGCAAGGCCAAGGGAAATTAATGATAATCATGTTACTATTTAAATATAAATCTTCATGTGTGCCTAGGAGGAGAAGAAGGTTTTCTGGAGCATGTGAGGGAATATAAAGGAGTCCTAATGGTATGTCAAATTGTTGTCTTCTGATTAAGGGTTTTCAATTATTTTTTGCCTTTTTGTAATATATAGTTTTGCTGTTCTTTGGTTGTTTTATATTTTACTTGGAATGAGGAGTTAAGTCCATATAGCTCTTGGGAAGTTAATCATTTTAGAACTTTCTTTTAATCAACCTTTTCTTTAATCCCCTTTTAGGCAGCCAAGGACAGTTTCCACTCACACAGAACGTAACAGTTGTTGAAGGCGGAACTGCAATTTTGACCTGCAGGGTTGATCAAAATGATAACACCTCCCTCCAGTGGTCAAATCCAGCTCAACAGACTCTGTACTTTGATGACAAGAAAGGTGAATACATTTTCTTTTAAATGTTTTAATCATATTCTAAAATACCCTAATTATAATGAATTTATTTTTCTGAGATGATTCAAATTATTCCTTTTGATTACCAAACTGCTGCTGCTTGTATTTAAACATGTTAAATATTAAATACTTTAGTTTGCAAGTCATAAACACTAAAGATAACCTGTGTCAACTTTTTAATAAAATAAACAGTTCTAATTCTGTTTCAAAAATAGTTTTATGCCTTCTCTTAACAATTATCTTCTCTCAAGATACCACATGATTTTGTTTTCTTGTAGATGCCTTTCGTATAGATTGAATATTTTTTCCCTCACTCCTGGCAATAGGATATGTTATTTTTATTACTCTTAGTTAAAATATTTAGAAGACACTTTATGATTTTGGAAAGTTCTGTGCTTTCTCATGAATTCAGTTTGAAAGTAAGAATTACAGAAATGATTCCAATAAAAAGTTTAAGTTACTCCATGTTTCCAAAATAAACTGAAATTAAGTAAGAAACTGTATTTACAAGTTGAGTTGGACTTCAGTGATTAACTGGGCTTTCTAATTGGATGATAGATTTTGATTAAACATTTTTAGAGAACTAAGACAATTTATGTTATATAATTCAAGCAAACAACTAAAAATGTATACTGAATTTCTAAGCTGTCGTCCATTGTTATAAACATTGGGAGAAAATGAGTTCATAAAATGTAGTGAAAATATGGAGCTGTTGCTTTAGATACGTTTAAATTATATAGGATATAAATATCTGTATAATAGCTATTCATCATGGTCTTAATTCTGTGGCCTAATTAGTTGACACATAAACTTAACTATGACAGAGGGTTAGGAATGCTAGCATTTGTTGTTCTGGCTAGCTCCCTCCCTCCCTCCCTCCCTCCTTCGCTTCCTTCCTTCCTTCTCATTACTCTATGTCGGTACAAAAATTAAAGCTCAGGGATACAGAACTCTGGTGAGAACTGACTTGCTAAACCCAAAGCTTCTCAACCTCAGCTGTATTTTACAATCATTTGAGATGCAAGTAAAACACTGTGATACTGCATATGCCTGAAAGATTCTGTTTGGAAAGCTCCTGAGAACAATTGGCAACATAATGTGAGATAGAAATAAGAACAGAGCTATGGATAAAGCTGTTAACAGTAGCAGCCACCTGTAGAAGCTGATGCAATCAGTGACACAGACAACCTTTCATTTTCTCTATTGTTCTCCTGAGCAGTTGTCACTTGCACAACACGTACGGGTTACTCTAGTCATGCTAACTCACGCTAAGTTTCTGCACTTAGGCTCTGGCACAATTTAGCACATTTGTTTGCTCGAGATAAGCCTTAAGACTGAGGAGGGCTAGGCAGGTAAATGCAGACAAAAAGACAGTACGGGAAAATCGTGGTATGAAATCTTTAAAAAAAATGCTTTTATTTTCAAACCCTTGCATTTGAGAGACATCACTGTCAAGGATCCCTTCCACTACATGACAAGGAACCAAACCAGGGACTTGTGAAGGAACAAACATGTGAATTTGCCATTTATGAAAGGTTTCTTTATTCAATACTTTTCGTTATTCTGTTGCAACTGATGATTAGAACCACAATAGAATTAGAAAAAGTCTAATATCAAAAATAGAAACCTCTTATACTATACACACGCAAACACACACACACACAGATTAGCTTTTTACAGCATAACTCTAACCTGTTAAGGCAATAAGGAAAGAAAAAATGAAATAAAGCAAATGCATGCTTCAACAATTCATATGATCAGATGTATCCAGTATTTTGTAGCAGTGTAATGATACAGGGATATTGCTAAATATCCCAAATATAACATGATAGGTTTTTCTCACCATGATTATCCTTCAGAAAAGAGGGGCTTTCTGGAAACAAATTCTTTACAAATCTAGTATTTTATTTGAAAATAAAAGCATTTTATTTTAAAGATTTCGTATCACAATTTTCCCCATACTGTCTTTTTGTCTGCATTTACCTGCCTTGCCCTCCTCAATCTTAAGGCTTATCTCGAGCAAACAAATGTGCTAAATTGTGCCAGAGCCTAAGTGCAGAAGCTAAGTGTGAGTTAACGTCACTAGAGTAACCCGTACGTGTTGTGCAAGTTGACAACTGCTCAGGAGAATAATAGAGAAAACGAAAGGGTTGTCTGTGTCACTGATTGCACCAGCTTCTACAGGTGGCTGCTACTGTTAACAGCTTTATCCATAGCTCTGTTCTTATTTCTATCTCACATTATATTGCCAATTGTTCTCAGCAGCTTTCCAAACAGAATCTTTCAGGCATATGCAGTATCACAGGGTTTTAATTGCATCTCAAATGATTGTAAAATACAGCTGAGGTTGAGAAGCTTTGGGTTTAGCAAGTCAGTTCTCACCAGAGTTCTGTATCCCTGAACTTTAATTTTTGTACTGACATAGAGTAATGAGAAGGAAGGAAGGAGGGAGGGAGGGAGGGAGGGAGGGAGGGAGCGAGCTAGCCAGAACAACAAAATAGGTGCTTCTCATTGATATTACTGCTGCCACTAGGAGTCCCAAAAGGCATTCTGAGTAGTCTTTCATGCTCTCTGGAGACCCAGGTCTCTGAGGGTTCTGGCTGTAAGGGCTGAACAAGTATCTCAGGATGGTGGCCCATTGGTTCAACTAGAACTGGAAAAGCCTTTGTTGTTTACTTGGAATTATTAGCAAAAGAAAAGCATGCTGTGAGTAGGCAGTTGATGATTAGCTAAAGGAGACTTAAGCGGAACCCCTTTTCTTAGGAGTTTCTCTCAAGGAGGTTAAACATGAATATTCAGGAATTTCTTCACAAGGGAGATAGGTGTCTGGGGGTAATTGGCTAAAGTGAACCTAATACTGTAATGTTTTTTATTCAGGTGAAATAAAGAGGAGGGCAGTGAATTCAGGCTTTTGCTACCTTGAGCACATCTAATGTGATCAGTAGCTTTCCCCATTTACAACTGGAGAAATTGCGAGTCAGACACTCAAGGAAAATTTGTCCACAGATGTTCAGCAAATGACTGGTAATGAAGGGATTGGAATCCAGGTTGGCCTATGTTAGTTTTAACTAGAATGCCCCTGAGAACAAAGGTGTCGAGGCACCAGGTCACTTTAAATATAACCCAAGTGGCCTCTGCCTTTGATCTTGGCAGCTGCCTTTTAGTTAAAGAGCATCAGTTATTTTCAAACTGTTGAAGGTGTATATACAGTAAGACAGAGGGATACATTATAGTCAGCACTGCCCAGTAGAACTTTCTGTGATGATGGCAATGTTCTATATCTGCAAAACAGTTCTGTAGCCAGCAGTCATGTGTAGATACTTAAGTTAATTTTAAAATAATTAAAATTTTGGTTTTTTTAGTCACACTAGCCATATTTCAAGTACTCAAAAGCCATGTGTGGTTACTGTTTTGGAAAGCACAGTTCTAGATGATGACTCACTCTTTAGATGCCAAAATAGACCTTGTCCAATTCCAGCCTTGGCTGTAGAGTATGCATTTTCCAACGGAGAAAACCCCAAGTCATCATTAAAATGTATCAAATATTCAATAAATAAAATTTTACTGTTTAAATTTCACATATTTAATGGCAACATTGTAGCCTAGGAGACAAGGAGTCAGATCTAACTTCTAATTCTGCTTCTGATACCAACTGGCAGAGAAATAAAAGGGGCTCTTCAATATCCCACCAAATCAGATGTTCTAGTCTTTGGACCAGAATTGCATTTTTAACAATTTCTCTATCTACTTTGTTGTTTGCACCTGAAAACCAGAAATCATTAACCTATGAAGTAGATACTCAATTACAACTCCATTTCATTTCTGCATAGTTTTTATATGAAGACTTTTTCTATAACACTTAAGAAACTGCAAATCTAAATAGAAAATAAAAATCAAGAGGAAAATTTACAGGTTCTTATGGGTCAGAGGGACCTAGAGCAAATGTAGCTACTTGTTATGGACCTCTTTTTCTTTTTACACAGATTTTACCATATCTGTTATAAATAGTAGGTAAGCACTTGGGATAGAGTGGATATAGGGAGACAGGGAGAGTAGCGAGTTGAGTTCACTGAAACACCACGTGAATGCTGTGTGGTATTTGGCAATAGAAGTTTTTTTAAAAAAAATCAATTAGGTCATTGTGTTTGTTTCTCTGCCGGTGTGCGAAAAAACAATTGAAGTAGTACAATTTGATCACTTAAAGCTCAGGAAAGAACACTTCAATTCCTTCCTATTATTGACAGAAAATGCTTTGCACAGACATCTCCAGGAGTGCATAGTATATGCATTTAACAGACGTATCTCTGTGTGCTTGTATGTGTTTTTGTATAAAAATGTAAAATACGTAACATTTTGTGATACTACTACTTTACAGTAGTTTTGCTTTTTTTCATTATGCTTCAATGTTTCTCAAGAATTTCTTGAAGGAAATTTTATTCCTGAAGGAACGAAAATAAAATTTTATTAAGGGCATAGCCAAAACAACAACAACAACAACAAAAAAACCCCGCTGGTGTTAATTATCCAATTATTCTGCTGATAATTTTACATTAATACTGGGGATGATGGGAGAGGAGGAACATGAATAACGTGTCCTAGGACAGGCACCGATAAAGAGAAGAAAAATGAGATGAACCTGAAATGGAGGTATAAGTTCTCTTGGCTTCATGCCAGCCAGTGCCACCTGACAGTTTCTTTCTCCGCAACTAGTTTCAATCAATGTGACAGTCTTTAAAATAGTAAAGATTAAATCAGTAAAGCAGGTGTTAAAGTGGTCAATATTACCCTTCTTTTTGCTTTCTTAAAATAAATAAATAAATAAATCATGTATAGGTTACACGAAAGACGTGAAATAAGTGATGACAACTTACTCAATACTCTATAACTTTTGAATAACTTCAACATGGTTATCTTTTCTCATTGTGATTCACAACAACCCTGTATGGTCGGTATTCCCATTTTGTATATGAAGAAACCGAGGTTTGCAGGTTTGAATGACTTGAGTAGTAAGTGACAAAATGATGATGAGACCCGAGTTTTCTTAAGACAAGCCTAATTCACTTCATGCTATACCATTCTGATAAGGACTTCATTTTATTGTTTTTTGGATTTTTGTTGTTTTTTACATTTCTTGTGGAAAGTATCACTTCTTTTCGGTCTTTACTCCAAAGTTGCTGTCTCAATGATAGATCTCCTGAACACATCTCATATTTTAATAATTTCATTTTTATTGTAATAACAGATTTGCTAGCAAATGCATCCATATTAAATGAGTAGGAATCAGGTTCCCATTAGGAAATAAATGATACACTCGAGTTAATGAAGTAAGAACACACTATTTACAGGTGTACAGGCATAATTAAGGAAACATGTCAAGATGATGCAGCACCCAGGAGCTAGCAGCAGTGGGAAACCATCCTCGCCTCTGAAAGGGTGACAGAGGGAACTAAAGCTAAGTTTTGGAAGAAGACTTCTGGTTAGAAGCTGAGACTGATTAGGAAGAAGGATGTGTGGAAATATGTAAATTGACTTCTTTTTCCTCTTACCTTTTGATCTCTTATCAATGACTTCCATGGGCTGAGCCCAAATGGAAACCATAGGTCAAGGAATCCTAGGTAGTTTAGTCTTCCAGGGCAAAGAGCAGGGAAGATAATGGATCTGGAATGATAAGCAGAAAGTAACCAGCACAACTTACCAAGCATAAATAGATATTTCTCCCCGTACGATTTTCAGTAAAGATAATTTCTATCAAAAACCTTGTGTCACTCTATGTTCACAACTGCCTTCCATTGAATTGCTTCTTTTTGGGAGAATAAGTTGCAACAATGCAGCACCTTTCCAAAACACATTACTTTTTTTCAATGTTATATTCCTCAAATTTAACATACATGTTAAACTGTGTGCTATTAGATTTCTTAGAGAATAACTTGCTTTCACTTAATCTGCTAATGATAAAGCCATTATTGTAAATTCTTACTGAGCATAAGCAAAATTTTAGTTGTACATTATATGATTACTACCTTTATCTCTTTATGCTAGTTTAAAGTCCCGCAACTTTAGGAAAAACATAAAGATAATCCTGTACACTATAAACTGTATTCATTATGTGGTATCTATAACAGTGTCAGGATTTGGAACTTTGACATTCAAAGCTACAAATATGTGTGTGAACACGATCAGCAAATTTTAGTGTTTAAACATTTTAGAATTCAGCATAACTTGCATACTTGATATTATATTTTAGAGAGGCTAGGTTTCACTAATATTACTACTTTTTACAATATTTTTTGTATTTATTTTTGGTTGTGCTGCACAGCTTGTGGGATCTTAGTCCCCGGACCAGGGATTGAACTCACTCCTTCGGTAGTGAAAGTGCAGAGTCCTAACCACTGGACCTCCAGGGAATTCCCTGTAATGTTGTAATTTAAAAATAGAGACAAAATTTGTTGCAAATAAATCAAATACCTCTGTGAAAATGACCAAATTCTTGAATTAAGTTCTTTTAGTTATTGCACATTGCTGTTCACTAGCATTTTGTTGTTGTTGGTGGTGGTGGTGGTGGTGGTTTTTTTTAGCAAAACCCCATATAGAGAAAAGTTATTTCTATAACACGGAGCTATTTTATTCTACTTTCTCATCATTAACTTATATATTTATTCAGTCTTTCATTCAGTAAGTATTTGCTGACCATCTACTGTGTGATAGACACTGCACTAGGTGGTTTGCAGTTATTGTAGCTCATTGAATTTTGAAGAGTCTATTCTGTGTTGAATAGAGCTACTTGAAAGACAGCTTGTCCTAATTAAAATTTGATTTCTTTTGTCTTCCAATCATATATGTCTCTGGATACATAGTTTATAAATATGTTTGTATGTTGGTAAGACATACAGAGTCAGCACATAATCAGCAATTATTTCAATGATTTTAAGCCATCTGGAGAATGCCACTTTTTATGGTCATGGTAGTAGAAGTGGGATGATGGCTAGAGTCAGACTGGGTGGATGGTCAACACCATTGTGCCATCTATTTCCATCTCCCAAAACAATAAAAAAAAAAAAAAAAAGTAAGCAATGACCAGCCAGCTTCTGGGTAATTGCCTTGATATCTTTTGTGATACTTCATATCCTCAGTTTTGGGAATTAATAGTCCTTAAAGATAACAGGCATCACTAAGTAAATGTTCTTAATATATAAATATCTAAGCATATTTGATATTTAAAAGATTTCTAAGTCACAATTTCAGTTCAATTCTGTGAATATTAGTGAAATATTGCTATGTCCCAGGAATTATGCTGGTCATTGGGGCCACTAAAATAAATAAAACATGAGTTTTGCCCTTAAGTGGCAAGTTATCATATATCATCTACACATTGGAATGGTGGAGGGTATAGAGAAGCAATATTGGATCAAGCATTTTACAGGTAGATAAATGTAATTCTACTTGTTGCATAATAAGCCTCATTGTAGAGGATACAACATGTCCAAATAATTGATAAAAATATCCTACATGAATCTAGGAAAAACCCTGACTTGAAAATATACATGACCATAAAGCAGAAACTAACACATCATTGTAAAGCAATTATATTCCAATAAAGATGTTAAAAAAAAGAAAATATACATGATCGAAAACATACCTTTTTTGATAAAATTATTTTTTAAAGAAACAATTGTAAATAAACTATTATATGCTATTTGTCTAATATATGAAGTAACAGTGTACTGTACATGGACCTGATTTCCTTGTGACATACTGATATGGTCTCTGTGTTGAATAACCTTTTAATCAGGATCAGCAGAGAGACAATGGAGAATTTAAGATATTCTAATATTTTTTAAGTAAGTTTCAAAATAGCATTAGCATTATAGGTCCTTAGTAAGTATAAGAAAATCTTAACAGTATCAAAAAATACTGTCTATAACGTATAAGTTTAATTCTATTTAAAATTACATAATTTTGATTCATACCAATATAATTCTATTTTAGATAAAACAGTGTTTAAAGTTTTACTATTTGATTTTTTAGTGCGTTTTTCCCATTTTGTATTTTTTTTTAATATTTTACGTCAGGCTTTGAGAGAGTCATATCCCCCTATGGTGAATCTATATTGTAGAAATGGTGCCAATTTTTTTTTGTTTGAGGCTAATGAAAACTTAGCCCTAGAACACTGACATAAATGTCATTCTACTCCAAAACTTAGAGTCCACTGCATTTCTCTGTTCTAGTTTTAAATTCCCAGGAGAGAGAAATGAATTGGTTTAGCTTATACTAGATGCCTCTACTGTGCTTTAAGGTATAACTAGAGATGTGTGGCCATTGAGTCCAGCAATCACTATAATTTACATCCTCTACATTCGATGAAGGCCCCGCTCAATAGGCTCAAATATAGAATCTAGGCAGAATATTCTTCTGTCTTGATAGAATATGTTTTATGAAAATAATTATAGCATTAAGTACAGAATGAATAAGAAACCTCATTTAAACATTATTACTTGGGTACCACTAATAAGTGCAGCCTCTCTTTAATCCCAAGGAGCTTTTTTTATAAGTAACTTGGAAATATTGGTCTAAGAACCAAAAAGGAGGAATAAAAACACATATGGTCATTCATGAATGGTAATACTAATTAAAATACTATTAAACTATTAATTTATTATGGTTAAAAATTTAATGAGTATGATCTTTTCAATTCACTTGGTTTTCTTCAATTATTTTAGTTATTTCCTATATTTATAAATACTGAGTGTTTCTCTTCCTCCATGCCTCTTCAGGTGACATTTCTCCACTATTCAGACAAAATAATACAATTTAGAAATACCTTTTCCTGAATAAATATTTTTAATGTTTTGTTTTATATTGTGTGAGCATGAAGAGTTATAAATTAAAGTACTCTGCTTTCCTTAACTTATTAGTTCTTTAGCCCCAGCAGGCTCTTGTGAGTGATCCTTGGAAACAGCAGTAAATGAGCATTTTGTAGCACTGTGAAATGTAAGAGGCGGTGTTATTTTAGTACTGAAGTGTGGGTGTTTGTAAGAATTAAGTCTTCTGGTTTTATGACTATTTATGTTGAGACTAGTAGGTGGACTCAATTACAAATGGGAAATGGGGTAGGGGGAATGCTGAGTGATTGGTCTGTAATATTCACTTTAACATTTTAGAAAGAATGGTTATAGTTTAGAAAGAAGGATAGTAGTATGAATATAGATGTAACATGTTGTGTTTGGACTCTCAAAACCCTTTCATATATGTTTAGCCCACCTGTTTTTTAATGCTGAAAATTGCATGGTGTGAGATTGAATGGGCTATTTCCTAAATCTTGAATTATGATAAAAATATCTTCTAGGGACCAGTAACTGTGTTCTCCTATGGAGATGATAACTGGTTATTAGTCACTTATTTCTTTGTAACTTAAAATCCTACCTCCTAAACATTTGCAAACATTATAGATGGGTTGGTTGGTTGAGGTTTACAGGCTTGCTAGTCAGGGCAGCTACATTTGGATCCCAGTTTCACTATGGATTTGTATATGGTCTTGAAACAACCTTGACCAATTACATAAACCAATCTCAGTTCCAGCTTGTAGGCCTCTGAGGCCAATGGATTGTAAAGGGTCACCTGCTGCTATGTCCAGGTGTACAGGCTGAAACTCTTCTCAGAGTTTGTTTCATGTTTTTTTAAATGTTTGAAAATTGATACTGCAACATCAAAATAAAAAGAAAAACAAAGGTCTTCCATTGAAGTCTTAAGCAGTTTCTATCAGGAGGTTGAGATCTTTAATACTACCTTTAGCCTGAAAGTGGCTGTGAATGGGTACATACCTGAAATAGACCTTTTAGTTACTGGAACGTAAAGCAGAGACCCTGTATTTAAATGGTAATATTTAGCTTCACCATTTTCTAGGTGCTGTAACTATGTTGAAGGTGAAATGCAATGAAGGTTTCTAATTTGGAGGCTGAGTTGCTACCCTCAAAGCTTTGGGGAAAAGAACGGAAGTTAGGCTGAGAGAATTTAGGAGGAAAAATAAAGTTCGCTCCCTGCCCTCCTTGCCTCACTTCTGTTTAATTTTTTTTTTAATTGAAGTATAGTTGATTTGCAATATTATATTAGTTTCAGGTGTACAACGTGGTGATTCAATATTTTTATAGATTATACTCCAGTTAAAGTTATAAAATATTGGCTATATTCCCTGTACTGTACAATATGTCCTTGTAGCTTATTTATTTTACACATAATAGTTTGTGCCTCTGCCTCACTTCTTTTTATGTTGAGTGTGAGTTCCTATGGTGTGAGATTTTCATAAAGAGATGTTAAGGCTCTCTCACCTGAAGAGCTAACACTGAGTCCACGTGACAAGGAGTGGCACAGAGCAGGAATGAAAACCAGTCCTGGTGCCCCAACACTGGCTGACTGAACTGATTTCTTTGCCCCCTTCTATATACTGATTGGTTATCTAGCAAATCAAAACACACATTTCTATTTTGTTTATTACCTCCCTACTAGTTCTAATAATGTTTTGAACTTCTTTGGGTGTTTCTCATTGTACTAGCCTGCATTGTCTACAAATAACTGTGCTTCTGCCTTTTCAATAGCTACAGATCTACTTTTGTTTGCCTCCTTAGCATATCAGCTATAGTATACATCCTTTTAAAATTAGAGAAATAAAAGAAAAAGAATCAGTACTTGAACAGCTATGGGAAAGGAGGCTTTGGGTATAGAGGGATGAAAGGAAGATAAAAATGATTTTAGCAGCTAAGATATGATGCAATGATAACCTGGACCAAAATGAGAGCTAAGGAAAAAGAAAGAATATATTTGAAAGGTATTCAAACAAGGAATTGACTAGGCTTGGTCAACCCAAATTTAATTTCTAGTCTTCAAACCAGGAGCAAAGCAGTCTAATTTTGAGTAGCCGCACAATTGACTATCTTATTAGTCTACCACCATCTATTTATGTCAGAGGAGTTGTGACAAAGAAAATTAATTTTAATTCTCAGTTTCTAAGGGATTCTTAGATTATAGATTCAAAATAAATTAATATATATATCCATTTACTATATCTTTACAGTTTGACACCGCATGTACCTTGAGAGTAATTAAGATTCAGCCGTTCATTCAATAACACTTACTGAGCTGCTTTTTGCCAGGAGTTGTTGTAGGCTTTTTGAATGTAGCAGTGGACAAAACAGTCAAAACTCCGCCCTTGTGCAACTTACTTTCAAGTAGGAGGAAAATGACCATAAGTAAAATAATTAAGTACATATGTATTGATAGTTTGTCCAAGGGTGATGAATTCTATGAAGAAAAAAATTTACGAAAAGGAAGAGAGGAAGTGCCGTTTTAAATAAGGTATGAGAGAAAGCCTCATTAAAGAAGTGACATGGAAGCAAACACCCAAAAAAGAATAAAGAGCTAGACATGCAACTGTCTCTGGGGACAGAGTGCAAAGCAGAGGAGTGGCCTGAAATGGATGCTCTCTGGGTATGTTTGAAGAAGAGCTCAGCCAGTGTGTGCAGATCAGAGTGAAAGCATAGAATAGAAGAGATGAGGGCAGAAAGATAAGGATGCGGTGAGTGTGAGCAAGTGGGACCTTGTCGGCCATTGAAGGATTCTGGCTTTTTCTCTGATTAAAATGAGAAACCATTGGAGGGTGCTGAGCAGAGCTGTGAGGTGAACTTATGAACATTTTAACAGTATTACTCTGGCTATTATGGGGAGTACAGACTGTGATTGTTGATGGGGGATGGGATCAGAAGTGAAGAGACCAGTTAGGAAACTATTGCAAATAGACCAGGCAAAATATGAAGCTGGTTTGGACCAGAAAGATCACAATGAACATGATGAAAATAAGTGGACTTCTGTGTGTATTTTGAAAGTATTTTGACTAGCTGATGGCCACAATGTGGTGTAGAAGAGTAAAAGAGGAGTCACGTATGACTTAAAGGCTTTTGGTTTGAATACCTAAAGTAATGAATTTGAAAAGGAGATGGGCAAGATTGCAGGGGCTGGGGGTGGTGACTATTTTGGGGTAGGTTCTGATTTGGCCTTGTTACATTTGTGCTTATTTGTGCTACACATAGGAGAGGTTATATAACAAACAGTTGGGCATTTGAGTCTGGAATCCAGGGACTGATTCAAGTTGAAGATCTTAAACATTGATTAGGCATGTGCCATCAGACTGGATGAGTGGTCTAGGGAAGAGTGGTCCAAGAAATGAACCCTGGAATCTACCACTAACAACAGGTTAAGGAGGTGAGAAGGAAACAGCATGTGAATCATGAATTTAAATACTCTTTTCTTTTTTTTTTTTTTTAAGTTTACAAAACAACTTTCCATATATTATGGCATTTGGCCTATGGAATAATTCTGAAAAGCATGTAATAATAGAACTGAAAGTTGCTTAATATTTTCTCTGTAATTTAGTATTTGCAAACGTTCCAACTTTCATTTGTTTCCTTTGATGCTTACGTACATTATCATAC
Source organism: Hyperoodon ampullatus (assembly GCF_949752795.1). Lineage (NCBI taxonomy): Eukaryota > Metazoa > Chordata > Mammalia > Artiodactyla > Ziphiidae > Hyperoodon > Hyperoodon ampullatus. The sequence continues at coordinate 107,864,450 of NC_136918.1, read as the reverse complement.
ATATCCAGAAAATAAATTTGATGCTATTGTGGTTCCCTGCATACACCATGTTTCTTCACACTTATAAGTGTTTTACATAAGGTTCTTTATCCTAAGTCTGCCCTTCCCTGTCTTATTCACCCTCAAAATCTTGTATAGCCAGGCAAGAAAACTTTGTCCTCTTTCCTAAGGAGGCATCAAGGTTAGGGAGAGGAGGTTCAGACATCAATGACCCTGCTAGGAAAATGGCATCTACCAGAAGGCCATGGGAGTGGCAGGAGATTAATCCCACGTTTGCCCTGGCCATCCACAGAAGCTTCTAAGAACACCTCCAACTTATTATGGGAATGAACCATCAACTTCCTACTCTATTAAGTTTTCTTCTATCACTGAAGAAAACAAAGTGAGAACAAGAACAACTATAGCAAAGCAAAATATTCCCTAAATCCTAATCTTCCCTTAGCCTAATCCAGTTTTCCTACAGGAACTAGAAAGGAGAGCTGTTTGTTTTTGTTGCATGCAGAGGAAGTTAGGGTGTGCTTCCTGCAACTTTCAGAGCAAGGTTCCAGGTGGGGAGCTACAGTAGTGACCACAACAAACTAACCTCTTTCATGGAGCCGAGTTAGTACTTCTCAAATACTCTGTGGTTAGGGCCATTTATTTTCCCTAAATCAAGCACAAGTCATACTTTTGTAAAGTATAATAAAAATGGATTATTATAAAATGAAATAATAAAACACACATAATGAAAGTCCAAACTTTTTATTATTACATTTCATAAACATAGCATATGAAACCAGAATTATAAATTGTATGTATGCATTGAGTAAGGGTGTATTGGGACTAGTACAGAGAATCGCTATTATACTTGTAATTTTTTTTTGTTACTCTGTAATCAACACAAAACAAAAAGTTATGAAATAAATAGTAATTGTTCATGTTAACAACCTATGCACACACTTTGAGTGAACATCATATATATCAATTATTTAAATATTTTAATGTGACACGTGCTTCCTTATTATTAATTTACCTAATCTTCTTGGATTGACTATAGCATGTTTTGCAGGGAATAATGTATAATCTAAACTATTTCCATGCTTTATATTAATAGTAGTCAGAGTAGAGAAATGAATCTCAGATAGTATGTTGGCAGGAATGGAAGAAGAGATTTTGAAGCAATTTCAGCAGTCTTAAGATAGTCATTTTAAACTTTTATCCAAAATGAGACAAATTTTGCTGTATTTTCAAAATTCATCATCAATTCTTTATTAGCAGCCAGTTCTAGTATTTATCCTGTAAATTTATAGTTAACTACATTTTTGATAAAAGATACTGCTTCAGGATCTATGAATACCTATATGTGGATCATTTTTGCTTGGAATGTACAATTCAAAATATCTTATTAATATTGTAAGATAGTCTATGATAACTTTTTTGCAAATGAGCAATATCAAGAGTATTATCATATTTTACTGATAATTATACTTAATTTATGGATCATGTCATAAATAATTGTAGAAAATCTGTTCTTTTAAGCTTCTAACTTTTGCTTTGCCCTTTGACCTTACCTGACATTGCAAAACATGTTACATTTCTTCCTTGTTAGTATGAAGATGATCAAAACACCAAATGTATTAGACAAATAAAGAAGGCTGGCTATCTAACTCACATATATAAAATTTGGGAATGGGCTGGTTTCTTATCTTGCAGAAACAAGAGCTTTTGTGTTGTTCAAACATTCTAGACAGAAATTCTCACATCTATAACTTTTGTGTCTCAGTGTGCAGTAGAGTTGCTTATAATCGACTTCTATCTTATCATATAAAAAAGAGAATAAGTTTGCATTTAATTCACAAATTTTACCACACTTCTAAGAAAGCTGGTATTCAGCTGATTTTTTAAATTGTGTAGCAAGACTTGTTTTTTTTTTGTTTTTGTTTTTGTTTTTAATGAAAGAAGGAGTACATTAGTTCACGGTCTGCATTAGCTCCTTAATCACAGTGCTCCAAAATGTTTCCCTGCCATTGTAGCTTGCCAGTCTACTTCTACAGAAAACTTAAGCCACAAAGCAAATTTGTTGACAGAGATCACACACTTGGAGGTCGTGGCAATGTCAAATTGCTGTAAAAGTTTCTAAGCGTTTATTCTCAGCTTCTGTAGTTATCTCTTTGCTGTTAAGTAATAAACAGTTTGTAACTTGCACTTTGAGAAGCACTGTTGTGTATGAAATGGAGATAACACCTACTTTGCAGAGGTGCAGTTAGGATTACCAATAATCTTGGAATAGTGCCTATCAAACAGTAGGCATTTGATTTAAAAGAACTATTAAATTGCATTATACAATATACTCTATTTTAAGCAAACCTGCAGTTTCAGAAAGGGGTAAATAAAATGCTTTATCTGAACGTAAAAATGTGAATAGTCTTACGGCGAAATGTATTTGTCTAGCTATACCTATGCGTCTTCATGTAGATATACAGAGATGTAGATAAATTATTATGAGTGCCTCCTGTAAGAAAAACTAACAAACTGCTAGAGAATGGTGACAGCATAGGCAGAGTAATTGTATCAAATTAGAGAGATCAGAAGAAACTCAAAACAGAAGACGGATTTTAGGACTGGCTTAAAAAGATGGCAGAACAAGTTGCTGCAGTTTAAGACAGCGCCGAAAGCTTTCTATGCATTTGCTGTTACACTCTTCTCCTGCCACATTTTTCTCCACGTAGGATATACTAGGGAAATCGTGGATAGTCTATTTTAGCTGAGAGTGTTTGAAAAGCATTAACTCATAGAGTACTCACAATGGAGGTATTGTTATATGCATTTTACTTATAAAGATACTGAAGCAGAGACAAGTTCAGTAACTTGCTTAAATTTGAAATGTGGGCAGTGGTACAAGGACATAATCCTAGGCAGTGTGACCTCACTTACAGCCTGTGCTACCCACAGGTTCCTGGGGAATAAGTGGGAGCTGAGAATGGAAAGGTTAGAGTGAATTTACACAGGGAAAATAATGGGCAGGGAGTGTTTCCAACACAACTCAAGGTAGGCCCACAGTACACAAAGTAAGCTGTGACAGGTGGCTGAGAGAAGGAGATATAACTGTCCTGTGTGCTGGGAGGGTCAAGTTGGCCCTGCCGTGCATGAGGAAGCAGAGCTACAAGCGGGGTGGTGGGGAACTAAGAAGGAAAGCAGGTTGGAGTCTCATTTCCTGCCTTGGTTACGTCTAAAAAGTATATGAAGGTAAAAATCAATTGTAAGTTTAAATTTTTTGAAGTGCCTAAAATCATCCCTGAATGTGAGAAGCTAGACTATCTGAGGAACGAGCAGCTCTGCATCCCTCATGTCACATTTCCGCTCTGGGGTATTTGCTTGCTGAGTGGGTATTTGCTTCTCATGTGGAGCAAGGCCAAGTAGTTCAATTTTGAGAGGCAGTAAGGACCCGAACCAGGAAGCAGGAAAGGAAAAGAAAATGCAACTGTGAGAAACACTGAGAACTTTGAATTTATACTGGCAATTAACTGGCCAAATATATAATTTAGGGGGAGTCATGGGTGAGAGACAATAATAATCAATGATAACTTAGGTCTCAAACTTCTGTGTATGTGATGCCCTAAACAGAAATAGGGACTTTAGGAGAAGATGAATATGAGGAGAAAGAGTTAAATTGATGAGAATAGGGAGACTAATGAATGTTTTTGAAAACTTTTTAAAGAAAGAGTAATTTGTATTGAAAATTATGATTTGCATACATAAATGTATTTTTTTAATACATTTATTTATTTATTGGCTGTGTTGGGTCTTCGTTGCTGTGCGCGGGCTTTCTCTAGTTGCGGCGGGCGGGGTCTACTCTTCATTGTGGTGCGCGGGCTTCTCAATGTGGTGGCATCTCTTGTTGCAGAGCACGGGCTCTCGACCCTTGGGCTTCAGTAGTGGTGGCTCGCGGACTCTAGAGCACAGGCTCAGTAGTTGTGGTGCACGGGCTGAGTTGCTCTGCGGCACCTGGGATCTTCCTGGACCAGGGCTCGAACCCATGTCTCCTGCATTGGCAGGCGGATTCTTAACCACTGTGCCACCAGGGAAGACATGAATGTATTATTATATAAACTGAAGTATGCTTGGTTTGGGTGTTTAAGAACAATATAAAACTAATAATCATTTAAAGTGAAATTACCATGAGAATACGCAGTAAAATCACAGCAGAAAACACATGGCACCATCAAAAGCTTCAAGTTAAGAGGATTTAATAATGAAGGTACTATTACAAAGGTGTAAGGCTTAAGGCAACCAACAAAAGGCCAATGACTCAGGGACCAAAAATGGGAAGCTAGTACTATCCCTAAGCCTGAAATGGCATGAGACCTTAACTGTAACCAAAACGTGCAGCCACTACCAGAGCCAAAGGAAATACCCTAATCCTCCCCTGCAGTCTCCTGCCGTTGCCTTTCTTTGTCTAAACCTAACTCTAAGCCTAAGCACGGAGGTTGAGGACTGAATGCTAGGGAAATGTGTTCCAGAGGGGTCAGCTGCTCAGGCTATATAGAGTACAAAAGATGAAAATGGTGAAATCAGACACAACCACAATAAGTAATAAAATCATTCACTGAGTAATCTTAAAAAGGATTATCTGTAGGATTTGTCATATATATTTTATTAATGTTTATTAAATGAACTTTATCTTTTTTAAAGTCACTATTTGCAGTTACTTTGAAGTACTAGGTCAGGTATTAAAGCTTATTTTCAATGTTATAAATGCTTTTTTAGATGTTTTCTTTACTGGCAAGAAAAATGCATTGCATTCAAATGATTTAGAGTATTAACTATTTTAATTAATAATTGCTGTGTTTCACAATCCTAGTAATAAATCTTTGGAAGTAAAATAATAAAGCTAAGAGATTAGTTTTGTAATTGTATCAAGACAGTATAATTACTGACCTTTGTATTATCACATACTTTTATAAAAAATCAGCATAATTAAAAAAACTCATTCTGATATGACTCATTTATTATAAATTTTCCAAGTACATTATCAATCACTTGGAACATTATACAGTATCAATGAGTTAATCATGGCATATGTGTAATTATTGGCAAGGCTGACTCTTTACTTTTTGTGTAAAGTTTCCCCATGTACTATTTCATGAACCAATACATTTAGAATTATTACTTTACACTTTACTTCTGTTAAAATAATGACACATCGCATGTTCACATTTTACTTATTAAAATAACAATAATGAAATTAATGGTCTTCATGATTGTAGGTTTTTTATAGTTTTTTTCTGAATACTTTTTGTATCACTTATTCTTTCATGGTTAGCATGCATGCGTAGAATAGGGATTGTTTTAATAGGCGGAAATTGTTAAGGGAAAATGTGAAATACTTCCTCTTTCTCTTGGTTGCAAGATGAAAAGATTCCCCCTACAGTTACCATATGATAGTGGAGAAATGAAGGATAGGGGGCAGAGAAGAATAAATACTTCTCTTTGAATTGAACCATGGGGAATTTCTGGAAGATTTACAACCATATTGGCTCATTGAATACTCAGATGGCAGAAAGATACTCTCAGTGTGTGCTCCTTTATTCTAATGAAAAAGACTATTAACCCACCTCAAAATGTATACTGAAAGTTTTATTTTTGTTAGATGGAGAGCTCTGTTTAACCTGTTTGGAGAATTGGACCTCTACTTGAAAATGAGCAACCACTTTTAAAGAAGTATCACTGCAATTACAAATCAAGTGGAAGTTAGAATTGACATAGTGTTGTTATATTCTGATTGCAAGATAAATGTAGTCAGGAACTGTTGAGTTCTTTATGGTCCAGAGATTATGCAGAAAATTATAATTCACTAAGTTACCCCAATTGACCCCAAAATGGAAGGTCACATAAGCAGGCTAGAAACTACTTCAAGGATTCTGAAAATCACCATTAATACTGCCTCTTTCAGTGACCTTAAAGTGAGAGTATTAAGGAAATCATAGCAGGTTTCATTGAGATCATTCTCTTTATTGAATAAAATTGAACATTTAAGTAAATGAATGATCATTTTTGGACAACCTAATATGAAAATATATGACCATAAAAACTTGATAGCCCTCCAGCAGTGCTTGTGGAAATTGCAATCTCTTACAAATGTTATAGTGTCTGGTAACTCAGTAGAAAATTATAATGGCTGTCTAAATTCTAGGACATTTCATTTCTAGAACATTTCATAAAATATGCATTTTTATTACTTTTTCAGGTGGATGTAATAATGTATATATACTGCATTGTGTAGTGGGCTATGTAGATTCATAGAAATACTATATTTTCTCTAGCATGAACTACTTCGACCAGAAAATTATAAAACTCTTTAGAAATTCAAGTGATTCTCAGTAAATTAAGCACTGGGGAAATTATTTTATTTATAGAAAGTTTAATTATTTTCAACCCATTTTATCACTTTAGGAATTCTTTTTTGTTGTTTGTTTTCTTATTGTAAAGGAGTCAGTCCAGAGGCTACTAAAGGGACAGTTGGTCAGAGAGGTTCACTTGAAATGCTTCACAAAGAAAGTCTTCCTGAGGCTTATTTTAATATAAGTGTTTAGAAAGAATAGTGAATGCTTTTGTGCTGTATTTTCCCCAAATACACTTAACCATATAAAGAAATCTCTATACATTTCTACTGGGAAATTTTATAGCATTTAAGCACTAACCATCTATAAAAGCTCTACTTTATTAAGAAAACAAAAGACTAAAAATAATGTTGCTATGATTGTCAAAGATTTCTTAAAGGCAAAATATCATGGATTTATTATTTATTTACACTTTTGCTTTTGACTCTGTTTACAATAAGAAAATTTTATTATATACTCACAAACTTTTTAATGTTCATAAATGTTACACTACTTGTCCTTAAGAATCGTTAAGTCTAGGAAAAGCAGGCTAAACAAATACTACCCTATATGCAAATCAAAGATTTCCATGGGGCTTTTAATTAGAGTTTTTAATTACATGGCTTTAAGAAAACTGGCTCTCACACAGCCAAAAAATATACAAGTTAAAAATCATCAATTAATGTGATGGACTTGGGTATAAACAGAAAAATCCACTTTCTGCTTCTTAATCACATTTCATATTGTGGCTTTGTGTTATTTTAAAATATTAGAGTTTTCTTTCTGAATCACTCTGTGTTTGCCAAGTAAATATTTTTCTGGGAATAATGATATGTAATTTTTCTCATCAATACTTATTCCTTTTTCAGTCTTATGATCCATGTCCTGAGTTTGGCTTGTACTTCCAGCCCCTGAATCAATAGAACGTGATGAATCTACTGGACACAGGGAGAAGAATGCTTACAATAGTGGCCTCATTTGCAGGGTTGGATACTACTTGGTCAGTTGTCCCCATTCCTTTTAAGGGAAAAGAAGGTTGGCCTTGGGTGGATAGTAATGGAATTAACATTCACAGACAATTTCTGTATATCACACAATAGTATTGAGTTTTCACAAACAACAACTTATTTTTAATCTCCTCAAATTGAGAATACAGAGACCCAGGGCAGTGAAGTAAGTTGTTAATAGTGACAGAACTCATAATTGGCACAGCTGGAATCTAACCATATTAGCCAAAAAATTAAAACGAGCTAGTTGCATACGCATGCAATGGGTAGGTGTGTGAGAGTGTTCTAGCACACAAGAATGATATGTGTGAATGTGTAAATCACTGGTGTGATGGCCTCTTGATCCCGCTGAGATGATGCAAATTAAAATTAAAGACATATTTAACTCCCTCAAACCTGCAGTGGACCAGTGGACCAAAAAAAAAAAAAAAAAAGAAAAAGAAAAGAAAAAGAGAAAAGCTTTACTCTGCCTACAGCCCTAGTAGTTTTGTTAGAGTTGCTTTTTCTTTTTTCCTCATATACTTGTGATTAATGTGTTGATAGACATTTTGATAGCTTTTAAAAAGCTACACTTTAAAATTTGAAATGTGTAAGAGAACAGTTTCTGCTACTATAAGAATAGTTTCTGCTTCATTTTTTCCCCCTGACTTGTTGGCCTTATCCTGTTAATCATTGTTTACTCTGAGCTGTAGGGAAATAATCAAAGATTGCCTAAAGTAGAGATCACAGGGGCATTTTTCATTTTGGAAACTTCAAGAAGCTGCGCCAGGTACTGTGAACCTGTAGGCAAAGCAGAGCCACGAAAACTCTTAAGTGTGAATTCTGAATGAATTTTGCTTTCCCTGTACATCAAGTGTCTTTTAGAGAATTGTAATGTGTTTTGTTTGTTTTGATTGTTGTTTTTTTCTAAGGAACCTCATGTACTTTATCTTTTACTACTTTTCTTGGTAAAGGAACTTGCAATTTGATTCCTGAGGAGAATTGTAGAGACCTTGTTTGTAGCTACAGCAAGTATCATATATATAGAGAGATTCCTTGCTTATAAAAGACAGAGTATAGACTGATTTTAATATAGTGTATTCTCTCTGGCATCAAATTCTAACTAGTGAATTTTCCCTTTAATTAGGTCTTTCCATGTTATTCCCTTTATTTCTACTGAATGTCATCATATTTCTAGTTAAATCCTGGCTATAAAGCACTGCATGTGTTTAGAAACCCTCAATGAAGAAAATATTTCCCTACTACTCTCATACAGGCAGATATTTTAAATGTCATAATTGCCTACAAATTGTCATTCTGAAAAAAAGAGTGTTAGTTTTGAGATGCCAAATGGAATCAAAATGATGTTATTGACTTGTAATGAAAGTATTGAAGCACACTGATAGTATCTGACCTTTTATCATCACTTATTTAAAAAGCTCTCAGGGGAAAAAGAGAAAACTCCCTTTAAAGAGAGTAGTACCTTGCTAGTGAAGTGCATTTTGTCCTAGAGTAGTGAGCTGAGAATAGTCAAAGGAAAAAGCCCAGAAGGCATGATTGTAAAAATGACCATTTGCCACTGGTGTAGATGGTAATTTATTCCAGTGAAAGAAAATAGGATATTAGCTCACATATAGCTTCTGGTTCTGATTCCCGCTACCTTCTGCAGACTGCTAACAATAATTAGAAAGTTTTAGAGACAGACTGATCAAGGCCTAGAAGATCAGACTTCTTCTTCAGATGTCAGTAGTGGAGGTCAGGATTAATTTGTTGCTTTAAAATGTGGAAATTCCTCTCCATGTTTGAGAGCAGTATGTGGCACCCCTTAACTATATGATAAAAGGGGCCTTGAATTTCATTGTACATGTGTGACATAAAGGATATCTATTTGGAAAGATTTAATGGGCCTGGAATAGAGGGTAATAGAAAGCGAATTGGAGTAATTTATGTTGTGCACCGAAGAAGGTGGTCTGGAAAACTTCAAAGAGGATCCCTCCTGCATGACTGAAACTGAATTGGCACTTAAAAATTATCTTCCTTTTGCATGAAACTAAGTATCAATCTATTGACTCCAGAGTTTATATCTGTAAAGATTTTGATGTGAGCGAAGTGGCATTGATACAGCTGTGTTAGTGGCCAACTGAAGCAAGGGAGCAAGTGTAGTTTAGATAACAGGCAAAGGTATTTCAGGTGATTCTAATTAAGCCTTTGAGAAAGAAACTGAACTCGTTGATCATGATTGTCATCAGATAGACAGTTATCTTCCTCAGCTCTGAAAATGAAGGAATGAAGGTTTCCATTTCCATATGGCATAGTTCAATGGTTTAAAAAAAATGGCAAAAACAATGTACTACTCTCTGGATTGGTTACTAAAGGACATTTTATGATCTGAGATATGATAAGGGATATGTACAAATCTTATTTGTTTTAGAATATTCCTCATGCTTCACACAACACAAATTAAAATTAACATAGCTAATTACATTCGATTTTATGTTTGTTTAGTTAAATTTGGGGATCTGTGCTTCATTCAGTGACATGAACCAATGCCATGAAAGCAAAGTGAAGATGAGCATGCTATTTAACTGAATTATGTAATATTTTCCTCCTTCTGAAATAGAAACCCATCTAAGCATTTATAACAGTCTTTCTCCTTTTGCCTAAAATTCCACTAGGAAAAGAAACTTAGATACAGAAAAATACCACAACCTTAAGGAAAAATAATTCATTGTGGTAGGTTTAAAGTGTCAGAATTTGGATAGAGCAAAGGGAGCAAGTGAAAAGAGACACTTTTGTACATAGCAGTTTTTTGTTTTTATTTTTGTTTTGCCAAGTGCATGTCAGCTATGTCTTTTCATCATTCTCTGGAACTGACTGATGTGCTTCAGCAATCATTTTTGAGTTTCTTTACACACGAGAATCTTGGACAAGAACATGAAGCATTTCTTAAAAATATCTAAGTGAACTCTGACAAACAATAAACAAACTGTTTAAATAAAACATGCTCTAGTCTGTTGCTATTCTGCAGGCATATTTCCTTAGGGTATATTTTTACCATAAGATATAACTTCTGAAATTAGACTCTAGTGAAAGGTAACCAGTTTAATCAAAATATGCTGGCACCCTGTCGTGAGTCATATTAGGAAATTATTTTACTGAGATGCTGTGATAAAAGAAGATTGAAGTAAGTTGTCTTCATGATAGCTAATTCTTCATATAGTTCCTTCCTCTGGAGACCTTATAAGCCATATCTTACTGGTATAAGGTACACCAACATCAGTTCACGGGGATATTGTTAGCATACATAAGTCAGATAAAATGTTTGGTCATTTAGGTAAGCTTCAAGTTTTTTATCTTTCTTTTTTGACAACTATATTTTATAATCACTTCATCTACATGCTCAGTTTGAATTTCGAGTGGCTGAGGAACCAGTCGAAGCCAAATGTCCAGTATGGGAATCTCATTGCACCACTTAATAGCAATGTGAATTTGAACAATGGACTTGAAGCTTCTGCATCTTTAAAAGAAAACAGAAGTCAAAGTTTTGATTTCATGGATCAACACAAGCTGCTTAATCTGCAGGTCTCAGCAAAACTGAAAACGTGTGGCCCTTTGTTCAGAATTCATGACCAGTTTCATGTTAGCAACAGCAGAGCGTTAAACACACCATTGACAGCAGACCTTGAAGCCAAGCATGGAGCCCTTCTAAGTGCAGAGAATTGTATGACCCAGCTTGGAATTGTGAAGATTAAATGAGTTTATAAGTGAAAGGACATAGACTACTTCCTAGCAGATACTAAGCACTCAAAAATATTTTATTAATATTTTTTACAATTTCTTTTTTATCTGCAGTGCTCTGGCTATATTTTTTCTTTCTTTCTTTTTTTTTTTTTGAAAACAGAACTTTAACTTATATTTTGTTTTTGTTTTTATTTTGAAATTTTAGTGCTATTATAAGTAATAACAAAATACTGTCTCTGAAAATCCAGGCAGTCAACCGAAGGTGTTATTCATCCCAAGGAGATGTGCAGAGCAGGGAGTGGTGACAGGTAGAGCAGAACCCTGTTTGGTACAGTATTTTCCTTTGGAAGATCTTTAGAAAAGAACAGTGTGTTCATGGGATGCTGGATTATAGGAAGATTACTTAGACCAAGATTCTAATATCCAGGACTGTTTTGGGCACAAGCGACGGTAACCCAAGTTTTGATACAGGTTCACAAAATAGGAATAATACAATTTGGAAGACTGGGATAAAGTTAGGCCTCAGAATCAATTGCAATCTTGGACTTAAATGCCACTTGCTCTCCCTTTTTTATATTGTTGCTTTTTTTCTGCTTATTGCCTTCATGTTCTCAAAATAGTGACTGGCTGGTTGAACATAAAAAAAAAAAAAAGGCTCCCAGCAACTTGTGATGTTTATATCATTTGCCTTCCAAGAACAGAGAGGGACTCGTTTCCCATTTTCACATTATGAAAAAGGTTTAAGGCAAGAGGAATTATTCTATTGTATTTGGTCACCCAAATACTACACCCAGGACTGCTAAATTATGGTTGGGCTTGGGGATGATTGCTAGTAAGGTACAGACATGGGTTTTGAGAGCTGAAGCTGTGTCCAGAGTATGGTAACATTGTGAAGACAGACATGCCAACTAAGTTCCAAAGAGAAACTATAATCTTCTCTGAAGAAGAGAGAAATTAACCTGGAGATTTAAAATAGCAATTGAATAAAAATTGGGAAAAAAAGTGTCAAGTCTTGCCATTACAGCATAGCATAGAGGAGGGGAAAGTGCTAGCTAAACCAGAGTCTATAGTAATTAAGTTTATCAGAAATTTCAGAAGTTCTTATTAGAAACTTACTACTATTGATAGATTGCTCTAACTGTCCTCCTGTCACTGACTCTCCATCTCTGCTCTGCCTCCGTATCACCTGGAGGAGATTTTTAAAATACAGACGTATAATGCTTACCCCTTGAGATTCTGATTCAAATGGTTTGGAGCCTGGCTGTAGCAGTAGTAGTTTAAAGATCCCCCTGGTGTGTTTGATGTGCAGCCAAGATTGAAAATCACCAGGTATTTGACTAAATTACTTCTTATTGGCACTGTATAATATTTTTATATTTGTATAATATATAAAATACTTGTCATAGACTTAAAAAAAAGCTTTTTTTCGCTCGGTTATAATAATAGAATAAGGATGGGGTTATGAAGTTGACTGAGGCGACTAGGATGGTACAAATGTGAATAAACAATTATTGTTTTTAAGGGACTTATAACCTACAGCTCAAATGTAATTGAAAGGCCCTTATAGAAAATCCACTTAGGGGTGCTTATCAAAATTTCAGATGCCTTGGACTTAACCTGACCCACTGAATCAGTACCTCTGAGGGTGGGCCCCAGAATATGGATTTTACCGAGCTCCTCTCTTAAACATACGTGCATGAAAGTTTAAGTGCCATGGTATAGGGCCACATGCCTACTCCTCACAGCTATTTTTCCTGAAGTAAATCTAACAGCTGAGATTGTAGTACCTTAGTTAGCATTGCTGCTCACCTGGTGACTATAACTTATTGTGTAGCACAGTGCCTGGGAGGAATAAAACAATCTGCTTTGATTTTTTTTTTTTTTCTGACTAGCTGCATCAACCTCTTTTTAGTTATTGAAGTAATGCAATGTCCCCTCTATTTATTTAAAGGTAACTATTCTGGATTATATGGAAATTGCTATTTTTATTTACCCTTGTCCCTGCTGTAATATTTACAGTACTTATTCTAATGGGCTATATATTTTTTTTCCTCTGTACTTAGGTCTTATGAAAAAAAAGCTAATAATGAATAATGATAAACAATAAAAACGTGGTTATTATTCTGTGCCCTTTTTCTGTTTTAACCTTGAGACTGTTTCTTTATACTGGCTATTCTGTGGTATATGTTATGGAGCTCAATGAATGCACATCGCAGTTGGCATACTTACCTCATATACAAAATTCAGCTTTCTATCTAATTGAGATTAACCAAGATGAAGGAAAATGGTACTGAAAGAATAAAGGCAATCATATCTTATATCCACAAATGTGGAAGTCAGGGTCACTCATTTCTACAATGAGAAGGAAAATATCAAATTCCTATGTCTGTGCATTGCTCATTCAGGAAAAATACTGAATTTAGTTACCATCTCTTAGATTAAGTAAATGGCTTTGTACTCTTTACAGATCTTATGAAATAGTCCATCTAGTCAAAAAGAACCATTTTATCTTTATCATTTGAGAGTTCCAAGTAATTATGGGTAGTAAAAGGGGGGGGGCAATAAAAGATAGTATCATTTCTTGCCATCTCTTTTTACTCATGGAGACATATTAACTAAAATCAAGATTCTACTAGAAATTGTGTGTTTTAACTTTCTCTTTATTTGTATATAATAAACCAGTGCATTCTATGTTTTAGCCCTTTTCTGTAATTACTTGAATTTTATTCCACATGTGTCCTTTTTTGACAGCCATGTTTCTTTAGTCCAATAAATGTTATCAAGCATTCTTTGACTGTTCCTATTGCATCAACCTTAATTAGCTTTTGATTACTGTTAATTTCACAGCATTTTCGTTTTAATAAGTTGCATCAAAATGCTTTCATTTCTGTTGTATCAAATTTAATTAGTTTTTGAGCCTTGTTTCTGTTTTCCTTTCCATTTTTAGAAAAAAAATGACACCCACTTTCTTTGTTTTTATGAGGATATCCATGACATACAACTTCATGTTCGTCAGAAGCCCTCACCTAAAACTTACAATACAAAGTGGTGGTAACTTGGCCTTTTCATTTGCATTAGGAACATTCACACGGACTTACATATTTGTAGTTGCTTCTGATTATTAAAAAAAATAGTAAACTTGATTTTCAAGTCTTAAAAGGACTAAACTTATTTAAAACAATTATAGGATTCTCATTGGCCCATCAATTTAGCTAAACTGTTTAGTACTTCATGTATTCAGTTATATGACATGAAATATCTGTATTCTTTTTTCAAAAATTTATTGTACATTTTGTCTTGGCAAACCAAGGTGTTACTTACAATATCCCTTAGGATAAAATGATACCTAAATTACTATTTATAACTGTATACTAATGAGTTATGATTTTTAACATGTTGAACATATTTACCTTTTAAATAATATGTATGAAAGTATAATACATTATACATGCATATCATAAATATTGTTAACTCCTGGATTTTTTTTTATGTGACTTAAACTATGAACTAGGTCATCTCTGGTAATTTAAAACTTTTAATTACTTCTCCCCCAGAAAAAATTAATAAATAAGAGCTAAGCGACTATACATGCAATCATTCAAATATCAACTATTCTGAATTGGTTTGTAATATTCTATATTACAACCAATATTGTAGTAATTTTATTAATAATATAATAATCAATATAACATAATTATTGGGGTTCAGTATAAGAGAAGCAAATGCTCAATTAGAGGATTGATTAAATTGAATATTATGTTGTAATCACTTGTTAACATGAAACTCTTCAAAGAAAAAAAAATGACAATTGCAAAACTAAAAATTGAGCATTGCAGGTAATTGCATCCATTTGGCACATATTTAAATGCATTTTCCAGTGCCAGGCTAGAATTATTTATGGAAGGAGGGAAAGGGGAGTAATTATAACAGAATAGAATTACAGAGAAGAGAAGGAGCTACAAGTCTAGTACCATATGAATTAATTTACCTTGCTTAGAAAATATGAAGCCTGGCACTTGAAGGAGCTTAAAGAGTTCATCTAGATCTAACTTCTTCTGATATTTTTTAAATTTCCATATTATTCTTCCAAATGCTCCTTCAAACTTTGGCTATTCCTATTAGAGAAAAATTCATATCTTTAAAGGCAGTTTGTACTATCTTCAGCTGATCCTGAAATTCTGGTTTTGAGCTAAAATCTGTAATGTTGTCACTTTCATACTTGGGTCCTAATTTTACCGAATCAATCCATATGGGTGGTAATTGATGGAGCCAGGGAGATACATCTAATTGCTCTAGTACGCATTACATAATTAAGGTTTGGAATAGCATGATATTTATTTAGGTTAACAAACATTATTAATAACTATATAGAAATAAAGGTAGTATATATCAATAGAGGTAAATGCATCTAAAAGTTTTTCTTGTTTCATATTTAGGCAGAGAGTCATAGAATCTGTCTTCCTCTGATTGACGTTAAAAATGACTCTAGTCTTTCAATTTCATTGATATGCCTTTATTAAGAAGCCCTTATAACAGTGTTAGAAAATTTTCAGGGCATGTGGTTTGTAAAATCAACGGTTTCTGTCTTGTAACTAATTTTAATATATGTTTATTTTCTATAATAAACCCTTCTTTCACACACACATTACTGGTATGTTATGCCTTTTACATTTTTTAATATATTTAATTGCTTTAATGCATATATTTTCCAATCCTGCAGCTGCTGCAGAGGTTAAAAAAAGTCTACCAAGAAAACATTCACGATGAACCATCCTGATTAGTGCCTCTGCCATTGCTCCAGAGAAAAACAAATTAGCACTAGAAGGAAAATCTGTTCTGGGAAGTCCCACACTGCTGGTGTAATGGCCTATTCCCACAAGAGGATTGAATAGAATGGATCCATTGTGACTTCCCAAATGATAGTGGCTGGCAGCCTCTGGGGATGAGGAACAGCAGCTGAAGTGATAGAGAAAATAAAATGTTCTGCTTGAATGCAAGCTATGTTTGCCTGCTTTCCCCAACCCTCTTTCAGGAAATGTTGCCCTTTCAGACCAGGACACCTGCTACTTTTTTTTTTTTTGTCAAAGCTTTGTGGCAAAAACTAGACTTGGATCAATGAGGTATATCTTCTTGGGTCAAATAATTTCCTGTTCATGTTCACTTAAATTCATCTCAAATATAAATTTATTTTAGAAAGCTCTCCTATATACTAGGTGCCATCACATGTCTTCTTGGCAAGATAAGGGAGCAGGGAAGCCATGTCTCTATACACCTTCTTCTCTGCAAACCCTGCTGAGGAACGGAGGATAAAGAGAGGATGTCACATGTGTTTTAATTCAACCTCTCTTCTGATAATTGAACTCATCCTTATGTCTCTCTTTCAGTTGTCGTGATTTTGCCCTTACTGTTAGCTCCTCGCACAAGGCAGGATTATGATTCACAAACGGTTATTGATTAATTACTTAGATATCAAATTCATAAATTATTAGAGTAGATACTATACACAAAAATTATTTAGCATTGATCTCTATACTTTAAATAGCAGGTTAAAAACTATAAAAAAGATACAGAGTTGTGACCATCCATTCATACAGCAACCAGTTATAGGTGCTATCTGTAAGAACAAAATATGAGTGGATAACTGTAACTGTGTACTAGTAATACCTATGTACATTTGCAGAGAAAATGGGAAAAGTAAATCATACAACTACGATGAAATGTTTAGTATCATTATGGCTTTGGAAGCTACCATGGCCTTTACATAAACTAGAAGCATCTTTTTAAAAATGCATTTTGGAAAAACATGGAATAATAATCAAAATATATTGTTCTTAGATTATATTTAGATCATATTTATAAAACTGAGAAGTCTTATGTCTGTTGAGATGTTATTTTGTTTTTTAGCTGACATTAAGTCCATGAATCAAAATACTAGCAGAATCATTGACTTCTAACTATAAAGTTATCTTGATCTCTGAGGATATGCTTTCTCTCTCTCTGTCTCTTTCTCTCTCTTTCTCCCTCTCTTCTTTCAGTCCTTAGTGTAAATTTATAACAGGATATATGGTAATTCTTTAAATATTCATTATGAAGCAAAAGGTCAATTATCCCTTGAAAAGATAATCCTATATTGTTTTACCATTTAAAATAAGATAAAATACAAAGGCTTTTTTAAATAACAAATATTTAGATGAGGTTTTCTAACCATTCCATTATCTTGACTTTCAAAGATAATAAATATCTAGTTTGACTTTCCCACATCAGTTTAATATATGTGAGGAAAATACCCTCATAGAATTGGGGGGGCGGAGTGTTAATTTACCATAAGCAGGATTATCATTAATAGACATTTAAGCTGGCTTTTTGCCCAAGCCCAGCAGTGCATTTAAAGATCACCTCAGTCCTCCTGGTAAACAGCAGAAGCTGAAACTCCAGGAGGAACTCTAATGCAAATGTGCTTTATAGCTTTCCAAAAATTAGGCTTGAACAAGAGTTTCTATTAGAAATAGTTCCAGAAAATGATTCACTTGTGTGTGTGTGTGTCTGTGTGTGTGTCTGTGTGTGTATCGAGGGCAGTAAATAAAAAACCAAACCTGATATTCTTCGTTTAGGTATTACACGTACTCCCAGTCTTGCCCTCCTTCCCATGCACATGCACCACTCCCACCCAGTAAGTACAGGGTGTTTAAGGATTCTGGTTTTGTAGCCAGACCCTCTGGGTCCAAGTCCCAGCACCACCTCTTTATAGCTGCATAACGTTGGACAGGTAATGAGCTCTATAAGCTTTAGTTTCCTCATCTCTCCAAAGTGGGTAATAATATTAGTAATATTTTCCTCATAGAGTTCTTGAGAGGAGTACAGGAGCTAATCCAGGTAGCAGGGATTTCTGAGCCTCAAAGAATTTTTTCTTCATATGATATAATAATAGTTAATTACAAAAGATCACTTAATTAGTTATCCTGAATAACAGGCTGTGGCTTGACATGGTGACTTTAGAGCCCTCTCTGTGTTTTGGTGTCCTTTGGCAAATTTTTGTCATAATATTTCCTTTTTTAGCTCTTATGGAATAAAGAGAAACATTTTTAAATAGAGAAAAACCCATCAAAATATAAAGTCATGTTTGTTTCTCTAGCTTTAAGGGACTGATACAGTCACAATGAAAACTCCTAAAGTGAAGAGGAGAAAAAAAAATTAGGAGGACTGAATTGAAAAAGAGTGTAATATTCTGTTCAATTATACTTGGAAAAACATAAGTGAAAGGCTTTCTGAAGTAAATATTCAGTTCATCAATGATTCAAATTAACATTTGTTTTCCATATATTACTATATATAAAATAACCATAATTGAAAAATGAATCTAAAATATATACTTTTCATGGTGGGGGTCTAATCTCCTAATCATTCTTGACATTAGTATATTAATAATATATGCACATACGTGTATACTTTACATAATGAAAGGTGGTAAATAAAACAAATCTTGAGGAGCAGAGCTACTTTTTAATTGGTCAGAAATTTGGGTGGCATATTTAAGACTCTTCAGGGATCCTTTGTTGGTGGTGGCTTTGTGTCTTGACTTTGTCTTGGAATCAGGCTTTATTGGTGACTCCAAAGCCAAGGCCTAGTTAAAGGTTGGCAGAGGGTGGCTGGCTGGACAATATCAGGTCCTTCCTCTGTGTCACTGGAAAGGGGGAGATTCCAAGTGATGAGGAAATCACAGGCCATCCTTCCCCTAGGAGAGGGTCAGAGGATGACAGCAAATCATTTGAATCCTGAAATTTTGCTTTTACTCCCTTATATTATATTAGGTGTCAAACTTCAAAACACAAAGAGTCATAAGAGTAATATCTCTTACTAACAGAGATGTTATTTTATTTTGAAAAAATATGACTTTGGATTTTTTTTCCTAGCCTTGCATTTCTATTTTCAAATGCTTAATTTAGAAAATTCAACCTACATTGATTTGCTTAAGCATTCAACCAATATATAAGAAGCACCTACTATACTCTAGGATGACTGAGAAATAGTGCCATAGACAAAAAATTGGGAACAAGTAGATTTTTTGTTGTTTCAATTTCTTATATTCCTTTTTGGTACTCTCCAAGTTGGTGATGTCCAAAATACACGGGTTAGAAGAGTAAGAGACAGGATATTCAGAGAATACTTTGCCAAAAAGACAGAATTTTGAGGGTAAATAAGTACTTGCAATTAAGCAAAAATGAAAATACAAACTCAAGACTATGTGCCTACTTTTCCCTTTGGCTATTGTCACATTGAGTGGGTATAAAAACAGAGCATTCCCAGGATGAATTTAGGATTAAGATGGGATCTGCTTGCCTAGCATGACTGTTACATTTTGTTGTCAGAAGCCTATGAGCCAGAATATTATTTGCAAGTCATAGTGTATTCCATACCAGCACCATGGTCTTTAAGGGACCTCCTGATGTCCTTTAGGAGAAAAAAAAAACCCAATAATCATATTGATATTAACAGTATGCCAGCTTGTTAATAACTTCCACTCTGGCATACTAACTTAAACATGATAGGAATTGTTCAAAATGGTGATCGTTTCTCCTATGAAGATTTTTTTTTTCTCATTACTACTAGCTAATCTCTACCCCAAAGCATTATCTAGACTGGCTGGGGTAGTTAATAAAAACTGAGTAGATCAACTAGGAAGACAATTTTTCTTAGCTCATTCTTCTATTAAAACACAAAGAAACAAAAAAACTATAGACTTATAGTATCGGCACCAATTGAATTATCAATAATTTTTATCTCAATATTTTATACATTAACTCTCATCCTCAATCTTATAGGTCAGAATGTTAGGGAGTGACTTTACAAAAATTTTGCTTATTTCCTCTATTACCGTATTTAAGAAATACATCTTTAACTAGATGCCTTTCACATTTTTTGTTTGTTTTATGCCATGTTTAAATTTTCAGCGTATAATATTTCTGGAAGAAAATGATTGAAACATAAAAAGTTTTAAAAACCTGAATTTGATTTCTCAGTGAGCTATTTTGAGTTGTCTAATACCATTTAAGATAAATTTGTTAATGGAATAAAACATCTTTATAATAGTATTATATCTTCTGGAAATTATTAAAATACAGATAACTTTATTATATATATAGTGTATGTTGGCTTTACCTTGGGTTCTTAACTTTTGCAGTCATAATAAAAGATATAGTGCATCTTATTTCACTATTTTTTCTAAATAGTGTTTTTTAATAGTTTTACTGAGATGTAATTGACATACAGCACTGTATAAGTTTAAGGTATGCAGCATAAATGTTTTGACTTACATATATTATCAAATGATTACCACAGTATGTTTAGTGAACATCCATCTTCTCATATAGATACAAAATAAAAGAAAAAGAAAATAATATTTTTCCTCATGATGAGAACGCTTAGGATTTACTCTCTTAACAACTTTTATATATAACATACATCAGTGTTAATTTTATTTATCATGTTGTAAATTACATCCCTAGTACTTATTTATCTTATAACTGGAAGTTTGTACCTTTTGACCATCTTTATGCAGTCGCCACCACCACCACCCCCGACCCCTCACGCCTCTGGTAACCACAAACCTGATCTCTTTTCCCGTGAGTTTGTTTGTTTTTTGAAGTATAATTGACCTACAACACTATGTTATTTCCTGTGCACAATATAGTGATTTGATATTACTATATGTTACAAAGCAATCACCACAGTGAGTCTAGTTACCGTCTGTTACCCATACAAAGATACTGCATTATTATTGACTATATTTCCCACACTATACATTTCATACCTGTGACTCATTTATTTTGTAATTGAAAGTTTGTACCTCTTAGTTTTCCTCATCTATTTCACTCATTCAATAATATTTTAAAACAATTTTCCCCCAGATTGGAATAACTAGAATACACAGAATAACTAGAAGAAACTATGAATATTTTTTAAAAATTTTATTTAATAAACAACTTCATTTGCTTACTATGTGCCAGACACAGTCTACTTTATTTAGTCCTCATGATCAACCTAGAAATGGAGTCTTTTATTAGCCTATGTTACAGATGGGAAAACTGAGCCACAGAGAATTTAAATAACTTTACTAAATTCACACAGTTGACAGTTGGCAGAGTCAAGATATGAATCCAGGCAGTCTATACTTCTCATAGTCCCTTTAGTAAAAATTAATCATATGACCCAAAGAGATGAAAGCAGACTGGGAAATGTAGTCTCCACCTCCCAGAGACAATTCCACAGAATGGTAGAAGACCCTGCATTTTAGGAGGGCAGCCAGCCATCTGTTCACAGTCAGATTACCTAAACGTGAGGCAATGCTTACTTATGCACAGGGAAATGCTACTGGCCAGTTCTTGAGTAAAGTCAGTCTCAACAGTATTATGAAAGATCAGTAAGATTGTATGCTTTCATAGAACTGTATGGTTTTAACAATAATCATGCTCTTCTCCATTTGAACACTGACTATTACCTCTGGAAGTATATATACCACTGATGACTGAATTTGTTGTCTATCTATCTTCTGAAGGATTCTAACCCCAAATGAATTCCTTTTCATTAAAAGCAACATTCTTGTTTTATAAAACATATTTTGAATTTCAAAATAACATTTTCCCCCAAAATACTTCCAGCTTCAGAATTTGGCAGTAGTCACACCTTGTTTAAGAGTGTGATTGAATCATATAGCATACTCAGTTAAAAATAGACCCTGTTAAAACGCTTTCTGTATTTTTTATCTGGTCAACTCACCAGGAACACAGTTTTGAGTGTCAGTCATCATGCATAATCCACTCCAGTTGAGGTATTTATTAGCACCAGGATTTCCAAACTAGGAAAATTATTTGTTGGTTTGTTTAGTTTTGTATCTATAGAACAGTTTTGGGCCTGACTCTAACAGATGTTCCCCAAGGTAAGATGTGTCCAAATTTAATACATACTATATTCAAGAGAGTACAATGAATGTATTACGTACAGGACTTCTCAGAGACGTTGCTCTCAGATGCTCTTGCACACAGAATATGACCAAGCAAAGGATTTAGCAGGCAGATGTTTCCGTTTGGAACACACTAACCCACATGAACATGCCTGAGGTGTTTTAAATTCAGGATACCATCAAGAGCGTTAAGGATGACTGAATCTGTAATAAGGAATAAAAACTTACTTATTTTATGGAAGTTTTACTTCCATATACTTATGGACAGTATATTTTACTGTCCATTAACTTAATTCTTCCCAGATGTTTTCATGTCTTGATCAGATAGAAAATGACAATATTTATATGGCACATTGAGGTAAATAGACAAGACTGCTTGTGGCTGGAAGCTGTGGGTGGAGAGGCTCTAGCTGTGGAAGGCTGAGGGAATTATTATCTCTGTGTTGGTCAGTCACAGTAGAACAAGTGGTGGTTCCCAAGGAAACCCAGGCAAACTCTTGCACAGCATGGCTGTGTGACTGCTCTCTGTGCTGGTTTATTCGAATGTCATTTTTCTGTCATATGATGCATCAGTCACAGGATGCTTCACTCTATGCCTTTTGTGTATCTGTTGTGTCTCTGAATTATTTCAATTTGCATAGAGTTCTTATTTCATCTTGAAATGCTGAAGGTTCTTTTTCTTCCCCCTGCTGTGCAGCATGTGCGTGCACACACCTGGGACATTCCATAGTGCCTCATGTGACCTGCAGGTTCAGTTTAAATACACGTTTTATCTTAGTGTCTTGAGAAAGCTTTGTGAAAGCAAAGATTCCTTCCAATATGTTCTGCACAAGTGTGACTGCCTGCTGTAAAGCAGGGAATGGAGTATGGTTACTGGGAATAATGGAATGGAGTATGGTTACTCTGTCATGCTCATCTGAGCCTTGGTGGTCTTATACTGGTGGCTGAGGCCTCCTTGGCACATTGCAACAAAAGGAGGGCCATTTGAAATCCTTTGAGGAAAGGGTCTTACTTCTAATTTGATCCAGTTGAAAGTAGTCCTCCCTTCACAAAACTTGGATATAATGGCGCTTCCAATGTAACCCTCAAAATCCTTCCTCCCCTGTAAACTTTTTAGTAATTTTATGTCCATTGTTTTATAGAATACACTAAAACATTTTGATTGTGTTCACAATAAAATTATGGTTTGGATTATTTTGTGCAAAAAAATTTATAGTTGAGTGAGCTGTCAATTTCATGTTTAAATTTAGAGTCTAGAGGACAGTTGTGACCTTTTGCAATTGTTTCTTATGATTAATTGAAATAAGCATAGGGAGGTGAAGATTCTTCCCAGCTGTGACTTCTCTGTTGGAGTCATCTTTCCTAAATTGCACACAGTTGTTGTATTTGTCTTTTCCTGTAAAATAATTTTATAAACAAGGGTGAAAGTTCAACCACTTACCATGTCCCCAGGTTGTAAAATAACTCATGTCTCCTCTTAGGAACTAGATAGATTTTATGATCAAATCTTGTATCACTTTGTAAACTCCAAAGGTAATAAAAATATTCCTATTATTCTAGTTACTTTATCATTTTTCATAAATTTAATTTCCACTGTAAGCACAGCTTAATATAAATTTCCTGAAATCTGTATCCTACTATCAAAGGTTTTGTCATACAGGAAAATGCAAATTTTAAGTTAGATATCAGAAACTAGATACATGTTTACAGTATATACAAAGATATTCAGATTTGACAAAAATAATATTAAAAATTAAGTCTGTCAGTACCTCTGACTATGGAACTCCAAAACCAAGCATCTGGTTTGTATAAATCTATGTTTACTTACAGTGATGTTATGATTAGTATGAACTATTTCTAATATGAGCTGGTTAGCCAATTTAAAAAGTAAAAATAAAAAATAATTCTTAAAAAGGGTTTTTAAATTATTCAGCTGCTTCTAGTAAAGTATATATTTCCTATAGTCAAACCTATTTGTTCATTTCCAGTGTCATCCTATTATTGCAGATTACTTCCGCAATCACTTCAAAGTGATCTCTGTACTTCTGGGTATGTGCTTTTATTTTTTTTTATTTTTATGTATGTATGTATGTATGTATGTGTGTGTGTGTGTATTGGCCTCATTGCACAGCTTGCAGGATCTTAGTTCCCCAACCAGGAATTGAACCCCGGCCCACAGCAGTGAAAGCACCAAGTCCTAACCACTGGACCGCCAGGAAATTCCCACTTTTATTTATTTGTCAGGATTAGGTTAATCTTCCTAAAACATTTTTTCAGATTTTTTTCATCTTCCTCTAAAATTTCCAAAGCCTTCTTATTGCCTATTTGGTAAGTGCTTCATTCTACTTTTCCGGATTCTTTTTTTTTTCATCATTCAGGGTCTGTTTCCCACCATTTCTCAAAGAAGAATCTGCTTTGCTCTTCTATGCTTTAATACCATATGCCTTCAGTGGAATATAGTTATTTTTGCTGCACACTACTTGGACATACTTCCTCTAGTTTGTTACTCAACCCTCATTCCTTTTCTTATGCCCAGGCTATGGACTCCCTTCTCAGTCATGACTACTGGGGAAAACATTGGCACAGGCTTTCTCTGAGTTGCTATGGGAATGAAAAATTTGCATTTTTTGCTTCAGTGCCTAATTTTAAGTGTTGATGGACATTTGCTCGTTGAAAATATATGTATTGAGTGCTCTTAGGTACCAACTTGAGTTTTCGGAACTGAGTACACGGTTGTAGATAAAACAGTGGTGTTCTCTTCTTTCAACATAGTACAGTGACAGACACAAACAATAAGTGTCCACCAGAAACCCTCTCAAATAAAATATAATTGTAAATTGTGAGAAGTGTTATCTTAACAAAAAAACACTGAGTGTTATCAAGAAGAATAACAGGAAAAACTAATGTAGACTGAGGGAGAAGGTAAGGGCAAGACTATCTTAAGAAATTACATTTAACTGAGACCAGAAAGATAATTAATAATTATCTAAACTTGTAGCATAGGATTAGCAGAAGGGATAATGAGAATAGACAGAATCAACAGAGATTTTGGAAATAGAATTTATAAAATTTGATGAATATAAGAGATGAAGTCTCAAGAGAGGGAAGTCAAGGATTTCTACATTTAGCAACTTAGGTAGCTGGGGTCCTATTTAGTGAGATAATAATGAAAGAGAACAGGTGTATGTCAGAGTGGAGGGGAGGTTGAATAAGTAGGTGGTTTGTTTTAGTTGTTTCTTGAGTATGAGATTCCTGTAATATATCTACATGGAAATTTCATATAGACTCATGAGTCTAGGTATCTGAAGTTTATCTGCATTACTGCAATAGTCTTCAAAATAACTGGTATTTTCCTCCAGGTGTAATCTTTGTCATCTCCTGTAATGAGTTAGATTTCTGTCTTCTGTGGCCAGAGTGCACCAAATGCTTACTGCATTTGTTTACTTATTAAGTACACTATCTATATGTTTGGCTGGCCTCTCGAACCTATTTTCTTGGAGTTAAAATACTGTGGCTATAAGAACTCCAAGTATATAATGGACACTCAGTAAATGTTTGTTACATGTGTGAATGAATGAATAGATAAAGAGACTAAAGACTTCAGTGAGACATGTGTATTTGTCTTTTCTCTCTCCAAAAGACTGATAGCTAGTTGCAGACAAAGATCTTGTCTAATTTTCTTCCAGATCCATTACCATGCTTAACGCACTAATGGACATTAAATAAATTCCCATTGATTCACGTATATTCAAGTGAGATACACTGGTCCAGTTGAACAATTCCAGAATCTGCAAAAAAAAAAAAAAACAAAACAAAACAAACAAAAAAAAACCCCACAAGTCATCTAATTAACTTTATTTTTTTCATATGTCATAGGAAATATGGAGAGAGAAAAAATGTGTCAATATACAAGGATAGGACAAAGATACAGAAAAGTAATACAAATCTAGGAACTGACAATGTTATGGCATAAAGACAAAAAGAAGAGGTTTGTAATAACATCTATGTCTAAAATTGTATCTTGTGATATTTCGTTTCAGCTAAAATAATCTAATTACCATTATTATTTGCACATAGGAACTAAAGACTTTGTGTTATACTTATTTGTTTACAGATGATTTGCCCCACTGGAAAGCGCTCTCCTAATAGCCCCAGCACATGGCACACAACAGTCAATGAATACATTTTTTTGGTGAATGAATTAGTGAATGCATATTGCCAATAATTATTCGTTTTCAATCTGAAAATTTAGCAAAATTCCTGGATATAGGTAAGAACTCTTTTTAAATCCCAGCTGGGCAAGTGATTTTAATTTTAAACAGTCTTTCTAAAAAATGTTCTTTCTCTGCCAGCATTGTCATTGGAATATTAGCAGTAATTAAAACCATAAGTGGAAGTTCTAGATGACTGGGCAGCTGAAAAAGAGCAATTAAGCAACATAGGCAGGAAAGAATTTACATTTTCCACATAGTCAATTGTATAGGTATTAAAAGAGGTATTGGAGGCCAAAAGGAGCAAACCCCCAAAAGTCTGGAAAGACCTAAAAAATAAGAAATAATGATAAATCAATAGGATATTTATCTTAAACTATTTCCATTTTTTTTCAGTTTTTAAAATACTCAATCCAAAATTAAAGGCAATTAAGCAAAAATTATATCAAAGCCTTAATATTATTAAGTTATAAAACATAAGCTAGATAATTATCTTATCCTTGTGGTTTATGAAATTGCTAGAAGGACTTGATTAAAATAGCTTTGACATACATGGTTACTTTCCTTGTATCCCTCTTGTAAATATGTAATACACCCAAAGAGAAGGAAAGGAAAAAAAAAAAAGGATAAGTTTCTTAGAGAAATAAAAAATATTTCAAAAACTGGAAACTATGCAATGAGATTGAAATAAGTAATGTTTACACAATTATTTTTTTTAAATCATGAGAAAATATACAGTAGTTTATGTAATAGTAAGATCTTTTTAATAGAAAATTTTAAAAAGGAGTCAACAGTAAAACAATAGGTAAATGCTACTGGTAATCAAAATAATATAATGCTTGAAATTCCAGTTTTATAAAACAGCAGAGCATGATTTTCTGAGGCATTGCCCAAGGACTAACTTCTCCAGCAACCAACCTCCTTCTTTATAGTTAGCAAAGTTTAAATAAATAAATGTAAAATATACCAATCTAAGCTCTGTGGTGATGCTGTTAAAGATCTTAGAACCTAGTGAAGGAAACAGATGCATACATGGGCAGCCGACTGTAGAACTACCTAGTTTCTAGGACACAGTAAGAAATGATGTTTTATTACAGATAAATTTTTTTAACTCTGCAGAAAATAGTCACCTATTTATTTACCCTAGTCATTTTATAAGTAGAAAACTAGAATTTCCTTCCAAATGCCATATTCCACAATCACCCTGAAAGTGCTTCTAAAATAATGCATGTGTATCACATCTCTAGCTCAGATAGCCACCTACAGCCCTGGTTATTTTGGGTTTTTTTTTCATTTTTCTTTTTTTTTGGCCCCTTAACAATGTGGATACACCTCAGTAACTTCCCTGATTGGCCCAGAATATTCTACTTTATGAATGTACTATGTAGAATTTACCAAATATTTTGTAGTAAAAGGGGAGAAGTTTACATCTTACACCCATGGGAAACTTTTTATCACACTCTATCAAAAGTTCCTTCCTTTCCATGCTACCATGAAGAGTTTTCTCCTGACTTCCAGTCTACTCCACTCCCTTTACCACATCCTATCCTCCACTATCCAGACTTAGAGTTTTATCCCATTACTTTCCCACCTCAGTCAACTTGCTGTCCAATGGATAGAACACAGTGAAATCACCACCTGTTGCTTCTCAAGCTTGCCATTGGTTCTCTTTCCACAGACCTAGCTGATCCTCAAACTTAGTCTTGAAGATACATGCACTATCCTTCAGAGGAGTCTGACAAATAAAGTATGCACATGTCATTACATGCTGATTATATTCCTCTTCCCCGGTTAATTTCAAATTTTATATTAAATCCAGAGGGTTCTGATTCAGCGATATTTAGATTTCCAACCTTCCCTTTTTGACAGAATGACAGATTTTTCCAAAGGGATTTGGCAATATTTGCCATTTTTTCTTTCTGTAAAGACTTCAAGGAGTTTAAAATATTTTCCTATTTTCTTTCATTTTTAAGAAGCATTTTAATCTTAAGCAATCATACACTACTTAAGCACTGATTAAGAGAGGGATCAACACAACACATTACATTAATTCATACTTATCCTTGAATTTCCTGCTCCTCTTTTACAGTACTTGGAATTGAAATATTTTACTTATAATAACGGAAATTCTTTTCTCTTTGTCATAGTCTAGTTGTCATTGGTAGTGAGAAAATATAAAGCTTGTGTAGTTCCACTTAGGTGAGCATTATAAAAACAGTATCTTTTTAAATGTAACTTTTTAGCCTACGATTGCATAAATATTTTAGGTCTTCCTTTCAGAAATCTGTGTTACTTCATTTTCTCTCCAAATATACAGGTGATAAACCAAATATTCTGTAATTATTATAAGGGAAAATAACACACATTTAGTTAACTACTCTGTACTCTTTAATAAAATGTTTATTGGATTCTGGCCAGTTTCTCTAAACCATGACTTATTTAACCTAATATAATGCAATACTTTCCCCACAGTAATAGATTACCTCAAAGTGTATACTACTGATTGTTTCCACAGGAACATCATAGAATATTTAAGATTTTCTTTTCTGTTGTGGTCTATATCATTAAATCACTATCAGAAATGCAATCAAGGATTACAGACATCAATAATATATGCTTAATGATGAATTGTGGAGAACCTTCAAGATGGCGGAGGAGTAAGACGCAGAGATCAACTTCCTCCTCACAAATGCATCAAAAATACATCTACATGTGGAACAACTCCTACAGAATACTTGCGGAACACTGGCAGAAGACCTCAGACTTCCCAAAAGGCAAGAAAATCCCCATGTACCTGGGTAGGGCAAAAGAAGAAAGAAAAAAACCGAGACAAAAGTATAAAGACAGGACCTGCACCTCTGGGAGGGAGCTGTGAAGGAGGAAAAGTTTCCACAAACTAGGAAGCCCCTTCACTGCTAGAGATGGGGCATGGGCATGGGGGAAGCTTCAGAGTCACGGAGGAAAGCACAGCAACAGGGATGCAGAGGGCAAAGGGAAGAGATTCTCGCACAGAGGATTGGTGCCGACCAGCACTCACCAGCCTAAAGGCTTGTCTACTTACCCACCAGGGCGGGTGGGGGCTGGGAGCTGACACTTGGGCTTTGGAGGTCAGATCCCAGGGAGAGGACTGGGGTTGGCTGTGTGAACAGAGCCTGAAGGGGGCTAGTGCTCCACAGATAGCCGAGAGGGAGTCCAGGAAAATGTCTGGACCTGCCTAACAGGCAAGAGACCACTGTTTCGAGGTGCATGAGGAGAGGGGATTCCTTCCCCATCTGTGCACATAAGGCAGAAAGCATCACCTAAATGAGCTCCAGAGATGGGTGTGAGCCACGGTTATCAGCTCGGACATCATAGACGTGCATGAAATGCTAATGCTGCTGCAGCCACCAAGAAGCTTGTGTGCGAGCACAGGTCACTATCCACAACCTCCCAGGAGCGTGTGCAGCCCGCCACTGCTAGGGTCCCGTGATCAATGGAAAATTTCCCCAGAAGAACACACGGTGTTCCTCAGGATGTTGCAATGTCACACTGGCCTCTGCCGCTGCAGGCTCACCCCACATTCCAATTATGACTACTGTACCCCTCCCTCCCCCTGGCCTGAATGAGCAAGAGACCCCTAATCAGCCGCTGCTTTAACCCCATCCTGTCTGTGAGGGAAAAGACGCCTGAGGGTGTCATACACGCAGAGGTGGGGCCAAAACCAAAGCTGAACCCCAGGAGCTGTGTGAACAAAGAAGAGAAAAGGAAATTTCTCCTTGTAGCCTCAGGAGCAGCAGATTAAAGCCCCGCAATCAACTTGATATATCCTGCATCTGTGGAATACCTGAATAGACAATGAATCATCCCAAAATTCAGGCAGAGGACATTGGGAGCAACTGTAGACTTGGGGTTTGCTCTTTGCAACCGATTGTTTCTGATTTTTTATGTTTATCTTAGTTTAGATTTTAGCGCTTCTGATCATTGGTGTATTTGTTTATTGGTTTGGTTAATCTCTTCTTTGCTTTTATTAATATTTTTTATTTTAATAATTTTTTAAATTTATTATTATTTTTTCTTTCTTTTTCTCCCTTTTCTCCTGAGCCATGTGGCTGACAGTGTCTTGGTGCTCTGGCCTGGTGTCAGGCCTGAGCCTATGAGGTGGGAGAGCCAAATTCAGGACATTTGACCACCAGAGACCTCCTGGCCCCACATGCTATCAAATGGCGAGAGCTCTCCCAGAGATCTCTGTCTCAATGCTAAGACCCAGCTCCACTCAATGGCCAGCAAACTCCAGTGCTGGATGCTCTATGCCAAACAACTAGCAACACAGGAAAACAACCACACCCATTAGTAGACAGATTGCCTAAAATCATACTAAGTTCACAGACAAAACACACTACTAGTTGTGGCCCTGCCCACCAGAAAGACAAGATCCAGCTTACCCACAAGAACACAGGCACCAATCCCCTCCCCAGGAAGCCTACACAACCCGCTGAACCAACCTTACCCACTGGGGGCAGACACCAAAAACAACAGGAACTACAAACCTGCAGGCTGTGAAAAGGAGACCCCAAACACAGTAAGTAAAACAAAATGAGAAGACAGAGAAATATGCAGCAGATGAAGGAGCAAGGTAAAAACCCACCAGACCAAACAAATGAAGAGGAAATAGGCAGTCTACATGAAAAAGAATTCAGAGTAATGACAATAAAGATGATCCAAATCTTAGAAATAGAATGGAGAAAATACAAGAAACGTTTACCAGGGACCTAGAAGAATTAAAGAGCAAACAAACAATGATGAGCAACAAATAAATGAAATGAAAAATTCTCTAGAAGGAATCAATAGCAGAATAACAGAGGTAGAAGAACAAATAAGTGACCTGGAAGATAAAATAGTGGAAATAACTACCACAGAGAAGAATAAAGAAAAAAGAATGAAAAGAATTGAGGACAATCTCAGAGACCTCTGGACAACATGACACACACCAACATTCGAATTATAGGGGTTCCAGAAGAAAAAGAGAAAAAGGGTCTGAGAAAATATTTGAAGAGATTATAGTTGAAAACTGCCTTAACATGGGAAAGGAAATAGTCAATCAACTCCAGGAAGTGCAGAGAGTCTCATTACAGGATAAATCCAAGGAGAAACACTCCAAGACACATATTAATCAAACTATTAAAAATTATATACAAAGAAAAAATATTAAAAGCAGCAAGGGAAAAGCAACAATTAACATACAAGGAAATCTGCATAACAAACAGAAGCCTAGGACCAGATAGCTCCACAGGTGAATTCTATCAAACATTTAGAGAAGAGCTAACACCTATCCTTCTCAAACTCTTCCAAAAAATTGCAGAGGGAGGAACACTTCCAAACTCATTCTATGAGGCCACATCACCCTGATTCCAAAACCAGACAAAGATGTCACAAAAAAAGAAAACTACTGACGAATATCACTGATGAACATAGATGCAAAAATCCTCAACAAAATACTAGTGAGCAGAATTCAATAACACATTAAAAGGATCATACACCATGATCAAGTGGGGTTTATCCCAGGAATGCAAGGATTCTTCAATATATGTAAATGAATCAATGTGATACACCATATTAACAAACAGAAGGATAAAAACCATTTGATCATCTCAATAGATGCAGAAAAAGCTTTCAACAAAATTCAACACCCATTTATAATAAAAACTCTCCAGAGAGTAGGCATAGAGGGAACCTAACTCAACATAATAAAGGCCATATATGACAGACCCACAGCCAATAGCATTCTCAGTGGTGAAAAACTGAAACCATTTCTTCTAAGATCAGGAACAAGACAAGGTTGCCCACTCTCACCATGATTATTCAACATAGTTTTGGGAGTTTTTGCCACAGCAGTCTGAGAAGCAAAAGAAATAAAAGGAATCCAAAATGGGAAAGAAGTATAACTGTCACTGTTTTCAGATGACATGATAGTATATACATAGGGAATCCTAAAGATGCTACCAGAAAACTACTGGAGCTAATCAATGAATTTGGTAAAGTAGCAGGATACAAAATTTATTCACAGGAATCTCTTGCATTCCTATACACTAATGATGAAAAATATGAAAGAGAAATTAAGGAAACACTCCCATTTACCACTGCAAAAAAAAAGAATAAAATACCTGGGAATAAACCTGCCTGAGGAGACAAAAGACCTGTATGCAGAAAACTATAAGACACTGATGAAAGAAATTAAAGATGATACAAACAGATGGAGAGATATACCATGTTCTTGGATTGGAAGAATCAACATTGTAAAAATGACTGTACTACCCAAAGCAATCTACAGATTCAGTGCAATCCCTTTCATACTACCAAGGGCATTTTTCACAGAACTAGAACAAAAAATTTCACAATTTGTATGGAACCACAAAAGACCCCTAATAGCCAAAGAAATCTTGAGAAAGAAAAATGGAGTTGGAGGAATCAGGCTCGCTAACTTCAGACTATACTACAAAGCTACAGTAATCAAGACAGTATGGTACTGGCAGTAAAACAGAAATATAGATCAATGGAACAGGATAGAAGGCCCAGGGATAAACCTATGCACATATGGTCACCTTATCTTTGATAAAGGAGGCAAGATTTTACAGTGGAGAAAAGATAGCCTCTTCAGTAAGGGATGCTGGGAAAACTGGACAGCTACATGTAACAGAATGAAACTAGAATACTTCCTAGCTCCATACACAAAAATAAGCTCAAAATAGATTAAAGACCTAAATGTAAGTCCAGATACTATAAAACTCCTAGAGGAAAACATAGGCAGAACAATCTATGACATAAATTACAGCAAGATCCTTTTTGACCCACCTCCTAGAGAAATGGAAATAAAAACAAAAATAAACAAATGGGACCTAATGAAACTTAAAAGCTTTTGCACAGCAAAGGAAACCATAAACAAGATGAAAAGACAGCCCTTAGAATGGGAGAAAATATTTGCAAATGAAGCAACTGACAAAGGATTAATCTCCAAAATTTATAAGCAGCTCATGCAGCTCAATATCAAAAAAAAATAAAACAACCCACTCCAAAAGTGGACAGAAGACCTAAATAGATATTTCTCCAAAGAAGATATACAATTGCCATCAAACACATGAAAGGATGTTCAACATCACTAATCATTAGAGAAATGCAAATCAAAACTACAATGTGGTATCACCTCACACCAGTCAGAAAGGCCATCATCAAAACCTCTACAAACAATAAATGCTGGAGAGGGTGTGGAGAAAAGGGAACCCCCTTGCCCTGTTGGTGGGAAATTAAACTGATACAGCCACTATGGAGAACAGTATGGAGGTTTCTTAAAAAACTAAAAGTAGAACTACCATATGACCCAGCAATCCCACTACTGGGCCTATACCCTGAGAAAACCTGAATTCAAAAAGAGTCATGTTCCACAATGTTCATTGCAGTACTATTTACAATAGCCAGGACATGGAAGGAAACTAAGTGTCCATCAACAGATGAATGGATAAAGAAGATATGACACATATATACAGTGGAATATTTCTCAGTCATAAGAAGAAAGGAAATTGAGTTATTTGTAGTGAGGTGGATGGGCCTAGAGGCTGTCATACAGAGTGAAGTAAGTCAGAAAGAGAATAACAAATACCGTGTGCCAACACATATATATGGAATCTAAAAAAAAAGAAAAAAAGAAATTGGTTCTGATGAACCTAGGAGCAGGACAGGAATAAAGACACGGATGTAGAGAATGGACTTGAGGACAAGGGTAGGGGGAAGTGTAAGCTCGGACGAAGTGAGAGAGTAGCCCTGACATATATACACTACTATATGTAAAATAGATAGCTAGTGGGAAGCAGCCACATAGCACAGGGACAGCAGCTCGGTGCATTGTGACCACCTAGAGGGGTGGAATAGGGAGGGTGGGAGAGAGACGAAAAGGGAGGGGGTATGGGGATATAGGTATACATATAGCTGATTCACTTTGTTATACAGCAGAAACTAACACAACATTGTAAAGCAATTATATTCCAATAAAGTTGTTAAAAAAAATTTACCAGCACATTACACACTTAGAGATATAGGTATAGGTAGTATAGATATAGATTTATAGGGAGAGTTAAATGTAAATATTGATACAGCTATATTAATTCAGTTAGCTATACCAACAAGATAAATGAATGAAAAGTGAAAATTTGCCAGCACCTTAAGAATAAAGAAAATGAGGTATATACATACAATGGAATATTATTCAGTCACAACAAGAAGGAAATCCTGATACGTATCTCAAAATGGATGAACATGGAGACTGTTATGCTAAGTGAAATAAGCCAGGTGCAGAAGGGCGTATACATATATGATTCTACTTATAGGAGATATTTAAACTAGCAGACTCACAGACCCAAAAAGTAGAATGGTGGTTGCCAGGGGATAGGGGAGAGAGAAATAGGGAAATGCTGTCAACGAGTATAAATTTCCAGTTAAACGAGATGGATAAGTTCTAGAGATTTATTATAAAACACTGTGCTTATAGTTAACAATACTGTGTTGTATCCTTAAAAATTTTTTGAGGGAATCTACCCTTTTATGTTATCTATTCTTACTACAATAAAAAGAAGAGTAATAATAATAATAAGTCATGAATTTCTTGGAAATGGCTAAATGCAAAACTTCAGATGTTGATTTAGGTTTCCCTCCTCTG
Organism: Hyperoodon ampullatus; assembly: GCF_949752795.1. NCBI lineage: Eukaryota > Metazoa > Chordata > Mammalia > Artiodactyla > Ziphiidae > Hyperoodon > Hyperoodon ampullatus. The sequence goes on along the minus strand of NC_136918.1, from coordinate 107,829,513 downwards.
CGTTGGGGTGAGTTGGGCAAAACAGTGCTCTGGGATAGACAATGCAAGACATTTTCTGAAGGACGTTGAGGTCAGAGACAGGGTAAAATATACAAGCCAAGAAGTCAGATGCCTGAGAATCAAGATCCAAACCAAAGTATGGTAGAAAAGGTCAGGGAATCTAAGATTAAACCGAGAAGTTTTGGAGAACACTTACAGCAGAGTGCTCAGTGCCTAATATAAACTCATTTTTTTTCCTTATATGGATCCCAGGCTCACTTGTATAGGTGTGCCTAGTTTATGTAAAGGGACTAAAAGAATAAACTGGTGCTAAGAAGATGTAGTCAGTTGTTATGACAATATTCCTATGAATTTAGAGTTTAAGAGCATTTTAACACTATTTTTGGAAGCTTCTGTCATCAATGTTTTCTTTATTATTAAAATATTTTAAATTTAATTTAATTTAATTTTTACCACCATCAGAGATGTAGAGTAAAGGAGAATAAACACCTTTGTTTACTTACACTTGCGCTGGCAGCCAAAACAAAACAAAAAATCTAATTTTAGTTCCCTTATTTTGGGAATTGTATTAAACATAAATTAATTAGAAAAGTATTGTCATATTTATAAAATTCATTCTTTTATTCTATACATGAATTTTTCATTCAATTATCTTTCCATTTCGCCCAGTCATGAATTAAATTTTGAAAATGTATCCTATTTCCAAGTCTTATTTGTATTAATGTTTAAGTAAGTCTTTTATCTATTATATCTTGAGCTGGTTTGGATTGCTGTATTGTGAATCTGTTGACATCTGTATGTTTATTATGAAGTGTAGAAACTTTGTTGAATTTTATAGAATTTTAAGGGTTTCAACATACACTCTTAGACACTATTTATACACTTACTAGCAAATTCATTCATTCATTCAAAAACATTTCTTGATTTCTTATTGTGTACCATTCTCTCTTCTGGATGCAAGAGGTGCAGAAGCAGAAAGAATAATACGTTTATTTACTGACCTTATCATTAAATTTCAGTCCTAATTATTTTACTTAGTTTTGTGTTAACAATGGAAGAAAATCTTATAACCCATCGATGGGAAATAAACATGTTTCAGTTGAAAAATTATAGTCTGGAGCCTCACAATATCTATAATTTTAGCTGTGAGGGTGTGTAGTGTGTCTTTCTAAAAGTAAAATCTTCTGATAAGTTGTGACAGCATGTGCTTAACTGCTAATTAATAGAACCTCTGTGTCATGATATTGTGATTGGTGAAATATACTATAAGATAGATTGTTCATTAACCCCTCAGGAATTATAAGTTTTGTTTATTCTATTATATTACATTTACCACAGTTTTCTTGTTATAAAATGTCATCTGAATATCCATTACCATTTAGATGTAAGCAATTTAGTGAAAACATTAATGAGCTTAAATTAGTAAAAGTTGACGGCTTTCCAAAGTAAACTAACATTACAGAATTACTTTTCCAAAATATATAAAGCAGTTTTGTTAGAGCCCACAACAGAAAAAAATGAATAAAACCATATTCAACTCACATATTTCATTCACATATTTTGCTTGTATACTGCCCTGAGGAAGCCCAGATGGCTGAAATATTGGCAGGTTTCTGCACCTTCAATGATAATAAACTACTCTGTTATTACCTGATGTACGTGAGTTGAATACAGTTACACCTTACTCGCTGCTGTAAGCAGCTGGCAAATCAGCAGTTCATATTGTATTTTTATAGGATTGGCAAATGTACCTTGCTGGATTTTGCTGAGTTCACTTTAGCAATAGAAGGCCAAAGGCCACTAAAGCACCTTCATGTTGACACATTAATCATGTGCCAAAGCCTGACATGGAGTGGATTATCAGCACTATAATATATAGAAAAAAACAACTAAATGGGCTATTTGATAGGCTAATAAACAAATGGATGCTCTTGATACACCAAAAGAATGAGCTTAACTAAATGTTAGTTATAATTTTTATCTAATACCTATGAACAGGAAGAATGTATTTGAAGGACTCAGCCAGAAAACTTTCCATTTTGCAACATTTTTAGTGTAAAAATAGAACATTCTCATTGTATTATATTTGAGAGGTACAGAAATGATGAAAAAGGAATAAGCATCACCCACAATCCAATAGCTCTGATGCAACCTCTGCTGACATTTTAGTGCTTTTCTTTTTACATGTAAACATCACTGGGGATTTATGTAGGTTATATTGTGCTTTTCTATGTAACATAAACATTTCCCATGCATTAAACATTCCTGCAAATTCCTCTCATGAGGAATCATCCTTCACCCCCAAACACTTTCACCTTGTTGACTCTAAATTTTCTTTTTTCAAATCTAAGTTCAATCATCACTTTCTCAAGAGTGTTTTTCCTGATTTCCCTTGCCAGAACAGTTCCCTATATTAAATGCCCTCCCAGCACCTCAAACATTTCATTTGTAGTTCTTGTGTCAGTTTTCATGTTATTTTTATTTGTGTGAGTTTTTGAAAAAAAAAAATCAGTGGGATTTTGACTAGGATTGTGTTAAACATAAATTAATTAGGAAAGAATTGTCACATTAATATATGATATTCATTCTTTCTATTCATAAGTGAATTTTCTATTCAATTCTTTTTCCATTTCCACTTAACCCATTCGTGAATTAAATTTTGAAAATATATCCTATTTCTAAAATGTTGTTTGTATTAATAATTGAGTGAATCTTTTATCCATTATATCTTGAGCTTGTTTGGATTGTTATATTGTGAATCTGTTGATATCTGTATTTATTACGAAGCATAGAAACTTTGTTGAATTCTATATAATTTTAAGAGTTTCCATATAAACTCTTAGATACTACTACATACTTATTAGCAAATTCATTCATTCAAAAATATCTCTTGATTAGTTATTGTGTAACATGCATTATTCTGGATGTAGGAGGTATACAAAAATCTTGGCTTCCACAAAGGTTACATATTAGTGAAGGGGATCAGTAGGAGCCTCAGTAATCCAGGTGAGAGATGTTTGCAGCTTGAACTAGGGTGTTTGCAGTAGAGGTGGTGAGAAATGGTCAAATTCCCAATATATATTTGGAAATCAAGCTAAAAATATTTGTTAATGGTTAGATGTGGGATGTGAGGAAAAGAGAGGAGTTAAGCATGATTCCAGAGTTTATGGCCTAAGCAAGGATGGAGTTGATACAAAATGAGATGGGGAGGTTTCTGGAGGAAAAGTTTGGGAAGGAACATCAAGAATTCTGTTTTGAACATGTTATGTTACAGATGACTATTAAGCATTCCAGTAGAGATGTGGAGTGGGCAGTGTATATATCCTCTGGAGTTCAGGAAATATGTACAGGCTGCAGATATAAATTCTTTTTTTTTTTTTACATCTTTATTGGAGTATAATTGCTTTACAATGGTGTGTTAGTTTCTGCTTTATAACAAAGTGAATCAGTTGTACATGTACATATGTTTCCATATCTCTTCCCTCTTGTGTAATGGTTATATATTCTTAAACTTATTAGCCTAGATTTTACTCATTAGATAATTGTCACTGGTGATAGTAATAAGAGAAATTCAACTGAACAAATATTTGTCAGGTGCTGAAATATAATGATGAATAAGAAACATGGTTTCTTCCCTCATCTATCTTAAAATATACTGGGATGTATAAACTATAATATTTAGCATTTGTTATAATTTATATTTCTTCTAATAAGTGTGAATAATTCAAAGCTGTTAATATCATAAATAAGTCAAATATAACTTGAAAGAAAATTTAACGTAACCTGTCGTAGTATATTATTAAAAACATATACATTCAATTTCATCTCTTACTCCACCTTGACACGTTTCCCATATGTCTACTCTATTTATTCCATGCTCCACAAAAGCAATAATTTTCATTAATAAATCACATGAGCAAAAAATTAATTATATAAGTTAGTCATTGCTTGTCAGAGCTGTTTTCACTTTGGGGAGAGAAACAACTCGATCATGATTCTGTGTATTTTATTCTCAAAACTTTCTTTAGCTAATGATATCTTATGCTGTTTCAGTGACTTTGCTTTTACTGTTTTGTTTAGCAGTAAGATACTAACCACTGTGGTCCTCACAACTAGGCTCCATCTTATTTTCCTTTTAACTACTACACTAGTATTTATTTCTGAGTGCTTATCAAGGAAGTACAGTTTTATAATTGCATAATAAAAACAGTACAAAACATCTACCTAGATAATTCTAAACTGTTGGCATCCTGTATATTGTATACTTTCCACAGAATATTGAAGTTGAAATCTTAGAGAAAGTTTCTGAGCTGCAATTCACTGAAATATATTTTCAGAATATTTCCAAATTTGTGCCAACATAGTGTACACTGTGGGCAATGGTAACAAAATTATTTTTCAAAATGAAAATAATATGTTTATACTAATTGTATTTTATCTAGAATAATCATAACTTATTTTTTTTACATATTATTTTCAGCTACTCTGTAAATTGCCCCATATGAGCGATACCAGATTTTAACTTTATCGAAAGTAGATAGGAGCCATTGGATAACAAACTATTCTTTATAGATTATTTTGATTATAAGATGAAATGCAATATACAGAGTTAACACCCTTGACCTTGATTTGGTTTTTCAGTGACTGAGAGCCAGATTTCTCCTTTTTCCCTCCCTTTTTTCTTATATATTTTTAACTGAGATGAAGATTTTATTTCATTATTTTATGTTGAAAACTGGTCTTAGTTTATTGAAAAAATAAATCCCATCTTAAATGAAAGAAATGCATTTTAGAGAAGCCAAAAATCAACAATGAATTATTATTTTTTTTTTAAATTTTTTATTTTTTCCCGTATGTGGACCTCTCACTGTTGTGGCCTCTCCCATTGCGGAGCACAGGCTCCGGACGCACAGGCTCAGCGGCCATGGCTCACGGGCCCAGCCACCCCTGGGCATGTGGGATCTTCCCGAACCGGGGCACGAACCCATGTCCCCCGCATCGGCAGGCGGACTCTCAACCACTGCACCACCAGGGAAGCCCCAACAATGAATTATTTTTGATGATGACTATAATTTCTCAAATACTTTGTATTTTATGGTAAGTTATTTTAAAAGGACAAAAAAGCATAGTGAGTCATATAACAAACATCAGTGTTTGCCCTATCCAGCATCATAAAAATTGCTTAATTTTGTTATATTTGTTTCAGATTTTATATAAGAAATAAAACATCACAATATGAAGTCCCGTTTCCTCATTCCTAATCACGAGGAATGATTATTTTCTCCCCAAAATAAAGCCCTTAATATTATGCTTATCATTTTCTTATGAGTTTTATGTTGTTGCTGCATATGTATGTATCAAGAAGCTATATTATTTTGCATCTTTCAAATATTATAAATGGAAGCACATTATATGTGTATTCCTGAAATTTTGCTTCCTCATTTTGTGGTGTTTTTGAAATTTATCCACATTAATTCAGGCTTTACATTCATTAATTTTCACTGCTGTCTCTTATTCCTAAAGAGAAAAATACCATATATACCAATAATTTGTCCATAAAGATTTTACACTTGAAAACAGTTTTGTAAGGAACATTCTTATACATGCGAGAAGAATTTCTGCAGCATATTTACTTGTATTTGCTTAGTTAAATATTGAGAATGTCTCCAACTTTTCTAGATATTCACCAGTTGTTCTCTAAAGTATTTATATCGATTTACAGCCTTACTAGCAAAGTATAAGAAACCCATGATTCCATACTCTTGCCATTGCTTTCTTATACTGTCAAACATTTTAATTTTTGCCAATCTCAGAAGTGTAAAACAGTTCCTTTATATTTTTCTAACTGCAAGTGAGTTTGGCAGTATTTTTCTACTACTCTTGGTTATTTCATTTTTTACTCCTGTCCATTCATATCCTTTGCCTAATTTTTTTAAAAGATAGTTTGTCTTTATCTGATGCATTTGTTTTTATGTGTCCTGGATACTAACATGGTTTGATAATATCTTATCCAACTGGTAATTTGTCATCATTTTTGTCTTTCAGTTTTATTGAGATATAATTGACATACAGCTGGCATTTATTATTTTTAATGTGTCTTTTGTTGAACTGAGGTTGTACATTTTAATGTAGTCTGATTAGCAGTGGTCTCTATGTTTTGTGCTTTTGTGTTTTAAGAAAACTGTCACTATTTGAAGTTACAAAGATGTTTTCTACATTTTCTTCTAGAAGAAGTATCTACCTGTAGGCAAGTTATTATTTATTTGTTCATATCTAATTATTTATGGGCAATTCTAAAGTACTTAGGAGTCATTTGTGAACACAACAAAGACTGCCTTTTTAGAGCTTGAATTCTGCTGGATAGAGACAGAAAAAAGAGGAGATAAGCAATTGTCTGATAATTATACGTAAGGGGAAAAAAAAGAACAGGGAGTGAGAATGTGAAACAGTAGGGAGGGAGTTGAAATCTTGGAAATGGTGACAGGAGACGGTCTTACTGAAGAGGTGGAATATGAGTAAAGTTATGGCGGGCATGAAGTAGTTAACTGTTTCCCAATAAAGAGCTTTAGAGTGAGAGAGAAGGCAAAGTGGCTGCTGAATAAACAACGATAAAGTAGCAAGAGAGTGGAAAGTAGACCAGATCATGAGGGCCTTGAAGATCAAAATAAGAACTTCTAAAATTACTCTAAGTGAAAGTTCTTGCAGCGTTTTGAACAAAAGAGTAACATATAACATACTCTGATTTATGTTTTAATGGAATCACCATGTTGCTGTGTTGAGAATAGACTGAAGGGGGAAGGGTAGAATCAGAGAGACATGTTTAGTAATCCACGTAAGATGGCAGGATGGCTTGGTCCATGGTGAAAATAGTTAAGGTGAGAGCTGGTGAATTTGGGACATATTTTGAGTATAAAGCTGCCAGCATTTGCTGACAGATTTGATGCCTGGTGGGTGTAAAACAGGCATAGGAACAACTCAAAAATTTTTTTTTGCGGAAGCAAACAGATAACTGGAGTTGCTAACTGAGATGTGGAAGACTAAAGGAGCTGGTGTAAGGAGAAAATGCTTTCAGGAATTCTTCGGACATGTTAATTTTGAGCAGCTTTTTGAGGCATTCAGTAGAGGTGTCAAGTTAGTTGAATAGGTTATAGATTAAGGGAAAAAGTTCAGTTGGGAGATATAAATATGGGAATTGTTAGCATATTAATGACATTGAAGCCATAAGACAAGATGAAATCATTTTATATGCAAATTATAGGCATGAACAGAGTAGACTGAATTCTACTCAAAAGTCAAATGTGGAGATATTGAAGTAAACAAGGTATGAGGAAGTTGTAGGTAAATACAAGGGAGTGATCTTGGTTGCAAATGTGTCCCCAGGGACCCAAAACAGCACTTGATAATAGAGATTTGCTGAGTGAATAAATTAAGAAACTGACCATGGATAAGGTAGGAAGAGGGGGAAATGAAGAAAATAGGTAACAGTGAAAGTGTGGTAGGATCAAAGGATTTAATGTTCTGGTTGAATTAAAGGAGTCTGGGGTTAGGGGGCTGCACTGGAGAGCTGAGAGTTGGTCGCCAGAAAGTAGGATGTGTGGAAAATAAGGAAGGGCTGCACGTATTGCATGTTATGATGAATTGAAGAGCACACCCACAAAGAGGGACTGAGGAGGGTGGAGGATAAGTTTTTCAGAGGGGAGGAAGTCAAGGAACAGTGAATGAGCGTGATTGGAATGATCATCTACGTGAAAATTAAAATCACCAGTTCCCTTCTATCTCAAGATTTACAAATTTTATCATGAATGTTAATAATTTCATAAAATTCTCATGCATCTTGAGGGTTTTTCCTCCTTTATATTTGTTTGTATGGCAGAATACAGTGTTTAATTTTTCTATACTTATAAAGACCTTGCATTATTGAAAAAACCCAAATTGGTAAAGATGTATTATCTTTTATATATACCAGTGGATTCAATTTGCTAATTTTTTCTTTTTTCTTTCTTTTTTTTTTTTTTTTTTTAGTATTCTTTGCATTTATGTTCATGAGAGATTAGCCTGTAACTTTCTATTTAAAAGTATTTCTTCAATTTTGGTATAGAATAGATATACTATTAGATATACGTTGGGGGCTCTCAGTGTAGCCTCTGCTTGTTCAATTGCTGTCACTTATATGTGTATGTATCTTTGTATTTCTGAGCTATTTGCCACTGAATTCCTCAAAAATAGCTACAAATCTGATAATTTCATTTTAAAAATTCAGTGGCTGTACTTTCTAACAGTATTTTAAATTACTTCCTTTCACATTCACCTGTATGTTATTTTTTCATTTCTGCCTGTTTTTGTTTTGCAATTTCTTATTTTAATGGAAATTACTCTTTCATTTACTACTGGAGGCATCTTAAACATATTCATTTTATATTCTTTGTTCAACTAAGACACAGTATTTATGTAATTTTGTTTTGAATACTCTTTGGAAGTGGGGAATTTTTTTTCCTTCTTCCGCCCACTTTTCCACCTCCTATGCTTACCCTCTCCAGTCTTGAAGTTACGCCTTATCTCTTATCACTCATCTCCCTGGGCCCTTTTTTTTAAAATTTTTTATTAAGGTGTTTCAGGGTGTGGTGATCTAGTTAGAGAGCCAGCTTGCTCATTTCTTGATTAAAAGGCTTAGTCTGCTTGCTCACAGTCTGAGACCCATAGGTTAATTGAAGCCACAGCCCAGATGGTGATGAGTTTTATTTTTAGCTTCCTTTAGAGTTGGGGAGCCTCACTCCAGGCCTTAGCTTCAAGAACTTTCTATTCCTGGTCCTGTTTGTCTGAGAGCACTTAAATCCCTTTTACTCAGTAGGAGCAAACTTCAGATCTGAAGCTAAGCCACCCTGCAGCTTTGCTAGCACTCTCCACTTTGTTATATGGTTCTTCTCTGCTTATTTTATTTGGAGGGCTTTTTTTTTTTTTTTTTTTTTTTACTATTATTATGTGTTTGCAATAAATGTGTTGGGTCAAAATATGAATCCCTGCACCATCTCATCTTACCTGGAAACTCTGGTGTATTTGAATCAGTTTTTCCTGATGGTCTACATATTTGTTGGTAAAATATAAAATGTGATACCAACAAATAACTTCTTAATGAACTATACTGGTGTAAAAACATTTTTGAAAATTTTACAGTTGGATGTTGGAAAGAAAGTTGATTTCTGTTAAAGGGATGTTTATTATAATGATAATAGGAATATGATATTTTCTAGTTGTTATAGAATATCTTTTTTTCATGATTTTTATTAAGCTGTGAGGTAGACATAGATGAATCCGGCACATACAAAATATCACTCTTAAGGAACTTTAAGTACAATAAGAGACAATATTAACACAGAGAATTATAATATAGAAATAGATAAATCACAATTGAACACTACATTTTAAAAAAATCAGAGAAATGGGGCATCTTAATGAGGTTGGGAAACAATTTCTATGAGGTTGGGAAACATAATATCTATGCAAAGTAATATGAGAGAGACAGTTTTTCAAGATAAGATTTGGAATTGGCAGCTTTGTAGGTGGACACCCCAGACAGAGGGAGACGTGAGAACAGGGGACCAGGAGTGTGCAAATGTGTATGTGTGTATGTAGAAATACATACTCTTTTTCTGGGCCCACCCCCGCCCCTGTAACTGAGACCATCTTCCTTTTGCTGAAGCTAATTCTCTGATCTTTGTCCTCCTCTGCTTATAGCTGCCAGTCCATGCATGGCCTAACCCCATGTTCAAAGTTTCCAAAATAGTTTTCTCGACTCATTAAATTCCTGTTTAATTACTTGCTCTCCCCAGCTCTGACTTAAGAATTTTTCGCTGCATTATCATTCACTTGCTTTGCAATTATCACTTACGTATTTTATATCTGTACGTTTAATCTCCTCCAAATAAATTGCAAGCTCTTAAAAATCAGTACAGGCACTTACTACTTCTTTGGAGCTTCCTCTATACATATTCAGTGTTTTGAACAAATGTGTTAATTAATTTTGTATTTGGAAGAAACATATATTAAAAAAAAGAATCCACATCTGAGGTGTTCATTTTTGGTTGTTGTTTTTCTCAATTTGTCTCTATTTCTCTGTGCCTTCTTTCTCTAGGACTCTTACTGTCTCTCTGCCTGAACATTTAAATATGAATAGAAACATACATACACACTCATACATGAGTACAAATATAACACGTTCAAATAGTATATCAAGAAGGGGTAATATCTAAGATGGCTAATGTATAACTTTTCATATAATCAAACTATAAGTTCCTTTATTTCTCTTTTAGGTAAAGACAGCATCTTAGGAAGCTAGAAAAGTAAGGTGTCCTTAAAACCATCAATAGAATACTTTTATATATGTATAAAAGGTAACAACTGTATGCCTAAGACAGTGTTTTTGTCTTTGTGCCGTCAATCACCTCCTCCTTTTATTAGTCTCAGAAAGAATATAAACAATAAGACTGACAGTTTTGTGTCCTTTGCTGTTTTGTGTCACCATTACAGGCAAGAGGGTATTATGTCATCATTCAAGTCTGTCACATTTGGTGTATTCTTCTATTTGCCTTAAAGACTGTTTTCCTCTTAATCCTCATAAATAAATTTTTAAAACACCTATTTATTATACACTGTTTTATTATAGAAATATTTTCCTGTAATATAATGTCCTCTACCACAGATGAGAACATTTACACTGCTGCCAAAGCCTCCAGAATATAGAGGTGTTTTGTTTTAAAGAAATATTTCTTAAATAAATGAAAGATAAATAAAATATATGGATTTTATTTTTCAAAATTATGTGTTACAAGAAAACTAATAAATTTCTACATATGCGTAACATGTAAATCAAACAAAGAATTTCAATATTTTTATCAGAAACCCAGAAAATGTTTAGTGCTACAACAAGGAATACTTTTTAAAATTTTAAATTATGTTTATTTTATGGGAGATGGGATATTTCTTTGAATAACGTGTGTTTGTTCAGAAATGGATATTTGAGCTGTAATAGTGATAAAAATGGTGAAGTAGAAAGTATAAGACTTTAATACAATTAATAAGATTATCCCAACTTCTTTTTTCTTTTTCTTTCTATTTTCTGGACTGTCATCTACCTTCACATTGTCTTACTTCCACATTTTACAATGAGATTTTATGGTATTTTTATTGCTAAAAAGCAGCCTAAATAAATGAAGTGGCCTTATAATTAATTAATAACCAATTTCAATAACCTTATAATAAAATGCCAAAATAGAATTTGCTATTTATTCTTTATTTTGTAAAGTTTTAATGTTTTTAAAATAGATATGCTTAGTTGATAGAAATGAGAAAAGTCATAAAAGTGAAAAGAAGCAGGAAAACAAATCATCCCAAATTCCAACATTCCATTAGGTACTTTTTCTATTTTATAATGAAATCAATACTGTACTGAATACTTAATTTTGCATCCTTCTGTTTTCAGTTAGACTTATATCATTTCCCTGTGTTAAAGTTCTGCATGCTTATAATATGAAGGCTTTTTCATACTTCATTAAAAAGTTTGTTTTCTAATATTGGATATTAAGTTTATTTATACTTTTTCATTATTATAAGTAATGTTATGATGGTTATTTTTTGTACATAAGTCTTGGGTAAAATGAAATGACTTTCACTAGGATGGAGAGACTAGGTCAGTACTCCCCAAAAACGACAGCCTGTTCTCTTGATTTTCTTCCTTTCTGCAGTAAAATATTTTCAAATGGTTTTCTTAAAAAAAGTAAATGGATGGAATTTTTCTGAGACCTTGCATATCTAATATTTTTTTTCTGTTGCAACATCATGTGGAAGGCAAACTTGTTGATTATATAATTTTTGCCTTATAACCTTTCATTCTCACAATTGCGATGAAATTGCTATTTTTGTTTCAGGGATTTAATTACTTACAGAATAAAAACACAGGTTAATTTTAGCCATAGAAATTACTCTGCTAATGTAGATACGGTTGTCTGTGCATTATTTTTCTTAGTAATTTCTCTCTCTGCACACACACCCAACAAAAAGCTGCATATATAGTTTCTCTTGTTGCTTGCACTGCCTTTTCTTCTGCATTCTGAGAGATCTCAAGTTGTTCATCTAACATCATTGTTTCCATTTTCACTATATTTATATGGCTTTGACTGCTGCCTTTACTTTGAACTTGAATACTTTTGTATTTTAAATCTATCTTCATCTTTTATTGTATCCTACTTTCATTATATTTCAGATTATTTTCCCTATGTATCTTTCTTCCTTTTGTAAAGAGTTTGTATTTTCTTATAGCCTACTGAGATTTCTAATCACTTGTCTAATATATTTTCTTGTTCCTACAGCAAATCCTATAGTAGTTATTTGGCATTATGTGCCTTTCTTTTGATCAGTAGTATTTTTCATTGGAATCATTTTATTTTTCATTTAGCTAATTTTTATTAGTTACATTAATGCAAGCTTCATTAAAAAACTCACAGATTTCAGGAGTTAAAGGCAATAGAATTTTAATTTTCTCTGAAAAAGTGTTCAATACAAAAGTTTTTAGTGTCTGTGATCTTTCACTCTATGGGGATTCAGGGACCCTTGGTTCTTCAATTTTATGGCATTTTCATTGCCCAGAGCTTTGGAAGCCCCCACTTCAAAACAGGAGAAGGAAGAAGAGAGGGTGGAGAAGCTCTGCCAACTTCTTAAAATCCTTAGCAATGAAGTGAGATATATCGCTTCACTTACATTTCATTGGCTAAATCTAATCACTTTGCTTTAATCCAAAATAAGGAGTTGCTGAGACAACATCTTCACTGGGCAACTACCTCCTGGATTTAAATATGGAATGGAGAACACTTTTTTTTTTTTTTTGGTAGAAAACTAGTCATCCTAGCCTCATTCATCTCTTAGTAGGGAGAGGTCTACCCAGATCTAATGCATGATGACATTCAACATGTAAATATTACTCTCAGTTCCCTTCTTATTCTACAACTGGATGGTAGATAATTATGTTATCTCCTAACACAGTCCCCAATCTCTAGCTTGCTTAATCACCCGTAGCCTTGTTGATCTTAGATAGGATCTCAACTGCCCTAATTTTGGGGGGATCTCAGTACCACTGCAATCCTACTGGTGCATTTATAGAAACTCTCCCTGTTTCCACCTTCTGCCTACCTTTTACTTATGAATTCTAAACCTCCTTGATGTACCACTGCCACTTCCAATTTGTCTGCCAGGATATTGCTTTTTTTTTTTTGCCTAACTGTTTATGATAACATAAGATCTCCGGGGCTCAGTGGGAACATAATTCTGGTGGATTCAAAAAGTAGCACTTATTTGGTAATTGAAGGCCTTTTTGGTATGTCCAGGAGAGAAATCCCAGAAAGTATTCACATAGTAAGGCTGCTCTAAGTGTGTTGTGGAATGTAAGGGAATATAGTTTTGTAGCAGATTATTTCTAAAACACGTATTTTTCTTATCCTCTCCTGCATTGTAAGGCTGTTTTATACACTCCTCCCTTTCATATGGTCCTCATTATCTCAGTGAAAACTCTCCAAGGGGGAGCCAAGATCTTTTCCACAGGGTAGGCTTGTTGTTGGTCTGCCTCAGTCTCCAAAGCCAACTCAAGCTCAAAGCCTTAAGTCCACATCTCAGAGTTTCGTAGGAAAGCTGGGGAGTCAGGAAGTACAGGAGCCTTTGAAGTAGTACATGTCACACTATGATCTCCCTCCTGAGAATTAGCAAGAGTAGTGTGCGGTTGTGCTTTCTCTATGGGTTTCAGAAGGCACCTCCACAGTATATCTCAATTCAACCCAGCTACAAAGTAGGAGTTCAAGGTTACTGCGGAACCATTGTATTTAATGCAGTAAAACACAATGTGCTCTTTTATTATAGATTTCACATGATGTGTCTAATTTGATGTATACTTTTTCTCATCTTTTCGGTAAGTTTTGGAATATTACTTGTGTGAATTACTGCAAAAAACTCTCTTTCCAGACTCACTCCTAAAAGCCTTTTATCAAATTAACTTTCATCAGTCACTCCTCATGTGTCCTAGCTTCTCAGCATCAATCGTTTTAGTTGTATCTGGATTTTTTTTTCGTACTTTATTTTAAATTGCCTTATTTATTTCTTTATTTTTATGATTAGTTATATATACAGTGTGTCTCCCTAGAAGTGTATGTATTTATATAAATTATATGAGCTTATATACAATGTAAATAATTGTGTATATATAAAATTATTTATAGTAGACTGTAAACATATGAAAAATTGCTAAAATTTTATACTTTAGTTGTAGTGACATATTAAGATATTGCACTTTATTTTTTAGTCACTGAATTTATCTGCCTTTTGCTAAAATCTGTTATAAGCAAAATTTGAGTGCCATATATTTTTTACACATTGCCAGACTTCTAAATATTAGCATATAATTTAATATTAATTAAGACTTTTCAAAAGCCAGTTTAGATAACTGAAGTAAAGAAAAATCAAACTATATGATGTAAAAAGGGAAAAATCAATGCTTTAAACTTAGAAAGTAGGATGTCATTCCTTAATTCTACGTAGTAAATTGTGATTTATTTTTGTTACCCTGAGATTTATTACATTCCCACTGAATGTTGATTTATATAAGAGGACATTTTAAAAACAATATTCATGATCAGTATTAATTGGCTGATTTTTCAGAGGCAGTATTTACTTTCTGGAAGATTCACAAATCCCCTCCTCCCCACAATAAGGGGAAAATAGTAAGAAGTAGAGAAACTGAGGCCATTTAAACAGATGCAAGATCAAGGTTAAGTTGTTAAACTTCCAGTAACAAATGTACATTGGCAATGAAAAATGTTAAACATGTTTCAAAGAAATCTATGGATTAGTATTAATGAAATCTGTATTATAATGATGTCTTTTGCAATTATGCCTGAATTTCAAAAATATAAAAATGATTTTCTTAAATATATTAACGGGTTCCTAGATTTTCAAAGTTTGTGTAGTATAGAATTTATTTCATCTAATATTGTCCACAAAATGATGGCAAAACTGAAAATTTAAACCAAATTTCAGACTGTAGGAGATGAGACTTTGGGATTATTAGAAACATGCCACAGCATAGTCTTGAGTCATTTTCTCCTCCTATTTTACAAATACCAATGCACGGCTTTCACAGGGTGTGGCACCTTGTAAAGTTAAAAGATCACAAATACCAAAGGATAGTTTCTTTAATGAAGGCAGGTGTTTTCCATTCCCAATGTACCTTTGTGTATGCATTTCCATAATAGCATGGCATCTAATCTTCTCTTTGATGTAAATGCTCGATGAGAGTAATACCACATGGCTACATATGGTGGTTTTTATGGTGGGATGTAAAATATGAATTTCATATTTTTATGAGGAGACCAATATATTGTAGGTTGCTGGAAAGAATGAGAGCTTACAGAAACTGTTTAGTTTAAATACCACATGATTTTCTTGTTCTCTGAATCCAGGCAAATAGTGAGCTGTATCAAATTGTGAACTGTACCAAATGCTGAAGATATTTTCTCAAGGAAAATAAGGAAATGTGACAAACACCTAGGGAAATACTGTTTTGAAGAAGCAAACAAAATATTCACAAACTTTTATTTGTGGGAGATAGGGAAAAAAAGTTTGTCTATGTAAGATCTTTGAAAATGTATATCAGAATTTTAGAGTTATTAAATTATGATGATTAATAACAATTATCCCTCATAAAACTACCCTTACTAGATGTTAAACAGATATAAAATACATTAAATGCAATTGTGTGGTATCCATATTAGGATAAGCCTTCTAATAAACATAGTCTTTATTCACCAAACTAGAATGCAGTTGCACATATAGCAGCATTGGGTCATTTGTTATTAGTAATAAATCATAGTCGATGTTGTATGTTTATAAATTATTTAAACTTTGAGTTGTGAAAAGAATTCTAAAGACTAAAGTTATAAAATTGGACTTTGCTACATTATTTGCAGAACTTGTTTGATGTGTTACTACTAGAAATGATATATTTATTTGATTTTTTTCAAATGCTTCATATACAAAGTGAATCTTTTAGCACTTTAGGTCTGAATTTCATAAGCTAAGTTTCTATTATGTCCTTATGTCATCTGACAGATGGTATATTTTTTTTCTCCTCAACCTATTTTTTGTACAGAGTGATACACTAATAATAAGAATGAAATGCCTCTAATTTTTATACAGGCAAGATGATATTGCAGGAAAAGGAATCATCTGATGTAAAGTATTTTATATATTACAGTTTTATATATATATACACAGACATACAAATATATATATATATATTTCTCTCTCTCACTGAAGACAACTTAAAAATCTCCTGAAGTTTTTTTTAATAGATAAAACCATACATTGAGTATAATATATCATTGAGTTAGTGATTCCTGGTCAGTAAAATCAGGACTTATTTGTGATTGAATAAATGTATGAATTCAATTTATGATTGAAAGTAGTAACTGTTACTCTTAAGTAAATTTCAAAAGTAGATTCCTGAAATCATTACAAGAGACTTCAAAAGTCACTTAGGACATTCTCCTGCAATGAAAGACATTTAAACACTCCTGGCAGGAGACCAGGTAGCCATTAATTAAACAACTTTTTTGACAAACTTATCTCGTAAGTTTGCTCAATACAATTGCGAAGAGCTCAATAAATAGAAAGACAATCTCTATATTAAACCCAAATCAACCTCTCACTAGCTTCTAACATTCAGTGATTTGATCAGCATAAATATGATTTCAGTTTCACATGCCAGCAACCACTTCGTCTAGTCAATGTTTTCTTTTCTAGTGAAAACATTCCCAGAATTAAATATATATATATTTATCATATATGGTTTACAGATTTGGAACTGCTTTAGTCTTTATAAAAATGTAGTATATGGATTGGCAAAGAGATGAAATTAGTATATAATGATAATATATGGGTGAGGTATGTGTGTGTGAGAGAGTGTATGTTAGCAGAGTTTTCCTTTTCCAGTAGTTATCTTCATGAAAGTTTATTTGGAATTCTCAAGTGAGGAGTTCACATTTTAGTTGATTCCATCATTATATAGAGACCTGTAGAGTTTTCTTTTTATAATTGAAGTAGAGTTGTATTATTAGTTCATTTAAGAAGATATATAGGGCTTCCCTGGTGGCGCAGTGGTTGAGAGTCCGCCTGCCGATGCAGGGGACACGGGTTCGTGCCCCAGTTCGGGAAGATCCCACA
The DNA here is from genome assembly GCF_949752795.1 of Hyperoodon ampullatus. Taxonomy (NCBI): domain Eukaryota; kingdom Metazoa; phylum Chordata; class Mammalia; order Artiodactyla; family Ziphiidae; genus Hyperoodon; species Hyperoodon ampullatus. The sequence goes on along the minus strand of NC_136918.1, from coordinate 107,812,257 downwards.
TGCCGCGGAGTGGCTGGGCCCTTGAGCCATGGCTGCTGAGCTTGAGCGTCCGGAGCCTGTGCTCCGCAACGGGAGAGGCCACAACAGTGAGAGGCCCGCGTACCGCAAAAAAAAAAAAAAAAAAGAAGATATATAGAATTTTATTTCAAAGTGATATCAGAATTGAAATGAATATTGCATACTTTATTTGGCAAATATATACATGTATATGTATCTAATTAATATACATTTATAATTTATATAAACCATCCTGAATAGTTTTTTATTCTAAAAAATTTAATTTAGTAAATAATGAACAATAATTCACCTCCCATTTTCTAAAACTAGGGTCATGCTTATAGCTTAGTGGATCACACAGTCAATAGAAAATAACTATAGTGTTACTTCTATAGATATTTCTCCTTTGCTGAATCTAAAGCAGTGTTGAAAAGAACACGTTCATAAGTAATAGATTGGTAATTCTTTTTCATAATTTAATAACTAGGTAGAATTTTTGTACCAAAACACACTGAAATTATGACTATTTTAGAGAAATATATTATCTCTTGTTTTTTATCATTTCTGGATATCTACATTAATTTTTTATAGAAACATTAGCATATATAGATATAGTAGTACAAATAAGCCTACAGTAGCAAGGCAGAAACTACTAACTTCTCACTAATATCTCTCCTTCCTATGCATACAGCCAGACTGCATTTACCAGTCTCTCTTGAAGTATGGCCATGTGCTTGGACATGGAATGGTGTGTGTGTGGTATGTGTGCTTCCAGGCCTCTGCCATTAAATTTTGTACACATGCTTCCCCAGGCTCACTTTCTCTCAGAAGACTTTCACAGTCACGAGATGAAGATGGCAGTGTATATCATTGATGCTCGTGTAGTGTAAGTTGTCCTCCACCAACGACCTTGAGCAGTCCTTTACTGTTACACGTTAAAGAAACTTCCTGTGTTTTAAACAACTGAAATGCAACCCTTCATCTGAAAGCAAATCCATACTGTGAAATTAGTGGGTGTAATGATTTCTAGACAGTTGCTTTGGCTTTACAGAGTTCTTTTTGCCATATGACATTGTGAAAGTAGGAATAAGATAAGCCTACTTACAATCTTAAAGAGAAGTAGTAAATTTTCAATGTCTGAATCCATAAGTTTAGAAGATTTACAGGCCTAGGCCACTGTAAAGTACGAGATGACAACTCAGCTGTCTTAGATTATTTTAAGTTTCAGTTACTTAAGTCAAATTATATCAATATACAGAAAGATATTTAGAATGGGGTCTTAGAAAAATGTTTTGTTTGAATTATGAAAATATTTATTATATGTTATTTTTTAAATTTTGGTCTCTATTAATGATATTTTGATACTACATAAGTGAGAAAAAACTAAAGATTTAGAAACTAAAAATCAAAAGCTGCAAACTCCTTTTAAGTCAAATTTTACAAAATGAAAATTTATCAGGTGCAAGGAATCTATTAGAACATAAATTTTCAAAGTCATTGTCATGTAAATATATGTCACCTTTCTAGAGCGTACTCTGCTGACTTATCATATGAAATGATTCACCAGGTGCACCTGCCATTTTATTTATTCTCTGTGCTTTCAGCTTTCACTTGCTCATTCACTCACTTATCCAATGGAGAGATGGAAATTATATTCAGAACACCTTGCTAGTGTCTGTGGGCAGGAGGAATTAGTCTCATCCATGGCTGGATTCTCCAGGAGATTACCATATAGTAAGATAAATGGTACATATCAGTATATAAACAATGGACCTTATAATGTACACTTTTACTCTCACATTAGCTCAACAAATTATTATTGAGCTTCATGTACATTCCTGCCCTGGAAACCTAAAGGAAGGAGTGAATGTGGCTGGAGGTGGACAGTATGAAAGAATTTACCAAGAAAGCAATATGTTAATTAGCTTGAGTGAAAAGTATGAACTGGAGACATGCAGAGGGAATATAGGCCTTTAGGTAAAGAGGTATGGATTACTCACCATATTTGAACAAATGCTCAGGTATTTCTAAATTATTAGGCATTTTGAGGAGGGATGGGGAAATAGACTAGAAAAGTGAACATATTTCTGATCTTTAGGGCCTTATGTTACATGACACACAGTTTAAAAGTTACCTTACTCAACAGAAAATTGGGTAGGTATATAGGTGTATTAAGAATCCAGTCTATGTTCAGAGCTTTAGAAATTTAATAGAGTGAAAAAGAAAAAGGGTTTCCCTCTGGACATGTCTTGTGGAGGACACTCTGAGGAAGAGGGGCAAGCCTTAACAAAGACAAGAAGATGGAAAGTAGAAATACCATGGAGTTTTTATTCATTCCTCAAACATATTAATAAATTTTCCATACCCAAGTTTATTAATTTTTGGTACATTTTAGGCATGGTAACATTTTGCTTTTTCAAGTGTCTCATAATAACAGATTACAAATATAGGGATGAGAGTAATGACTATTTGTTTTTATACATTTGGAGTAAGAAAAGCTGGGGCTTAAAAATTGAAATTCTACCACTGGAAAAACTTCCTTCAAATATTGACACAGTTTCCAGATTTATTGCTTGGGTTCTGTTCGAATTTCTATTCTAAAACTCCATTTACTGTGGTTTCAGTAAAAACTCAGTCCCGACTGAAACTTGGTATACCAAATATCAGCTCTGGAGTAATGGTTGTTTTTACCAATTTTCCAGAAGATTGATTTAGATTGTTTTGTGTTGTATGACTGTAAAAGAACAAAACAGAAAAGGATTCACTAGCTTGATATTTTATTCTGTCTGTGTGTTTTAACTCCTTTATTTCTGGCAGTCCATAGTACTATTACAAATAACGTATACTGAATGTAATCAGTATATGATTATACTATTTACACAAATAAAACATTTGGGCTGTTAACAAATAAAATAACACTTTTATAATAAGAGTAAGAATGGCTAGATTTCCTTCTTTATCTTGTCTGTTTTACAATGTCTAGAGGCATATTTTGACATCATACATGTCAATATACTAATTGTGAGGTCTGACAAGAGTTAAGCTCTCAATCTTTGGCCCATTTGAAACTTTATTAGAGCTTATTTGACTTATTTTTCCTCTCTGATTTATTAAGGTATAGACTTAATTAGCAAAACAATATTCTGGTACACCAAATCAAAGTTGACCTCACTGAAGCTTTAATTCCTCGTCCTAGTTTTTACCCTTGGGGATAGTAGACATTTCAGCTGATAAAACAAGGTTAGCAGATTGCCTGAGTCACTTTGGTTAGTGATCAGTTCTAGAGAAATCAGTAGGGGCAAAGCAGAGTAGGCAGTTAGCACAGGTCTAAGTGGACAGTGTTCGGAGAGAAAACAAGCCTGTTTGCAGAAGTTGGGAAACAAAGAAGTGCTGGTCTGGGCAACCTTAAAACAACAAAGTCAGAATCATGAGAAGGATTATATTATTAGTCAACAAACAACACTTAAATTTGATATTGAATCAAAGTCCATATACAGCATTCTTCGACATATCTTTCCCTAGGCAGAACTTGGCTTATTGTACTGACATATCTAAATTCCCTGTAAGAATCAAGTGGGGACACCTGCATGGGACTTGAGCTGAGAACAAGGAGAATGAAGACTGACATACCTATTGTTCTTGAAATTCCATCACACCAGTGATGTTAAACTTACTTTACAAGATGGAAATTACTGGTTGGAAAGTAATATGTTTATAAAAACTTCTAAATATGTGCAGTGATTGCTTCAGCTAAAGCCTATGAGTGTAGGATGGTATGCTCTTAGAAACATGCTGACCCTGAGAATTTAAGTAGCCAGGATGACACTTGAAATGACTTCTATCATCTTGATGTATGTTTTTCCTTTAGTACTTGTCTGTAAAATATAGTGAATTATAAAAATCATTCAGCATATAATATTCACTTAATATATGGAATTTTCTAAAATGATGTTAATATGTACAATTATAGACTATTTATTATTATATATAAAAGACTGATGACCCACATATTAAATTTAATACAATACAATTTAATGGACATCTACATGAATCATGATATGTGTAAAGCCTTGTAGACAATATAATTATAAATATTTATAAATATACATATAAAGAGATATAATCCTGATTTGGGAAAGTTTTAGGTCAAATGGGTGAACTAGAAAAAATGCAAAGACAATGACGTTGTTATTTGCGGCATTTTAATAGTCTCTTAAAATGATTACATAATGAAATATGTTTTTTATCTTTATTTAAGCACCCTAAAGTGTGACATAAATTATTACTCACTAGAAACCAACTTAGACATATTTGAAAATGCTTCTGGCAAGAAGTATGTGATCACCTTTATAAAGATCACAACACTTAAGAAAGGAAAACTATTAATGCAAGTATATACAATTTGTATACAATTTTGTGTATACAAATTGCTATTAGGCTCTTAAATGAATAATGTAAGATAAATTCAATAGTACTAATATTATTAAGTTAATTTGGTTTAAAACTAATTAATATATAACTTATTAACTATGCCAGTAACTTTTGTTAGAAATCAGTATAAAATGTATGTAAAATTCTCCAAGTAATCGTCTTAGGAATTTTTATTTTACCCAGCATAAATCCTAAATATGCATTTGTATGATTGATGAACTATTTAGAACCAACGATATATTGGGAAAATAATTTTTAGCCAGTGTTAAGCACTATTTAATAAATTCTCACTCATTGGTCAGTGCTACTTATTTTCAGCTAAGATTAAATTCTCTAGAGTTCAGCGTTTTGAACTGTTAAATCACCTCACCAGTGGATGGCAGTCACCTAATAGCTGATGAGGTGTGGCCTCAGAGTAACCTACTTTTAACTCATTAGCTCATTTGAATCTCTATGGTGTGTGAACAATTACCTTTCATTCTTTTATTCCACATACTCATTTGTTCTCTTCAGTTATTCCTAGGATAATATTTAAAATCTATTTCTTTCAATGAAATGTTTGAGATTTTATTTTTTTTTAAGATATTTAGATATGGGCTTCCCTGGTGGTGTAGCGGTTGAGAGTCCGCCTGCCGATGCAGGGGACACGGGTTCGTGCCCCCGTCCTGGAGGATCCCACATGCCACGGAGCAGCTGGGCCCGTGAGCCATGGCCGCTGAGCCTGTGTGTCCGGAGCCTGAGCTCCGCAACGGGAGAGGCCACAACAGTGAGAGGCCCGCGTACCGCAAAAAAAAAAAAAAAAAAAAAAAAAAAGATATTTAGATAATCATGAACATTCTTTGTGCTCAAATGAAAGCATTTTTTTTTTAAAGATTGAATTCACTGCAACCAACAATATTAGGATTCTTCTTTTTAGGTTCACTGTAAATATATGCAACTTATTCTGTAGAAAATATGGATTATTTCTGTCTCTACTACCTTTTGTGTTCATTTGGAAACCATAAGGTAACACAACAGTAGCTTCAGAGATCACTCATTCAGTATTTCAAATAATTGTTCAATGAATGATCACTTTAAAAAAAAATTTTGCAGCATGATGTTTCTAGGTCTTTTATGCTCAACAGTGTCTAAACAAGACACTTTTTTTCTTGTTTTGGGGGCTTTTCTCCCATGGGGGATGTATCAAAGAGGACTTCCTAATTCAGTTCTTTTTCACTCTGCTCTTATCATATACAGACAGAGTTTGGCTCTCAGTTTCAATTCAATAGTCATTCACTGAAAACTTGCTGTGCAGATAGTTAGGATGCAGGGTGTGCTGAGATGAGCAAGACAAGGATCCTGCTCACAGGGAATCCACTGAATTATATTTCACCCCTCTTTGGACTTTAAAAGGTTTCCTTTTTTTTTTCTTTCATACTTAAAATGCTGTGATAAAGAGAACTGCAGATGACATCATAAGTATTTACAAACTTGAAAAGATAAATGCTATGGATGTAAGATTTGTTTAAAATGTTCAGTCCAAAGGGATTTCTCTGGTGAGGGGGAAGTGGGGAGGTGCTGCCAGGAGAACAGGCCCTGAAGATATCTGTACCAGAGATGCCATTTCTATTTTTCATGCCTTTATTGATCCCCTTTCTCTTGAGCCTATAAATATGATTCAGTCTCTTCCTTCCAGAAAAATACCCTCTCTTCCTTCTGACCCTGGACTGTCTTGTACTCTTCTCATCCAAGAGTGCAATCTAGTTCCTTCTTAGCAACCCTCTCATGATATAGCCAAACTCACTGACACTGTCCAAATACAATGGACACTTTCCAATCTTGAAATCACTTAACTTCTCTATAATAAAAAATGTTTATAGCTACTAAAATAAAATAAAATAAAATGTTCAGTCCAATAAAAATTTCCTTAGGCAGCTCTTTGTTTTTTGGCAAATGAATTATCAAGGAAATTTATGCAATAAATAATCCCTTTGCTAACTGTGTCACTTTCTTCCCTTTTGGGAATATGTTTTCAGGTTTTGAATATCTATTCATGTATTTCATTTCTGTAAACCATATACCTTATACCTTCACTCCATTGTTATTATCTCTGCCTAATACTCAGCAGACTGGGGTACACAATAAGTGACTTACCTATTGATATGGTTAACCAATGACAGAGCTTACATTAAAATACATATATTCTACTTTTCAGAGACTAATTTTTAGTCAAACCTAGTAGTAATTATAAAACAACTCAAAAAGTTATATGATTTGGTAAGCTGAATCGAGACATTTCGGACTTTAAATATTTAGGTTCTCATCAGGATTCCAAACCTAAAATATTTTAATATATCATTGCACATTTGTTTAAATCACTTTACATATAACATGATATCATAGTTCTCATAACGCAAAGATGGAAATGAATCAGGAATTATTATCCACAGGAAACCTGACCTCATATAAGTGCCTAAAGCAGATCTTCTGATACCAAAGTCAGTGCTTTTAGCATTACTCCACACAAATGGTTTAAATATAAACATTTTTTATTTGTATGCATTGAGTAATTCAGTTTGACTTCAGTGATATTATGTAGTTATATAGTTTATATATATATATAATATATTATATAGTTTCCATAAAATAGTCTGACCAAAAGAGAGTTAAATTCCTTTTGCCAAGATTCACTGAAAATTGTAAGCTCTGTCTCTCTGTCAGTGCGACCTGTGTTAGAAGAAATGAAATTGAACACAGGGGGTGAGTAACATGTTTTACCCACACAGTATCATTGCAGGAACCTGAGGTTTTCCCTTTTGGAGACTTCTTTTTTATTAAAAAAACAAGAAATATGTGATAAATATTTTTTAAATAAATCATACCTTTGAAAAGTGGTTGGTATAGCATGAGGTCCTATTGGGGAAATGACAAATCTGTGTCCCCCTGTTTTCCTCTAGCAGCTGAACAAGGCATATATAATAGGGAGTGTAGGAGATAGAGTACAAAATAGACATTTTTATAAAAAGTCCGCTGTAACCTAGTGGAGTCACAAACACCATTGTACTCAGTCTTCCTTAATTTTTATAGTCAATAAAAATCAGTTTTGAAAATGCTTGCAAATGTATGTCTCCTTATGATATTAGAGGTAACAAAGAATGGTAATAGATGGACTATAATCATTCAGGTATGTGTTATTGAGTAACTGGGAGGATGATTTTTAAAGTATATTTAAAATCATGAAAATTTAGAATTTTACCAAATATATTTTTAAATTTCCTGCTCCTCTCACAAAGCATAGAGGAAAGGTATAGGCAATTTAAGAATATATGGCACTTGGGATCCCCTTCTTACTCTGTGGCAAATGTATATAATGAGTTTCAAACTTTGATATCAAAACCATTTCCCCATTCCATCTAATGTGCATAAAATATTTTAAGCTGAGTTATTATTGTAGATTCATACCCAGTTGTGAGAAATAATACAGAGAAATCCATGTACCCTCTACCCAAATAACATCTTGGAAAGATATCACAGCTAGAAAATAGACATTGACATAGTTCACCAATCTTATTTGAGTTTCACTGGTTTTACATGTACTCGTTTGTGTTTGTGTGTGTGTGTGTGTATATGTGTGTGTGTTTAGTTTTATCCAGTTTCATTACATATGTAGGTTAGTGTATCCATCACCACAGTCAAGATGCAAAGCGGTTCTATCACCACAAGGATCCTTTGTGCTGTAGTTTTATAACCACACTCATATCACTCCCACTACCCTCCACCCCTTACTAACCTTCACCATCAGTAAGAACTAATCTTTTCTCCATCTCTATAATTTTAGTTATTTCAAGACACTATATAAAAGGATTTCATCTTGATTTATCTATAGAGTTTCTGAATGTATCACTTTGTATATTTTCTTAGTATTTGCTCCAGGTATTGAAATGCTATACATATATGACTTATCACAGTCTACCAGTTTTACCACTTCTGGTAAAGTATGGAAACCTTACTTCCATTAGGTCCTTTTGCCCTGACACTTTTTATTCGTTTTGACTATTCCTTCTTTACATGTTGAACACTGCATCAGTTGATGGTATAATTTTTGTTTTAACCATCATATAGCCAGAAAAATGCAGCAGAGTAGTCTATATTGTATTTACCCATATTTTTTGTTCTCTCACTTGTTCTTCCTTCTCGATGCTTCAAAATTTCTTCTTTTCTGTTTGAAGAACTTTAACTTTTCTTTAAGACGGATCTGCTAGAGAAACATGTTCTTAGTTTTCCTCCTTCTAAAAATATATTTATTTCCCCTTGATTCCTGAACGTTGGTTTCACTGGATAAGAATTCACGATCAACAGTTCTTTTCTTTCAGCACTTGAAAAACGTGCCACTGCTTCTGACCTCCATAATTTCAAATGAGGTCATATATTGTCATTTGAAATGGTGTTTTCTTATAGGTAATATGTCTTTCTCTCTGGCTATTCTTAAGATTTTTTTCTTTGGATTTCAGGAGTTTAATTTCACTGTATCTTGATTTGGACCTTTTGGAGTTTATCCTGTTTGAGTTTGCTCCTCTTCTTGATTTTGTACGTTTATTTCTTTTGCCTAATTTGTGAAGTTTTTGCCCATTATTTCTTAAATTCTTTCGCCTCACTCTCTTTCTCTTCTTTTGGGACTTATATGGTACCAATGTTGGATATGTTGTTATTGTCCCACAGGTCCCCAAGATTCTGATTTTTTGTTTTTTTCATTGGTTTTCCATTCTGTTTTCTCTCTCTTGTTCAGATCCAGTGACTTGTATTGATCTGTTCTTAAGTTGACTGATTCTGTCCTCTGTTGTCTCATTGTACTATTTATCCAATCCAGTGAGTTTTTATTTTGGTTGTTGTATTTTTGACTTCTGTACTTTCCTTTGGTTATTTTTTAAAATAACTTCTTTAGAGTGCTGAGATTTTCTATTTTGTATTTGTTTCAAGATAATTAGTAAATGCTTTTTAAAGTAATTTTATGATGGCTTCTTTAAATTCTCTGTCAGATAATTCTAGCATCCGTTTCAACTCAGTATTAGCATCTGTGGATTATTTTTTCTCATTCAAGTTGTGTTTTGCCTGGTATTTGGTGTGACCAGTAATTCTTTTATTATCACATCCTGGACATTTTGGTTATTGTGTTAGGAGACTCTGGATACTATTTACATCTTCTATTCTATTTAGGTTCAGCACTCAGGTCCTGGCTTACATTTGTGGGCTATGGTTCCACCAACAGTTTAACTTTCAGAGCCTTTGTGTTGCTATTTGGTCACTTTGAGTTGTCTGTTTCCACTGGGAGTTGTACTGATCCCTACTTGTGCCACCTAAGGAAGCAAGGCCTCCTGATGGCTCTAGGTGGGATAAATGGTTCTTTAGCTCATCAAAGATCACTTCAAGGGCTGGGTAATTGTTATAGAAGGATTGACCCACTGCCTGTGCTGCCCAATTGACCATAGTCTCTCAGTAGGGAAGGGGAGTCTCCAGCCCAATGGAAAAAGAGATTGCTTTCCATGACAGTGATGCTCCGGATTGATTCCCCTTGGGTGTGGCCCAGCCTCTCCCGATGTTCTTGGTGGGAATCCCATTTGCTCTGCGATAAAATGAGTCTACCTAGGCCACCTTCTGTTGCTAGGTTATGGTTGAGAGAAGCCAGGCTTCAAATGCCTTTTACAATTGGTTAGAGAGCCACTGTGTTATTCCTTAGATTCTGGTATCACTAACCAGTCCCCTTTCCTCTTTCTACCTTTCAGAGTACTCCTTTAGTCACCTCTTGCTTAATTCCTGGTTTTATACCTGTCCTTAGTGGAGCATATAGTGATATTTAAGTTTTTTTAATGCTTTTCCAAAAATGATTTAAAAGAAGCATAAATAAGCAAGATGCTTAAGAGATCTGTGAAAACAAGTGTTCTGTGATAGAAAAGGTGGTTTGAACCAAAGAATATATTAAAAGTATTTAACAGACAGTACAGCAGAGGCACCAACCAGTCAGAGCAAATTTAACGTCAGGTACACTACAGGTGTTTTTCAGCTGAAAGTTAGCTCTGATTTAAAAAAAAGCTTAACAGGTGTCTCTACTGCAGAGAACTTTCAATATGCTAAGGTTCATTGTTGGTTTCCTGGAAGGAATTGAGCAGTCTTAGTTTTCCCAAATTTATCTGGGCATAGAAGTGAACTTTGTTTTTTACAGCTTTTCTTGGTACTGACAACTCATGAAAGACTTTGTGAAGGAAAGCCATTTTTGTCACCATCAATATCTACCTCATCCAAGGTATTGTACTTACTAGATGCAATAATTTAATTAAAAAGTTATTTCTCAGAATATTAAGGAACATTTAATTCTACTTTGATTTTTAAATCTGATAAAATATTTCAATATATTTAAACCTTCCTTTAAAACATTTCAGGAAACCAGATTTAGACATATGGCCAAAGAAAATGTTTATTGTGTTAACAGTAGCAACAGTACTTTAGAAGAATCAGTAACAACAGTAGTAGTGTGTCTAACAGTAGCAACTTTTCCTAATGTTGTTATTCACATTTTCAGTATTTTCTTTTTCCAGCTTTAAGGGACAATAGGATCGAGCTGGTTCGGGCTTCCTGGCATGAACTGAGTATCAGCGTCAGTGATGTCTCTCTCTCTGATGAAGGACAGTACACCTGTTCTTTATTTACAATGCCTGTCAAAACTTCCAAGGCCTATCTCACTGTTCTCGGTAAGTGCAAGGGACTAACACCATGTGATCTCAAGCCAGAGAGATGTGTACAACTACAGCAACATGATTCAATAACAAATCTACACTTTGAGGATCATCAAAAAGCATTAAAAAATCACTTAGTCATTTCCCCCATTTTATAAATAGATAAAGGGAGGTGTAAAGATTTTTATGACTTCCCAAGAGCAAACAGCCATTTTGTTTCTTAGCCAACAATAGACACCAGGTTTCTTGATTTTCAACTAAATTCCTTTGTGTCAAATCATCTCTAGATTGTACACATGGTAATCCTTTTATAAAGTGATAGAATAATGAACATAATGACTTCAATGTGTCTATCAGATGCTCCTCCACCTTATCATCAGTCACCTAATGGGGTCTTCCCTAATATCCATTTGCTTCCAAATATTACCATTTGTGTATTTTAGTGTATTTAAATGACCCTAACATTTCTATTTGTCTTCTTGCCTTTTAGCTTTGTAGTTTTCTAGATTACTAAATAAAGTACATAATGTCGCTTGCGCATGCAGCTTGTAGCTTCTTTTTTTTTTATTCTCTAAGTATCGGGCCATTTTTCTAAAGGTTATAATGACACCAAAAAGCAATACATTCATAGTTTCTGAGGAAATAAGCTTGCAGCTCACAGCTCTCTGTGATTCCACAGACGTCAGTGGCCCAATCAGCTGAAATTGCTGGAGTTCATTGAAACACACCTGTGTACTGAACAAGTTAGAGGAATTTAAAGATTGATTTTTTTTTTTTTTTGCTCCTAGCTTGCCTTCCTTTTTTGATAGATAAAGGCATAACACTGCATTTAAACGAACTAATGCATGCTGTTCTTCTGGGTGAGAATATTAAAGTTAATCCTGCTAGTGAATTGGTTTTCTACATAGGATATGAAATATGTTTCTTTGCAAGTCCCACTGGGACTATTGTATAAAAATCTTCACAAGTTTGCCATTAAGGACAAAATACACCCACTAAATGGAGTATCTCAGGATAGCAGCTGCCTAAGATTAATGTATTGTTCTGTAGAGAGCCAACTTGAAACCCCAAGAAATAGGGAAGTGGCTAATTTCAGTTTATTAAATGGTGATGTGACTTTTTTTTAAAGCTATATGAAGGTGAACAACAACAACAAAAAAAAACTAGCCAGCTAATGGAGTATGTTGATCTGTCATTTATTTTTGTTGTTCTTGTTGTTTTAGTTTGTATTTCTTTTATTGGCGCCTTCCAACATTCTTACATTTTATTCTTTTCAAACTGAATTAAATAGTACAATAAAGTAACTTTCAGTCTGCCTTTATTATTGAATACTTTTAGAAGAAATTTTAATAAACCTCTGTCATGACAGCAGAATATTATTGCCTCCAAAATGTGTAATGTTCTATTATTTAAATCATCAATGTCTATCTCTGAATATTAGTTATCTGCTTATTCATTGGATGATTTGGGCTAGAAAAGGTAATAAGTAGCTAGCATTAACTAGCATTAAAAATAATACATATCATGCTCCACAAAACTGCAGTTAGGGGGTGTAGCTCAGGGGTAGAGCATTTGACTGCACAAAACTGCAGTTACATTTCTAATACAAATGACATCAAGAGACATTCTCTACTTTAGAAGAATCAGAAAAATAAGTATAGTTGTAATTATTAATGAATCCCTTATTCCAAAATGCATTTTCTAGAAAAAAGTACACAGAGGATAACAATATTTTTTAAGATTTAAGAATTCTGAAATCAGGAATGAAATATGCTAATTTGGTTAAATCACAGTTTGTTAAAGAATGAAAAAATAAGTTTTGTGGATTTTTTTTAGCCCAATGCAAACAATCTACTGTCTTAAATCCCCACACTTGTAAATCTTAAGATATGGTTGTTTTTAAGATTACAAAGAGTATTTCTGCAGGTAAAATTTAATTAAAAAAAACTACTTTAAATGCATTTTAAATGCTTTCTGGATAATATACACACACATATGCATATTTACACAGACACACATACGTGTTTGTATGTATGTGTATATATATCTCGCTATATATTTTTATATATTTTGTCATTTATTTTATTATTATTATGTTTTGGTTTCTTCTTTTTTTTTTTTTTTTGCGGTATGCGGGCCTCACTGTTGTGGCCTCTCCCGTTGCGGAGCACAGGCTCCGGACGCGCAGGCTCAGCGGACATGGCTCACGGTCCCAGCCGCTCCGCAGCATGTGGGATCTTCCCTGGCCGGGGCACAAACCCGTGTCCCCTGCATCGGCAGGCAGACTCTCAACCACTGCACCACCAGGGAAGCCCTGGTTTATTATTCTTGATTGAAGTTATTGTCAGTTAAACACCCAGTTTAGTTTTGTTTGTGAAAGTAATAGTCCTAAGAACAAATCAACCATGGAAATTAATGTTTATTTCATTCATTTGCTTAAATTACAGGTGTTCCTGAGAAGCCTCAAATTAGCGGATTTTCATCCCCAGTTATGGAGGGAGACTTGATGCAGCTGACTTGTAAAACATCTGGTAGTAAACCTGCAGCTGATATAAGATGGTTCAAAAATGACAAAGAGATTAAAGGTAAGGAATGGAGAAAGATCTCCAAATCAAAATTAATGTGCTGAAACTAGTGTGAAGTGTTAGATCCAGGGCATTTTACATTTTCCTTTTCAAACCACAGTCACTTTCTGATTAAGTGTAATTTGAACCAGATTTACCTTAAATTAGGTAATTTTACAAGGTATATTAATATTATCTCTGTGTGCCCCATTTTTCTCTTACGTAAAACAGTTTTAACATGATATATATCTAGAGACTTTCCTGGTGATCCAGTGGTAAAGAATCCACCTTATAATGCAGGGGACGTGGGTTTGATCCCTGGTCAGGGAACTAAGATCCCACATTCTGTGGGGCAACTAAGCCCGTGCACCACACCTACTGAGCTCAAGCGCCTCAACTAGAGGGCCTGCGGGCCCCAAACTACAGAGCCCACACGCCCTGGAGCCTGTGCACCACAACTAGAGAAGAGAAAACCCGCACACCACAACTAGAGAGAAGCCCGCGTGCCGTAACGAAGAGCCCGAGCATTGCAACGAATGTTTAGACACGCCTCAAGGAAGAGCCTGTGCGCAGCAACTAAGATCCTACACTGCCAAAAATAGATTAAATAAATAAATAATAAATCTTTAAAAAATGATATATATCTAGTGGGAAACTTGGAGAAATAAATAAATTAATATATAAAAAATACATAGATTCGTACTTGACAATAGCAAGTGCTAAGTGTTCATGTTAGATGTGATTATTTTAGAGCTCATCTGTAGTATTTAGATTATAGACAGAGAAACTCCGTGAATTATTTCTTCAACTTGTTGGTTCTGAAAATACAAAGTTTTGAGGATAAAACTAGCTAAACATCAATAAATCTGTTTTTCAGTAGTTCTCACACAGGTTAAAATAATGTGCTTGTCTCAGTAAAAATTCACAGAAATGTAAATATTCAGCATAATTCTGCTCTTCATACACTTAAACACACACATGCACACACACACTCTTTTAGGGTGGATTAAGAAGTTTATAGAGGAGGTGGCTAGTAAGTCTGTTAGTGGTTTCTGTACCCCACATACAGAAATCTTGGACCTGACATCACATGTACATTAAAACCCAAATATAAGAATCATCTCTTATGCTTGTTACAAATTTTTCCTATTTATATAGTAATATGTATTATTCTCAAGGTAACCTTCTAGGAGATAGGTTGATGCAAACCATTTTGGTTATTTTAACTTGTAATTCAAGTATCTTACTTGGGCATGGAGGCCCAACAGGTAGAATTGCCTATATTACTAAGAAGTTATGGGTTTACAATCCATACAATTATTCTACCTCTTTTCTATTTTAATTACTTTCTCTCTTTATATTTTTTTCCCAAAACAAGGAACTATCTGTAATTTATCCATAATTACTACCTTTACTTTAGAACTTCTAATAAATACATTTTATTGGACTAACTTTGGAGAAGTACAAGCCCCCATTTCACAAGTTAGATACATCACTTTGCTAAGTTAAACTTGCTCTTATATTCTGCCAGGGCTCAGTACCATCCATTCTAATTCTGCCTTTAGGATATATTTGTTTAGGTTAGTGTGTTAAATGTCTAGTCTTGGTTGGAGCTTTTCTAAATGGACCCTCTACACTGTATCCAGAGTTATCTTACTATGACAAGGTTCTAATCCAGCCACTTTTTCTGCGTAAGCACTTCTGATTGAAAGTCCTAACCTGGAGGATAAGTTTAAAATCCAATTTCCTTGGCCTATAAGAAAGCTCCTGGCAGTGAATTCTTACAAATCAGATGATTTTCTATGTGAAAGGCTTGGTTTATGCTAGAATGTTTTTCTTAAATACTCTCCTTCGGTTAAATTGTTTTATTACCTACATGCATCTCTTTCTGAATTTTGACATAATTAGTTAGTGAGTGAGTTAGTTTCTCTTAATTTCTTACCATTTTATTTGTGTTTTGGATAAATATATCCTCAAGGAGGTCAGAGACTAACATACTAGTCATTAATATTGGTTGATTGTTTTTAACATTGTAGCCTTATGAGAAATGCATAATGTTTTCATTAAAAATATTTTTATAAAATATCTTAATTTTTTACAAATTTGGCTTCTGCCCTGAATGCCAGATTTATTCATAAACTAGGTAGAGAGGGGACTTTTGTTTATATGTAAAAACATGAAATTTTGATCTTATAAACACCATACTTTAAAATCACCTGAATCAAGACTAGAATGAAAATCAAGAGAAAACCATATACAGAATCAGCATTTGGTTCTGTGTTCTATTCAGAAGTAGTGAAGCTTTGTTTTTTCTGTGTTCTTCAATGCATGGCCATTAATAGATCATTTATTATTCCTACACTTGAATTCATCTATATAGCTCTTTATTTGTTTATAACTCTTATTTTGCATGTTTACATAGTTTGTCTTTACAATGATATGGTGAACTTCCTGAGTTCTCTAAAATATTTTTATAGGTGTATAGGCAAATATGCTGTATTAAGTACTCTATACAGACTGCACGTTCATTATTATTGCTGTGCTCTATACATGTGAAGTGAAAGTTCACTCTAAAATCCCTCAGCAGATACATCTCACTGAAAGGAGTGTTCTATCCTTATCTTGCACTCTTGTCTTTTCAGAAATCAAAATTTGACTTCCTATTATCATGTAACAATTTTTACTATAATATCACTTGAGATTTTTAAAAAAGACACTCCCTAGTATAAAGAATTGGAAAAGATAGGCTAATCAAATCCAGTTAAATTCAATTTGATAAGAAATTGTTAAAATGTGTCCCAATTATACAGTATTCTATGGTCATGAGTGAATATCCAAATGAAGAAAATAAGAACCTTGACCTGGAGATGTTTAAAATGTCTTTGGGGTGATAAAACCAGCTATGAGGAATACTTTCCTATAAAGAGGAATGTGTAACATTATGTAAATCCCAAAGTAGTTATTACAGTCAAAGGAAAGTATTATTTTCCATACGTTTTAACTACGCACTGGCCAGTTCAGCATATTGACACTGTGTTAAGTTTCAGACTCTGTATGATAGAGGTAGGGGCTTTCAAAGTGACTTCTGATTTCAGGAGGAGTCATTGTTCTGCACGTTTTTTCTCCATTATTATCTAACATATGAATTTAATCACCAAGTTTCTGGGAGAAAGTTGTTTCATAGTCCTAGCTGATCACATTTTCTTGGCCAGGATATTTCCATGTTAGATTATACAGCATGGTTCTCAAACTTTAGCAGGCATCATCATCACCTCCAGGGCCTGTTAAAACCCAGATTATAGGGGCCTGACCCCAGATTTTCTGATTGAGTAGATCTGGGTTGGAAATCGAGAACATATATAGTTATCAGTGTGTTGAATTTGTGAGAGATGATGATGCTCCTGCTTGGAGACCACACTGGTATATAGAGAACATAATGTTGAGAAGTATCAGTAACATATTGAAGTCTTGCCTCTGTCTCTGAACTTTAGTTTTCTCATCTAATAAATGAGGATTATAAAGCTCGCCTCAAAGTGCTTTTGCAAGGATTTCATACAAGCCAATATGTATAAAGTGTTTTCAAAGTATAAGGAATCAATGAATATATTTTAGATATTATTATTATTGTTATCATTATTATTACTATCTTGAGCAAACCATGATTGGTGAGTTGTAACAATCCCTGAATTAGTCCTAGAAATATAACCGAAACAGAATTATTTCTTTAAGGTATTCACTTTTGGGGGATGGACATATAAACATAAGATCTAACAAGTATAGTAACAGACATATGAACTGACTACAGTTTTTGTACAAAACAAGAAGTAGAGATGTGCCCTACTTTGTGGCAGAGGTAAAGACGAGAGTTCATTGATGAATGAGAGTACTCAGTAAGTATAAGTTAAATGAATAAGTGGATCTTAAATGATGAATGGAATTCACTATATGGGTTGTGGGTAA
Source organism: Hyperoodon ampullatus (assembly GCF_949752795.1). NCBI lineage: Eukaryota > Metazoa > Chordata > Mammalia > Artiodactyla > Ziphiidae > Hyperoodon > Hyperoodon ampullatus. Next base: position 107,794,598 of record NC_136918.1, on the reverse strand, counting down.
AAGTAGGTGGTAGAGCATTCTAAAGAAAGAAACCATGTGTTTATTCAGAGTAAAATCATGTGATTGTTTGAAGGAATTGAAACTTTCTGTTCGATACAGACATGAGAGATAAGTGGGAAGGTAGGGGCCAGTTAAGTCATGGAAGATCTTTTACTCCAGATTAAGGAGTTTGGAATTTATTCTGTAGGCAGTGGTGAAACACTTTCTTCTATACGCTTTAAATGGTGGAATGAATAATCATAATTTTCATCTAACTCTCCTTTTTCCTCCTGATGAGTCCGACTCAGAAATCCCTTTGGTGCCTCTGGGCAGCTCTGTATTCAAAACTGCAGGGGGTTTCACTGTAGCTTTTAATCTTCTGTGTAGCTAGGAAGTTGGAAATTTTGCCATTTAGTGTAGTGAAAAAATGTGTATTGCCTTCCTAAATCTATCAGTGTCCTGAGAACTTGTATAAACTTTCCATTCCATGTATAAGTTTAGTAACTTGTAGTTTGAGCAGTTATCATCATAAAATCTTAAGATTTTCTTTTCCAGCCAACTAGCTTTTACATGAATGTGTTAGGCAGAATTCTATGAGAACCCTCAATGACCCGCATTTTTGTATAATCTTTTCCCCTGGAGTGTAGGAAGGACTTGAGAATATATGTGACGTCACTGCCTTGATCATGTTGATCATGTTACCTTACATGGCAAAAGGGATTTTACAGATATAATTATGGATCCCTTTTGAGTTCATCAAAGGGAGATTACTAAGGGAAACCTGACATAATGAGGTGAAGTTTTTATAAAAGAATAAAGAGTCAGACATCCTCCCCCTGGCCTGGAAGAAAGCAAATAGCCATGTGTGTACTGTCTATAGGGGCCATGTGACAAAGAACTGTGGGTGACCTCTAGGAGCTGAAAGCTGTTCCTGAGTGGCAGCTAGTGAGAAAATGGGGACCTCGGACATACAGCATCAAGGAGGTAAATTTGCCAACAATCAGTGAGTTTGTAGAGGACTCTAAAAGCTACATGGGAATCGCAGCCTCAGCCAACACCATGATTTCAGCCTGGTGACACTGAGAAGAGGACCAGGATAAGCCCTATCTGGACTCTTAATCCATAGAAATTGTGAGATAATAAATGCATATTGCTTTAGGACACTAAGCTTTTAATCATTTATTATGCACCAGTAGCAGGAAATTGAGATCCAGAAAGGCCGAATGATTTCTCATAGCCACACATCTGACAAATAATGAGCTTGAATATTCCAATTCTAAGACCCAGCACTTGAATTGGGGAAGAAAGCTGAAGCCTGGAAGAATATTTAAGGGACATTTCAAACATGAATTAGTAAGGCCCTGAACTAATGGATGAAATGGCAGTTTTTTAAATGGATGGATTTAAAAGAGAAGACAAATTCCAGGTGAACTTGGTGAATAAGTCTGGGAGATGGAGCAAAAATAAGGGTCAAAGACAACACAATTTGGGTGCCAACACAACTTGATTAGTGAACATGTGGAAATAAGAAAGGCATTAGGAGAAATTAGTTCAGAAATAAATGATGATATGTTTATTCTTTGAGATTGAAGTAACTATATATTGGTAGAATCTAAAAGTTAAACTTAGCAGGCTTTTGGAGTTAGGTGACTTATGATTAAGAAAGGGATTCTGACAACACAAAGGTCTATCATCTCTTATGAAGGACATTTTTAGTTTTAGTCTTTATAACTAGTTATTACCCTTTATTTGTGCAGCACACTCCCAACAGAAACCCCCTCAGTACTTCCTTCGGACCCTGAGAATCATGCTATGTAGTAACCTGCATATTCATCAAAGCCTGACTTTGTGGGGAGTCACTGAAGCTTGTCAGTGCCTAATAGTATTGCCTGTATTCTACAAATGTTATTTACTTCGTGTACATTTTTTGTTTCAAATGTTGGACCATCAAGCTTAAACTGACTTTAGCTGTATTGCCCTGTGTGAACAGGACTCTTCACATACACTTTAGTGTTAATCAAAAATAATGCAGCAGCTCATTTTCAAGTTGGCTAAATATAGTATAATTGTACTATAAGCTACTTAAATAATTTTTCAGCATTTGGAAACTTGAGAGTGAATTTCTGAATGTTGTGTTTCTTAAAAGGTAGCCTTTAGACTGCTCGGATTAGAATCACCTGAGGTACTAGTTAGAAAAATGAAGATTCCTTGTCTCAATGTAGACCTTTAAAATCAGAATTTCTGGCTGTCAAGCCTAGAAGTCCTGATATTTATTAAGTACCTCTGTTGATGCTTAGGCTCACTATAGTTTGAGAATGCATAGCATTAGAGACAAGTAAGCCAAGTATTAATAGATATTCAAAGAAAGAAAGAGAGGAGGTCTTAATCTAATAAGTTTAGAAAATGACTCGATATTCTATGTCCTTTATGAATCTATTCTTAGAGGGAGATTCTCTAAAACTAAATCAAAATGCACTTCAGTGCTTTAACATTTCTGAGAATTAATGCAAATTTCTGTTAGACAACATCTTAGCAGTATTCTTTGGCCATATGGTTTTTAAAATTTGTTTTGTGTTTCTTGCATTGAACTTTGTGGAATCTACTTTGAGAAACAGTAATTATATATTTAATTTAAATACTCCCCCTGGTGTAAAACAGTTTTGGCCTAATACTTCATTTAATGTCAGTTGCACAAAGCCTTAATTTAAATAAGTGAAATACTAACATGTTATACAGAGATTGTGAATTCTCTTGAGCTAAACACAAAAGAAAATAAAAAGGAGATATTTGTGTGCCCTGAGCTTAAAGCTCCTGTATCACGTGTGAGAAGGATTAATTAAAAGTGTTAGTGTTTAAACTTACAGGGTATACCATATATCAATGATTTTTTTTAGTTCTTTTGTTTAAACTTCCTGCTTTGAAAGTGTCCTTGCCATTTAAATCTGAATCATGCTGGACCCCATATTAAATGAGAAAAAGAAATAGCATTAGTAATACCTGTAAGTGAGGGGTGTGTGTGTGTGTGTGTGTGCGTGTGTGTGTGTACATACCACTTGGGGTTTTCTAAATGCTGTTGACTGTATTACCTCAAGACTCTCTCAAGATACAATGAGATACATAAAACATCTTTCTGGAAAGAGATAAAGCAGTTGTTTGATCTGAGTGTGAATGGCTGATGAAAGCAAATGATCACCAAAAATCTTTGAGAAACTTTTTAAAAATGTCTTATTTTTTAAAAGCAACTTTATTGAGATATAATGGACAAAAAACAATCTACACATATTTTATGTGTGCAGTTTGGTATTATTTCACAAGTGTATATGGTGATGAGACCATCACTACGATCAAGATAATGAATATATTCATTATCTACAAAAGTTTGTTCATACACCTTCATAATTCCTTCCTCCTGTCCTTCTTTGCCCACACCCCCATCTCACTTCCAGGAAACCACTATTCTACTTTATGTCATTATAGATTACATTTTCTAGAATTTTATATAAATCAAATAATATAGTACATACTCTTCTTTGATTTATTTCCCTCAGGATGAATATTCTGAGATTCATCCATGTTGCATATATAAAGGTGGTTGCTGTCTATTGCTGATTCATACTCTATTGTATGTATCTGTACTATAATTTGTTTATCCATTTATCTGGGGATAGACATTTGGGTTGTTTACAGTTTGGGGCCATTGCAGTAAAGCTGCTATGAACATTTAGGTGTATGTCTTTGTATGTATCTATGCTCTTATTTCTCTTGTGTAAATGCCTAGGAGCAGAATGGCTGGGTCATATAGAAGACATATGTTTAATTTTTAAAGGCATTTCCAAACGATTTTTCAAAGTGGTTGTACTCCTTCATGAAATCCAACTTTTAAATTTTAGTATTATTATTTTTTACTTTTTTGAATCATGTTTTGGTATTATATGTAAGATGTTTTGCCTAATCCAAGATCACAAAGAATTACTTCCAAAAATTTCATATTTTTAGGTTTTGCATGTATTTTGAGTGATTTTTTATTTTCAGTGCCCTTGTCTTTTCTTTCTCTCAGCTGTATTATTTCTAGGTCAGTTTTGATAGATTGATTGATCTCATTATATATAGCATTTTCCTGCTTCTATGAATGCAGAATATTTTTTGATTGGATTCCAGACATTATAAGTTTTACCTTTCTGGTACTGAATGTTCTCCTATTCCTATAGGTATTCTTAAGCTTTGTTCTGGTTAAGTAATTTAGAGTTTAATACTTTCAGAGCTTCTTTTAAATTTCTTAGGTGGGACCAGAGCAGCTTTTATTCTTACAATCACTTAATTCTCATTACTCAGATAAAATCCTCTGAGTGCCCAGGGTACCAATTATGAGTGTTTTTCAGTCAGGTTAGTTAGAACAGGCATTATTCCCTGCCTGTGTAAGCATCATGTACTGTTTCCTCTAATCCTTTTTGATAGTTCTTGTCCTAGCCCCAAACACTTTCTTCACACAGATACACCGATCAATAATTACTTTGCCAAATACTGTGAGGGACACTGCAGATGTCTGGAGTCATCTCTTTGTGTAGCTCTTTCATTTTTGATACTCTGCCCTATAAACTCTAGCTGCTGTGGCCTTCTTAGACACCCAGCTCCATCAGCATAACTCAGGGAGGCCACCAGGGTCTGCATGGGTTTCCCTCCACACAACACAGTCTAGAAAATCTCTCAAGGCATTAAGCAGGGACAAATTTTAGGGTTCATCTCATTCATTTTCCATCTCTCTGGGATAACTGTCCATTATTGTTATGTTCAATATCTTGAAAACTCTTGTTTACAGATAAGAGGTAAATCCAACTTTGTTATTCTGCTAGGCTGGAAGCAAAAGTTATTTTGCCTTTGTTTTTGAAATGTAGAGAAATAATAACTTTATCTAAATGGTAGTATGTTTTAATTTTGTCTGATTGCTTATTTGTTTTAAGATGATATAATACATTTAAGGGGATGAACATGAATAAGTGTAAAATGTATCCATACTCACTTTGACAAAATATTTTAGATTAATAATTCTGCTAGTTTTAAAGCTAAAAATTATTTGATTTAGCTATAGAAATTCAGTACTGTTATACATTATTGTGGGAATGGAAAGAAAAGTTCCAGCATATATATAATGAGATAAGTAAGTATAAATCTTTCACTGGATTTTACTTATTGTCAAGAAAGAGCACTCTATCAACAAAATAATGTTTTTCTTTGTTGTTAATTCATGTTTTTAACCAAGGGTTTTTTTAAATTAATTAATTTATTTATTTATTCACACACACACACACACACACACACACACACAAACTGTATTTTATGTTTACAGAAGATAAATCAACTGACACCAAGCATTGTAGATGGATGACCACAACAAAAGCAACAATGATTGCAATTACCAAACATGAAACACACTCATACTATGTCATAATATTGACATTCAGCCCAGTAATCCTCCACTGTAACAGCTCCTTTACTTTGCAGTGAAAATTGATTTGTGTATTTTTTGCCTCTGAGTCCTTGTGGGATTTTTTTTTTTTATTCAAACAGAAAGTCACAAAAATTGTAATCATCCTCATCAGTTCACTCAGTCCCATGTAATTAATTTTTTTTCATCTTGATCTTTTGTTAGCATTTTTATGAATTCATCAGTTTTCCATTAGAGTTCTGAAAATGCTTATTCATTCAGTTCAGCAGTATAGTCAGTTACCAGAAACCTGTACTTGTCAGAGTCTTTTCCATGAATTCCTTGAAGATGAAACCCTTTTATAGGAACATTTTTGCAAAAGCATCAGAGTACACCCAGAATTGTCTGTAAATGACAAAAGACTTAAAAATGACCATGGTTAAAGATTTGATGAAATTTCATAATAATTCAATTGACAAGGAAATTTAGTTATTTCTGAGATATACATTTTAAAGTAATAAGTAGACTTATGAATTGTAACATTATACCAGAACATATTAGATTTTTAGAAATTTCCTGTAATATCTAAAACATGTATATTAACAAATTTCCATACAAATAACCCAAAGAAAGTTTAGTATTAGTTGTTTTTGTTTGTTTGTTTCTTTGTTTATACTGCAGGTTCTTATTAGTCATCAATTTTATACACATCAGTGTATACATGTCAATCCCAATCGCTCAATTCAGCACACCACCATCCCCACCCCACCGTGGTTCTCCCCTCTTGGTGAACATACATTTGTTCTCTACATCTGTATCTCAACTTCTGCCCTGCAAACCAGTTCATCTGTATGATTTTTCTAGGTTCCACATACATGAATTAATATACGATATTTGTTTTTCTCTTTCTGACTTACTTCACTGTGTATGACAGTCTCTAGATCCATCCACGTCTCAACAAATGACTCAATTTCATTCTTTTTATGGCTGAGTAATATTCCATTGTATATACGTACCACATCTTCTTTATCCATTCATCTGTCAGTGGGCATTTAGGTTGTTTCCATGACCTGGCTATTGTAAATAGTGCTGCAATGAACATTGGGGTGTATGTGTCTTTTTGAATTATGGTTTTCTCTGGGTATATGCCCAGTAGTGGGATTGTTGGATCATATGGTAATTCTATTTTTAGTTTTTTAAGGAACCTTCATACTGTTCTCCATAGTGGCTGTATCAATTTACATTCCCAACAAAAATGCAAGAGTGTTCCCTCTTCTCCACACCCACTCCAGCATTTATTGTTTGTAGATTTTTTGATGACGGCCATTCTAACTGGTGTGAGGTGATACCTCATTGTACTTTTGATTTGCATTTCTCTAATGATTAGTGATGTTGAGCAGCTTTTCATGTGCTTCTTGGCCATTTGTATGTCTTCTTTGGATAAATGTCTATTTAGTTCTTCTGCCCATTTTCGAATTGGGTTGTTTGTTTCTTTAATATTGAGCTGCATGAGCTGTTTATATATTTTGGAGATTAATCCTTTGTCCGTTGATTCATTTACGAATATTTTCTCCCACTCTGAGGGTTGTCTTTTCATCTTGTTTATAGTTTCCTTTGCTGGGCAAAAGCTTTGAAGTTTCAGTAGGTCCCATTTGTTTATTTTTGTTTTTATTTCCATTACTCTAGGAGGTGGATCAAAAAAAGATCTTGCTGTGAGTTATGTCAAAGAGTGTTCTTCCTATGTTTTCCTCTAAGAGTTTTATAGTGTCCCGTATTACATTTAGGTCTCGAATCCATTTTGAGTTTATTTTTGTGTATGGTATTAGGGAGTATTCTAATTTTCTTTTACATGTAGCTGTCCAGTTTTCCCAGCACAGCTTATTGGAGAGACTGTCTTTTCTCCATTATATATCTTTGCCTCCTTTTTCATAGACTAGTTGACCATAGGTGTGTGGATTTATCTCTGGGCTTTGTATCTTGTTCCATTGATCTATGTTTCTGTTTTTGTGCCAGTACCATACTGTCTTGATTGCTGTAGCTTTGTAGTATAGTCTGAAGTCAGGGAGTGTGATTCCTCCAGCTCCGTTTTTTTCCCTCAAGACTGCTTTGGCTATTCGGGGTCTTTTGTGTCTCCATATAAATTATAAGATGATTTGTTCTAATTCCATTAAAAATGCCATTGGTAATTTGATAGGGATTGCATTGAATCTGTAGAGTGCTTTAGGTAGTATAGTCATTTTCACAATATTGATTCTTCCAATCCAAGAACATTGTATATCTCTCCATCTGTTGGTGTTATCTTTAATTTCTTTCATCAGTGTCTTGTAGTTTTCTGCCTACAGGTCTTTTGTCTCCCTAGGTAGGTTTACGCCTTGGTATTTTATTCTTTTTATTGCAATGGTAAAGGAGAGTGTTTCTATAATTTCTCTTCCAGATTTTTCATCATTAGTGTATAGGAATGCAAGAGATTTCTGTGCATTAATTTTGTATCCTGATACTTTACCAAATTCATTGATTAGCTCTAGTATTTTTCGGTGACATATTTAGGATTCTCTATGTATAGTATCATTTCATCTGCAAACACTGACAGTTTTACTTCTTCTTTTCAAATTTGTAGTCCTTTTATTTCTTTTTCTTCTCTGATTGCTGTGGCTAGGACTTCCAAAACTATGTTGAATAATAGTGGTAAGAGTGGACATCCTTGTCTCGTTCCTGATCTTAGAGGAAATGCTTTCAGTTTTTCACCATTGAGAACGATGTTTGCTGTGGGTTTGTTGTATATGGCCTTTATTAAGTTGAGGTAGGTTCCCTCTATGCCCACTTTCTGGAGAGTTTTTATCATAAATGGGTGTTGAATTTTGTCAAAAGCTTTTTCTGGATCTATTGAGATGATCATGTGGTTTTTATACTTCAATTTGTTAATATGGTGTATCACATTCATTGACATGCGTATATTGAAGAATCCTTGCCTCTGTAGGATAAGTCCCACTTGATCATGGTGTATGATACTTTTAACATGTTGTTGGATTCTTTTTGCTAGTATTTTGTTGAGGAGTTTTGCATCTATATTCATCAGTGATATTGGTCTGTAATTTTCTTTTTTTGTCGTATCTTTGTCTGGTTTTTGTATCAGGGTAATGGTGGCCTCATAGAATGAGTTTGGGAGTGTTCCTTCCTCTGCAATTTTTTGGAAGAGTTTGAGAAGAATGGGTGTTTTCTCTTCTCTAAATGTTTGACAGAACTCACTTGTGAAGCCATTTGGTCCTGGACTTTTGTTTGTTGGAAGATTTTTAATCACAGTTTCAATTTCATTACTTGTGATTGATCTGTTCATACTTTCTGTTTCTTCCTGGTTTGGTCTTGGAAGGTTTTACCTTTCTAAGTATTTGTCCATTTCTTCCAGGTTGTCCATTTTATTGGCATGGAGTTCGTTGTAGTAGTCTCTTAGGATGCTCTGTATTTCTGCGATGTCTGTTGTAACTTCTCCTTTTTCATTTTGAATTTTATTGATTTGAGACCTCTCCCTCTTTTTCTTGAAGAATCTGGCTAATGGTTTATCAATTTTGTTTATCTTCTCAAAGAATCAGCTTCTAGTTTTATTCATCTTTGCTATTGTTTTCTTTGTTTCTATTTCATTTATTTCTGCTCTGATCTTTATGATTTCTTTCCTTCTGCTAACTTTGGGTTTTGTTTGTTCTTCTTTCTGTAGTTCCTTTAGGTGTAACGTTAGATTGTTTACTTGAGATTTTTCTTGTTTCTTGAGGTAAGCTTGTATAGCTATAAACTTCCCTCTTAGAACTGCTTTTGCTGCATCCCATAGGTTTTGGATCATCGTGTTTTCATTGTCATTTGTCTCTAGGTAGTTTTTGATTTCCTCTTTGATTTCTTCAGTGATCACTTGGTTATTTAGTAATGTATTGTTTAGCCTCCATGTGTTTGTGTTTTTTACATTTTTTTTCCCTGTAATTCATTTCTAATCTCATAGTGTTGTGGTCAGAAAGTATGCTTGATATGATTTCAATTTTTTTTTTAATTTACTGAGGTTTGATTTGTGACCTAAGATGTGATCTATTCTGGAGAATGTTCCACACGCACTTGAGAAGAAAGTGTAATCTGCTGGTTTTGGATGGAATGTCCTATAAATATCAATTAAATCTATCTGGTATATTGTGTCATTTAAAACTTCTGCTTCCTTATTTATTTTCATTTTGGATGATCTGTCCATTGGTGTAAGTGAGGTGTTAAAATCCCCCACTATTATTGTGTTACTCTTGATTTCCTCTTATAGCTGTTAGCAGTTTCTTATGTATGGTTGTGCTCCTATATTGGGTGCATATATATTTATAATTGTTATATCCTCTTCTTGGATTGGTCCCTTGATCATTATGTAGTGTCCTTCCTTGTCTCTTGTAACATTCTTTATTTCTTTATTACTCAACGTTTTTAACTTAAGGGTTAAAGCAAGTGAAAATCTCACTCATCCAGAAATCATCAACCAACAAACAATCTTGAGATCATAATAACATAAATATTCAAATGTACTAGTTTTTAGCTCACATCTGCTAATGGAGGGACTCAATCTCTGTTCAAATTCTCCTCAGGTTATTTCCAAAAGATACTTTATGGCTTTTTCATTTGCTAAGAAAGATGCCTCTCCCATTCATTAGCTTTAGATTCTTCATGGAAATGTAGTTCTTTATGGTTTTTGTGGCATATGAGGAGAGAAAGTCTTGTTCCCATCATCTTTAGCAAATGATCTTCCTGGGACCCAGGAAGGTATTTTATGAAATTTATGAATCAGATCTTTCTAAAAATGATTATTTAATTCTTTGATCAGTAAAAGTCAAAAGAGATCAGAGATAAGAAGGGAGAAGAATAGTAGAATATAAAATGAAAAAATAGTAGTTTATTTATGAATTTTATGAACACGTGAATGGTGTTGAACCTTATGAACGTCCCAGTGGATACTTGGAATTTAAAAGTGATATGTAGCTCAGAAAACAAGACAACCTGTTGAAAAATAATCAACAAAACTATGAGAGAGAGAGAAACATTGTATTCAGAAAGCTAATTTTACATTACAGATGTTTTACTGATGCAAATGAATCATTTTCACAAGAGGTTGATGAGGGGCAGGTTTATTTTTTCTTGCATGTGCTGAATCCTACAAGATTTTATAAAATAAATTGATGACTAGAAAATTGTATCATCACAGGTGTTTCAAAGGAGTTACACTGCCTGCTGCTTATAGAATTTACTCAAATGGATAGATTTTTTTTACTTTCTTATAGGATTTACTCCAATGGATGGGCTTTTTAAAATTTTTCTGCTGTCTGTTATCATCTTTTGGGCCTACAATAAAACACCTTTTTCAATAGAAAATAAATCTTTCAATCTTAAGTAGAAGGAAGGAGATTATAATCTACACAAATATAGTGACTACCCTGAGGCATCAGGCTCAGAGTCAGGTTTCTGTGTTTGTTTTTTTTTCCAGTAAGATGGTATTATCTTTTTGATTCGGCCTAAGGATGTAGTGCACAAAATATAAAATCTTTTCTTAGAAGCGGTTACAAGTGAAAGTTGACTTCTCATGTCTAAACGTTTGGCTAATGGCACTGAGGTTCACTCAACCTACTCTCAAGTGAAAAGAGGTTATTGTAAGGTTTTCCTGACCATTGCCAAGTGAAAGGAGCACAATGGAACCTATTTATAGCCATAGAGGTTATTCCCTGGATATAAACATTTCACTGGTTGACTGGCTTCATAGTGACTTAGCTTCTTTTTTTCTATAAGTACACCCAGCTATCTGCTTCTTCCTCTGTTTTGCACACCTTTTCTCTACATCATGAATCATGCTCTCTTAGTAGATTGGCTAAATCATGGCTTTCTGAGAATTAGCTGTGGGATATACATGTGCCTGTGTGTGTGTGTGTGTACGTGTGTATACATGTGTGTGCTCAAGCATGTGTTTTTACTTCAATTTCTTTGAACTCTTCAGGGTTTTAAATCACATTAAGATACATGATAGAGATTCTGAAACAGGCTAGTTAACTACATTGGTTCTGTTTGGGGATAAAGTTTCATGCTTTCCACCCTGGAGATTAGGCAGCTGGGGGTCAGGTACCTCTGCAGGTTTAATCACATCTAGCTGAAGTCACATGCTACAGAGCATGGCGATTTCTGGGCACGGAATGTCTACCAAAGAAATTACATAGCAGAGGGATTTACTATTAAAAGGCAAATCTGGTTATGGCAAACACCATGAATTCAAATTCATCAAGTACACACACTATAGAGGGTTACAAACTTATTTTCACATGTTGATATAATTTTTAGATTTTATGACTGTAATTCTGTTAGATGTAAAATATTGAGGAGTCTCTAATAAAATATTGTTCTCTAGGATTAAATATGGGAAGTGCTGATACTTCCTCCTTACCCTACTTCCTTTTTGGGTTTTATTTATGAACAATTGATAGGATATAAACTAAGCCCAAAGTGCCCAAGATAAATTCCACAAGTTATGCAGGATATACCTCACAGCTCATGAACAAGCTGTGTAAGTCAGAAAGAGGGAAACCTTGTTGAAACTGACAAAGGCTGCTTTTTGGCTCATTACATTAGTGTTACAGAAATAATAAGTAATATTCATATGCTACTGAATATTCAAAGAACGTGATAATAAAATTAAGAAGATTTTCTTGAGAACAAGCTAATCTCTCTCTTGGGCTATCACAATTATTAACTAATCTCCCGAGTAACCATTTTTCTCCTAAATAGTCTATCTCCCATACTTTTTTCAAAAGAGATATCTGATGGGTTGAGTTCCAGAGAGGCTATCGGATATTGTTAATCTTTAAACTATTATTCTCTTTGCTATTTTGAACATGCTAATAGTTTTAGAAATATTTAAATAATATAGTTACATATCTGTCTTTCTCACCAGACTGGGGTTCCTTTCTTTATTTAACTTTTGACAAACAGAATCTTGCATGGTGTCAAACATGGTACAAGCTCAAGGTACCATGGAGATTATATGGAGAATAAGTGAATCATTTGGGTTAAAGTGTTCTCATGATTTTACTTTAATAATTTTGACAGGTGGTGACTCTCTTCTTTACTGGATACTCTCCTGGACTGAACAAACCAGTTCTTGGTGTTCTTCTTAGGTGCACACCACTAAATACAGAGTTAAATAAATATAAATATAGAATTAATTAATCACTTGGGTGAAAGTGAAATAAGACTTTAATTCAGTAATTTTCAAAGGAGATGACCCTGCTCCTTATGGATGATTCTACTGAACTGAACAATATACTTCTTAGTGCTCTTCTAAGGTATTAAATCTTGATATGTATTTTGTATTAAGATGTTTAAATTTTCCTGAGCCATCAAGCAGTGATTGAACTAAGTCCAGTGTTTCTGAGGGAAAGTGACTCATAACTCATCATGTTCTAGAAGGATTTGTGTAAATACAAAAAACACTGATTAACATAAAAGGTAAGGATATTGAATATGATACAACAGCTAAATTAATGTAGAAATGTAAGATGGAACCTAAAGTGAGATCAGTAAGCAAATTCCTCTTACAAAGGCTTTCACATTTGCCAGTGGTGAAAAACAAACTTTTATTAGTACTCTTTAGCTAGTACAAAAAGAGAGACATGATCAGTTAATTACTATGTTCACAAACCATTTGTACAAAGAGGTCTAACATTTCCTGGTACTGAGAGTCGAGAGAGAAGAGAATTCCTCTCTGAGTTCACATGTTTTAGACAGAAGTGTCTATATTGAAATGATTTGGCCATAGGGTAAATACAGCAAGATTCATATAGTGAGTCCTTGTAGCACCTCTGAACACAAGCCTGTGGAATAACATTTAAGAGAAAATTGATAAAAACTCTAACCTTCTACTTTGGCTGAAAAATTGAAAAAGGGAATCATGCCCCCTTAATCGATCCTCCATAAATACCCCTTCATCAATCCTCCATAAATACTATTTTACTCATCTGAGCTTTTGAAATCTATTAACAAGAACTGAGTTTCAATAAAATTCCTTGTCAAGTGAAACAATTATGTTGTATTGCTAGTAAATGGTAGAGCCATAGCTTTACAAATCAGGATTATGAGTGGCACCTTCTTATAAAAGTGGAATGTTATGAAAAGGATTTATAAAAGTCTACCCCTATCAGATTGGAGTTATATGAAAGAATACTCATAGGCACTAATGAAATTTGCCTCAAGAATTTGTTTTGAGGTCTCCTCCAGTGAACAAATGAAAGTGGAGATTAAAGTTCTACCATGTAAGACATGGCCTCAGTATTTTTGGTCTGGAGAAAGTTTAAAGCAGATATAAAATCAACTGCTTACCTTGAATATTAAGGAAAGATGATTTGTAAAAAGTCCTGCTTTTACACCTTTGTTAATCCTTCTGCTTTGGCAGCAAGATTTCTCCTCCTGCCCATCTCTGCTCCTACACCTCGGAACCACCTTGTCTCTTCCAGCTGACTTTACATTTTCAAAGTTGAGAGAGAAGGTGTCTAAGGAATTCAAATGCCATAGAAAACTTCTGTCATATTGTTCAGCAGCAAGCTTAGCAGTAATTTCTCATCTCTTCCAGAAAATAACTGCCAATCAGTTAGTAAAAAACATTTAAAATTTAATTAAATTATTGAGGGGGTGCCGTCAAGATGGTGGAGGGGTAAGACTTGGAAATCACCTTCCTCCCCACAAATACATCAAAACTACATCTACATGTGGAACAACTACCACAGAACACTGGCAGAAGACCTCAGACTTCCCAAAAGATGCCCTCAGGTGACCTACATGCAGAGGCAGGGCCAAATCCAAAGCTGAACCCCAGGAGCTGTGCGAACAAAGAGAAAGGGAAATCGATCCCAGCAGCTTCACTGCAGCAGATTACATCTCCACAATCAACTTGATGTACCCTGCATCTCTGGAATACATGAATAGACAACTAATAATTGCAAATTTGAGGTGGTGGACTTTGGGAACAACTGTAGACTTGGGGTTTACTTTCTGCATCTAATTTGTTGCTGGTTTTCTGTTTATCTTACTTTAGTATTTAGAGCTTATTATCATTGGTAGATTATTGATTTGGTTGCTCTCTTCCTTTTTTAAATTTTGTTTTATATATATATATATATATATATTTGTGATTTTTTTTTTTCTCTTTTTGTGAGTGTGTATGTGTATGCTTCTTTGTGTGATTTTGTCTGTATAGCTTTGCTTTTGCCATTTGTCCTAGGGTTCTGGCTGTCCTTTTTTGGTTTGTTTATTTGGTTTTTTCTAGTATAGTTTTTAACACTTGTTATCATTGGTGGATTTGTTTTTTGGTTTGGTTGCACTTTTCTTTCCATCTCTCATTCTTTTTTTATTAATTTTTAATGTTTTTATTTTTAATAATTTTTTTCTATTTTAGTAGCTTTATTTAATTTTATTTATCTATTTATTTTCTTTCTTTTTTTTTTCTCCCTTTTCTTCTGAACTGTGTGGCTGACAGGGTCTTGGTGCTCTGGCTGGGTGTCAGACCTGAACCTCTGAGGTGGGAGAGCCAAGTTCAGAACATTGGTCCACGAGAGACCTCCTGACCCCATGTAATATCAAACAGTGAAAGCTCTCCCAGAGATCTCCATCTCAACTCTAAAACCCAGCTCCACTCAACGACCAGCAAACTACAGTGCTGGACACCCTATGCCAAACAAGTAGCAAGACAGGAACACAAACCCACCCATTAGCAGAGAGGCTGCCTAAAATCAAAATAAGTTCACAGACACCCCAAAACACACAACCAGACGTGGTCCTGCCCACCAGAAGGACAATATCCAGCCTCATCCACCAGAACACAGGCACCACTCACCTCCACCAGGAAGCCTACACTGAACCAACCTTACAAACTGGGAGCAGACACCAAAAACAATGGGATCTACAAACACACAGCCTGCAAAATGGAGCTTCCCAAACACAGTAAGTTAAGCAAAATAAGAAGACAAAGAAATACACAGCAGATGAAGGAGCAAGGTAAAAACCCACCAGACCAAACAAATGAAGAGGAAATAGGCACTCTACCTGAAAAAGAATTCAGAGTACTGATAGTAAAGATGATCCAAAATCTTGGAAATAGAATGGAGAAAATGAAAGAAACATTTACCAAGAACCTAGAAGAACTAAAGAGCAAACAAACAAGGAGAACAATACAATAAATGAAATCAAAAATTCTCTAGAAGGAATCAATAGCAGAATAACTGAGGCAGAAGAACGGATAAGTGACCTGGAAGATAAAATAGTGGAAATAACTACCACAGAGAAAAATAAAGAAAACAGCATAAAAGGAATTGAGGACAGTCTCAGAGACCTCTGGACAACATGAAACACTCCAATTTTCGAATTATAGGGTTCCCAGAAGAAGAAGAGAAATAAAAAGTGACTGAGAAAATATTTGAAGAGGTTATAGTTGAAAACTTCCTTAATATGGGTAGGGAACTAGTCAATCAAGTTCAGGAAGCACAGAGTGTCCCATACAGGATAAATCCAAGGAGAAACATGCCAAGACACATATTAATCAAACTATCAACAATTAAATATGAAACAAATTATTAAAAGCATCAAGGGAAAAGCAAAAATTAACATACGAGGGAAACCTCATAAGGTACAGCTGATCTTTCAGAAGAAACTCTGCAAGCCAGAAGGGAGTGGTAGGACATATTTAAAGTGATGAAAGGGAAAAACCTACAACCAAGATTACTCTACCCACAAGGATCTAATTCAGATTTGACAGAGAAATTAAAAGCTTTACAGATAAGCAAAAGCGAAGAGAATTCAGCACCACCAAACCAACTTTACAACAAATGCTAAAGGAACTTCTCTAGGCAGGAAACACAAGAGAAGGAAAAGACTTACAATAACAAACTCAAAACAATTAAGGAAATGGTAATTGGAACATACATATTGATAACTACTTTAAATGTAAATAGATTAAATGCTCCAACCAAATGACACAGACTGGCTGAATGGATACAAAAGCAAGACCCATACATATGCTGTCTACAAGAGACCCACTTCAGACCTAGGGACACATACAGACTGAAAGTGAGGGAATGGAAAAAGATATGCAAATGGAAATCAAAAGACAGCTGTAGCAGCAATTCTCGTATCAGACAAAATAGACTTTAAAATAAAGACTATTACAAGAGACAAAGAAGGACACTACATAATGTTCAAGGGATCAATCCAAGAAGAAGGTATAACAATTGTAAATATTTATGCCCCAGCATAGGAGTACCTCAGTACATAAGGCAAATGCTAACAGCCATAGAAGGGGAAATCAACAGTAACACAATCATAGTAGGGGACTTTAACACCCCACTTTCACAAATGGACAGATCATCCAAAATGAAAATAAGGAAACACAAGCTTTAAATGATACATTAAACAAGATAGACTTAATTGATATTTATAGGACATTCCATCCAAAAACAGCAGATTACACTTTCTTCTCCAGTGCTTATGGAACATTCTCCAGGATAGATCACATCTTGGGTCACAAATCAAGCCTTGGTAAATTTAAGAAAATTGAAATCGTATCAAGTATCTTTTCTGACCACAATGCTATGAGACTAGATATCAGTTACAGGAAAAAATCTGTAAAAAATACAGACACGTCACGGCTAAACAATACACAACTAAATAACCAAGAGATCACTGAAGAAATCAAAGAAGAAATCAAGAAATACCTAAAAACAAATGACAGTGGAAACATGATGATCCAAAACCTAAGGGATGCAGTAAAAGCAGTTGTAAGAGGGAAGTTTATAGCAATACAATCCTACCTCAAGAAACAATGAACATCTCAAATAAACAACCTAACCTTACACCTAAAGCAGTTAGAGAAAGAAGAAAAAAAAAACCAAAATTAGCAGAAGGAAAGAAATCATAAAGATCAGATCTGAAATAAATGAAAAAGAAATGAAGGAAAAGATAACAAAGATCAATAAAACTAAAAGCTGGTTATTTGAGAAGATAAACAAAATTGATAAACAGTTAGCCAGACTCATCAAGAAAAAAGGGAGAAGACAAGTCAATAGAATTAGAAATGAAAAAGGAGAAGTAACAACTGACATTGCAGAAATACAAAGGATCATGAGAGATTACTAGAGGCAACTATATGCCAATAAAATGGACAACCTGGAAGAAATGGACAAATTCTTAGAAAAGCGCAACCTTCTGAGACTGAACCAGGAAGAAATAAAAATAAAAAACAGACCAATCACAAGCACTGATTGAAACTGTGATTAAAAATCTTCCAACAAACAAAAGCCCAGGACCAGATGGCCTCACAGGTGAATTCTGTCACACATTTAGAGAAGAGATAACACCTATCCTTCTCAAACTCTTCCAAAATATAGCAGAGGGAGGAACACTCCCATATTCATTCTATGAAGCCACCATCACCCTGATACCAGAACCAAACAAAGATCACACACACACACACACACACACACACACACACACACACACTACAGGTTAATATCACTGATGAACAGAGATGCAAAAATCCTCAAGAAAATCCTAGCAAACAGAATCTAACAGCACATTAAAAGGATCATACACCACGATCAAGCGGGATTTATCCCAGGAATGCAAGGATTCTTCATTATATGTAAATCATTCAATGTGATAAACCATATTAACAAACTGAATGTGAAAAACCATATGCTCATCTCAATAGAAGCACCCATCTATGATAAAAGCCCCCTAGAAAGTAGGCATAAGGGGAACTTACCTCAACATAATAAAGGTATGACAAGCCCATAGCCAACATCGTTCTCAATGCTGAAACACAGAAAACATATCCTCTAAGATCAGGAACAAGACAAGGTTGCCCATCCTCAACACTGTTATTGAAAATAGTTTTGTAAGTTTTAACCACAGGAATCAGAGGAAATAAAAAGAAATAAAAGGAATCCAAATCGGAAAAGAAGTAAAGCTGTCACTGTTTGCAAATGACATGATACTATACATAGAGAATCCTAAAAAGGCTACCAGATAACTACTAGAGCTAATCAATGAATTTGTTAAAGTATCAGGATACAAAATTAATGCACAGAAATCTCTTGCATTCCTATAAAGTAATGATGAAAAATCTGAAAGAGAAATTAAGGAAACACTCCCATTTACCATTGCAACAAAAAGAATAAAATACCTAAGAATAAACCTGCCTAAGGATACGAAAGACCTGTATGCAGAAAACTATAAGACACTGATGAAAGAAATTAAAGATGTTACAAACAGATGAAGAGGTATACAATGTTCTTGGATTGGAAGAATCAACATTGTGAAAATGAATGTATGACCCAAAGCAATCTACAGAATCAGTGCAATCTCTCTCATACTACCACTGTCATTTTTCACAGAACTAGAACAAAAAATTTCACAATTTGTATGGAAACACAAAAGACCCCGAATAACTAAAGCAATCTTGAGAAAGAAATCCGGAGCTGGAGGAATAAGGCTCCCTGACTTCAGACTATAATACAAAGCTACAGTAATCAAGACAGTATGGTACTGGCAGAAAAACAGAAATATAGATCAATGGAACAGGATAGAAGGCTCAGAGATAAACCCATGCACATATGGTCACCTTATCATTGATTAAGGAGGCAAGAATATACAATGGAGGAAAGACAGCCTCTTCAATAAGTGGTGCTGGGAAAACTGGATAGCTACATGTAAGAGAATGAAATTAGAACACTCCCTGGGGCTTCTCTGGTGGCGCAGTGGTTGAGAGTCTGCCTGCTGATGCAGGGGACATGGGTTCATGCCCCGGTCCGGGAAGATCCCACATGCCGCGGAGCGGCTGGGCCCGTGAGCCATGGCTGCTGAGCCTGCTCCTCCGGAGCCTGTGCTCCGCAATGGGAGAGGCCACAATAGTGAGAGGCCCACGTACCACAAAAAAAAAAAAAAAAAAAAAAAAAAAGCACTCCCTGACACCATACACAAAAATAAACACAAAATAGGTTAAAGACCTAAATGTAAGGCCAGACACCATCAAACTCTTAGAGGAAAACATAGGCAGAACACTCTATGACATAAATCACAGCAAGAACCTTTTTGACCCACCTCCTAGAGAAATGGAAATAAAACCAAAAATATACAAATGGGACCTAATGAAAGTCAAAAGCTTTTGCACAGCAAAGGAAGCCATAAACAAGATGAAAAGACAACCCTCAGAATGGGAGAAAATATTTGCAAATGAAGCAAATGACAAAGGATTAATTTCCAAAATATTTAAGCAGCTCATGCAGCTCAATATCAAAAAAACAAACAACCCAATCCGAAAATGGGCAGAAGACCTAGACATTTCTCCAAAGAAGATATACAGATTGCCAACAACCACATGAAACGAGGCTCAACATCACTAATCATTAGAGAAATGCAAATCGAAACTACAATGAGGTATCACCTCACACCGGTCAAAATGGCCATCATCAAAAAATCTATGAACACTAAATGCTGGAGAGGGTGTGAATAAGAGGGAACCCTCTTGCACTGGTGGTGGGAATGTAAATTGATACAGCCTCTCTGGAGAACATTATGGAGGTTCCTCAAAAAACTAAAAATAGAACTACCATATGACCCAGTAATCCCACTACTTGGCATATACCCTGAGAAAACCATAACTCAAAAAGCGTCATGTACTACGATGTTCATTGCCACTCTATTTACTATAGCCAGGACATGGAAGCAAGCTAAGTGTCCATTGACATATGAATGGATAAAGAAGATGTGGCACATATATACAATGGAATATTCCTCATCCATAAAAAAGAAACGAAATTGAGTTCTTTGTAGCTTGGTGGATGGACCTAGAGACTGTCTTACAGAGTGAAGTAAATCAGAAAGAGAAAAAAAAATACCATATGGTAACACATATATATGGAATCTAAAAAAAAATAAAATGCTTCTGAAGAACCTAGGCGCAGGACAGGTGAAAGACACAGACATAGAGAATGGACTTGAGGACATGGGGAATGGGAAGGGGAAGCTGGGATGAAGTGAGAGTGGCATAGACATATATACACTACCAAATGTAAAATAGATAGCTAGAGGGAAGCAGCTGCATAGCACAGGGAGATTAACTCCGTGGTTCTTTTTGTCCACCTAGAGGGGTGGGGTAGGGAGGGTGGGAGGGAGATGCAAGAGGGAGGAGATATGGGGATGTATGTCTATGTATAGCTGATTCACTTTGTTATACAACAGAAACTAACACACCATTGTAAAGCAATTATACTCCAATAATGATGTTAAAAAAAATAATCCTGTAGTACTCTTAAGGTTAAGAAAATAAATTTCCCAACAATCCCTTCAAGACAAACTTGTTTTAAAATATGTCTAGGTTACTAAGTTAACTAGACATAGTTACTTTATGACAGTCTTTTTAAGTGATGGGAAAGTTGGTTATCTTCTAAAAATGATGCATTTACTTTTAGAAATTTTGATCTATAAAACTTCTTTTAAACAAGAATTACATAACATATCCATTTGTCCAATATGTCCACTCCAAATTTTTGGCAAAAAAGCCAAATTATCTCATTTAATGCTCACATATTCTCTTCTGTATGGCAAGAGGACCTGCATTCAGCTTACTAACAATGGTGTCAGACAATTAAAGTACCATTAATAACAGTGGTATGGATTCAGAATAAATTTCTTGAATTCTCCTGTTGAAACTGTCATCTGATTCTTCAAAATCACTTACAAACCCAGACTCTGAAAATAGTAGCAGAGTTCATGTTCTATATAAGCAGCAATGTGTGGTGTATACACAGAGACCCTGTAGCTTTGCTCTTGGTCAGAGAATTAAAGGCCCAAGTAGTTCAGGAGAAGTCACATAATATCCTACATAATTCCCAAGAGATATCTCCAAATTATGAGAAGGTATGATCCTTCTAGTACTGGCAACAAGACAGAAGCTGTATTTAAGTCCCTGCCTTGGGACTTCCCTGGTGGCGCAGTGGTTAAGAATCCGCTTGCCAATGTAGGGGACACGGGTTCGAGCCCTGGTCCAAAAGATCCCACATGCCGCGGAGCAACTAAGCCCGTGCACCACAACTACTGAGCCTGCACTTTAGAGCCTGCAAGCCACAACTACTGAGCCCGCATGCTGCAACTACTGAAGCCCGTGCACCTAGAGCCAGTGCTCTGCAACAAGAGAAGCCACTGCAGTAAGAAGCCTTAACACCTCAACGAAGAGTAGGCCCCACTTGCCGCAACTAGAGAAAGCCCACGCACAGCAACGAAGACCCAACACAGCTAAAAATAAATAAATTAAATAAATAAAAATTTTTAAAAATAAAAATAAATAAATCCCTGCCTTGTTCCCAGTGTGGCGTATAGGCTTTGCAATGGATTAAAGGGAACTGGCCCTCTTTAGGTGCAGGTCTGATAGAGAGGGCTACCAAGGACACAGGACAAGATTTCCCTTTATAAAAATGGGAGTATCTTCATTCTGGATCTGTTCAAAAGGGATCAAAATCACCTAAGTGCAGAAAGCAAAAATGTCACAAAAGTTCACATTATACTGTTCAAGGTGATTAGAACCATTGTGGAGACAAGGTAACTTCTGAAGAAACCTCAACTTAGAGGATTTACCTTCTAAAAGTCTAGTACAAAGGTGGCCAGAAACTACAGATATAGAGGCAGGTAAACCTAATATTATAAATCTGGAAAGATGGATATAGAGATATCTCCTGAGATCTGATATTTTATGAAAAGATTTGGATGTAAAAACGTCCAGATAACTCTTTGCTTTGTTCCGTAGTTAACTTAGGGTTTTTATTTATTTATTTAATTTTAAAATTTTTATTGAAATATAGTTGACTTACAGTGTTGTGTTAGTTTCAGGTGTATAGCAAAGTGATTCAGTTATACATATATAAAGATAAATATATATATATTCTTTTTTTACATTATTTTCCATTATTATAGGATATTGAATATATTTCCCTGTGCTATACAGTAAGTCCTTGTTGGTTATCTATTTTACCTATAGTATAGTGTGTATACTTTAATCCCAAACTCTGGTTTTTAAATGTGTTAATTTGGGGGGCTCAAGCAGTCTAACTCACAATTATATCTGCCATTGTTCTTCATACCTTAGCTCTTAGTGAGATAAAAGATCTAAAATCCCAAATATAAACAGGTTGCTATTATACATTTTGTCTGATAAAGATACATAATATAAAAATTTATACAAAATCTTTACTTTGAGACTTCACCAAGAAATGTTCAGGAAAATAACTTTTGTTGAGAAGCATACTTGAGGAATTTTCCCAGGCAGATGTTTAGAAACATTTTTATTACAGAAAATTTCTAACACATGCAACGTGAACACAGTAGTATAATGAAACCTTTTGCAACCACCCACCAGAAACAACCACAGTTCTGATTACTTAAGAGCAATCTCTTAAATGTCCAGAATCTCCTTTTGAAAAAGATAGAGGAGTGACTTCAAGGATTATGATGAATGTAATCTTACAAATTCCTCTGTTTATTGTTTGCTCATACCTTTGCTTTTGCTGACCATTGTACCAACACATTATATAATACATGACATGCATATTTTGAAAAATGTAAATAAAAGGAAGAAATATATGTGGAAATAGTAAAAATAGAATGTAAGCTTATGGAGAGTGGCAATAAAAAGAGAGAGAAAGTTGAGTAAAGTTAATCCCAGTATTCACTCACTTTTGGTCATATCACCTATGGTGTCGGTGTATACATTATACCCTTGCTCTTCAGAATATGTCTTTAGGCCAGCAGCAGACCTTCAGGCCCTACTACACAACTGTTGAATCAGAATCTGAATTTTAACAAGATGCAAAGGTGATTCAGATGAACGTTCCATTTTGAGGAACACTGCTCTAGATCACAATGTGATAAAGTAATTAATAGTGTGACTTGCCAAAGAAGAAAAAAATGGAAACTCTCTAAAACAAGACAGAGCAGGGAATCAGCAAATCAGCTATGCAATATAAAGAAATTTCTGTTGATTCTATAACTCTGGAATGCATCAGTTATTTTATAGAGCTAGAAAGCAAAACAAAAAAAAAATTTAAGTACTATTTCCTGTTTGGGGGGGAGGAGGTCAACATAAAATGTGGGGAAAGATACTATGATTGGCTCTTCTCAGTGCTTTTTCCTGTTCATCTTATGCCTTCTAGTAACCCTATAAGCTGTCACATAAGCTAATATTAAAAGCAACAAATTATACTTTTGTTTATTTCATTTGAATGATGCTCATTAATATTTTATGTTATATACAATTGCTCTCAGATTTTATGTGTCCAATTAATATTACATAAAATTATACTTTTGTAAAGGAAACAGCTAAAGGAAGCAGATGTGTGGGTTCTTAAAATGTAGCTGTTATTAAAATTAAACAATTAGCAGTGATATTTTGGAATAATTTCTTACATATTGTATAATATAATTATAAAAGTGGTTTGTCAAGAGGTCTAAATTTTCTTACACTGCCACTGCTTTGAGCTATGAACAAGAAAACACTGGACATAGATTTATAGGAAAGGATATAAAATATAAAAATGAGGAAATATTTTGTATAAATATATGAGACATTGAAAAGTAAGAGAGCCTCATTTTTTTTAATATAGCAAAGAACTATAAATGCATCTTTATTATCCTGACATATTTTGACTGAAAGGAGATCATTTCATCTTTTACTCTAATATTTTTTAACTGAAGTTGAATCTAATTTTCAAATGCAAAAATCTCAGAAATGACTTTAGTTAACAAAAACGAGATTTTTCATAAGACACATGTTAATGGAAAGCTCTGTATCCTGTATGATTAATTTATAGTTAAAAGATAGAGTTGAGAATTTTATATTCTTTCCCCCCTTTCCAAATGTTAGAAAATTCTTTTAGTCTCAAAACTGCCTAAATTACATACATTTTTTTGTGGTAAAAATCTTAATTAATTATTTTTCTAATTTCTGAACACAGTCATAAACATATAGTTTCAAAATAAGACGTGACATTTATCTAGTTTTATTCTTTACTAATATTTATTTTATTTTTAAAATCAATAAGGTAAAGACATTCTTCTCTGGAAATAAGTAAAACACAGTGGACCATGCAAATATCTACCCATCAAATATATAAGATTTGATATTATTTTCCAAGTGAAATCTTTGCATAGAGCACAATGGAGAAGCTGAATTTACATTAATTTCTTATCATTGATATATTTTTAAATATTTTAAAAATATTTAATACATGCTAGAATCAAATATTTTATGCATATTATGCAAAAGAAGTCTTTTCATAAAAAGTATCATTTTTCATTTGAAATTAAATGCTAAGAAATTCGAACAGCTTTCTCCCTCAACTATATTTAAGATCTTGTTAAAAGATATCTTAACCTTAGCCTGTTATCTTGATTTCTAAGCCATTAAAATTGACCTCTTCTAATCAGCTACTTTAAACTTGAGAAATTTCAAATTAAATGGAAATATTATTAAATCCCTTTTCCACAGAGAACAAATAATCCCTAAGTGCATCATTTAATGATGAATCTGAATCATGCACAGTAAGTTTAAATATTGATAAGTGAATTCACATCTTGAGGAAACTATTCTTATTCAGTCTGAAATGAATTCTTCAGCTAAGTGAAGAGCATTTTTCTCAATAGAAATTTCATTGAAAATATATATAGATAGGTAGATAGATATTTAAATATTCAAAATGTTCACATGACTGTTCTCCTTCTTTACCAAAGATGACAACTTTCTCATCTTAGGTATTCTTTAGCAATTATGTTCACCTCACAGTGTTCATGTTAAAATCATAGCTCAAATACACTGTACTTCCTTTTAGGCATACCCAGATGGTTGTGAATTTGCTCTTCTCAATTGTGCTTGTGGTTCGGAGAATTAAGATTATCTTTTAGTAAAACTTAAATCTAAAGAAAAGAGATTAATATTGTAAAATGGCCTGATATTTCAAATGGAGTATAAAAAAACAAAAAAGATCCGTGACCTGCCCTTTTATTTCTGTATTTAACTTTTAAAATGTATTTCTGAAGTAGTTTTATTTCTGTTTACTCAAAACGAAATGGATTAAATGTGATACTAACAAATATTTGCTTTTTAAAATTGGGTAAAGATCGGGAGAAGAGGCTTCCAGTGTGTCTCGAGTAAATGAAATCTGTTACATTTTGAAAGAGAACTTCACAGAATTTAAAATCTTATATTTTATTTTCAGATGTAAAATATTTAAAGGAAGAAGATGCAAATCGCAAGACTTTCACGGTCAGCAGCACACTGGACTTCCGAGTGGACCGAAGCGACGATGGCGTGGCGGTCATCTGCAGAGTAGACCATGAATCTCTCAATGCCACACCTCAGGTGGCCATGCAGGTGCTAGAAATACACTGTAAGTAAACGCTGCTCCATAACTCTTTATTTGGTGCCAAATCTCTGCATCTACATTTAAAATCATTTCAAAAATTTCCTGAAGTTACAGCAAATGTGCAGCAAAATCTATAGCCAAATGAAGTAAAACTGACCTCATTAGTATTAATCACATTCAAAGGAAAGTAGTCCTTGAGTGATTATCATTCTTGACAAGGAAGAAAAAGAAAGAAGATATCAGAAGGTTAAAACTCCTAATTATCTTCCAAATGTTGGCCAGGAAGAGCGGTAATTTTGGCAGAATCAGTGAGAAGTGGAAATCTGAAAAAGCCTTGATGAACTTTCTAAATGTAATGTTATTATATGCAAACATGGCTTACCATCTGTTCTTTTAAAATTATACTATTTTATTTCTATTTTTTAAAATATGCTATGTTTTTATGAACACAGTGTCATATCTATTACGTTTTCTTTATCAACATCATTATTGTTCACAAGTGATAAGAACTAAATTGGATGACTCCAGTGAGCCCAGGCAGTGCTGAATGCTTTGCTGGCATTATCTCAACTCATGTTATCTCATGTTAGGCCATCAGCATAATAGCCTGATGAATAGTTACTGCTCTCTTTACTTGCAGTTTAGGGATAAGGACACTGAAGTTTATAGTGGTTGAATCACTTGGCCAAGTTCACACAACAAGCAAATGGTCAACTTATAATCATGATGCTTTCATACTTAGCAATGTCCTTGGGATATAGCACGTGATCTATAAATATTTATCAAAATGAAAATGAATGAATTGAAATATGTAACATAAAGTTGAAATATGTTATATAAAGTTACTTTATGTAATATAAAGTTGAGTAGAGTACAAAGAATTATATTTCTGAATCCTATTACTTGACGTTTTCCAATATTAGAGATTTTTTTTGTTGAGTTTGTTATCTGTGATAAATTATAGTTCAAGTTTAGATTTGTGTGTGTGATGCGACATTACATTGAACCCTAAAATGTTAACTCTACATATTACTCTTCTAATATGACTTATTATAGTCTGTTTTTATTTATTTATTCAACAAGAATGTATTGAGTACCTACTATGAAACAGGCATTCTTTTGGGCACTGGGGTTACAGAGGTGACCAAAAAAGGACAACTTTAACAAAACAAACTGAGATTGTCTCCAAGTGTCAAAATCACCACTACCACCAAAGCAACAAACTCCAGTTCGCTTATAATATCCATTCTAAGTAGGAGTGACTGAAAATCAAAATTAACAAATACAACATATAGGGGCTTTCCTGGCGGCGCAGTGGTTGAGAGTCCGCCTGCCGATGCAGGGGACATGGGTTCATGCCCCGGTCCGGGAAGATCCCACATGCTGCAGAGTGGCTGGGCCTGTGAGCCATGGCCGCTGAGCCTGTGCTTCGCAATGGGAGAGGCCACAGCAGTGGGAGGCCCGTGTACCGCAAAAAAAAAAAAAGAAGAAATAAATAGATAAATAAATAAATAAATAAATAAAACATATAGCATGCTATATATTAAGTCTGTAGGAAAAAAATAAAGCAGGGAGGTGATAAGGAGTGAAGTTAGAATGGAAGTCAAGGATAGTGAATGTGTGTGTGTGTATTAGTATTAACATATATATGTAATGCATTTATATATAAATATATATTTTATCACATATAGTATCACATTAAATTATATCATTACATACTATATAATAATATTACCTATTAATATATCATTTAAATATATTATAATGTTATATTTATATGAATATATTATATAATATATTATTTATACTTTAATATATTACATTATATATAAATATATTTAAATGAATATTTAAATAAAATAATATTTTAATTAAATTAATATGTTTAAATATTCAAACAAAATATATACATACAATTCACAGGGAAGAACAAGTACAAAGGCCCTGAGATAGGAACATGTGTGTTGTTTTTATGTTTCTAGAAGCAGAAAGGGTATCAGTGAGACCAATGTAGAGTGGAAAGTAGAGGGTATCATGAGAAAAGATCAGAGAAGTACCAGGAGGACCGGACTTTTTTTTTTTACTTTTTAATAGAGAAAATATCAATTAGATCATTATTTTTAATTATTGTTTGTTGTATTTTAATTATTTTTAGTTTAGTAGTTATTAAATTATTAAATTTTAAAGAATACTTTCAATTATATTAGATTAGTTTCATTAATTTCCTTCCTGTTCTTATTGAAGCAGATTTGAAGACAAACATATTTTAGAGCCCAAACTGAGATTATTTCCAAATTTCAACATTTATTTGCAGTGAGACCTTGCAACGATTACTGAAACTGCTTGAGCTTTGATTATAAACTAGAGAATTAATTTCTGTGAGGACCAAACTAGACAAGTTTATGGCATTCAGTAAGCCTTCAATAAATATCAACTGTCTTCTTTCTTAGTTGGTTTGATCTCGGGTGGCCTTGGCCTGCAGTGGCTTGAAGCAAGATTTTGGTTCCTGGCCAGAGATTGAGGACAGGAAACGGCAGTGAGATCGCTGAATCCTAACCACCAGACCACCAGGGACTAGTGACCAGTGACAAGGCCCTGGCCCTTCAGCTGTGTAGAAATGAATTTCCACAGAGATGGAAAGTAGTGAAGCAAGTAAAGTATTTATTAGGAGGAAAAATAGTACAGTACATGTGGATAGACACATGGGTGGACTCAGAGAGACGTGCCATCATGGTAGTTTGAATCACTTTTATGGGGCATTTCTTCTGGGTTTCCTTTGACCAATCATCTTGCTTTGCCTAGTTCTGCATCTGTATTTGGTATATCTCAGGGTCCTCCTGTGTGCATGCTCATCTCTTAGCCAAGATGGATTCTAGCGAAGAGGCCTATGGGTAGTTGACATCACTTACTATGGGTGGCACCCCCTCCCTTTTTGACCTCCAGGGAACCTTTCTGCACATGTGTAGTCAGGTAAGTCTCCTTGATTTTGAGTATGAGGAATACGTGGTCTTTTATCTGGGCAGGGCCCAGCCTCTTCTGTCAATTGTCCTGCTATTGATATTTTGGAGTTTCTGTCCACAGAGAACGAACTCCAGCTGCTTACCCTGGGGTCCATTTATCTCCTGCCTCAAGTTCAGGCTGCTATAACAAAAACATCATAGACTGGGTGGTTTATAAGCAACAGAATTTTATTTCTCACTGTCTTGGGGGCCAGAAATTCAGATCAAGGAGGAGGCACATTCAGTGTCTGGTGAGGACCCTCACTCTGGCTCGTAGCTGGCCATCTTCTATGTCCACATGCAGCAGAAGGGGCTAAGGAGTCTCTGCGATCTCCTTCATTAGGGTACTAATCCCGGTCATGATCTTCCAAAGTCCTTACCTCCTAATATTATCACATTGGGGAATAGGTTTCAGCCTATGAACTTTGGGGAAACATTAACATTCAGTCTATAGCAACATTTCTTTTCTATTTATTTATTTATTTTTTGCGGTACGCGGGCCTCTCACTGTTGTGGCCTCTCCCATTGTGGAGCACAGGCTCCGGACGTGCAGGCTCAGTGGCCATGGTGCATGGGCCCAGCCACACCGCGGCAGTGAGATCTTCCCGGACCGGGGCACGAACCCGCGTCCCCTGCATCGGCAGGCGGACTCTCAACCACTGCGCCACTAGGGAAGCCCTCTATTTCTTTTTATTTAATCAATGTCTTTCAAGTATGAAAAATTATGTAATTTGATGTGTCCAGAGGACCCAGATCACCAGCATTTTAATTTAAACTTTTTTTCACTTATATATAAAGCCAAATAAGACTGTTTAAAAATAATCTTTGATAACGAATTCAACTGTAATTTTCAATATATAATAAAAGAAAAATAATAAAAATCAAGTCATAAGGAATATTAAAGATCACCAGCCAGAGAGCCCCAGAAACCTACCAGTAGTCTAGCAAAATTGGGTTTATTTAGTTTGCTGTGTCACAGAAGACAGCATACCAGATGAATCTCTGGGTGTAGGTAAGAAAGAGTTAGGAGAGACTTGTTAGAGAATTTGGATTTGTTCTAAATATTGTGAAGAGGGTTTTGAATTAGATGCTGTCAGGATTGGGGGCAATTCAGTGATGTGTATGTTGGTAACTTTTACCTACAAAGCACAAATACTAAAACAGAATTAGAATTGCTATTATAAAGATGTGTGGTTAATCATGCTAATTTATGTAGGTGCTGAACATCTTGGTCTGTGTCCCCTTTTAGACCTGGTTATGGAATAAACTTGCCTTTTCTTATTCCACCCCGCAGGCATAGAGTGGCCTTATCTGATTATTGTTTACATTCTAGAGAATCGTTTATGTCTGTTGAACCTATTTCAGCCTTGCTATAAGATGCCAGTTGTTAGCTTCCAAAGTCATTTTCACTTTCTTGGGAGTCCAAAATGGAACTATTATAAATATATACTTTCTGAGCATTTTTAGCTGTTCACCATATTTCAGTGTGCATTATTAAGCAAACTTCATGGAGGAAGACAATTTTTATAAAGCTTTACGTGAAAAATGTTATACTTGATGGCCAATTAAAAATAACAACTCATTCTGTCATGGTTTAATATGTAAATGGCTAGAAGGCAGAGACCAAATCTATATAAATTATTTTTCCTAGCATTTAGCATATCATCATTCAAGTATGTGAAGTTAATTAAAACTAACTGATAATAATACTTAATGTTCCTTTAGGGATGCAGAACATTCCCCAGGGGTGAACTGAGGAATGGAAATTGGAGAGAGACATTTAGTACCAGTTTGCATCAAAATTAGAGCAAAGTGATCAAATTGGGTGTGGTCTTCATAAACACCTAAGAATAGTGATAAAAGGATCTCAGTATATATTTCCAGAGACAACAGATCATGGCTCCACATAAATGTACGTTGCAGTATGTTTGATGTGGAAATTCCACGGATGCAGGTGGGGGAAAATAGAAAGAAGAATTGGAAAAGGAAAAAGGTGGTTAATCTAGAATTTATGGGACATAAATTTAGGATTCCACATGATTTTGCAATGTTCCTATTATGAGTAACTGCAAAGACTGGCCCAAATAGAGGAACAACTTTTTGGACCCCCAGAGCAGAAGAGATGCCATTGTTTTCTGTGGTGACTGACAAGAGTAAGTATATATCCCTACAATAATGGGAAGTTATGACTACACCTGAAATAAAAATCCTGTATTATTGTGGAAAGGCAAGTTTGATGAGAAATAAGACATAAGGGTTAAACACATAGTGCTAAGGAACACGATGAGAACAAATTGGAGGAGTTATGTTTCTAGGGCTAAATGTTTTAACTCTGTTACCCTGTGATGTACAGTTTAGTAGGACTCAGCCTATACAATATATCATAGCAACATTCATTTCCTTATACAATATTAATCTTAAATTTTAATGTCACTGTGATGGAAGAGAGTTTCTTTAAACTTGAAATTTAAGAAAATGTAGATTTTTCACTGTGAACCACAAATACTTGCAAATATCAAATAATAGGTAATAGCATACTTTGCACCTGAGCACTGGAAAAAGCTACTCTATTTTTTTTAGATGGAAATTCTAATTCATCTTCCTATTTTTACACAAATCCCTTTAAAAGAATAATTTTTTTGTCTGATTTAATTTTTAGATGAACTGATTGTATAACTCATATTTTATTTGATTCTCAGTAAGAATATTGTATCTCTACTAACAGAAAGGACTATGTACAAAACACAGAAAAGAAGAAAATAAGTAAATATTCATTTTCCATGTGTGACATTGACAAAATTACATAAAAATCAACTGTTATTGAAAAGGAAAATACAAGAGACAGATTAGTAAAATATTTCAGAATAATGAGTGTTCTGAGAAAGCATTTTGGTACTGTGGCACTGAACTGCCAGTAAGGATAAATAAGAACACAAATTTTAAGTGTATATGTGTTGTAAGGTACATTATATATAATCATGAAATCTTATGCTATCAGTAATATTTGTTTAGTATTTCTATTGTGTAACAGTGCCATGCTTTGCCTATAAAATAAGTAACTATACATGCACATCATCAACTTTTAAAACAGTACATAGTTAAAATAAGTTATAGAAGAGAACCTGCTTGTGAGCCTAAACAAATTCAGTGTGAGCAACTGGTAAGGAAAAAAAAAGAAACGAAGGGAGGGAGTGACTTTGGAAGCTGCAGTGTTGAAATTCTGTGTTTTAGATGAGATCAATTAGGTTAATGACTAAAAATAAGAAATGCATTATATACCTTTAATAACCAGAATGCTCCTGGGTTCATTACTATAATAATATAAGGAGTTAAACGGTCATTTTACAGTCCCGATCTTTGCTGTCTTGAGGCTTTTACTTCCGTTCTAGTTAACGTGCAAATAAATAATACAATTAATCCAGTCTCTCTTTAACATATTATATTAAAAATATGTCTAAAAAGATTCCTTTCTTGTTTTGCTCTTTTAGATGGAATTACTTTGTGCATAGAGGAACTGAATTCTTGACCATACATGTCTATTACTTTTCTGCACCATCTAATATACTTTATCAGTCTACCTTTGGTTCTACTTGTTTCAATAAAATTAGTAAAAAATAAAATTCTGTGTATAACAGAAG
This sequence comes from Hyperoodon ampullatus, assembly GCF_949752795.1. Taxonomy (NCBI): domain Eukaryota; kingdom Metazoa; phylum Chordata; class Mammalia; order Artiodactyla; family Ziphiidae; genus Hyperoodon; species Hyperoodon ampullatus. The sequence continues at coordinate 107,762,110 of NC_136918.1, read as the reverse complement.
AGATTCAATACAGATGGGTTTGGAGGCTTCTTATTATTTTGTTTATAACTTGATTTCCACTATAGATATACATGATACAGAACAGAAATATTTTCAAATGTAGGCAGATATCCTTCATTAAGTACAGATTTTGGCATTTGTCCTTTTCAATTTATAAAAGATAATTAATTCCCACCTACTCAATCCTCCCTACACAAACCTGTATACCTCTTTAGCCCAGGTCAGCATCTTCTAAATTGTCCTGTGTTAGTTGTATCAACTATGCTTCCACTACTTTTCTATTTATTATAGAAAGCACTTGATTAAATTTTTCAGGCCATATAGGTTTATTACACATAAAGGTGAATGTTACAAGTTGCATTTTAAAATAACGTATCTCACTCATCTGGCATCTCATTTGTAAAATGCTGATTTTCTAATTATTTTGTCTACCACAAATTTTCTATGGTCCAGAGGCACAGAATATAAAAGGAACCAGGAAAGGTGAAATGAAAACTCTCTTTAGATTAAATTTTCCAAATTAAAATAAATGGTTCTTTTAGGTAACAAAATGCCACATTTATATATGAGGATGCCTTGGAAGTATTTTTAATAGAGCCCAAAATATTTTGCAAAGCTCGTGAAATGTGTACATGCTAGAATCATGAAGTGATCTATGTTGCTTAACAAAAAATACATTTAACTACATTAAGAAAAGTGGCCTAATGTACAACCTCTACTTGAGATCCCAACCTCTATTTTTCAACTTTTTCAAGGAAGATACATTCATTTTTTATATTACCCATAGTAATGTATTACTGGCACATGTTGGTCGTGAGTTAATTTGTTTTCTTTTATATGATAGGAATATTTTATTTAGTCCCTGCAGTATCAAAATATTAAAAGTAATTGGATTACCAAATATTTTAAGTGATCTAAGGGCAGGGATTCAAAATGTTACTGTAAAGTTTGTATTACTAATAGAAATAACATTTTTTGTGTTATTAAAGCCCAGTGAAGAGGAGTGTATATGTTTGTGAGTAGATTCTCAAGTTTAAAAATTAAGAAATTCATAGATTAAAATAATATACTCTCAAGTGGTCTTTCTTAATCAAGTTTATAAAATATGTATTTTTGAAACTTTTTAGAAGTTTTAACATTATTTTAAGCAAGCAAATTAATTTCACAAAAAGACAGTCAAAAATAGTCCCAAAATGATGTGATCTATATATAGTACAGATGTCAATGTATCTTTTGAAGATAATTTTGAGCCATTTTAATAAAGAATAAAATCTGGATAATCAAATGAGACAGAAATGATTTTGGCAAATAAAACCTAATATTGAGAAAATAAACATAAATTATTACTATCTAGTATTTTAAACTTTCAATTTAAAAACTAATTCCATTTTATAAATCTATTTTTAAAAGATAGTTAAAAGCTGATTTTTTTCAGAGACTGCATATTTAATGCCCCAATACTTTCAGATTGTTCTAGTTCTACTTTCTGAATGAACTATAATACACACGCACACACATTTTTCTAAGAGAAAAACATATGGTTAGAAAACTACTGTAATCAATTGATATATTAAACTTTATTGTATTAGCTCTTAATATATCAGCAAGGATTGTCTTTACTATTTATGATCTGGGTTCAATAGACTTTTTTTTTTTAATCAATAGGGTTTATTTTTTAGAGCAGTTTTTAGTTAACAGAAAAACTGATCAGAAAACACAGAAGTCCCAAATACACTCTTATCCCACCCCCTCACAATTTTCCTATTATTAACATTTTGCATTATTGTGGTATATCTTTTATAATTGATGAACTAATATTGATAGATTATTGTTAACTAAAATTTATAATTTACATTAGAGTTCACTCTTTATGTTGTATAGTTCTTGACCAATGTATAATGTCATGTAGCCATAGTTACAATATCATACAAAATAATTTCACTGCCCTTAAACTCCTGTGCTTTACTTCTTGATTGCTCCTTTCCTCCCCGCAATTTCCTGACAAACATCAGTCGTTTAATTGGCTGTACAGTTTTACCTTGTCTAGAATGTCATATAGTTGGCATTATATAGGATGTAACCTTTTCAGACAGTCCTCTTTCATTTAGCAATATGCATTTAAGATTCCAATATGTCTTTCTGTGGCGTATAGCACATTTCTTTTAATTGCTGAATAATATTTCACTGTCTGCATGTACCAATGTCTGTTTATTCATTCCCCTACTAAAGGATATCTTAGTTACTTCTAAATTCTGGCAATTATGAAAACAACTACTATAAATATTCATGCACAGGTTTTTGTGTAAACATAAGTTTTCAACTCCTTCGAGTAAAAAAGTCATTTGAATTTTAATTAAACCACATTTTAGCAAAAGACAGATAAAGTGACCATAAAAAGAAATATGTTTACCTTATACTATATATCTTATTATGGGAAGACCATGTTTAGTTTGTAAGAAACTGCAAACTGTCCTCTAGGGTGGCTGAACCATTCTGCATTCCCACCAGCAGTGAATGAGAGTTCCTGTTACTCCACATCCTCATTAGCATTTGGGTGGTGTCAGTGTTTCAGATTTTGGCCACTGTAAATAGTGTATAGTGGTATCTCCTTATTGTTTTAATTTGCAATTCAACAATGACATTTGATGCTGAGCATCTTTTCATATGCTTATTTTCCATTTGTGTGTATTTGTTGAGGTGTCTGCTTAGATCTTTGGAAATTTTTAATTGTTTATTATTATTATTATTATTATTATTGTTGCATTTTAAGAGGTTTTTGTGGATCTTGGATACCAGTCATTTGTCAGATATGTCCTTTTCAAATACTTCCCTCCTTGTCTTTTCATTCTTTTAACAGTGGTTTTTCTCAAGAGCAAACATTTAATTTTAATGAATTCTAGCTTATCAGTTTTTTTCCCATAGATTATGCTGTTGGTGTTATATCTGAAAAGTGTAAAACCAAACTCAAGGTCACCTAGTTTTTTCCTATGTTATCTTCTAGAAGTTTTATAGTTTTGTATTTTACATTTAGATCTATGATGCATCTAGAATTAATTATTGTGAAAGATGTCAAGTATGTATTTAGATCCATGTCTTTGCATACAGATGACCAGTTGTTCCAGTGCCATTTGTTAAAAAGACTGTCCTTTCTTCATTGAATTGCCTTTGCTCCTTCAGTAAAAGTCAGCTGACTATATTTATGTAAGATTCTTTCTGGCCCTCTATTCTGTTCCATTGATCTATTTGTTTATTTTTTCACCAATATCACACTCTCTTCATTACTGGAGCTTTATGCTAAGTCTTAAAGTCAGGTAGTGTCAGTCCTCAGAGTTTATTTTTCATCTTCAGGAATTTTGTTCATATTTGTAAATTTGTAATTACAAATTATTATGAATTTGATTACATTTGTCATTAAGACAAATATAATCAATAAATATGTTAAATTTTATTGCATTAATCCTTGATAAGATCAGGAAAGAACGTAATTACCATTCATCACCTGGGTCTAATAGACATTTTATTCTTAGGGTTTTTTTTTTTTAGGTTTTTAAGTTATTTTTTGAATAATGTGTAGATGTAATAATAAAGGAGAAAGGGATAGTGTAAAACAACTTCATTAGACTTTTAATAAGAATTTAAATATAGCAAACCTGAATTTCTATTTCAAATTTTTCTGGGTTTGATGATATATCTACCCAAAATGGGAAACAAGTGTCATGCATGATCCTGGCACATATCCATACTGTAAATACAGAGTTCAGATTTCAAATACATTCTTAACGTGTCATATTTATCATTGCTTCTGCTTCTTCCTGCACCTGCGTTGTCAGAATGAAATATTTTAAATACTTTAAAAAAACTTTGATGATTCATAGTTTTTTCGAGGGGAGTAAAAATATATTTTTTCCAAAATTGTAAAACATTTTCATTTTTAGATTTATAAGCACTAATTAAATTTTTTTAAATGAATGCTTTAATTTATTTATCATCAAAAACCTACATTTTTCCATACAGTTCCATGTAAACTGTAAAAATTCTTATGCACAGAAATTATCAAAGATGAAAGAGTATTGTCATGTATTCTTTTTAGCAAAATCATGTTGCAAAATATTATGTGATGAAATTCTTCCATTTTTTTCCTTATTAACAAAATTTTCACTTATTGATTTTTTTTTGGGGGGGGGGGTACGCGGGCCTCTCACTGTTGTGGCCTCTCCCGTTTTGGAGCACAGGCCCTGCACATGCAGGCTCAGTGGCCATGGCCCACGGGCCTAGCCACTCCACAGCATGTGGGATCTTTCCAGACCGGGTCACGAACCCGTGTCCCCTGCATCTGCAGGCGGACTCTCAACCACTGCGCCACCAGGGAAGCCCCACTTATTGATTTTTGAGTTTACTAAAATTAATCTAGAATAAGTAAAGACTTCTGTTTCACCATTTTCACTAGATTCTTAACTTCTATTTTCTCTTTGTGTTTCTTGTCCTATCTAATAATTTTGAAATATTTTCCTCTGACAACTCCCTTCTTGCAATTATAATCAGAAAATGAAAGATTCTTAATTCTCAACTGAGAGCATGAAAGCTAAACAACCAACAAACAACCAAACAAAGCTACAATGATGGTGGTTTATTTCCAGACTTCTTTCCCACCACCATGAAAGAAAATGTATAACCTGAGCAACAGTGATGATTTATATAAGTAAATAGGGATAAGTATATAGAGATCGGCAACAGTGATGATTTATATCACTCTTGCATAATCTTTCCACACTAGCACTGTCTAAAAGAAGTTACTGTGATGATGTAAATGTTCTATATCTGTCCCAAAATAGTAGCCAATAGCTAGCTACATATAGCTGCTCAAAATTTGCAATGTGGATCTTCTGACTAAGGAACTGCAGCTTAAATTTTATTTAATTTTAATCAATTTACATTTAAATTTAAATAGCCACATATGACTGGTTGTTACTGTATTGGACACCACCATTCTGTATGATTTAATCATACTTCCATTTTCTTATTATGTCATTCCTTTTGACATAGTTGGGAATAATTTACGAGTTAGGAATGAGTTGATAGTGAGGTAATTCATAGAATGCCAAAGTAGCAAGATTTGTCATAATACAGGAAATATAATACATATAATTTCATAATGTATCTTAAATTTGAAAAGAATCCAATATTTTTATATTATAATTGCAAGGTAGGATAATTTTAAATCTCTAGTAATATACTAAGGGTAAACCTTGCATTTCTTTTTAAAAGGGAAATTTTTGTTTATATTTTCAGGAACTAGGCCAGTGATTTAAATGATTATTAAGTGCAGAAAGTTTTATCCTGCCCTCCAAAATGCCTTTTCAGTTTTCTTTTATGCTGCCTAATATTTTTTAATTTGTGATTTAGTTCTTGTTGTTCTTGTTTGTTTAGTTTCGTTTTTTATTTATGGCTGTGTTGTGTCTTCGTTGCTGCACGCAGGCTTTCTCTAGTTGCAGTGAGCAGGGGTTACTCTTTGTTGCAGTGTGTGGGCTTCTCATTGCTGTGGCTTCTCCTGTTGCAGAGTATGGGCTCTAAGCACGTGAGCTTCAGTAGTTTCAGCATGCGCAGCAGTTGCAGCACAGGGGCCCTAGAGCACACACTTCAGTAGTTGTGGCATGCGGGCTCAGTAGTTGTGGCTCATGGGTTCTAGAGCACAGGCTCAGTAGTTGTGGCACACGGGCTTAGTTGCTCTGTAGCATGTGGGATCTTCCTGGACCAGGGATCAAACCGGTGTCCCCTGCATTGGCAGATAGATTCTTAACCACTGCGCCACCAGGGAAGTATTAGTTCTTGTTTTCAGTCTAGGATGCTCACACTGGAGCCCATGGGTGGGTGGTGATCAGAGTCCATGGATTCCTTGAGATGGTGTGTAAGCTATGCCTATAGACAGATGGGCCCATACTTTAGGAGACCACAATGTTTGTTGTCACAATACAGATTAAAAACCTCTGGGGTGAAATATAAACATTTTTAACAAAATGTATTTTGAATACAGTGTGACTTTGAGAATCAATATCTTATTTTTTGAAGTGCAGGGCTAGGTTGGAATCCAAGTTCCCTATGTGACTTCATGCTAGCCACTTTAAACTTTAATTTCCTCATTTGGAAAGTGTACTTCTTATTTTGGGGGATGGGGGTAAGGATTAAATCAGATAATTCATTATACATGCTTGGCATTATTTTTATCATTATCATTATTAGGAAGGTAACATACCTTATGAATGCAAAGATATTTAGCAAACAGATGGAGAGCTATACTATGTTCTTGCATTGGAAGAATCAATATTGTGAAAATGACTATACTACCCAAAGCAATCTACTGATTCAACACAATCCCTATCAAATTACCAATGGCATTTTTCACAGAACTAGACAAAAAAGTTTACAATTTGTATGGAAACACAAAAGACCCCGCATAGCCAAAGTAATCTTGAGAAAGAAAAACGGGGCTGGAGGAATCAGGCTCCCTGACTTCACACTATACTAGAAAACTACAATAATCAAGACAGTATGGTACTAGCAGAAAAACAGAAATATAAATCAATGAAACAGGATAGAAAACTCAGAGATAAACCCACACACATATGGTCACCTAATCTATGACAAAGGAGGCAAGAATATGCAATGGAGAAAAAACAGCCTCTTCAATAAGTGGTGCTGGGAAAACTGCACAGCTACATTTAAAAGAATGAAATTAGAATACTACCTAAAACCATACTCAAAAATAAACTCAAAATGAATTAAAGACCTAAATGTAAGCCCAGACACTATAAAACTCTTAGAGGAAAACATAGGCAGATAACTCTTTGATATAAATCACAGCAAGATCTTTTTTGACCCACCTCCTAGAGAAATGGAAATAAAAACAAAAATAAACAAATGGGACCTAATGAAACTTCAAAGCTTTTGCACAGCAAAAGAAACCATAAACAAGATGAAAAGACAACCCTCAGAATGTGAGAAAATATTTGCAAACAAAGCAACTGACAAAGGATTAATCTCTAAAATACACAAACAGCTCATGCAGCTCAATATCAAAAACAAAAACAAAAACCCAATCAGAAAATGGGTGGAAGACCTAAATAGACATTTCTCCAAAGAAGACATACAGATGGCTAAGAGGCACATGAAAAGATGCTCAGAATGCCTAATTGTTAGAGAAATGCAAATCAAAACTACAATGAGGTATCACTTCACACTGGTTAGAATGGCCATCATCAAAAAATCTAGAAACAATAAATGCTGGAGAGGGTGTGGAGAAAAGGGAACACTCTTGCACTGCTGGTGGGAATGTGAATTGGTACAGCCACTATGGAGAACAGTATGGAGGTTCCTTAAAAAACTAAAAATAGAACTACCATAGTACCCAGCACATACCCAGAGAAAACCATAATTCAAAAAGGCACATGCACCCCAATGTTCATTGCAGCACTATTTACAATAGCCAGAATGTGGAAGCAACCTAAATGTCCATCAACAGAGGAAAGGATAAAGAAGATGTGGTACATATATACAATGGAATATTACTCAGCCATAAAAAGGAATGAAATTGGGTCATTTGTAGAGACATGGATGGACCTAGAGTCTGTCACACAGAGTGAAGTAAGTCAGAAAGAGAAAAACAAATATCATATATTAACACATATATGTGGAATCTAGAAAAATGGTATAGATGATCGTATTGGCAAAACAGAAATAGAGACACAGATGTAGAGAGCAAGCATATGGATACCAAGCTGGAAAGGGGAGGTGGGATGAATTGGGAGATGGAGATTGACATATATACACTATTGATACAATGTATAAAATAGATAACTAATGAGAACCTACTGTATAGCACAGGGAACTCTACTCAGTGCTCTGCAGTGACCTAAATGGGAAGGAAATCCCAAAAAGAGGGGATATATGTATACATATAGCTGATTCACTTTGCTGTACAGTAGAAACTAACACAACATTGTAAAGCAACTATACCCCAATGAAAAATTTTTTTAAAGTTTAACAAACCCTTTCTATCCTTTTTTGAGAATACAAACTATGAAATAAGTAGAAAGAATATTAAGGAGATTTTTTTTCTTTGTAGTTTTTGCCTAGGACATATACTATTCACTAACACTGATAAAAATCAAACAAAATTGGTGATATCAGGAAAATTAAAACAATTTTTAAAATATTTTTTTTCTGTTTCATTAACAAAAGCTACAAACAAAATATCCTCATCCTAAAGGAGAAATGTCACGGAGACCTTCTTATTTTTTCATTCGAGTTTTCTCAATTTAAATATATTTCAAAATATACCAGTAACTTAAGGATTATTAATTTTTTAATTGTTGATGATGATGGTGATTGAATGATGATGATGATTTTGACCTTTTTCATATTTACAAAAATTATATGTGAAGGCACATTTTAGATATTAGATAATATATGAAATAAAAGTGAATCTGGTAGTTGACTAAATGGCTAACAAACAGGAAATACGATGTCAACTTCCACATTGTCTTATAGTTTTCTGATAAATCATTATATCTGAACTAACTTATACATCATGTATTAATGTGGTATGTTTGTTAAATAAACATTAAATGCTTAAGGCATCCCATGGCAGATTTATAAAACCTAAAACAACTTTAAATGTGTTCATTTCATTGTTTATTATTTCATTTTGTGTCCCCATGATGAATCCATTTCATGGTGCTTTTGATAAATGTTCTTTAAAAAAGCATCAAAAACATAAATAGCTTGAAAATGTTTAGAAACACGAGTTTAGTTTTTTTTTAAATTTTTTCTGTTAAACGTTGATATGAAGGCTTTTTCTCCAAAAATGAGCTTTCAGGGTGTTAAAATGTCCTATCTAATGATGAAATTTGACAAGCAGCCTTCCTGATGCCTTTTCCTAAGTAATCCATATCCAGTGTTGAAGCCATCAACTAGTTGAATTTGTTTCTGCCCTCCCAAGCACAACTAACTCTATCAACAATATCGAATCAAAACTATGCATTTTATATCACCACTTCAGACTATTAATATAGGAGAGTTTCATTTGATAAATTCCGAAATTCTATTTATTTTATTATTTAATTATTACAAATACCTAAATTATAAATTTCTTTATTTCATAAATATTTTAGTTATTCTAATATCTGGAATAAAATATTGGAGAAACAATTATTTTAAGCTAAAAAAGTAAGTAAGGATAATAAATGAGATGCAGAGAAAATGCACTTAAAGTAATGCATTCTAGAGCCCACAATTGTAGAAATTTATGAATTAGAATACAGACAAAATGTTGATGCATTTATTATCTATATTTTTACTGCTATGTTTTCTTAAGATCTTCCCAGTGGCTCAACTTTATCATAGAGACATAATTTGCTTTAAATTTCTCACTGATATAACCAGTTTTACACACTGCCAAATATCTCCCAAAACCTGGCTTGGAGCCTGACACTCACTTGATCACAAACTTAAGATGATTTCTTATTGCCTCTAACATAATATCCAAATTCTTCAGCCTGAAGTTCAAGGCTTTGAAAATACAATCCCTTATAATGTCACTCTTAGCACCCCTTTTCAGATAACGCACCCTATACTTTACAGTACTTCTAGATGCCTCATATTCAGCCCACACTCGTCTCTACACCAACCCTTGTCCAACTCTTTGCCTAGGGTTCCCTTCTTTTCTTTCCCTCTAGAAAAATTCTGCCAGTTCAAATACTGTGTATTGTTTGAACATTTTTATGTACCACTTCTCTAGGTAACTTTCTTGGTTTCTGACAAATATCTACAATCTCCTCTTCCATAACTCCCATAATATTTCATCAAAGTGCTATGTTCCTTTCAGTTCCTTTTCAGTTCCTTTCAGTTCCTTTTGAATTTTGCATTATTTTGAACCATACCTGATTTATCTTTCTTATTGGGACAAAACTGCTGTGGAGATATAGCACTTGAATAGTAGTAGTAAAGTATCTTGTACATATTATACATACATATAATTTATACATATTTGTTAAATAAATAAATGATGGCCTCAAGAATAAATTTTTACTAGAATTATAGGAATTTAACAGACTGTTGAAGGAAAAGTACTTGACAGTTTTGAGCATTATGAGAGAGTATTGTGAGCACTAAAAGGAAAGTGAAAGTTTCAGTTTTACTGCAAAATTACAAACAGGAAAAATAAATTGGACATCTTAGAAAAAGTCAGTCTTACGCAGAGGGAATGAATAGCAGATAGTGCTGTAGCTGAAATGGTTCTGGTTAACTCTGGGTATATCAACCCACTGCTCCTAATAAAAAGTGGTAGGCCTTGAGATATAGATTGAGCTTGATTTGTAGCTTTTGATTTCAGGAAAGTATCATGATGGTCTTAGAGTATTCAGCATTTCCTTTATTCTAGAAGTCCAAGCATCCCATATAGATACACACAGTTTCACAGTTCTCTAGTATTTCCCAATCTGTTGTAACAGGGAAGAGATATAGGTAATGAAGTGAGTAAATGTCAATATTTTAGAGGAGGACACTAGTGACATTTAGTTCTTTGTTGTGGAGGGTCTGTCTGGTGCATGGTACGATGTTCATCTGTATTCCTGGCTTCTACTCATAAGATGCCAGAGGTATCACCTCTACCTCTCCCATACACTGTAACAACCAAAAGTGTCTTCAGACATTGTCAAATGTTCTTGGGGGACAAAATCATCCCTAACTGAGAGCCACTATCTCAGAGTAAACTCTAAAGTGGTTTCACAAAAGTGAACTGGTGCATAATTTTCTTTAGTATTAATGTAATTAGCAAGAGACCTTTACAAGGGTGCTAAACAAATTGTTCAAAAAACTTTATGTAATACAATTGCTATAAAGAATCAAAACTCTTTCATCTGTAAAATATTTAAAAGTTTCTAAATTCCCCTTGACAAAGATTTTCTGTGGGGATATTTATTTCTTGTTCGTGGAGGAGAGGAATATGGATGAGAAGGATATATTGTAATGAATAAGACAAGAGAATATATATATATATACATACATATACATTTTTTCTCCAGTTTTTTTTTTTTTTTTTTTTTTTTTTTTTTTTTTTTTTTTTTTTTGCGGTACGCGGGCCTCTCACTGTTGTGGCCTCTCCCGTTGCGGAGCACAGGCTCCGGACGCGCAGGCTCAGCGGCCATGGCTCACGGGCCCAGCCGCTCCGCGGCACATGGGATCCTCCCAGACCGGGGCACGAACCCGTATCCCCTGCATCGGCAGGCGGACTCTCAACCACTGCGCCACCAGGGAGGCCCTTTTCTCCAGTTTTATTGATGTATAATTGAAATATAACATTGAAGTAGCTTAAGGTGCACAACATAATTATTCAGTATATGTATCTATTGCAAAATGATTACCATAATGGTTAGTTAATATCCATCACATCACATAATTACAATTTTTTTCTTGTGATAAGAACTTTTAAGGTCTACTCTCTCAGCAACTTTTAAATATGCACTACAGTATTATTAATTGTAGTCACCATGCTGTACATTACATCCCAGAACTTATTAATCTTATTATTGTAAGTTTGTACCTTTTAACCACCTTCACCCAAAGAATATTTTCATCTGTTAGAGAGGAAAAGGATGTGAGAGGCAGATGTGAGAGAGTTTAAAAAGAAAGAAAGGGAGGGTGGGAGGTAGGAAGGAAGGGAGGGAGGGAGGAAGGAAAGGAGGGAGGGAAGAAGGGAAGGAGGGAGGGAGGAAGGGAAGGAGGGAGGGAGGAAGGAAGGGAGGGAGGGAGGGAGGAAGGAAGGGAAAGAGAAACAGGTAGACTGAGATTATGCATAGAACTCAGAAACATTGTCAGATATGTTTCACAACTTGCAGATCATATAGAGCAAAAGCAACTCTTGGGCAAGGTTCCAATTCACCCAGCTGGAGAAAGAGTTGGTTTTGAAGATGAATAGAGGACACAGAGCTTATTACCAAAAGCATCAATCTCTCTTGTAGTCTAAGAGAGAACAGGAAACAAAGTTATTGAGGTGTGTCTAAGGTCCGGAAAAAGAGATTCAAACTGCCTAAGGTGATTTATGGTTGTTTAACTAGAGTGAGTTACTTCTCTGAGCCTTAGTTTCATGTTCTGTATGGTAGATCAACAACAGAACCTACCTTATATGCTGTATGAAAGAATTCAATGAGCCAATGCATACAGAGCATTTACAATAATGACTTACTTGCCAAGTATTTTATCAGTGTTTATAATTATTAGAAGATAGCTGTGACAAATAAATTTGATTTTATAACACACTAGTGGTCCTAACCAGTAGTTGGGAAAAATTACAAAAAGTCATTCTTCATTCATTTATCCAACAAATATTTAACTGAAGTCTAGGAGTTATTCTAGGACTGAGGATAAACCAGTGAACAAAATAGAAATAATCTCTGCTCTGATGAGCTTACTTTTCTAAGAATATGCTAAGCACTCAGTAGCACTGTTTATGAAAACTAACACCTGAGTTTTAGGTGTTACAATGTGAAAAAGTATACTATGTTATAGTGTTTTAATGTTGCAATTCTAGTGAGATAATGGATAGAAATGGATAATAGTACTGTGCCTTGCATGTTTTAAGACCTATAAAACTGTTTGTTAAATGAATCATTTGGAAGTGTTCATAGGAAATGATTTTTATGGACAAATAAAATTGTCAAGATAACACTTTCCACCCAGAGATCCACATGCCATGAGCAATGCAAATCACTACTGCTTTAAGTTATAAACCATCTTTGTTCCCTCAATATATTATACACTATGGAGTGATACAGTAAACTAATATTAGATGTTCATTTATAGTTGCTTCTCTTATTTTAGCAATTTGGCCATCACCATCATAACAGGCTAGATGTTACTTTTATATAACTTTAAATTTCTGTTGTATTTCTTTGATTACAGAATAAGTTTTTTTTATTGGTAAGATATTGACTTAAAACTTATTTTTATTTACCTACCTACAAAACCCTTAGAGATGAATAAATATTGTTGAACCACTGACACTAAATACTTTCATAACTGTGCTTGCCGATTGTCCATTAGGTGATTTAATAGTAGTTTCATCACAGATCTTTTCAGTTTTGTAAAATCTTTGTTAAAAATATGGAAAATCCATTCCCCTGAATCAATATCTTTACTTTGATTCAAATACTGAATCATTCAAATAAGATAGGAGGTGTCTTTACTTCCCAAGTTCACAAAGCTTTTAAAATTTTGAATAATAATTTTAAAAACCAATTTTTTTGTCCATTAATCTATCTCTTGAAAGTACTTGTGCTTCTTTATAAATTAGCCCCAGAATTTGTCAGATAAGTAAAATAAATAATACTTTTTAAAAGTATGGGTTTTTTCCACATCTTATTAATTTTAAAGATGGACTCTAAAGAATAATATTTTTCCTACAAAAAGAAACCTTGGAGAGGAAACATAATGCTTTTAAAGTATCTGCATATTTTGCCTGTTAGTAAGTAGTGAAAAATTATTTGTAGATGAATGACCATATCCCTATTTTTATATGCCTGTGCAAAACTTCCTCATTTGCTTGCATTTTGAGAGAAATAGGAAATATTCATATAGTCATCTAATCTTTAAAGAACTCTTACAACATATCAAGTATTTTGTTAGGATCTGACAACACACAATCGAATAGGTTAAGGTCTGGGATTTTGAATGCTCAAAATGTGGTGAATGAAGCAGACGTGTAAAAAAAAATACATATTTTACTAAGTGCAATGTTTTATAATAGCAGTATATATCCTGAAATATTTAACTCTAATTATTTACTGTTCCCTTTCATTCATATGTGTGTATATATAGTAACATTATAATCATTACATATTATATGTAATAAATATTATACCTCTATGTACATAAATTTATATTCAATAAATATGGTGTTGTTAGAATTGACTTATTTGAAGACACTTTAAAACAAACATGGAAATTATTAGTTTGTAAAAATAAAAATCTGAGTTTAACATATAGGATAAAGCAAGTGTGAATTAATAGTGGTAATGAAAATGCATTTTTATGAACCCCCCTTTTCTTTTCTTTTTAATTGGTACAATACAATACATTATACTAGTAATTTAAAAACAGAATATCATCCACATCCACAAAGTACTGAAGGAAAAGAGAAAAAGTGTCATTCTGTTTTGTGAAGAAGTATAGCAGGGTGAAATGCAACTCATATTGCACCTAGACTGGAAAATAGAGAGATTATTTCCAAAGCAAGTGTGGGGTTACTATATAAGTAAACTTTGGTTAAAAAAATATTCCCCATCCTTTTGAAATGAAAAACTACAACCAAGAAGAAAATCTACAAATAACATATATGGACAGGGGCAAAAAAAATGTAATTCTTAATAGTAACTTGGCAAAGACGTGCATTGAAAGGTTTGGATATGTGGTATTTACTTTCTGACTCCTATTCACATCTGGATTAGTAAAAATGTTAATAGCATAATATATGCATAAATTTGAATATTATTTTATAAAATTATTATCTATTGTGCATTGTGCTGCTCCTGAAAAATCCCCATTCATTTTGATATATAAATAATACAGAAAAATATGTTTACCTTGGGGGTTGCAGTTATTAAAATAAATATTTTGAAGAAATCCTGGAAATTGAAGATTCTTAAAATTAACTCAGTTTTTGAGATGAGTACAGTTTTTTTTTGTTTGTTTGTTTTGTTTTGTTTTTTTTTTGCTTTTGTCTTTTTGTTGGCTAACTGAGATATCTCAGTAAGAATAGGAGTTCTACACTAATTTAATGGTATTTCTAGAATGTTATTGATAATTTGCTAACAGTGCTTGATCAGCTCCCTTATGGATACAATAAAGTGATTAATGAAAATATAATAGGAATAGTAATGATAGAGATCTTTATTATTAAGTAAAAATCTATTAAAGCCCAAATTATTTCCTGTTATTAAAAAAAAATTGATACATATATCCACTCCTTTTTAGATTTCCTTCCCATGAACCCAACATTGTAAAGCAACTATACTCCAATAAAAAAAATAATTTAAAAAATAAAATAAAATATTTTTACTTTTAGGCCATGTAAAATGTTACATATTCAAAATGTTATTTTAAAATAAACACTCTGGCAGGGAGAGATAAATCAGAAGCTTGGGATGAACACACAGATACTACTATATATGAGAGAGATAACCAACAAGGATCTACTTACTGTATAGCACAGGGAACTCTACTTAATATTCTGTGATAACTTATATGAGAAAAGAATCTAAAAAAGAATGAATATATGTATATGTATAACTGAATCACTTTGCTGTACACCTGAAACTAACACAACGTTGTAAATCAACTATACTCCAATAAAATAAATTTTTTTTTAAAAAGTATTTGAGAAAGAGTCAAGTTTGGGATAATATCACATTACTGTTGTTTTGATGTGGTAAAAAATGTAATTTTGTGTACATTGCTAACGTGGTATGTTTAAAGACGAATGCTGACATTTCAAGGAACTGTAAGCTAGAATTTTGAATGATTATATAAATAAATCTCTTCACAATTGAGTGCTTCCCCTGTCAAAATCAGATGAGGAGAGAAAAATTATTTATATGGTATATGCATTAAAAAACAAATTGCCGGGCTTCCCTGGTGGCGCAGTGGTTGAGAGTCCGCCTGCCGATGCAGGGGACACGGGTTTGTGCCCCAGTCCGGGAAGATCCCACATGCCGCGGAGCGGCTGGGCCCGTGAGCCATGGCCTCTGAGCCTGCACGTCCGGAGCCTGTGCTCCGCAACGGGAGAGGCCGCAACAGTGAGAGGCCCGCGTATCGAAAAAAAAAAAAAAAATTGCCATTTGTATGATCATGGAAAGTTGTTATCTAATATTATCTAATGCAGAAAATTTATACCAGGAAGAGAATCAGCAGTAGACATTTAATTAAATTAATTATGCGTAAGAATAAAACTCAATGTAAGGTTTGTGACATGAGCATTTAATATTAATTTTAAATACAAATGCAGGCCCCAGCAAAATTTCAATTAAGCAGTTTTTAATATTTTACAATTAATGTATTAAAATGATAATAAGAAAATTAAAAATTTAGAGTGTTCCCCCATTTAATAATTTATTTATTAAGCACAGATTTTGTATAAAGCATTATGCTAGACACTGAGGATACAGAAATGCCTTTTAAAAATTATATAGAGATGAAAAAGAGAACATGCAGCAGAGATATATGACCAAATGTGAGGTTAATGAATGATTGCCCTCAGCAAATGATATTTGAGTTAAGATTTAAAAGAGTTAAAAAGCCAAAGGATCCCCCCAAAATGAAGCATTTCAGACAGTTTGTATAAAGTTAAGAAACATATTCATTAAAGTACTTGAAAGAAAGTATAATTACCTGGAATTTAAAGAATGAGTTGAGTGTTACAAGGCATGAGAGTAAAGACCTGTGTAGATCATATAGGACTTAAAGACTATGCTGATTATTTTTCTTTTAATCCTAAGAGAAAAGATTTACCATGAAAGGTTTTAACCAGAAAATTGATGTCATCAGATTTAGAGGTGTAAAAAGCTGACATGGTGGAGGCCATTCACTTTTGTGGTAGACTAAATGAAAGAAAGGTTGTGGAGATATAAAAAAGCAATGAGTAGATTTCAAAATTATTTAGGAAATACGTCAACCGAACTTGATGATTAATTGATTGATTATAGAAAAGATAAGGGAACAGGAGGTGTCTGGTGTATGTAGCTGGATGGAGGCTGGTGGTATTTATAGAACTAGAAATTGCTGGAAGAAGAACATATCAGGGGAGAATGTGTCAGTCAGTGGGAAACTTTGAGTTCCTTTTGGACATACTGAGTGTGCCATGTCTTTTCAATATCCAACTGGACATGTCAAATAGGCGTTGCATGTACATGAGTATAGCTTGTGGTACAGAACTGCTCTAGGATATAAACCTGGGGGTGATTAATGAGTAGATAGAAACTGCAGAGATGGGTGTGGCTAAAAGGACCTAGAGAATTATGTGAGAACAGATTGTGAATCCCATTCTTGATGATCTCAATATTTAAAGGTTAAATACAAGAAGACAACCCAACAGAATATGAGAAAGAGTAGCCAGAGATATATGTCAAATCAGATATATGTGTATCTATCAGTGTGTGTGTCTGTGTGTGTTTGTGAGGGGTGGGAGGGTTGAGTGTTAAAAAAACTAGGGAAGATAATTCTTAGGAACAAAGACTAATCAACATATTGAGTAATTCAGAAATAACAATATTTATTGTTTATTCTGTTACAATATTTATTGTAACAGAAATACAATATCAGTATTGTAGTATTATATGACTTGATTTTGGTAACTTAGACGTCTTCCTAAAAGTTTCACAGAAATACATGCTAAGCATATTATCTGCTTTTGCACTTGCTTATAATTCAAATTCTGTGTTCTGGATCTAAAGGGAATGCTGAACCATGCTTCAGGGGACCATATGTTATATAAATTCTCACCTCTAATAAATTACTTGAACAGGCAGAACTGTGTATTTTACTTCACTGAGACAGATACTGGGGGCGACTTGCCCATATCCCTTTGGCACACACCATTCCTGTGCACCGAGTAGACCAGGGGTGCCAGGGAAATAACACCTGCATCCCCACCCCAGCAATCTTCAACCGAACACTAATGAGTATTGGTCAATATTTCCTAAATACTCCTCTCCCTTGCCCATCAAGCGAGGTGACTTGGAGGCAAGCCCTACATTGTCTGAGTTCCACAGCAGAATTGAATGCAGCTGCCCACAGGGTAATCTTCTCAATAACACACTCTTGATTGACTTCCCTCCCTTCCTATCTCGCTTCGCAGTGCTCCCTGTGGTCACTCCCCATAAAAGAAATATCCCAGGGTCTGTTTGTAAGGATTCTATATTTGTCAGCGTTCTATATAGAAAAAGAACTAATGGGATTTGTTACAAAGGTTCAGATTCCAAGATCTGCAGGCTGAGTCTGAAAGCTAGAGACCCAGAAGAGCTGATGACTTAGTTCCAGTCTGAGTCTAAAGGCCTGAGAAACCAGAAGAGATGATGTTATAGTTCCAGTCTGAAAGTCAGCAGGCTCAAGACCCAGATGTTTCAGTTTGATCTGAAAACAGGGAAAAGGCTGATGTGCCAGCTCAGTTGCCATCAGACAGGAATACTCTATTTGTGGGAGGGTCAGCCTTTTTGTTCTATTCAGGCCTTCAACTTATCAGATAAGCCTCACCCATATTAGGGAGAGGAATTTGCTTTACTAAGTCCACTGATTTAAATGTTAATCATTTCCCAAAACACTCTTACTAGAATTCCCAAAGTAATAAATTTTGGGCCAAATATCTGAGTACTGCATAGTGTAGTCAAGTTGACACGTAAAATTAATCATCACAGATACACAACACAACTCTCTTCCCCAACATCACACTTTTCTGATCTTTCTTCTGCCACCTTTTTCTCTAGAATTGAAGCTTTATTTTCTATGTCAGGATGAAATTAAATTTTGCTATATGTATATATGGTCAAACTTTAAAAGATGATAGCCCTCATTTTCCCAGAATCATTCTGGTTCACACTTGTTATTCTATATAATTAAATTAATATTTTCTCTTCACTTTTAAAAGTGTTCTACTTGGAAGACAAAATTATATGATCAGCATGTTAACTGATTCCATTCCATAAATGTGATGATGGTAATGAAATTAGTGAAGTATATTTCAATCTTTTATTAAATTATTTTTTTCTACTGGTTAAAAATATGACAATATGTGTCATATTTCTTCAAATTAATTTTTCTTCCTGGGTTATTATATACTACAATTTTTACCATGATGTACATGGAATGCCTATTTGTAAATGGGATATTATTGTTGATTATCTTGAATATATTTTTTTCTTTAAAGGATTGAGAAAGAATGCATTTGAAAAGTGTAAATAATTTATAAGTGGGATACAAGGCCTTCCACAGGATCTTGTTTATTTTTCTATATATGACAAATCTGCATAATATTTTCCTGAAATAAGATAACTAAACTAAAAATTACACAATTGATTGATACTTATTTAATTGGCTTCAAAGTCAGAGAATGACTATAACCTCAGGGTAGTTCAGTTCTTCTATCACATCTAAGGGAAGGGTGAGAATAATTGTGACCCCTCTGGAGCATTCAGAGCCTATTTTGTTTATTGTTGAGGATATGGAGACAAGAGGAGGAGACAGTGCCATGTTGACTGCAAGCCACACAAAACCAGGACTAGCAAGGTGTCCTAAAGGAATGAGCCTGTTTACTCTGTCTCTGTTTTTAGTTTATTTTCCACTTTTTCTGTGTAATATGTATCTCTGTGTTGATTAAACAATATTACATGGCATAAAAGTTAGAAATATAAATGTCTAAAAGTATTTTTGCATCTTCTTCCACAAAGTATGATTTTATTGTTAAATGGAAATAACTTTATAACAATTATGTTGTAGAATATATAACAAAATGTTAACTTTTAGTAACATTCTAAATAACTATTTCAGATGATTTGCTAACTGTGCTTTAAAGCAAACAGCCTATGCTGAGTGCTGCATTACTACATTTTCAAAAAGATTCTGCATAATGCTTGTGAGACAGTAGTTGATCTCAAGTTCTTTGTGGGTTCCTTATTGTGAGTCCCTGGTATTCCTGCAACAATGAAAGTGTTGTTATTCAAGTGCACATAAATGTATTCAGTCCATAATAATAGTATGCATAGCCATCTATAAATAGTTGAAGAAACAATTGTATGAAATGCTTGATATTCATCTGAACCACTTTTTGCAATTTCACTTTTAAATTCAGATTTCAGAAATAATACAACAGTGGTGCTCATAAGATATTCAGATATTTTTGTAAGCTTTTCCTGGACAGGATGGTAGCTTCTTAAAATTGCAGACCCTGTTTCACTAAATCTATAAAAATATACACAATTATGTAAATATATACAATTACAAAAAATGGCCTGAACATATACCATAATGTACAATTATTAAATATATAGTTTTATATGTGTGTAATGACCTTTCTTAATATTATTTTTTCTTTTCTCCTAGATACACCATCAGTTAAGATTATACCATCTACTCCTTTTCCACAAGAAGGACAGCCTTTAATTTTGACTTGTGAATCCAAAGGAAAACCACTGTAAGTGATTTAATAAGCAATAAATTTTTTTACTTTTCTTGTATCCTGCTTTGATTGCAGTCTTTAACCTCAGAAATCCACTATTTTTGTATTTTCTTGGTGGGCAAAGTGATCTCAGAACAGAAAACCCCCTGAACCATGTCTTCACTAAGTGTCTGTGGAGATTGGTCTTGTATTTTGTCATCTAGTGAAGTTTCTGGGGAGGTTTCCAACTGCGATTTTTTTGTTCTTTTTCATTCTTTTTTTTTTTTCCCACTAAGATATTTCAACCTGAAAGGAGTATAAGCTTAATCAGTCACTGTTTTTACATCATCAGATTGTAGAAGTTACACATGCTGAGCTTACTTCTCTCATGAAAAACTTTGAAAATATTGAATCCTCAAAATATGCCCAAATTTTAAAGTTACATGCGAAATCATTTTCCTAAGGGGGATCAAATCTACACCTCTAGTGTAGCCCCTGAGACATAATTTGTGAATGTGATATGTTTGGAGGTAGTGTGAATGAAAAGGGTCAAAGACTCCACATTTTCTATTATAAAGCAATTTCATTGTTAGAATAATGAGTTCTAACATCACTTCAACCCTAAAATTTTACTTTTTGACATTCATGTTTATAAACAGCTAACTCTATAATATATATATCTATATTTAATAGAAAATTCAAGTATGGAGTATCCAAATAAGGATTATTTCATTGGAAGTGATTTGATCTTTCTATAGTAACATTCTACATGGAGCTGAAAGTCACTTATTTGGTCTTTTTAGAAGCTTCCAATTGATTTGCATTTCCATTTAAATTTTAATGGGAGGCATTTAATTGTTCTCTATACATAACTATATGGGATAGCTTTTGAGCAAATCAAATTTAATTACTAAAAAATTGTTTCTAATAACATTTGTTATTTAAGTGTAGATTTCATATTATCACATGAGGAATTTTTCTATAGTAATTTTAATACAGAAGCCTGAAATTTCAACTTCCTCAATTGTATTGTCTTATACTTTTTAACGCACTAAGTGAATTCACACTTTCTTTACCACCGTATTGTTATTTTAGAACTGTTCTCTCTTCCAGTAATTATTTTCTAGAGATTTAAAATATACTGACTTAAAGAGCATTTTGTAAATTAATTTGCTTTTTTTCCTATCTTTTAAGAAACATTTAAGGCATTTTAGACCTTGAAAGGAGCAATTTTTTTCAAAGTAGCTTTACTACATATATACTGTACAATTCACTTTCATAGTTCTTACCCTCTGATAAGTTTAAGTTGCTTGTAGAAAACACTTTTCAACTGTAGTGTTCTATCTAAATGTGACAGTGCATTTCAGTACTACAGTTTCAACAGAGCTTTTGGCTGTAAGATCAGTACTTTAACTAAGAAAGAAGTGTGATATACTCTAGTCAGCTTTAGACATACTTAAATCCAGTTTCTTTACTCCCAATGTTTTATATCTAATACCAGTGCTTCTTTCCTAACTTTCCCTTCCATTTCCACTCCTGTTCCCTTTGCTTATTATTTTCCAACTCTGTTCCTCTTTCCCCACACCCGCCGCCCTTTGCTTCCATTTCTCCTTATAACCTCAGAGGTCAGTGTTTGGAGATATGATAAAGTATCAAGGAATAGCAAAGGATTTTTGCTTCTACCTTATCTCCAGAGTTCTGCCCCAAAGTACATATGTGTACATTTAGAATATGTGTACAATTTACACAATTAAATGAGGTGAAGATGGGAAATATAATATATAGAATGCTTGGGAATAAATACATTCCAGCTCAAATGGCATCTAATTACCTATCAAAGATCTTCTCTTTGATTCCATATCCACTCTCACTATCCACATTTTTTTTTTTTTTTTGGTGAATACTTAGATTGTGATCTATGTAATTAGCTATTTAAGTAGTCCATTTCCCTCAGCTCAGATATGGTTGAATAGATATGCCTTATTGTGGTCTCTGTTTCAGTTACCTAGAAATAAGCTTGGATATGCAATAATCCTCTGCACTGCCAATGAATGAAAAACACAATCTCTTATTTATTTATGTTATTTAAGAATACAAAGGTTCCAGAAATTTAAGAAATAGAAAATGTCACCTTTCTCAGAAGGATCCTGGTTAGTATCTCTTTGCTATAGGTAATGGAAATAAAAAGGCTCCTTATTTGACAGAAAGGAAAACTAAAGCTCATTATTAACTGCTTTTCCTTATTCATCCAGATTTAAAATGGACGAGTCAGGATTTAAACTTAGTTCAATCATTGACCAAAGATTACATTCCTTCAGCTATTTTCTGCTACTTCAATTGCTGAGTCTAAATTGTCACCTATGTTGACCAAAGTCACTTTTGAAAAATTAGGATGGGCCCTACAATAACGTGCAGCACTCAAATCGAAGCTCTGGATGCTTGAAGGTGAAGAACTGGCTAGTTTCAAGACACATTTTACTGCTGCTGTTCTCTTCTATCAGGCTTTCTGCTGTATTTGTGCCCTTTCTGGCAACTTGCCAAATTCCTACCAAACTGACCATTTTTAGCATGAGTTTACAGCCATATAGAATATCCTCTAATTAGGATAGTATCCTCTGGCAATTCACTCATAAGCTCCAGAAGGGTTAAAATTATTATTTTCTGTCTTTATCATTATAGATCATAATGTTACATTCTATGTGCTATGGTCCACAAGTAAATGTACATTAACTTATTTTTTTGTATTGTATTCTCATTCCCAATGCTCTTTTTACCATTTTCTTTCCTTGTAGACCTCCAGGCCATTGACATTAAAGGTATAGCCAACTTCTTTGACTCCTTTTTGCCTTTATACCACTGCTTCTCTTATGCCCTTCCTAATTATCTTAAAATCCACTCTTCTGCATTTTCAAAGTAACTATCATTTCCAATAAATGAAGACATTAACCTCTTTAAAGACAGTCTCAGCTCTAGCCTCTCTAGTTTATATTTGATTTCCCACAGTGCTAGTTGAGGCAGATAGGACAAAAAAAAAAAAAAACAAGAGAAGACTGAAAAGAAATCATTGGATTTTCCCAGAAGGAAATTTTACTGATCATAAAGAAAACAAGTCTCACTAGAGCAAAGAGAACAGAACGCGAATTGAAATGGATTAATCAGGGAGTTAGTAAGTGGTGGGGAAGTAAAGAAAACAGGAAGGACACCCATTTCAGTAAATGAATCATGAAAAGTGGAAAAGGGATGAGAAAAGAAAGTTATTTCAAACAGAAGTTTTAAAACAAAAAAATAGTAAAGAGGCTGTCCTATTTTAAGATAGGATCAAAAAAGCCTGTAAAGAGTGGGAGTAAAAATGAAGTATGTGATATCATATTTACCCAACAGGTAGGTTCGAATTTCCTATTTTACTCTGGTA
Source organism: Hyperoodon ampullatus (assembly GCF_949752795.1). Lineage (NCBI taxonomy): Eukaryota > Metazoa > Chordata > Mammalia > Artiodactyla > Ziphiidae > Hyperoodon > Hyperoodon ampullatus. Next base: position 107,738,504 of record NC_136918.1, on the reverse strand, counting down.
ATCACCGTCAAAGTTCTCCATTATTTTGCTGCTATTACACCTGATTCCCCATTTTGTTATTTTGGAATCACGGAGAAGCAACACTGTGTCTTAGCTTGTAATTGACTCCTGAAACACCCGATTTCTATTATCCTTACCAATTACCCGAGCCCCCTTTGATGAGCAGGTGAGAATCAGAAGTGGATAACAGGTGTATGATTTCTTTACATTTTGTAGCTGACATATCATTTCCTTAATCCGTGATCAAATATTGTTTCTTTAAAAATGTTTGACCAATATATGATTTCCTAAAGTATGAGTTATCCATGGTTATTAGGCAAGTTAATAGTAGAACAAAATAGCACCACTATCTTTTGTATAAATCACAAAATGATGGTGTGACTCAACTCATACTGAGACTCATGTCCCTAACCTGGCCTCCTGTATGCTAATATTGTTTTCCTTGTTCTAAATGTGAGGGCCACAGTGACTGTTTATAAACAATCATGCCTTATTTGCCTGCTTTGGATTGAAGCCTTTTGCTGTTTCCCTGTGGAACAGCTGCATAACTTGGGCCAGGACCAAATTGTTCCACTTGACATTACTATAGAGGCATTCTATTCTTTCCTTAAAAGAGAGATTACTGTACATGTCTGTCTATTGTTTTAATTTTAGTTTAAAGTGAGGACCAAGCTAATGCCAGCCACTTTTCTTTAAAGTCCCCAGAATTTTTGTAACCTTCTTCTTTCTTTGGCTGAATTCCCAGACAGCTTTCAGGCAGCAGCATCCTCTGCTTATAGAAGTAGAGGGGGAAAAAAGCTGTTATATTACATTAATGTTATGACCTTAAAAGGTGTGAGATTGCCCCCCACATGCTATAGCTAAAGAATCATCATTCTTTTTTTGTTTGTTTTGTTTTGTTTTTGCGGTATGAGGGCCTCTCACTGTTGTGGCTTCTCCCGTTGCGGAGCACAGGCTCCGGACGTGCAGGCTCAGCGGCCATGGCCCACGGGCCCAGCCGCTCCACGGCATGCGGGATCCTCCCGGACCGGGGCACGAACCCGTATCCCCTGCATCGGCAGGCGGACTCTCAACCACTGTGCCACCAGGGAAGCCCTCATCATTCATTTTAGTCAAATGTTTAACACTTTGTAAATTTACTTCACAAAAGCAATGTGACATTTTCAGTCAAATAAATGTATATTTGGTATTTATTCTATAAAAGAAAATAATTATAGTCATTGATAAATTTTTCTGTGTATCAGGCATTATGTTTATGTTGTAGTTACTATTTTACCTCTGGTAACCACACTTTTTCTTATGATTTTGGTATGAATCTAGTATACATAATTGCATTGCATATAACATTGCTATTCTGAATAAGAAGAAAGATTTTAATCTTTAGGAAGACAGATCACATATCATATAATAACTAGTGAGGTGTTTTAGAGGAACACTTACACATCCATTTTCAAAATGATCTAGAATTTAAGAAGAAATCTGATAAAAACACTGATGCATTTTCCTATTAGCATAATAGAGATTAAAAATGAGATGCAAATTAAGGCAAAACAGTTTTATATCAAATCTGTTTTCTCAACCTAATATGTACCTTTTTACAAATCACAGGTTATTTACTAATTGTCATATAATCTAATCACAGCCAGAAGAAATGACAAAACAAACCAGGAGTTAAAGAAGGCAAGTTATCCAGAGTGAAATGTCTTAGCCCCAAACAGAGGAAAATATGAATTTGTCAACAGAAAAACAGTGCAGAAGGCTTCAAATAATAAAATAGTTTATTTGGGGTCTTAAGAATTGCAATTCAGGAGACAGATTCTGGTTAAACCAAAAGAGTGTTCAAGGGAGGAGAAAGAGTCAGGGGCTTATAAAGACAAAAAGCCAAAAGGCTGTTAAAATTTGCCTAGTGAGAGTTGTGATTGACGTGAATCAGGAAATATTTGTCCTTGAGGAATCATGTGTTATTTTAGGGTAGTCCAGTAAGTAGAGAGGCTGCCACAAGTTATTTTAGGGTATGGGCCCAATAATTATCTTGAGTTTCTGGCAGATGATCTAGATGTCTTAAGTAGGACAATAAGAGATCAAATGGTTAGATTCTATTCAGGCTGAGATGTGCATAAGTCATACTTTGTAATAGCCTCCTGGCTCCATTTTAGGGAGCTCTCTTAGCAATATAGACTCCATTTTGATTTTCCTTTCACAAATTTTGGGAAAAAGAATATGATCTACAATGATGGCAATTTTATATGATTTGACTTAATGCCTAGTAGATGTTAATTACACAGTATTTGTCTCTCTCCTGACATCTGCGCTATAGAAAGCCATCTAATTAATCATCAAGGTCTGTGTTTATGTTCAGATATACTGTCTAAGCTGTCATGCTCTGGGGCAGAAAAAGCTGTGTGGTGCAGTAGAAAGAGAAATAGAAGTAGCTTTGAATTATAAATCCGCAGATATCTGTGGCCTGAGTGGTCTTGAGTAAGTCACGTAACCACACCAAAATGTTTTTTTAATTAATAAACTTTATTTTTTAGAGAGTTTTAGGTTCACAGTGAAATTGAGTGGAAAGTACAGGGTTCCCATATACCCTTCGTTCCTACTCATGTCCAACCTCCCCCACTATTGACGTCCCTCACAACAGTGGTATATTTATTACAATGAACCTATATGGACCTATCATTTTCACCCCAAAGTCCACAGTTTACCAGCGTAAGTATACCAAGTATTTTTTATTCTCTAAAATTAGAAAATAAAACCTAGTAAACAAATTGTTTTAATTTTTTTTGTTTGTTTTTTGTTTTGTTTGCGGTACGTGGGCCTCTCACTGTTGTGTCCTCTCCCGTTGCGATGCACAGGCTCCGGGCCCAGCTGCTCTGTGGCATGTGGGATCTTCCCAGACCGGGGCACGAACCCGTGTCCCCTGCATTGGCAGGCGGACTCTCAACCACTGCACCACCAGGGAAGCCCTGTTTTAAATATTAATGAAAATATATATGCAATTTCTGCCTCCAAGTAATTTCGTAATAAATAATAGCCATGAGGATAAGTTATTATTTTGTCAAAAAATTCCATACAGTGTATCTCACCAAGTTTTAAACTCATAAGTCTTAATTACATATTTAATACACATGCTGATATTGGGCTACTATGGCAATGCTGGGAACTGAGTTACTATCTCAGATTTCTTCCATGGCTCTGAAATTGAACGTTCTAAGCAGAATAAATACATTCTAGGACAACAGTCTGTGACTTTCCAAAGCATGTTTGAACAGCAAAGGAATCCAAACTAAAGTCATGGCATAGGTGAGAGAGAGGGAGATGCATGAGGGAAGGGATGTGGGAACAGATGTATATGTATGTCTGATTCACTTTGTTATAAAGCAGAAACTAATAAAAAAAATAAAGTCATGGCAAAACTGGCAAGGCAACATGGCTATTTTTGTTGAGATTAAATAGTAATAATGAGCTGTAGAGAAGAGGGACAGAGGCATGAACCCTTGTCATGGGGTAAAATGTAATATAGCTAGAAGTGGAGAAGTCCTGAGACATAGGAATAACCCCTCCATACTGTTAAGGTAGAAAAAAATTTAGAACAATTGGAAGGACTGGAAGGGGTAGAGAATGAGTTCTGGTTCCACAAATGTGGAAAAGGCAACAATGTAAAGGAGTTCAGCTGGGATAAATAGAGATTAACCAGGTAGCTTTTTTTTTTTTTTTTGCGGTACGCGGGCCTCTCACTGCTGTGACCTCTCCCGTTGCGGAGCACAGCCTCCGCGGCCATGGCTCACGGGCCCAGCCGCTCTGCGGCACATGGGATCTTCCCAGGCCGGGGTACGAACCCACGTCCCCTGCATCAGCAGGCGGACTCTCAACCACTGCGCCACCAGGGAAGCCCATAGGTAGCTAGTTTTGACAGAAAGCCAAAGCGAGAGATCTGGAAGGTTTTAAGAAACCAGAACTAAGTGAATAGCGTCGTTCATGAGTGGTTGAGAATCCAGAGTCTGTGACGTATAAGGCCTCATTTTGGCATAGGTTTCAAGTTCACTCATGCTAGTCTTATTTTAACCACACAACTATCGTGTTGTAAAAGGTTTACAAAGACTCTTATAATTGTTTTCATTTTGTAGATAAGGACAGTAAGTCTTGTGGAGGTCATATGACCTTTTCTATTCACTCAATTGATAAATGGTAGATTACAAAGACACTTTTTAAAAATTTTAACAACTCTGATGGTTATGTTTTCTTATTTACATAGTGTTTTTAGTTCTCCTATCATATTGACTTTTCACAATAACCCAGAGAAGTTGGCAAGAATGAGAAAATACTTATAAACTTTTAGGAATGCCCATATTTTAACTAAATAATTATAAAAGATTATCAGTTATGAATCAAACCTGTATTAGCATATATAAATAGTATCTAAAGAATTTCTAAATATATCTAAATAGTTCTGATTATTAAATATATTTGTTTTTAAAAAGCTAATTATATTATGTTCTTAATTTGATATGTTTGAGAAGATTAAGACTACAAAGCAGTACCTGCAAATGTAATACCAATGTAATGAAATACAATGCACAGCCTTAGAGGGTAAATAGAATAAGCAGGAAGTTCAAAGTGAACACTCCCCCAAAGTATGTCTTTCTTGCTAAATACTATGCTTAATATGTCACCAAAACAATTGGTGTAATAAACATAATGAGAGGATGGACCTACTATATACATACCCTCACAAAGTCAGTCCTTGGATGATAAAAGTTAGAGCATTTAGATTTTTTCCCCCCTTGTGTTCTGATCTCTAGAGAGATATAAAGTTGACTCAATTAATTAATTAAAAGCATTGTAGTCAGTTTTTTCTAAAGTGTTTTCAAAGGAATAATATTGGGAAATTTGCTCCAAGTTTTCATAATTTAAAAAAATATATCCATGTGCTGTCCTTTTCATACAAGTTTCTCTTCTGAGGCCCACATGGTCTTTTGCTTCCATCTCATGGCTTCAAAATTTAATCCCATGTTGACTTTCTGGAAACACACAAGTGGTTAGCTTGGAAATGAGACCGAATATATTTGGTTTTGTTTTTGAAACAAGAAGCTGACTCTCGGTAATCTCCACTGCTGTTATTTAGGCTGGGCATCTGTGGTGTGTTGGGCACTCAATCATTTTCAGTTAAATGTGCCTATGTATGTCTTGTGAAAGTCCCATAAGAGCTTGCAGAATCATGATTATAGATCCAAAGAGGAAATGTACTTCTTTAACATTTCCAGGTAAGCAATTTTCTTGCAACAAAAACCCAATTATTTTGTAAGTGTTCAGTGGGAAACTCTAACACTAAAATGTCTCAATATGTTTAAGACATTGTGGAGTGATAATGTCATATACTTGATTAGATTTTAAGATGTGTACTTTTGGGCTCATGGATTTGAAAATCTCTGTTTCTTTTTAATATATTAATTATGAGATTACATCTAAGCATTTTACTCTTTATTTAAAGATCTGTAAACATTCATTTGTGTTTATATAAAAACAGTCATCAAAATGGTAATTGTAGGAAAAGTGCAGAAACAAAAATCACTCTTAACATGTAAAAGAGCTGAAATATCATACTTCATCCTTGATTAAAAAACATGTTAACCTATTGCTCAACAAGTGCCATTCAGTAAGATTTGTTTTTTCTCTTTGCAATTTTTTTCCGTAATATGTGTCCTAACGTTAGAGCTAGTATCCTTCTGGTGATCACCATTCAACTTACTGAGAAGTGTGTTATTTTGTGCTTGTGGTAAATAATTTGATTATCATTTTTGCAAATATATGGAGAGAACAAACAGTGAAAAAATAAAATTAATTCAGAATCACTGGAGATATTTAGTATTATTTCAATTAATGGTGAAACTGAGAAAATTTTTGTACCTTGGAAAGCCATTTATTCAAACAATCTAAAGAAATTTTCTTGCATTATATGTGTTTTTACAAAGTGTGGTATATATTGATTCACTTTTCTAGATATAACCTCAATCATACAGGAACTCCTAAACTTCAAAGTTTGAAAAAAAATTTAAACAGCAGTGTCCCAAGTTGTAGAAAATATGAACATTTACAAATGTTTCCAGTTAAAATGAGTAGAATATGTCAGTGATTTTTGATGGCCTTAAAGCCCAACTCTTTCAAATTCAAAGTGCTGGAAATATCTGGGATGCTTCAAGGAAAGGAGAAAGAAGAGAGAGACAGAGAAAATAAAAGAGACAGGAGAAAAGAACAGCAACTCTTGTGACTTGTGACCAGCAGATTTCTCTAGAATGGTGAGCTTTGATGGACTTCAGCACCACCACTCAAAATTACAAGTACAGAGATGAATATAGTGAGGTGACCATCAAGAAGCAAGATTAAAAATATAATAGCTTTCCAGTAGAGGGACAAAAAGACCTAGAGGCCACAGGAGCTCTCATTGTGGGTCACAAATGCAGTGTTTTTCAAATAGCTGGTTGTGGCTTTTAATGAGTCATCAGATTAATTTAAAAAGCCATTTTTAAAAACCAAAAATGAAATAAAAAAATAATAGTATAAGAAAGGAAGGAAGAAAAAGAAAAGAAGATGTTACAGTACATTAGAAAGAGCAAGCTTTTTTTTCCTGTGTGTATAGGTTTGTGCATTGTATAAAGCTGTAAAATATATCTTTTCCTGTAGGTCGCATTTCAAAAGATTTGAAAATTGTTACATTAACACCAACTGTGGTGAACCTGGATCTTGGGGACATTCAGGAAAAGAACATGCTAAATCCTAATCACTTCAGTTTCTCTAAAACTGTCACTACACAAAAATGTATTTTCAAACTGAGGAGATCTTAGCTCCAAAAAAACAGTTGAATATAACTAAGTATGTTCTGTTTAATAATGCAGAAAAGTTTGATCCTTTGAGAAGGATTTCATCCAAATGATTAAAATATACTTGCAAATGTTTTAATCTTAAATTTCAATTATCTTCAGCATTTACTTATATGAAGCATTTAATTCCCCAGCTACCAGATAAATGATGTGTGCTTTACTTTTACTTTTCCAAGACCATTGGTTTTAATATTAGAAAAGAAAGAAGTTGTGGAACAGAAACAGTTCTATAATGGTGACACAGTGTTTAACATAAGTATTAGATCTTATAAGGTTAATTAACACAATTTTATAGTAGTGAAAGTAATGGATTGTAAAGTAACTCTGATATGGAGAATAGGACCCTGTCATTGCAACGTGCCCTTGAACTGAATGGTTTTCAGGCATCTGACTGATTATGATGCTTGTAGATACATTTTATATGGTATCAAATTGTCCTTATAATGTACACAGGTTGATAAGGTGGGAAATTCTGAGAAACTCAGACTCATAAGTTGCTGATTTGAAAAACATGACAATGTTCCAAAGTCTATCTTACTCAAAGGAGGTTTCAAGGAGTTCATAAGTTTCAAAGAAATTGAAAATCATATTTTCTTAAGAAATTATTTTTTAAAATATCATAGAGATTTTGAGCTTAATGTACATACAAAGAGGGACTTATTATTGCTTGGATGAGGGAATGAATGTTTACTCAAGATTTCTTGATCTTTTAACCAGGAATTAATATTCCATGTTTACCAAAGGGAAAAAAAATGTTAAGTGTAGATAAGGCATGGGTAATTATTTTGCTTTAGCACAAAGTCCTTGAAAGATTAGCTTAAGCATTTGTAACAATCTTGAATATTTTTTCTTCAGTGCTAAAATCTGTCACTCCTTCAGGATCATAGCAATCTTATCTTTTCTGGGGATAATCTTTTATTTCTTGTGCCACAAAGCGTCTGGAATTATACAGTTTGTAGTGTGAGTGCTTTGTTTTTCAAAAATGTTAAAATAATTATCAATGAACACTACCTTATCAGTAAAAAGTCGTCCAGGATTTCACAGGCACTCTAAAAGGTGCCATTATTTTCAAGTCTCTAAAGGCACTTACCTCTTGCATATAGTTTATTTTCTATTTCTACTACAAGTTTCTAAACTTGTAGGCAAGAAGTACCTTAAAAAGTCAGAATCAAGTAGCATATGTTCAGATTAATCAGGGTAGAAGAAATCCATTTCTCATTTTCTATTGAGATTTTAAATCTAATGATGAGGTTAACATTGATTTTATTGTCCCATCTGAATCTAATCTTTAATGTAATGAGACTCCTCCTACTTGACACTATACTAGTGCAACAGTTGATTTCAGGAATTTACATGAGTAGATAAATTCAGAATCAGACTTTCAACTTGCAGTTTAATGGAATAAGTAGGCTTGATTTTCCACTTCAAACTGACTTCATTTATCACTGCATTAAACACCTTTGACCCTATCAGGCAGAAGTACTGATGGTGATATTTGAGTAGGGGCTTTCATTGTTGAGACTTTCAACAGGAATCACTGGGATTCTCAAACTGCAAATAGAAGGAAAAAAATCATTGCTTTTCATAAAAAGAATTTTTCAAGTATAGGAAATATCATATCTATTCTGAGCAAAGACTAACCCTTAAGAATTATGTGGATATAGCAAGAGACTGAAGAACACTTCCAGAAACCACTAAAATCAGAAGGGAGTGGAGACCAATGAGGAAAAAAAAGCTAAGTAACTATTTCACTCTTTCTCTCTCTCACACAAATACACAAAGACATATTTATTAAATGAAACACAAATAACTGCAACAGGCTAGAAACACAATGGAAAATTACATACGTTAAAGGGAAGTAGTTAAATTTTCTTCACCTGCATAATTTCTTCAAGTCTCCTTTTCCTTTTTTTTTCCTCTTCACTTACTGTATTATTCCCGCCCTAAATATTTGAAAGATCAGGACAGAGCCAACTTAACAAATGATGATACCAGCTGTATCAAAATGCAGATTTTGCAAAAATAATTATTCTAAGTAATATGTTAAAGAGCTATAGGGGGCAAAAATGTGTACATATAATCATATATTCTAAACATTTATGAAAATACATGAGGCACATTTCCACATATCAGAAAAACAAAACTTTTGTTTTTTGGCTGCATTGGGTCTTTGTTGTTGCGTGTGGGCTTTCTCTAGTTGAGGCCAGTGGGGGCTACTCTTCATTGTGGTGGCTTCTCTTGTTGCAGAGCACAGGCTTTAGGCACACGGGCTTCAGTAATTGTGGCACGCGGGCTCAGTAATTGGGGCTCACGGGCTCAGTAATTGGGGCTCGTGGGCTCAATAGTTGTGACGCACAGGCTTAGTTGCTCCACAGCATGTGGGATCTTCCCAGACCAGAGATTGAACCCCTGTCCCCTGCACTGGCAGGCAGATTCTCAACCACTGAGCCACCAGGGATGTCCCAAACTATTTTTTTAAGTTATGAAATACTCAAAGACACAGTAATGAAATTTATTTTGCTTCAAAATTGCCTTTCATTGCTCTTCATGTACATTCTTGCATGACGACTTCAAGAACAGTATTTAAAAAACAAACAAACCATTAGCCTCTCCTCATTTTTTTTTTCAGTTAGCTTAGATGTTCTGACAGACAAGATGGAAAAGTTGGGTTCATCAGGCCTGAGAAACAACCAGTTAAGCACAATGGATAGGAAAAGAACAAAATATTGATTGCATAGTAATACTGATTAAAGAGAGAAATAAAGTTAGGAGTGGATTGAAGAATAAAGGTAAGTGATGGGTTCAGCAGTTAGGATTGGAGGTTTTGATGATGAGCTGAATAGTGTGCTGAAAAGGTGGAAGGTGGGCTTCCCTGGTGACACAGTGGTTGAGAGTCCGCCTGCCGATGCAGGGGACACGGGTTCGTGCCCTGGGCCAGGAAGATCCCACATGCCACGGAGCGGCTAGGCCCTTGAGCCATGGCTGCTGAGCCTGCACGTCCTGAGCCTGTGCTCCGCAACGGGAGAGGCCACAGCAGTGAGAGGCCCGTGTACCACAAAAAAAAAAAAAAAAAAAAAAAAAAAAAAAAAAAAAAAAGATGGAAGGCTCTGATTAGAAAAGTTGAAATATTGATATTTAAGGAAGTGATGATGATGACAAAGTTTAGTGTATGGTTATGGCTGAGTAGGGCTAACAAAATAATTATTGGATATGAGAGGTTCGGGGAACCTCAAGGTATTGGATGAGTTATAAATGTAAATATATAGATCAATGAAGTTTAAACAGATTCTCTCTTGTTCCTATGTTCCTATGACATTAATTTATTTTGACTTCTCTAAGACATACTGGATTTCATTGTCTTTCTTTTCTCATCTCCCAAATGTTTGGGAATCTGTTCTTTTGTTTTCTCTCAAGCTTGGACACTTGCTTGGCTCCAATCTCTGTATAAATTCTAGTCCTGCCCTCTGCTCCAGTTTCTAATTTCTCATTCCTTATTGCTAGATGGAGATGTATTTCTTTATTTTCTTCTAGCACTTGAATTAAAGTTTCTTAAACTGAAATCATCAACTTTTCCTTTCCACTGTATCTCAGTTTGTTTCCACCCTGGTTTATGCTTTGTTTGTTTGTCATTTGGTTGGTTAGTTGGTTGGTCTTGCATTGCTATTTTTTCCTATTCAGGACTAAGATTGTTCTCATACAGACTAGACTCCATAAGGAGAGTTTCTCCTCTGTTTTCAGTAACACCATACATTTTCTAGCTCCAAAAAGTTATGTTTACTTTCCCAAGAGCTCTTCTATTATATTCTGTTATTCTGTGCTTTCCTTTATTATTACTCCAACTTCATGTAAATCTTTGTTTTCTCTCTTCAGAACTCTATATGTGGTCTCTTCATTGAATTTTTCTTTTTCAGGTATTTCACATTGGTATACTTAAAGGAAACTCTGCTCAGAAATATTTACTTCTCAAATGAGTTAGTAAAGCATTTTTACTTTTCAGGAAAGTCTGGATTTTTCCACCTGATACTCAAGGCCAGGGATGAGTGCCAGGCTAAAAAACGTACAGGTTTAAATGTACAGGTTTGTGTTTCTACCCCCCACCTCTCTATTCCAAACTTTTTCATTTCTTTGCTTTTGTTCATCTTCCTTTTTATGACCAGAATGTTCCCTACCATATTTCATTCTGTATTCCATATTAACGGCATCATCATTCTTCTGGTCTAATAGTAAAATAATAATTTTTCATGTTCAGCTTCATGTCCTAAAAACTTTATCTCGGACTAAGCTTCTTATGAGCATATTTGGTCCTGTTCCTTAATATCAACTTACATCTTAGCTTTTGATTTTATTACTCCCAACTCAGTTATCACATCAAACACTTTTAACTTTGCCCTTTCTTAGTTGGTTATCTGAGCCAATAACACTATCACCTAGTAACCTTATACTCTTTCCAGACATTCGCCATGTTTAAATTCATCTATTCAACAATACGGCCTCTGGAAGGTAAGCATCCTAACCAGGATTCTGACTCCTTTTGAGCTGTCATCTTCCATTTCTACCACTCAAAATCCTGCCATAATTAGAGAGATGAGTCAAAAGTTATATCTTTCATAAAGCCTGTTGTAATGTTCCTAATATAGATATGATGAATCTTTATGATTTTTTATAACTCATTTATGCCACTTACCATATCCTGCCAAATGTTATGTTTGATTAGACATATTTTATGTAAACTATTAAAGTATAATATCTCAGAGAACAGATATTATTTTAGTTTCCTTATGTCCCTCATAATTCCTGGTTCAAAACTTGCACTGATTTGTTTATAGATACTTGTTAGATAATAATTGTGTAACCTATGAAGTATCCAGTCAAGGATATATAGGTATACTTTAATTAACACCAACAACAAAAATGTTCATTGATCTCTTACCTGTCTTAAGATGTAAGTGTAAGAGTAGGACATTTTCTGGCAATTAAACCCATCGAGACTCACTGAAGATTACTCTACTATAAAACGTTTCTGAAGTTTTGTTTTCCCTTAAGCAAAACTATATGTATAAAGACAGACACATAAATGTTTCATTGATTATGTTTTAAAGCGAACCCCAATTATGATAAGTAAAACATTCAAAGTTAACTTGGCTAATAGTAAAAGTTATTTGATGTTTTAAGAATTGCTGCCATGAAAAGTATAAAATCAATATCAGAATAAAAGGAAAACAAATTTCATTATAATTAAGTTACACAACAATCAAATCTGAGGAAACATCACAGCTTGTATGTATTCTCCAAGGGCCTAGATCAATATTTTTACAATAATTAAGAATATACCTTTCAATATATATAGAAAGTTACTTAAAAACTATGTTCAGAAACATCTCGTTTGCTCCTCAATAACAAAATAATCCTTTATGTATCTTTAAATTTGAAATGATTAACATAATAAATAATTCCACAAGTAACCCCTTTCAGTCTCTTTCTATTTACCTACGATATCCTTTGCTTCCAACTGAGACTCATTCCAAAGTTATGTTTTGAATTGGTTACACAGCTTTAAGAAAGGCTACTCTTTGAACTTCCTTTGTGTTTGTATTTTAAATTTTAAAAAAGGAGCAAGCAACCCCAGCTTCTGTTTTCCTATTTTCCTTTTTTCTTCTTCTTCACTTGATTGACAAAGTTTGGACTGTGGTTTATGGATACAATATCCATCTACCCAATGGAGATTGCCTAGGCTAGATTTCTCTCAGAATCTTCCCTATGGGAACCCAATAAAATTAAAATTCTGCACTTGAAACCAATTTCAAACCCACTTTTCTATTAATTTTCATTTAAGTTCTCTCCCTCCATTTCTCTAAGAATTTGATAGCATGAATGCTGAGGTTTTATATACAGACTCTGCAGTATAATTTATTGATTTAAAAGTTTGCTTAAAGCAGAAAAAGGAATCAAGATGTTTGCATAACTCCCACCACCTTCTTTCACTTTAGAGTAAAAATATTATAAGAAATAAAGGGGAATTAGGCTTTAAAAAAATCTCCTGAGTATTGAATCTTCAATCACATCTACTGCCACCCCACCCATGGAATTTCTAAACTGAAATAAATGCCTTAGTCATCTTCATGTGCCATATAAGTATAAAAGGCCCCAAGTTATTAAATATAAGTTCATGCTTTGTCTTATATTAAAGGAAATGTAAGATATATGTAATTGTAGTATGTAATTTCTTTCTTTTTCCTTTGAGCCAGAACAAGATGTTTACTTGAATGCTATTACAGTGACTTATTTTTTTCTTTTATCTAGAAAAAGTAACTTAATTTTCACAGGATTAATTTTAGAATTAGAACCCAACATGTACTGTGCTCATTGAAGGAAAAGACATTGCAGAACTCAAGTGGGATATAGCCATTTGGGAAAAGGAAGATACTGGAGAGTGTATCTATTCCAAAATTTAGAAGACCTTTTACTCTTGTCCACTTTGTAAGGATACTAGGAGAATTCTTTCCTTAGGAGATCTGTATTGTGGGACTGATATTTCTATAACTGAACTGCTTATTTTTTATTCTTCTCAAGCATGAGCCTAAAAGGGAAAATGGGAGCTATGCAGGCAAAGCTCATCAATAGTCTCATCAATAGGTATTCTCATCAATACCTAGGGAGTGAATGATTCCATACACAGTTGGAAGAATTAGAGGGATTATTACTGTGGCATAACTTTACAGAATAAATGCCCCAGTGACTAACTCAGGAGTTTCAGTGGATATTAGTAATTATGTTTATATCTAGTCCAAATATTAAATAAACCAGTAGTCTGAGAAAGTTGTGGCAATTCTTTCCAACACTAATTTATAAATAAGGAATTGTTAAAGATATCAGAGATTCTCCTATTAGATATCTACCAAACAGTGAGTCAATAAAAGTTTTTAAAAAGTATGTTAAGCTAAAAACAACTTCACCAAGACGTTAGAATACAAGAGAATAAATATACAAGCATATTTGGTTCCTTTTTAGGTACCTAAGAAAACAAAACATCTTTTTCAGCCTTATAGATTTGGTAGACAAACATAAATTTAATTTCATCTCGTTCAGAAGATTTTCTACTTTTAGTTGAAAATTAATTGCTTTGAAAGGGGCAACTCTCTGGATTGGCTATCTTAATATTCTTGCTGTGGAGTTATACAGTATTATCTCATGCCTGATGATGTGTCACTGTCCTCTTATTCCTGGTGCCTGGCTCCTACTCGTTTTCAGCCTTATCACGTAGAAACTGTAGACTGGAACCACTTTTTAAATGATCTCCTTTGGTTGCCTGAATAGCAGGGAAGATTTTTATTCATTTGCAGCAAGAAACTCAATCATTCTAGGTTCCAATTACAGAAAGCCTAGGGGCCCTCTTTATTAAGATGAAACACAAATTGTATCAAGACTTGCTAAACCAGTTAATATTTTTATGGTGAAGCTTATTTTATTAAGAAGCTTGAACATTTTAAATACTAATTGGAATATGTGTAGGCTATTTTTAATCAATGTGTAAACTCTAACCTCCATTTTGTTAAAATTGCATCTTATGATGCTAACTTTTTTTCCACCTTGAAGATTTATCATTCAGAGTACAATCAAGAATCCTGCAATGTTCAGTGTCAGGAGTGACTTATACTGCTATAATCTCCTGTTAACCATTTTTGCAGGTGTTTGTTCATTATTTCCTAAAAGAGAGAATTATTATTTTAGAAAAAAAGTTTTTTAAATACTGGCAACTTGAATAATTTTTCTAGATCTTTAACTTCATTTCCTTACACAAAATTTAAAATATATATCTAAATTTAATTACGTATTTACAGAGCCATGTGCTTTAAGATATGACTTAAAGCTTATGAACACTAACAGAGAAAAAATTGACAGTTTAGATTTGGGGAGTATAATTTTATTTATGGAAATGTATAGGTATTTGCATATAATTATATCTGTGTGTTTAAATTCCAACTTATATATGAAGAAATATTGCCTCTTAATATAATAAAATACTTCTATTAAACAGTATTTTAAGGATGAATTTTCTGAAATTCAAATTATCCTTAATGTAACTGTTATCTTAATGTTGGCCTCATGTGGCTTTGTAGAAAGGATGCAATTTCTAATTATTTCAGTTACATGCAGTTTATCACAATTTTATTGTGCCTGCTTTAGTCTTTAAATAATTTTAAGGATGTCTATGGTCCAAGGTTATCCAGTCTATCAGTTTTAAAATAAGAATTAGTAAATTCAAATAGCAGCAAGCAAATGAGGAACATATGAAGAAAGTTGAGATGTATTAATGGTTTGACTTTTATTAAAGATGCTATCAGAATGAGTTGTCTATATAATTGGATGATATAAATTATTGTATTATTCTAATGTTTTTAGATAACAAGCTTTTGCTAAAAAACTAAGTGACTTTTTTACCACATTGCTGATCTACTATTTTGATACAATTTACAATATTTATTATTATTTGGTTCACGACTTTTATTTCTTTTACAAAATATTGTCAGAAAAATATATATATATTCTTCATCTTAGAAAAGCTGTGGTAGTCATAGGCACCACTTATAAAGACCTATGTTCTAATTGCATTCACAACAACAAAGCATAAGTTTAACGTTTTCACCAAAATAAACAAATAATTAAAGTTTTTTTGAAAATAGTTTATAATGGTAAGATAAAATCTTGTTTAAATTTTAAAATTTTGACATAGAAGAACTAGGAATATATTCATCATGTTAGAACACAAGGGGTAGTGGGCAAAGCATTGACTATGGATTCAGACCAGGGTTTGAATATACCTCTAATCTTCTATATTATTATGTGCATTATATTTTTTAAAATGATACCATGTTCTTATGAGGATTATAGTAAATCTATGTAAAGTAACTAGGACATTGTCAACACATGGTGATAGATACTAATAACCATTCTTATCATTAACAATTACATAAGACTGAACTCTTTGAAGACAGGAATTCATGATTCATTTATCCTTTCTTCCCTGAAAGCAGGTTTTGAGAATTTTTTGCAAGTATTTGATTAAAGGAGAACTGTCAGTTTCTATGAGTTCAGTTTTTTCTTATATTCCATATATAAGTGAAGTCATATAGTATCCGTCTTTCTCTGTCTGACTTTTCCACTTAGCGTAACACCCTCAAGGTCCATCCATATTGTCACAAATGGCAGGATTTCCTTCTTTTTTATGACTGAATAGTGTTCCATTACATTTGGAATTTATTTTCTTTATCCATTCATTTGTAAATGGACACTTAGGTTGTTTCCATGTGTTGGCTATTGTAAATAGTGCTAAAATGGATATGGGTGCAGATACCTTTTTGAAACAGTGATTTTTTTTTTTCCTTTGGATATATACCCACAAGTAGAATCACTGGACCATATGGTAATTCTATTTTTAATTTTTTGAGCAATCTCCATACTGTTCTCCATAGTGGCTGCACCAATTTACATTCCCACCACCAGTGTAGGAGGGTTCCCTTTTCTCCACACACTCCCCAACAGTCATTACTTCTTTTCCTTTAGAAGGCAGCCATTCTAACAGGTATAAGTGTTATCTCATTGTGGTTTTGATTTGCATTTCCCTAGCTGTTAGTGATGTTGCGCATCTTTTCATGTACCTGTTGTCCATTTGTATATCTCCTCTGGAAAATATGTCTATTCAGATTATCTGTTTTTAATCAGGGTTTTTTGCTGCTGACTTGTATGAGCTCTTTCTTTATTTTGGATATTTACCCCTTATCTTATTTACCCAGACATAATATTTGCAAATAATTTCTCTCATTCCATAGGCTGCCTTTTCATTTTTTATGTTGCTTCTTTTGCTGTGTTGAAGCTTTTTAATTTGATGTGGTCCCACTTGTTTATTTTTGCTTTTGTTGTCTTTGCTTTTGGTGTTAAATCTGAAAAATCATCACCAAGACCAATGCCAAGGAGCTTCTTTCCTGTTTTAGGTTTTCAGGTCCTACATTCAAGTTTTTAACCCATTTTGAGTTGATGTCTATGTATAACGTAAAATAGGGGCCCAGCTTTATTCTTTTGTGTGTGGTGCTTCAGTTTTCCCTGCACTATTTATTGAAGAGACTGTCCTTTCCCCTATTGTGTATTCTTGCCTCCTTTGTCAAAAATTAATTGGCCGTATATGCCTGGGTTTATTTTGAGCCTTCTATTCCATTTATCTATGTGTCTATATTTTTGCCAATATCATACTCTTTTAATTACTCTTTTAATTACTTTTAATTACTCTTTTAATTACTATATCTTTGAAATATCATTTGAAATCAGGAAGTGTGAAACCTCCAGCTTTTTCCTTCTTTCTCAAGATTGCTTGCCTATTTGGGGCCTTTTGTTGTTGCATACAAATTTTAGGATTTTTTGTTCTTTTTATGTGAAAAATGCCATTGGAATTTTGATAGGGATTGCATTGAATTTGTAGATTGCTTTGGGTAGTATAGACATTTAATATTAATTCTTTCAATCTATGAGCAAAGACCATCTTTCCATTTATTTGACGTCTTCAGTTCCTTTCATTAATGTCTTATAGTTTTCAGTGTACAGATCTTTCACCCCCTTGGTTACATTTTTTTTTCTAAGTATTCTATTCTTTTTGATGTGATTATAAAATAGATTTTATTAATTTCAGTTTCTTATATTTCATTGTTGGTGTATAGAAATTCAATTGATTTTTGTCTATTGATTTTGGATCTTGTAACTGTACTGAATTCATTTATTAGTTTTAAGAGTTTTTTAGTGGAATTTTTAGGGTTTTCTTTATATGTTATCATATCATCTGCAAATGAAGACAGTTTTACTTCTTCCTTTCCAATTTGGTTACCTGTTATTTATTTTCCTGCTTAATTGCTCTGGCTAGGACTTCCAGTAAAATGTTGAATAAAAGTGGCCAGAGGCAGGAGTGAGAGATAGGGGAAATGGGTGAAGGTGGTCAAAAGGTACAAAATTATAGTTATAAGGTAAGTTCTGAGGATATAATGTATAGTATGCCAACTATAGTTAATAATACTGGATTGTATATTTTAAAGTTGTTAAGAGAGTAGATCTTAAAAGTTCTCATCACAAGAAAAAAAATAACTATGTGAGGTGATGGATGTTCACTAAACTTATTGTGGTAATCATGTGGCAACATTTACATATATCAAATCATTATGCTTTGCAGCTTAAACTAGTGCAGTGTTGTGTGTCAGTTATATCTCAGTAAAGCTAAGGAGGAAAGAAAAGAGATAACTTGCAGAAAAAAAAAAAAAAACCTCTAGAAGGATGAGGAAGCAGGAAAGATAAGGGGGAGAAATTTCAGGTGGTTTCAGGCAAAGCCATGCACCCACAATGGTGGCCCCAAATGCAAAGGTATAATTCCAGATACCTCTGTGGAAGGCTACTCCAGTAGCCCACAGGCAATCCTCCAGAGACCAGCAGGTATGAGATATTTAGCCACAGAATCTGGGCCGCAGGACGTGCTATCTATCAGTGACTACTATAGTGACTCAACTAATTAGCTCCATAATACATGTCTGCTTAGTTAAGGAGAATAGAATAAAATTATAATTTCCATACCTCCAAAATCTTCTGAGTGAGTGCATTATGATTATTTTGGTACCTTATAGAACTTAGCACATAGTTATCCATGAAATGGGTGTTAAATATTTATAAATTGCTTAATTAATTCACAGAATATGTAACATTTCATATATTTTTTGTTTATATGCATGTTTAAATCCAATAGGCCAGAACCTGTTTTGTGGACAAAAGATGGCGGAGAATTACCAGATCCTGACCGAATGGTTGTGAGTGGTAGGGAGCTAAACATTCTTTTCCTCAACAAAACGGATAATGGTACATATCGATGTGAAGCCACAAATACCATTGGCCAAAGCAGCGCAGAGTATGTTCTCATTGTACATGGTGAGTACCTTTTGACATTATTATACATGCGAGAATGACCTGAAAAACTGCTTAAATTTATCAAAATCTTTAGAATAATAAACAAATTTAAAAGGGTTTTCTTTTTCTTTCACAAGGACTTCTCATAAGTGTAAATATCTCCAAGATTCACAATTAATATGTTTCAAGTCAAACTAATAAAATAAAATTACAGCCTATACTCGAAATAAAATTTATATTTGTGAAAGTTTTTTTTATTATAAATATACTGTATAATATTTGGTGGTGAATAGTAAATCATATTAATGGTTTTCTTTATGTTTTACAAATAAATTCTTTAAATTATAAATCAGAATCATGAAAACAATATTTTCCCTGAGTTAATTTTGGTAGTATTATCATAAAAATATGCTTTATAATCACTATTACTAGTTTTACAAAGAGAGGTAGCATGTAATAGAGATGTAGCAAAGACAGAGGTGTACAATACTAGTGAAAACTGCACTAATTTCTTATGAACAATAATTTGAAACACCCACAGACATTTTTTTCTCCTCTGCAATAATCTCACAACTTGAGTAAATATAGGAAAATGTCAAAAAAAAAAAAAAATGCCAATGCCCGAGATTAAAAAGAATCTCTGTTTTTCCTAAACTCCAAAAGCCAGGACAAGTTGTTCATGATGTAGCTTTACCATATTGTTAGACGAAGATGAACTTTTCTGAAATCGATAAATATCACAATAAACAAAATTAGGTTTCTTTATTTCAAGACTTCTCAGAGTATATTTATAGGGTACAATGTGAATCTCCAAGAGAAAAAAGCATTAGAGAATGTAAGATTTTTCTCATATAGTTCACCAAGAAAACGTTTTTTTAAGACAAATGTTGTGTTCTACACAATATTACAGTATTTGAATGAGTACTGTGTAAACATTACCCAATGCTATAATAAATCCAATGGATCTTAGAAATCCTGAAGGGAGTACCTTTATTTGAAATCCTTCTCATGAGCCTAAGTATAAAATAACTGTAAGAAGCATGGGTTAATTTTATATGTTTCCAAAAAGGAATTTGGGTGATAAAGTCTAATTCTTTGTAAAGGGATTTAATTTTAGGGAAAAAATAATCCCATTTGTTTTTTTTTCCAAGATGTTTACTTTTTTATGAAACAGGACGAAATTGGAGAAAGAATGATGTATTAAAACAATTTACAACTTTATTTTCAAATTACCTTAGTGTCTGCCATTTCTCAGTTCTTAATAACACTTTTGTTCTTAAAGGCAAAGTCTTGCATTGAATAGACTTTCCACATATGAACATCTTGAAGATAACAGAGCTGAGAGAGTAATTTCTAGTATCTCATGAATTGTGCAAATTCCAGCTTTTGGGAAAGATCAGCCTAATCAAATTAGACTGATAAATTGGAATTAAATGTAGTAACCCCCTGTAGATAAACCCTACCAGGCTCACTGCCAGAGAGAATATAACAACCACTGAGTGTGTCAAGAAGATTAGTTAGATCCTTAGAGCAAGATCCAGGAGTAGCTTTCAGTTCGTGCTGACCTGGATGTTTAGATCCTGCAGTCACGGAAATGAAGTCTGATTCACCCTCAACTTGATAAGCGCTTGTCTCACCTAACAGTTTTGGAACCTGGGGCATGTTGCATAGCATGTCACATTGTGTTGAAAGCAATATGACATAAAAATATAGAGAATTAGTAGGGAAGTGACAGAAAAAATAATATACTTAGATGAAAAGTATGTTATTTATTTTTTTAATGTAATTCAAGTGGAGAAAATTCATATGTTTTCTCAGTGTTTGCAAGCTAGCCAACAGCATGATTCCCTAAATAGCCAAGCTACCTTTAGGTAGTTGGCAGTTGACATATTTCTGATAAATACTTCTCTGAGCACTTTGTAAGAAGTCATTTTTGGCTTTGCTTTTTGAACTACAATTCATCAAAAGCACCCCATAGATTAATGCTATTCATGCTACTGGATAAATGCTGTGAAGTTCAACAGTGTTTTACCTAGGATTATTGACACAAGTAATGAGAGGCTCGATGAAACAGTGAAACCATATTATACTGTGTTTAAAAAGGGCTAAAATTGGGTTCATTACAAAATAAAGGTTTTTTTCCCTCCTTTGTGCACAGGGTATAATGTTTCATTAGTCACTGGTTGTATAAATATAAAAAGCTGCTCTCTTCTGTTAATGGTTTGGCTGTTTCAAAACCCAACTAAATGGTGAAATTTGAGTGGTATTTCAATCTATAATGAATGCTGTATGCATTTCGGAATGGAGTGATAAGTGATCATTTGTGAGAACTTTACCCTTTAATCTTTTACACCAAGTTTGATTTTACATTAGCTGTGATAATTTAATATAGCTCTAGCACAGAAGGGCCTTTCATGAGCTGAGACTGTCTTTGATTCTACCACAGTTACCTAGGTTCTATTGATTCTTAACTTTATGGAGGTCAGAGCACTTTGCTGTGAAATCATCTGCTATCTAGGTACCATCCTAATGGTTAGATTTTATTCTTTGGGTGTCAGTGGAAGTGCATTATTTAAATGTTTTCACATTTAATTGTTAACAGCACTGACTTTGTATGTCATGGACACTGGAGTGTTCCCCCCACCCTAACCCCCATGATACCTTTACAAATTTAAACATTACAATTTCATATGGTAATTTGAAACTGCCAGTCTGGTTCTCACTCTCAATGAAAGGCCTAACAAAATTCAGTACATGTATACAAATACCTGTAAGATAAAACATTACACTTTTGGGGCTTCCCTGGTGGCGCAGTGGTTGAGAGTCCGCCTGCCGATGCAGGGTACACGTGTTCGTGCCCCAGTCCGGGAAGATCCCACATGCCGCAGAGCGGCTGGGCCCGTGAGCCATGGCCGCTGATCCTGCGTGTCCGGAGCCTGTGCTCCACAACGGGAGAGGCCGCAACAGTGAGAGGCCCGCATATCGCAAAAAAAAAAAAACCCAAAACATTACACTTTTGAAACATTTGCACTGTAAAGATTCCATTAGGAAAAAAGGTACCATTTTTTCATTAACAAGCTCAACAATGGAAAAATTAATCTGTTAAATTAGTAGCCATAGTGATGCTATTAATTCCTGTGAGCACAGTAGTTTTTTTGTTTTTTGCTTCTGTATAAAAAATATTGAAGTTACTCTCATGTTTTTATTGTTATCATGCTGTTTATTTCTTTTGAATGGCTAATTACTTCCATATTAATGGTCTTGAAATATGCTGTTCCATTGCTGTTTTTACTATTTGGAGAACTCAGATCAAAGGAAATATTCATTCATTCACCAAATAAATATTTAGCATTTATTCACTGAGTGCAAATTCACTATAGGAACAAAGGTGAATAGCACTCAAGAAGCTTAGAGTTAAACATGAACGATAAGCATTCAAGTAAGTATAGTACAAAAATCAAAGAGTTATAGGAGTATGGATATACAATGATGTAGATATTCAGAGTTTGTGCAACATGGTCCAAGTGTCTGGAATTAAAAAAAATTAGTAACACAGTACTCCTGGATTATTTATAAACAATCATAAATAGAAGTACCCGCCAGTGCCAGGTACATAGATATATAATAAATAAGAGTATTATTAGTATAATATTACTAGTAGTCTTATGATACCTTAAGGCAATCTCAGTCCAGTGCTCTGGTACAAAATTTACCCAAAGGTTGTGTACAATTTACTGCCCATAGTCTTCCCTGAATGGTACCCAGAGCATAAATTAAGTTATCCCTATTGAAGAATGAGAAAATTCTATATTTTTGTTAACTAAGCAATAGAGAAGATCATACAAAATCAACACTATAGCAAATTAGTAATATAGAGAGAGTAGGATAAAAGTTATAATCACCTTTGTTTCTCTGATGCAACATCAAGTTCAGAAAGTTTAGGTAAAATATCCTCTCTTTAAAGAAATGCTACTCAGATCTGCATCTTTTAGTATAGAGATCATAGAAGATACCTATTCATCACACAAGGAATGGCTGCAGAGAACTGAGAATGACCTGAGACTAATCTTATTTTGTGGTTGGGGACAATTCAAGTCCTTATATTTATTTGTCATCCACTTATTTAAAATGTATTCTTTTGGAAGTGTCAGAAATTTATAGTACCTGGGAAATTTTGAAAGAATATCTATGAAGAGTGGAAAACATAAATTACCACTTCCCTCCAAATCCTATACTTCTTCCTCCTCAACTATCCCAATGCCTTTGACCTCCCTTCACACTCATGCTAGAGAAAAGCATAACCACACCTCAGAATACATATGGAAGATGGACAGTGGTGCTGGAACTCTTTTACTATCATTTGCCTTCCCCAGAATTCGGGAAGAAATACAGTAATACAAGTAGAAAAAATGAGTAACTTATTTCTTCTTCTGCCAGTAGCTGTGCTAACTATGGCAGGTCCACACTGTGGAGAGGAGTAACAGGAAGTCCAGTGTGAGCTTCAGTGGAGAGGGCACTCCACTTAGGATCCATCTCAGGGCTGTCTCACACAGTCATGGCAGAGTTGAGATGCACTATTCCAGAACGTTGTTCATGATACTCACCATCTCTCTTCAAATTTACTGTTCATATTACCATAGTAGCATTTATGTGAAATTTTAAATTATCTTACCACTACTTTTATTCCATTACTTCACTGTTTTTGACTTACAGAAATAAGCTTTTATAACAATTCATTACTTCTTCATTATCTTAACTCTTGCTATTCTTATTTTGAATAAAATTACCCTCTATGCACCTTTCCACATTTTTACTTTTCTTTATATGTACATATTTAGCTTTTTCTAGCAAATTTCATATGTATGACCATATAAAAACAAGTAAAATTTTTCATAACTAGTATTATTATTATAGTAGAAAGTGAACTAGTATAAAAAGCTTGTTTATGTAATGCCAATCTGTTTACTGACAGTTGCTGAATTTGTATCCCTAAAATATCACTTGACAGTTATGGTTTGTTTTATATATTTGTTCATGTATCTATTGAAATGAGTACTGATGAAAAATGTGATATTGCTTTTTGTTTGCTTGCTTGTTTCCAGGATAATTTACCTCAAAAATAACACATACATAGAAAAAGATCCATCACATTTTATTGTTAGCTAGTAAGAACAATTATAAAAATAGTGTTTCAGGTTTTTAATTTTTATAGTAAGAGAGAATATTACTGCTAGAAATATCTATGTGTTTTCGTTTAGTGAAAGGTATCAAACTATTAAATATGCCTTTCCAGCTTTAAAAAAATTGATACAACTGCTACTTTCATTTCACTTTATTTTTATTGTTTAATAATGAGTGTCAAAATTATGCAGAGACAGAATGTTGTACACCAAGATATTACAGATTCCTGCATCAAACCAAGCTTCCAAACTTTGTTGTTCATTTAGATACCCATCTCTTTCAGAGACTAGAGGTAAATGCAGATTCACTTCCCATCCCAGGTGCTGATTCTTCCTTTCAGTCAATTTGCTTACCATGGGAGAGAGGGAAATTGAGTCATGGAGGGTAGCCTTTCTTTCACTTTAACACACATTTCCAAACCATCTGTTATCTCCTTCAAATACTTAACTAAGGTATAAGATATAAATTCAATTGCTTTAGGGTTTTAGTTCCTGATCCTAAATTTAGCAAAATAAATAATACATATATAGGTGCATGCCATACTAATTATGAAACAGATTAGGAATATCCTAAAGTAATATCCTAAATTTGTTTTTAAATTTGACTTACTCTAGAACTAAGCAAATATGATTATAATAAATACTTTCCTAGTCTTACGGTATATATTTTACATATTCCTTCTATGATTATCAATGATTTGAAAGCTAATGAGAACTCTCAGTAACTAAAATTAAGAGTGTACTTCTGTGCTTCATAGTAAATATGTAGCTAGACTAAAAAGTTGGCAGTCACACTTACATTTACTGTATAATTATCCAGCAACAAAACATTTAGAAACATTGAGAGTCTACATGATTTTTTTTGCTTAGCTGTGCTGTTAGAAAAGGTAATACAGATCAGAATGGAAATAAGAGAGTGAATCTTTGAGCTCAGATGAGTGGGTGGGGAGCAGGAAAGAGAAGACTGGATTAATGGACAGATGTACAGCCAGCCTAGCAAACATTTGAAAGGGATTCAGCTAAAATCTGTTTCCTCACATGGAAACAGACCTACCAGTTGGTAAATTAATTCTGTGTGCTCATAATGAACATTTTTCCTTTGGAGATGCTTTCTTTAGAAGCATAGATGGAAAAATATATGGTCTAGGAAGAAAAGGATAGAAAAGACATCCATGTGGAACAACAAAGAGTGCACTGATGGAAGAAGTCTATGTCTGCTGCTCTCATCTCTAGTTGAGAGTTTCCAGACAATAAACTAGTTGGATGAGTCTTAAAACAGTACCTTCTTTAATCGCTGAGATAAAACATAGCATCTCTGGACATGAATAAGCAGGGAGAGCTGTGATGCCTGTGGGAAAGGAGTACTTCTGACTGGATGAATATGCTGTTGAACTCTGCAGAGAGAAGTGGAATGGGATCAAGTAGTGGAGACAGGGGCACTGCTTTCATTATAAAGCATTTTGAAAAGTGGATATGTACAGGCATACTCAACACGGAGTTGAGGCTAAATTTCATCTCTTTAAGATGAGCCTAAAGTGGACAAAGTTTAACCTTTCAAGGTAACAATTCATTGAGATACCACTCTGAAGTAAATGTTTCTGTGGTACCTAGATAGATCACTGACTAAAATGTCCACTCGGAAAACCCTCATTTCTGTCTGAAGGGAAGAAAGACTCCACCACCGAACAAATCCAACATTTAAAATGTTTTCCCTTGCAGTCTTTATATATGATCTTTTCTGTCAATTTCAGTCAGGTAAGCAGAACAGAAAGGTTATACCCGTGGCACTTAGTCTTTCTAGATTTTTTTTATGTGCAAAAAAGGCTACATTATAGTTTTATATAATGTAGAGAGCTCTTCTCCCCAAGTATATATGCATTAATTCGTTAGAGAAATGACATCAATATTCAATCGCCCATGGGGGGAAATTTTTGGCATTCCTTTTTAGAAACAGTGGCATGCCTAACTAGAAGAAGATTTTACATAAAATCTGCTTTGTAGCTTCTTACAAAAATGTAGTTTTCACAAACATTGTAACAACATATCACATACTTGTTCCAGAATCTAAGAATTATCCTTGAATCCTCTCTGCCCTTCTTTCCAATTCATCAGCAAGTTCTCTGGCACTGTTTCCACACCATTCTCCCAGTCTCATATGACTTTATTTTAATTCTCTGCAGGGCATTTATCATTATTTGGTATTTTAGTTGTATATTTGATTGTAGATATGTACATGTATATGTATATGTGTATTATACACATGTACATATATTGTATATGCATGCATTTATGTGCATATATTATATGCACAAAGCAGAAATCTTATCTTGGAACAGTGCCTTTAAGTAGCAGGCAATCAAAAATATTTCTTTAATGATTAAATTTTTTATCTCCCTGTTTCTCTCTTTCAACAGAAGAAAGCTTAATAAAATAATACACATATGTATGTATAGATACATATATACCTACATAAATATTCACAAACCCATATTCACATACACACACATATATACACATATATACCTAAGTGTATATGTGTGTATGTGTGTGTATACACTGCCCTAACTTCTGAACCAAATCAGCGTAATGATATTCATTCCTTGGTCACCAAAATCAAGACCTTTAACTTTCATCCAATATTGGGAAAATAAGTGAGATGTATTTACTTGGCAATCCATATGTAAATGGCGCCTTATGGATTTAAGCAGTGCACAGTATGAATAACTGTGTATAGAAGAATTCACATCTCCAATAGAAATCTTTGAAATTAGGAGAGTTTTGCAATTGACTTCACATGTCTGTTTATCATTTCACAAAACTCTATGATGATAGCTAACAAAACTGGATTTGTTTTTGGGGAATCTATATCCTTTCTCTTTATTTTAATATATCATTTCTTATAAAGATAACATTTATCTTTAAATGTAAAGAGATGTAAAACCTCTCTGAGGCATGGCCTGAAAATCCACATCACAATGATATTACTACTAGTAATATTTTACTATTCCAGGAAATTTTTCTTGAGTATCTGCTGTATATAACGTGCTAGGCCAGGCACTGTAGATCCTATAATAAATAAGTAAACACTCTCAATTATGTCTGGACTTCTTAGTAAAAATAAACCAGTGAGGTGTTTTCACTCATATGTTTTACCATGATGCAATTTCACAGATGTTTCAAGGTCCCCTCATTAATTGTAATATTTCAGGAGACATAGCCAGGAGAATATGAAATTCCACAATTAGAAATATATTACTTTGGTAAAATGTTCACTTCTTTATTGAGCCTATATTTTAAAGATAAATAATTTGGGGAAGGTTATCAATCTGTGTCACCAAATTCCATGTGGGAATTAGTTTATTAAATAAGCTTTTTTTTTACAACTTTATTGGAGTATAATTGCTTTACAATGGTGTGTTAGTTTCTGCTTTATAACAAAGTGAATCAGTTATACATATACATCTGTTCCCATATCCCTTTCCTCTTGCATCGCCCTCCCTCCCACCCTCCCTATCCCACCCCTCCAGGCGGCCACAAAGCACCGAGCTGATCTCCCTGTGCTATGCGGCTGCTTCCCACTAGCTATCTATTTTACGTTTGGTAGTAGATATATGTCCATGACACTCTCTCGCTTTGTCACAGCTTACCCTTCCCCCTCCCCATATCCTCAAGTCCATTCTCTGGTAGGTCTGTGTCTTTATTCCTGTTTTACCCCTAGGTTCTTCATGACTTTTTTTTTTTCTTAAATTCCATATATATGTGTTAGCATATGGAATTTGTCTTTCTCTTTCTGACTTACTTCACTCTGTATGACAGACTCTAGGTCTATCCACCTCATTACAAATAGCTCAATTTCATTTCTTTTTATGGCTGAGTAATATTCCATTGTATGTATGTGCCACATCTTCTTTATCCATTCATCCAATGATGGACACTTAGGTTGTTTCCATCTCCGGGCTATTGTAAATAGAGCTGCAATGAACATCTTGATACACGACTCTTTTTGAATTATGGTTTTCTCAGGGTATATGCCCAGTAGTGGCCTTGCTGGGTCATATGATAGTTCTATTTTTAGTTTTTTAAGGAACCTCCATACTGTTCTCCATAGTGGCTGTACCAATTCACATTCCCACCAGCAGTGCAAGAGTGTTCCCTTTTCTCCACACCCTCTCCAGCATTTATTGTTTCTAGATTTTTTGATGATGGCCATTCTGACTAGTGTGAGATGATATCTCATTATAGTTTTGCTTTGCATGTCTCTAATGATTAATGATGCTGAGCGTTCTTTCATGTGTTTGTTGGCAGTCTGTATATCTTTTTGGAGAAATGTCTATTTAGGTCTTCTGCCCATTTTTGGATTGGGTTGTTTTTTTAAGGTTAAGAAAGACCTTGCTTTTGCATGAGAACTCTGAATTCTAGGGTTACAGGTGATAGGAGGGCATATTGAAAGTGGAGTTCAATAGGCATTTCTTCACACTTCTGCTTAACATTATTCTTAATGTTTATTAGGGATTATCTGTTGTGGATACATCCAAGAGACTCTATTTATTAATATGCTTGCACAAAAAGTATCTACAAATAGCCCTTGTTGGTTTTAAGTTACAGGATAGCAAGTTTATAATAATATTTTTGAAACACTCCCAAGTTCTCCTTTAATTTTCATTTAAATAAGCTTTTATATTGCAATATTAAGTATTCTATTTGAATGCATTTTACTACCTTTAAAAATCGATCAGACAACAAACATATATGTGAAAATTAGAATTCACTAGAATTAGTGCTGTGTAATAACTTCCAATTTAATGACAGCATTTTTTAACTTATACAAATTGGTAACGTAGCACAGTAGAACAGTTTAGTTAAGCCTTAAGGATATTTAGTTCAGGATTCCAGAACCCACTGTTACTGTTTTATGGAATTTGTGTATTAAATAAGAAGAATCATTTATGCATAAATGACCAGGTCTAAACTCTGTTTTTTTAGATGAAGAAGCATAGATTCAGAGGGATCAAATTATAGGCAAAATGTCTCTCAGTTATTTTATCACAGAACCTTAATGAAAAATCAAATATCCGGATTTTTCAATCAGTAATTTTCTACTATATCATACTTCCCCTTGTGTATATTTATATTTGATTTAAGTTTCTCTTCTAATGGGTGACAGTACTATTCTCTCAAAGGAAACTGTCATCCTCACAGAACTTAAAGTGTTTGATCAAATCATCTGATTTACTTTTTGGTAAAGCACTTTTAGGAAAGAACTCCCAGTATGGAAGTAGGTGGAGCTAAATGGTATGGAATCATCCACTTCAAGGGTATTTTTTTCCCACTTTAAATTTCACTTTCCTTTGTCAATTTGGAATGTAAAAGAGTATTTTAAAAGAAAAAAAATGCATACTTTTTTTCAAATGACAAACTGATTTTATTCATCAACTTTTCTTGTAATTACGTATGACTTTTGGTTACCACCTACAATTTAAAATTGCAGTGCTTTTTATTTTTCTTTTTTTAAGAACAGCTTTTTTTTATTGTATGAGGATTCCATTTAGTATGTGAAGCCAGTTGAAGCTATCAGAGGAATGAAAAGGGATGCATTCAAATCTAATTTTTAAAAGGGCTCCTTTTTATGAAGCAGACGAGTTTACCATACAGCTCTGGAAGAAGGGGCATGCTCTGGCTAGTTGAGGCCTTGTCAACCTGGTGGCTGTCATTTAAGTAAGAGCCTTGGTACTGTTATCCATTCTTATGCTATAACCCAAATAGGCTGCTACATGTAGCTGAATATAATGGGAACAGATAAATGTCCTTCTCTGCACAGGCAAAAAAGCAAATACAGTAAACTTTTCCTCTTACAATTGCTTCCAATGGCAGAGCAATTATCAGTAAAGTTAAGGATGCCTGTTATTTTTAGAATTAAGATATGTGAATAACTTCTTTCAAAAAGACACTTCTTACCTTAATACTTCTAGTATACATCGAGTTCTGACTAATAATATTCCATTAATAATCTTCTATATCTCCACTAATAATGCTTGGTTTGAATTCACTCTTGATTATCCTGGGACCACCCAGGGGAGTTAGTGACATAAAGCAGAAAGGAAGTAGACATATGGAGTCCAAACTAAATGGTAGCAGTTTTTCTCCCGATTGAACACTAGTACTTAGAGAGAAACAAACAGCTTGGGCTTCTGGGACTCTTTAGACTTAATTTTGCTCTGAAAATCCATTCTGAATGGGCCAGAATGCAATTTTTAAAACGAGAAACTGCCACAAAACAAAAGAGTTTGACAAGTTAGAAATTATTGTACACTGAATTTGTAGAGAACAGAACATACCTTTAACCTGAAAAGCTCGTTATTGGAAAAAAGGTGCTGTACCACTCTTCAGTTTATTGTATACAGTGCTTGTTGGAACTGATTTCATTTTGACAAGGTTATACAGAATCTGTTGTGCTCTAATAAGCTCCAATAACAAAACGTGGTTGCATTTTTCGAATTCCTTCATTAGGATGTGAAAAAAAGGGCCCCTTTTCTATTATTTTGAATTGGATATTGTGATTTAGAGATCTAACACTTTTAAAAACATTGAAAGACTGCATTTGGAATATAAGATTCTTCAGTATGCTGCATTTTAATTTTTTAAATAATTTTTTAGACTTGAAGACTCTTAGCAGGAATTCCTAAAAATTACCTCATAAACGGTAAAAGGAGGAGAGAGGACAGTCTTTTACAGAGATTAACCATGTGTAAGGCTCAATTACTGTCTCATGTTATTAAAAGTGGTACCATTTCCTATCTATTGACAACATTGCTATTACCACCAAAAGATGCATTATTTATAAAGCACCAGTCAAATTCAAAGCATAGAGCTAGGTACCCTAAGGAAGCACAGAAATATACCATGGAGTTGATGTCTAATTCTTCTGTTAGCTTATCATCTTATTGGTTCATTAAAAAAAAAAAGAAAAAGAAAACACTAGTAATCATTAAGTGCCAAGTGAAAGTGATAGCCTCCCGGTTTTCAACCACTAATTTCATGAAGAGCTCTGATATGTATTCTGTTTACGGTGAACTTTATTATTAATAAAAGTTAGAATAGTTGAGTGTATTAATTGATTATATTAATTAGAGAAAATTTTTAAATGTTACCATAGTGCTACACATGTATTTTGATAAGTAGGGAAGGAGAGAGAGAGCTATGTAGCTAGTGAGAGATACATAACCCTGGGTGTGTTCATAGTGGTGTGTCATGAATGTAAATATCTTTGTCATGGCAGAGGGGTATAGATAACAAAATGAGGGAAGCAGAGGTAAACTCAGAAAGCACAAAAAGTATTCAGAGAAGGGAAATCAGTTGGGTTTTATTTGGTCAAGGAAGTCTTCACAGAGCAGGTAGGAATCAGGCTGAAACTTGAGAGTGGTGTTTCACTAGGTACATCAAGAAAAGGGAGACGGGCCTCCCTGGTGGCGCAGTGGTTGAGAGTCCGCCTGCCGATGCAGGGGATACGGGTTCGTGCCCCGGTCTGGGAGGATCCCATATGCCGCGGAGCGGCTGGGCCCGTGAGCCATGGCTGCTGAGCCTGCGCATCCGGAGCCTGTGCTCCGCAACGGGAGAGGCCACAACAGTGAGAGGCCCGCGTACCACAAAAAAAAAAAAAAAAGAAAAAAAGAAAAGGGAGACTATTCTAAGATGAGATTGGGTGATACTGAGGGGTTGGGTCAGAGTAAATTTGTCCCAAGTCAAAATTATATTTTTAAAAACAAAGACAAGTTGATTTATAAAGATTGAGCTTACAGTTTATTGGAAAGATAGGTACATAAATATACATGTCATGGTCATATAATGTATAATAAACATGTGTAGAGGTGTGTGCAAAGTGCTTGAAAGCACACTGAGGGAAGGTATTAAGTCTACAGAATTGGGGGATGCTTTACAAATGAGATAGTATTTAAACTGGACTTGAAAGATAGACAAGAAAGAGAAAACTAATGTTGTGAAACAGTATGTGGCTCTGAGAATATGGCAGCAAAGAGAACAGAAAGAGCTGAGTCTAGAACTTGAGGAAAGCACTTGTGTCAGGGAAGAGGTCTTGTGCTCCAGGCTTTGTTTTTCTGTTTATGTTAACTTGGTACTATAAGAAATAAAGAAAAGAAGCCAGGCATTTATATGCTCTGAAGACCTCTAGCCCATGTTGTTCCAGAAAACCATAACATTGAGGTATCTCAAGACAATGGTGGGTGCAGTTTGGAGTTCACATCAGAGTCATGTAGGTTAAGCAGGAGACATGGTGGACTGATGAATTTATCATAGCAAAGTTTAGCCATGGTCTCCGGACACAAAGAGTTTAGTTTCCTGATTCAACAGCTTTGTTGTGTGAGCTAAAATTGTGTTTCTGCAAGTGAATAAGTTCTTACAGAAGTAACCCACAGTATTTACACTGCATTTATTTGTAACCCAATATTCACTCACATGAGTAACTTTTGCAGCCTACTTAGACTTTGTCTGCACTAATATACAATTGTGCAATTGACTAGATTTGGGGTTCTGTCTGACATCATTGAAGTACTCCTGAATTTTCCTTTTATGTCAGAATAGCACTTCATATATGTTACAAACAAAATGAAAACTGTAATTTATTTTAATTCACATCTTATGTGTAGGTAAAACTATAAGCAAATATTTTCATGCCTGGGACCTTTATTTTTCTCAGTGTACTATCAATAAAAATGCTCAAATTTTTCCTTTAAAGGACATCCCTGATTTTAGTATGGATACTATAGTTTTCACTAAAACTATAAAGTTTTATATAGTGAGTCATAGAACTCTATGAATTAATTTTAATATCTTACTTAAATCATGAAGCTATTTTTGAAAGATTTATCCATTTTAGTATATAGTAAATAAGTAGTCCCTTAAGATTTAATGTGCTAGGCAAAGATTTTAAACACATAATCACAATTTCAGAGAATCTGGTGTTACACATTTGTATATATTGTATATATTGATAAAAATTTGTAACAGCTTGAAAATATTTTTATATCATATTCAAACAAATTTCTTATTAACTAGAATATGCTTTTATTTCTGATTTTGAAGAACTTTATTGAAATTTCTCTTGTTTGGATTTAAATTATATCTGAATAATTTATCTATATTTGCTAATTTATCTGATCAGATCTAAACTAAAATTAAAAAATAAAATCTAGCTATTTTCACTTTGTGCACTTCTCAAGATACCTTTTTTATGCACTGCATATTTTATCAATTACTAACTTCATTATTTATACTTTAACATCTAGAAAATATATAATACAGTAAATTTCTTTTGTAAATTGTAAATGCTGAACTTTTTATTTTAACCATTTTTTTTCCAGGCAAATTCAACAGTATTTGATTAAATTCACATGCTCTTCAAGGAAACTGACAATAAAAATTTGAGCCCATCTTTGTATTGTGGAAAACAGAGATGAAATATCATTTAGTAAATTGACTGACCTGTCTATTAGACAGTTATCATTCCTGAATTTTAATATTCATAAATTGCATACCATTAATCTTTCTATTTTTTATTTATAGTTATCTTAGTGTCCATTTAAATCATAGGATGTAAACATGTAAGACATATATTAAAATCTTCTAAATTTAAGTCATATTCAGCAAATTACTTGTAATATTAATGTGATTGAAGATTATGTGGCTTTATAAACAGAATTAGTAAATTAATGTTGAACCAGGAGTAACTTACTTTTATTATGTGTGTGCACGTTTGTAATTCTTCTGCATATGAATCAATGTATTTTTATTCTTTGGAGAGATAAAAATGGATGTGTCTTAGGGGACAAAATGACCTGCAATTTCTATCCTGTACTATATTTGATTGAGTATTCTTTGTAGTAACAACATAATGTTTTTTAAAAGGTACAGGATTTTAGATACCTTAAAACTAAGGCAAATTATTATTACTCATGTTTTCAATTTTGTATTTCCTTTTGAAAATGTAGCTTCCTTCTCACAATCAATGTTTAAATAAAAGGCCAAAAGTGAATGCATCAAACCAGGACCTTTAAAATAATTGATGAATGTTTCCAAATGTTGCCACTCATTTGTAGGATAAAAACTAGAGAGGTGGGTGTTTGGACTTAGGAAGACAGCTCTGAATTTTACTAATTTCTGCCTTGACAAGAGTTACAATCAGACAGATAAAATAAATGATCTTAAGATGTGTGTTAGAGAAATTTCTCCCTCCATTATACTTAGGTTTAAGAAAATATTCTCTATAATATAACATATTTATACATATATATACATATGTGTGTAATTTTCAAGATGAGGAAACTCTATCTCAAAGTTCTTTCATCCATTAAGTGGGGATAATAATAGACAACTCAGAAATTTGTTGAGATCATTCACCACTGATCACAATGAGAGTTATTTAGTGAGCCCTCCTGGTCTTACATCCTTTCTTGGAACGTCTCAAATCAGTTGAAACTGGAGAGAGTTCATAAGGTGGTGTGGAATACATGAATCTCAGGTCAGGCTCACACAGCTTTCAAAGTTGCAGGATATGTAGGCAAAGATTCATTTTGTTAGCAAGGAAATTTATTGAAGAAATAATTTTTAGGTTGTAATCTTGAAAATGTATCCTTCAGAAAATAAAAATTGTCTGTATTAAACACAGAGAAGAATATTTTTTTGAGCAGAAGTAATGAAATATTTTAGTTCTATATTGACTAGTTGACCTGTCAAAAAAGTGAACTTATCTAGATCCCCTAAAATATGTTTTATTTTTATAATGCTATGAACAAATTCATTTAGTAAACTTTTATTGACCTTCTAAATTGTGCTAGGTTACCAACAATAAAGTAGGCAGAGTTCTATTCAAAGATTAATTGCCAAGTGAGGAGACTGACAACAATAAAATCAGAACAATAGAAAGTTTAGGTAAGAGAAATACCACACAATTTCCTTGGTCTTTCTGAGAATTCCAACTAATTCCAACTAATCTTACATTGTTGAGTTGTAGTTGATTCTGATTAATCTCCTGGTATTGAATGTTAAGATTATTTCAACTTTTGCTATTTCACAATAGAGTTGAAATAATTGGATGGACATGAATGTGTGATAAAAAGAAAGAACAGAATGATGAAACCTTCAAAATTTTCACAAAAATGAAAGAGTTTAAAATGTTTCAGAACATGTAGGATGAAATAATGTTATTAGTGATTAAAAATATGTAGCAGTGGGCTTCCCTGGTGGCGCAGTGGTTGAGAGTCCGCCTGCCGATGCAGGGGACACGGGTTCGTGCCCCGGTCTGGGAGGATCCCACATGCCGCGGAGCGGTTGGGCCCGTGGGCCATGGCCGTTGAGCCTGCGCGTCCGGAGCCTGTGCTCCGCAACGGGAGGGGCCACAACAGTGAGAGGCCCACGTACAGCAAAAAAAAAAAAAAAAAAAAAAAAAATATGTAGCAGTGACTGGGACAGATTTGTTATTTGACAGGTCATTTTCTTGACCCAATTGTCATATCGGCCAAGGTTCTTTCCATCAAATTTCTTTTAGCCAGTTTGTTTTTAGGTACATATGAAGTCAAGGGGAGAAGATGAGAATGATGAGCAGGTAAGCAGGAGCCAGACTATGAGTCAGTAATGGTTAGTGGTGTTATCTCATCTATCTGGACCCTGTAGAAGACTCTAGGACATTTCTCTTAAAGTGGATTGACAATTATTAAAACTACCCATTTTTAAAATGTTTTTTGAGTATTAGCCTGGGGGACAAAACCCTATATATCATGCATCTTCATATGGGAAATAGGATATTGTTGGTTTATATAAGAATGCTTATGAAAATATATAGACTATCTCCAAAACAAATCAGAGTTAATTATTACCCATTTTGTTTATATGAAGTAAGGAAAAAAATCCAAACAATATGGGTTTTTTTGGCTTAAAAAAAGAATAGAAACACCAAAGTCTGTTATTTGCACTCCAGAATCAAATAATATAGCTGGTTTTGAAACACTGCTTTTCAGATACAATGAAATTTTATTCTAACCCATTGTCTGATAGCAAATAATGTAATATTTTATAATCTGTGATAGGTTTGGTAATCTTGGGTTCTTTCCATGGAGTTTTAAAGGACTAATATTATTGCATATTCTTATATTTGTTAGCCCCGGAAGATATTTCCCTTTGCACTAATGAAATACATATATTTTGAGATCCTAATGAGCAAATGATTTTGCTAACAGACAAAGAATGTATTATTTTCTATTTTGGAAATGCGTGAAAATTAAAATTACTTTTTTTAAATTTAGAAAATGTCTTTCATTTACCTCCAGCCTGCCTAAACTATTTAGGAAAGCTTACAATGAAAATAAGAAGTTATTATAGAAATTAGTAAACAAGAAGCATATGTGCACATATACATAATATTTATTCATTTATAATGTTGTTGAAGTCAGTTCTACTTTATGATCATGGTAATCGCACTCCAGGCAATACCCATTTTTTCTAGTGATTAATGTAGCACAATTGGGTTTTCAGAAGGTTGTTTTCTTAATGTGACTGGCCAGGAAACAGGTGTAAACATAAATACCAAAGATAAGAGAGTGATCTCATGCTGTTTTCTGATGTCTCCAGCATAGAGAATTCAGCAGGTTAAAGTCTGAGGATTGAGTAGGGCTATTTATCAGAAGTAAGGAACTAGAAAAAATTTGGTGTGACTCAGAGACTTTAACTGAGAGAATGACAGGAAGCTTTTTAATAGCAAAATAATCTGTCAAACACTCTGAATATATAGGAGCTGTGTAGCAAACATGTGAAATCAAACCCCAGCACAGTAATTACAGGTAATTTGTGAACTGTTTCTAATTTCCTCACTGTGTAAATTATATGCCTATCCACTTGAGACAAGATTTGACTCTGAGAATCTTACTGAAGTTCTCATTGCTTGACACTGGCTATATTGTTTCAGTGTTCTCTATGCTGCTTTTCAAAGTTTTAGCTGCTTTTGAGTGAAAGGAAGGAAGATTTTGATGTTAAACTCTAAGCTATTCTCTTTTTTATGTTCTCTGTATTTGAATCCACTGTCAACTTTTGCCAACTTCGACTGATTAGGGGTTGAATGTTCTGGTTCAGATATATGTTCAATAACTTCTCCTAGGTATGCCAAATAAAATAAGTCATAAACAGTTCAGAATATTGAGTTCCATGCTAGTTGACCCAATACTTGTTAAAGACTCCTAGGTACTGCAAAATTGTTAGAAGGCGTTACCAGCTAATCAGGGTAAGAATTATAAGATTCTAAACTGTACATTAACACCGTTTGTGAGAAAAGGAAAAGCAAAATAATGGTAATAATAATAGTAACAATTGGCTTATTTTTTGTTTGTATCTAAAGATTGCTTTCATCCTATTTCCTATCATTGTTTGCCTAAAACAAAATCAGAGTATTTAACACGCATATATTCATCCATCGTTAACATTTCTTTAATCTTATATGGTGGTGTTATTTGTGTTTATTTTCTGTTGTGTTATTTCTTTGTTTACTTCTTTGACAAAGCATGTCAGTTTCTGTTTTACCTCTGTATTTTGCTACTGCATGTCAAACTTTTTAAACGACTCAGCGAACGAATGAATTCTTGTCATTTTAAGTTTTACTCTAAATATTGCAGGCAATCTGCTTATAATCAAACATTGCTCCAAGTTTTTACTTTGTGTAGGAGCATGAAAAATCAATGAAAAACAAAATGACAAGAACTGCGTGGTACCGCCAGCTTTGTACCTGATATCTGTTTAAGCCTGTTAAAAGTTAAACCCAAATAAGATATATGTATTTGTAATTTGAATCATTTGTGTTTCTCTTTTGTTTGCATGATATGATTTTGTTTTATATTTTTTTTCCACTCACCAGATGTTCCCAACACTTTGCTTCCCACTACTATCATCCCCTCCCTTACCACTGCAACAGTCACAACCACTGTAGCCATAACAGCCAGCCAAACCACATCTGCAACATCCAGCAACATACGAGGTACAGTATGCTTCTTTGTTATGGCCTGGGAAACACATTAAATAGAGCTTTTAAAGGTTTTATAAAGAGTAGAGGAGTAGAGATCCAATTTTACTTACTTCTAAGAAGTAATTAAGTCACCTCAGTTACTATCAGTTAGGGTTGTTGGAATAAAATATGAGACAAGATAGTACATTTTAATTTTTCTTAGTGTCAATTATGACTCTTATGAAAATGTTTCAGAATATAGGTTGAGAATATATGGAGCTCTGCAACATTGAGAGTTTAAAATGTGAACATGGGACACTGTTTTTATTTTTTTCCTTACCCTATAAATGCAAAGAAACAAGATGTTCAAAAATGCAGAGGTAGTGTTTGCTTTTTTAAGACCCTAGTTTAATGTTAATGATTTGTTATTCCTCTGCAACTAGATTAAAATGCCTGCAGTGTTGAATTTGTTGTAAAATTGGTATAATCCAGGAGTCATTATAAACTATTTGCCACATAGAACTTTTAGGTAAATATTCAATATGTCAGCCTGAAGTGATTTGCTGAGTGGAGCTACTTATTCTACTAACACAATGTTCTGAAAGCAAATATTCTAGACTTGTCCAGGATGACAGGAATTGATGGTTGGCTCCATGAGTAATTTCTGGCATCAGTTTACTAATAAGTATGTTTGTCTCAAACAGAGCAACCTAAAAGATAATGAAGTAATCCTTAAGGGCAAAAATAATTATTATGTCATGGTTCAGAAATATTAAAAAGCATTTCTGAGTAGTCTTTAAGTGGTTAGTAGATGATGAAAAAATAAAAAGTTGTTTGAGCACATTAGAGAAATACACATTTTAAACTTTATTTCTGCATAAGCAATGTTCAGAGACAATTTGTCCTATTTAAGTCTGTCATTTACTCATATACATGTTTTATGTCATGTTGGCTGTCCTAATATGTGTTAAATGTAACAATGTAATTTGAAATCATGAGGACTTTGCAATAATATATATGTAAAGTTTTGTCAAGAATAGACTTAACATTATTTTCCTTTACTTATAAAGACTGTTCAATTAGACTGTTTGTGTTTCTTAGAATTTTTAGTAATTCTCAATATTATATTGAGTTGCTGCTAGCTTTTACTTTATAGTTACTATATTACTTTTTCTCTTGTTCCAGAAAAATATTTTAGTATCTTATAATTGTTAATTTTTAATAATTAAAAATTATAATTGGTCAATTCTGTTATACAGTGTACAAGATTGATAGCTAAAGCTTGATGATCGTAACAATAAGAATTTCTCAAAATACCTAGTATTACTAAAAAAAACTGTATTTGAGCTAAATCTATAAGTAGAAGAGTTTAAAGATCATTCTTATAACAATTTATATAAAAATGAGTATAAAAATAATAAAAATGAAGAAAAAGTTAAAAAATACTTTATGATGTTATATGAAATGTAAGATATCTAAAGTTTTCTACTTTGCTTTAATTTATTGTTTTTCTAAAGATTTTTTTACAAACAGTAATTCAAATGAAATGCAATTTACTGCTTAACAACAAAATTTCCATGATATTGTTAAGTTCTGACTGTACAAGCAAATCACTTTGTTGGAAAAGGAGAGAGATATATATTGACTTAACTTTTTTTAAAAGACCTAATTATAACAAAAAAAAATCCTAGTTCATTTCTTCTTCAATAAATATTTATCAAGTACCTGCTGTTTATATAAATGGCACTATGCCAGGTTGTAAAATTATGGGGATTAAACATATTGTATCTGAAATTGCTAACAATTAATTGATGCATTTCCCCCAAATATTCAGTGTCTATACTTAATTAATGAAAAGCATTCATATTCTTTGTGAGTATATATATATATATTAGGCTAAAATAATAGAAAATATTTTATTTCAAAGTGAAGTGTTTAACAAATATTTTATATTTGTTCACATGCATCTTAAGTGACTCTTACCTGTTCCATTTTAACCAGCCTGCTAAAACAAAATCAATTTTCAACTTTTTCAAGGAAATTCATTTTTTAAAGGTTTCCTAAGGTGTTTTGTGAACTTTACACCATGGAATTCAAAAGCACTGAAAAAATTTATTTTTCCTTCAAAGGAACACACAAATAAATAAACCCCAAAGAAGACACACACACACACATACCCCCATTCCCTCTTTTTTTACTTAACAGTTGCAAGATATTATTTTTCAAATGGCACCAAGATATGTGAAAAGAAAACCTATTTTATGAGTTAGGCAATTCATAACATCTGCTTTATACAGAAAAAATAGTAGCACCAGCATTGAATGTTAGTGTAATGTCTATTTTTCCCTCCTACCTTCAACGAACAACTGGGAATTGAAGAAGGTCACCAAGCTCACCTGCATGATTAATGTTCTAGTCCATACTTGAGGGAGGTGGGGATTCAGTCAATAAATAAATAGTTTATAATTTTTGTACTCTATTCCTTTTAATTTATATGATATTCACTTAGCTGTGCATTAACTATTAAATTAGAGGTTTCAGGTGCAATTATATTTTAAGTGGAATTCATTTATCTATAAATTAGTGAAAGATGTTTCCAAATTATAGTTTAAAAGATATAATAAGAATATGTTGCCTAAGAAAAGCTAGGAACAAAATATTTTCAGCTTGCCAATTTTTTTTTGTTTACTGTCTTCATCCCTTTCTCTCATTCAGTAATCTAAATTACTAAGCTAACTATATTTAATTTTATTAGGTTTAAATGGCATTTCTTCAAATTTCATAAACTGTAACATTTATCTCACTATATACATACTTATTTAATAAATGACCACAAATGAATCACTGTTCATATCTCCATTTACACTCTTTCACCACCCCCGCCATTGCTGAGATTTCTATCCTAAGATACGGTAAACATGCAATTAAAAATAAAGAATCATAGCTGTTGCTATATTAAAAATCAAGATAAAATAGACCAAAAGAAACTACTCAAGTTGTTAGTCATAACCTTGAGAATTTGTACATCTCTTCAATTTGTACTTGAAATGCATCCCTGTTTGCAGGAAGAGGAGCTTCAACCATATGGAAGAAAAGCGGGCAATTAGCAGTACCTTGTTACAAAAAAGGGTGCTATAACACAGAGAAGGGAGCAAACTTGAACAGTCATGGGAAAGACAGAGAATAAGTGAGCCTGAGAGATATCTTTAGGTGTGAGTTTCAGTTCTTCTGTTTACAAAGTCTTTGTTCTTAGACGCTGAACCAAATTTAGCATCAGCATTTTCGTCAGAAAAATGAGAAACACTTAATTCTCAGATTGCCTTGAGGATTGGATAATGTCTAGAGTTCTGGCAACATAATCAGTGCTCAATGTATGACAATGATTGCTTAGTTCTTTTAAGTAAAACAAATGTGTTCACATGTAGTTGCATCTGAAATGGTATATTTTTCCTATAGTAATTCTAGTTTTAATTCTCACAAAATTCTTTGGTGTTAGTGCACTGATTACATTTTAATTTCAAACCTATTTTTAATTGATTATGTGAAAAAATTAAATATTAAAATGGCACTAGAGCATATGGAACTTACTTATCTATCCTTGACTATAACAACAACTTATAAGTGTTCTATGAATTGTATAGGATTCTTATTTATTTATCATATACCTAAAACCTGAACATTTTATAGATCTCTTAAATATTTGCATTACAAAGCATCACTGCTACAACACATTTTAATTTTCTGCTTATAGAAATTGCAACTTTTTAAGACTAGTGGCCTGATTAATCCTATCAACTAATTCAAAAGATATATATCTGTATATCTATATCTATATATCTATATGTATATATACTCTTTTATAAATTTGGGGGTTTTTTTAGGTCACTGTAATAAATTTTTAATGAGATAAACTTTAATGAGTTAAATATGATAATTTATAAAATGCTTCCAAATGACCTGATGTGATTTCTATTATTAATATTATTTTTGTATGGTATCATTAATTTGAAAACATTAAAAAAATTTTTTTTCATAATGTATAATTTTAATTTTATATAAACTATCTCATAATCTAAGAATCTTTAACAGTAAGCACCCTCATTTACAGATCATGATATAAAGGTATTGAAAAGTCAAGAAACATACATGAGACACAGTGAGATATATCAGTGATTATGTCTATTTATCATGATTTTAAAAATTAGAATTCACAACTGAATCTTTTGTACTTACCAACACAGAAAAACTCCTAAATGCCTAATTATTATCTGTCTCTGCCTCTGTAAGACTGTAATTGCATTACAAGTATAGAAATGAAATGACATATATGGAGAGAAGATGTGAAATATCTGATATACTCCCTGTCCTAATACTAAGGGTCTGTTCAAATACTTCATGCATTTCAGTGTATCAGATAGGAAAAAATAAATCCTAAAAGTGATGATGAAATTGTACAATCCATGTAAAAATCCAAATGAATTATTGATTCAAGTATTGATTTAGTTTTACATCAGACTTTAAAATGGTGAAATAATTTTTGTTAATAAAATCATAGTATTTGTCTAGTAATATGAACCAATTTATTAACTATAATGAGGTAATTGCAATGGTACCATACTTCACAATGGCACTGCAAAACAAAAACAAAAGACATATTTTTTAAATTTAAGAAATCAACCATTATCAAATTATCTACAACCAGAATAATAATGACCAATCTCACAAAATTTAGAGATGGGTACTGTTGTGTTTGTCCCAGCCTATTGATAGTGATGCTTTTCGCTAGGAATGCTTGAGGCACTTGCCTCAGCTCCTATTGCTTTTAGGAGCCCTCACAGACATTTCCTCCACCAGGGCCAAATGTTGAGGTTGGACCAGCCCTTGTTCTTAATATGATCGCAGACTGTACTTCAGTAAGAAACCAGTAGGGAACTTTGAGGAACAAAATTATTACTCAGAGATTCTGGAGGGCCACATAGTGAGGTCACTGGTAAAAAGAGAAAGAGAGTGCACAGACCTGGGCTCTGCCTTTATTAGGGTTCAAAGGTGGGGTGTCTAGAGTTTTGTGGGTTCACCCTTTATTGGTTAATTTAAAGCATAAGAACAAGAATTAGGGCACAGGAAGGGAGAAACCAGGTTACCCAAGGTGATCAGTTATCTAGGTTACCCAGGGCTTTCTGACAAAAAGAACTTCACGGGTCGGGCAGCCTAGTTCCTTAACTGGTTGTTTTGCTACAGCTGGCAATATGTTTATTCAAGGTGGATGTCTTTTTGAAATGCATGCTCTGCAATCAAAAGTTTAATGTCAAGCACAAACTTAATGTCAATTATTCACAATTAAATTACACATTAATTTAGTTATTATGTCTAAAAATGCAATATTAAGTAAAATATTTTAATTTATTCATGTAGAATAGAATGAATTTTAGCATACATCTACAATGAGTATAGATCCAGTCTAGAATTAAAGGCCCACTGTAACTTTAAAATCATGTGAATCATAAAATTTAACTATTTAAATGTATATGAATTTAGGGACATGGTTGATCATTAAGTATAATCCCAAAATATTACTGTTTGAAAGATCTCCCTTCTCTAAAGATTCCTTGAAGCAATCTTAGTGACTTGTAGAAAAAAATCATATACACAAAATTAAGCTATATCAAATGAAAATAAATTGCCAAAGTACTTACTTTGTGCCAGTATAAAGAAATTGAGATGAATTGTAACATTCTCCTCATATTTAATGTGGGCATTTTTAATGAACTGCATTTGCCTAGAATGTTGTTTATGAAATAATATTTTCATATGCAGATTCCTTTACTTCAATTGTTGTTTCATTTCTCTGGCTCCAAAATACAATATGCTAACTTAAACACAAAATGCATACATGAGCACATCAAACCACTGTCCGAAATATCTATTTAATTAAATCAGGTTAAAAAGCAATAATGATCCGACCTGTGCTTCTAAGCTCTATTTCCTTTATGTCAAAGAAAATCTAGTCTATATTTTATTTTTATTTGGTTTCATTAATGTGTGCCCTCCTCCCCTTTTGGGCACAGATACTTAAAAAATAGAATACATAGTGATAAAGAAACGTTTATCAGAATAAAAGAAAACACCAGCACTGAGAAAAAATGAATGGAGTAAAATCATTATAGCTCTGAGTTAGTCATAATAAATGCATTCAAATAGAGCATTTGTAATGGTAAACTATATCATCTTGACAGAGTTAAATCCCAAAGTGTGCAAA
The DNA here is from genome assembly GCF_949752795.1 of Hyperoodon ampullatus. Classification (NCBI taxonomy): domain Eukaryota; kingdom Metazoa; phylum Chordata; class Mammalia; order Artiodactyla; family Ziphiidae; genus Hyperoodon; species Hyperoodon ampullatus. The sequence goes on along the minus strand of NC_136918.1, from coordinate 107,694,263 downwards.
TCAAGAAGTTGTTTATGAGCTTGTATTATGAGTGTTTAGCTATTAAAAATGTTTCTGATTTTATTGATGGTAATAAAACACAATTTGCATGGTGCTGTGAGCTTTTAAAAATTAAGTGTCAATACGTTGGGCTTTTTTTCACTTGACAAAAATTAAGTAATATTTCAGTCTCCAGAATGATCCATATAGAGGGACCTGCTTATCTGCAAAAAGATAGGTTTCTACATTTAGGCTGTGAGTATAGCTAAATTTCCACTAGTCTTTTTAAAAACCATAATTACTATATAAAGTTGACTCTGTTTCTAAATTAAATACATGAAACATAGTTCATAATGGAAACAAGATATTAAAAATGCTTCTCACTTGGAAAGAGTAAGCATGATGTATGCTCCCTCTCAACCTTGCTAAAAGTACCATATTATTAATGCTGAAGGGAGTGGCTACAGGCCAGACATGGGTGGGAGTACTGACTGGGGGTCCTGGTCTCTTACTCAGCTATAGACCCACACATTGGAATAATGGCAATGTTTCAGATTAGGTTATTCCAAGATAGCATAGGGTGCTAAAGTTATTCTTTCAATTTAGTAGATCTTATTTGGAATAAGAATCACTTGTTATGTATAACCATTTCTGAAGCCAAGTGGAGTGTTTGCCTCTGACTTGTATGAAGGTGAATTCTGGCAAAGTTTGAAAATCTTTAAATATTTACTTATTTCTTTATGGCATTTAGGAAATATTTGAAGATAACCGGTATTCATATTTTCTTTCCCATACCACCTATTAAGGGAAGTAGAACACTTATGCTCTATTCTATTTTCTAAGGGCATTCTTGTGGCTTGTGCAATTTAAAACATCAAACATTTTTAAGAGTTTCATTTTAAGCTTATTTATTTCTTTGGCTTAGATAAATTTAAACAGAAATCTTGTTCCATTAGTTTATATTTCTTTTAAGTAAACAGTTCTACTAATATTGTTTCTACTTGTATAAATGTGTCTTAATTGATTTTATGATAATTCTAGATTTAATATAATCTAATAATATATACATTTCCTGCAAAACAACCTCTAAGAAAGAAAAGAAAATGTTCCCTAGTAGACTATGTGCCATTTTCTTGAATTCATTTTATATAATATGCATACACATATAAATATTAATTTAAAAATTTCTGTAATTATTATATTCCAGAAAGCACATCACTTAAAAAATATTAAGAATAAATGAGTTACTTATTATTAGGAGGATAAAGGTTTTATATTTTAAAACCTTGGCCTACATATATGAATAAATGTATTTCCTGAACATCTCTGAAATTATTTTAAAAAATCATTAATAAACTGGTTGTATCTTTCTTACTAACCAATGAATTAAATTTATGTGCTGTGCCTTTGAAGCTGAAAAGATTGCCAGCACTGCCCTTGCTTCTTTGACACTCCACATGAAACACAGTTAATAACCTCCTGTGTAAGCTTGTCGAAACACTGAATTGATACTAATTATACCAACTTTAGGATAGAAGGTGACCTTGACTTCAGCCGGAACTTTCTGCCAGGACAGTAAATAAGAGCAAATGCCACAAAGCGTGACTTCTGAGAAGGGTCTAATACAATCTATTAAATATAAGTTTGTGGAATTGCAGTAAGTACTGGGATAATTTTTATATTTTAAAACATCTCTTGCTTCAATAATACAGTGGTTTATTTCTCTAGATTTCAAATAATCTCCCATTAGTTTTCTGTACTCATTTAAATTAAGTTGTGGCCAGAAAATTAAAAGCTACTTGATGCAAAGTGTCTATAGGGTGATTGCAGGGCAAGGAGACAGATTTTTCCAAATGGCTTCTCAAATACATACATAATATTTATACAGTTTTGTATCAAAATTGCTTATGCTGAAGCAGTGATAACACTGACTCTTAATTAAAGAAATGTCTTTATAAAATTATTAAGAAAAATGTCGAAGAAAAAACAATTGTCCCAGTAGGTGCACAGGTTTAAACTATTGCCAGAAAACCTGTCAAGACCAATGATATGTAGCAGTTTCACAGATAAAAATCTGTGTTCATAGTGTTAAAAAAGAGTCAATAAAATAGAGTCAATAAAGTCACTGTAAACTCTAACAGGTGAGTAAGAACAGAAATTAAACTCTCTTCACCAATATTGTTTAAAGAATTACATTAGTGTAAAGGGAATACTGTTCAGTGTTCAGTATAATAAATGGGAATACCTAATTTAAGACCAGTTATTTTTCACTTTAGAAAAAAAGAGATGAACTCAAACATTCCCAGGGGCCTTTATGTAACCCATTAGTAAGCAAAGAACGCTGATCAGTGAAAGTTTAAGTAGGAAAGGAGGAAGCAACTTTGAACTAACATGAAGAATTGCATTAGATTCACTGAGAAACATATTTTTTTCAAAAGCATTTGAACCATTTTTGATGTCTAAAACCCAAGTTTCATAATAAAGAAGCATAGTGCTCTTCTAGGTTAGTCTGTTAAACTGGGTAAATTACGATGGTCTTAATGCATTTTTTTTCTTTTTCCTTGAAGTCTTGTTTCCTAAATATTGATTATAAGTTTTTTATTTTTTACTCATTTAGATAGTGTGTGACTCAGGATATCAGTAGGAACTGATTGTAGTCTCGAAAGGGTGTAGCTAGAGTTTTTAATGAGGACACTTTCACAGAAATATAGGCAGAGTTTGGGAAACTAATAAAGGAGAAGCACAATTGAACTCGTAATAGCAAGATGCTGTTACCAGCACCGGGCCTGAAGGGCCAAACGCAGTACTAAATAGGGTTATCCTAGTCAGAAGAACTGGAGCCAGAAAAGGGGCAGTTCGCAAAGAGTGGTACTTTAATATGTAATTTTCCTTCCAGAATAAACTTAGAAAGAGACAAACACTCTAGACAGTAGAGGGCAGATGATGAAGCTTGATAGGGCTGGCTTTGTTATTAGACACAGATATATATATATATATATATATATATATATATATATATATATATATATATATTAGTATCATTTAAATAACCTACTTCACAAGAGAAAATGATTTAGAATCTGGGTGTGAAGAATACCCATCTAATTCTTTGAGTAGTGAGAGATTCCTCATTTGAAATATTTTCAAATCTACTTGTATGATACAATCTATTTCTTTTATTTGAATTAAGTGCCTTGAAAATGTTAGTTGCAGGGGGGAAAAGCTGTAAAAGTGAGCTAGGCATACATTAATAATATACTGACACAGATATGTCTTATTAACTTTCTATTCAAGGTATTTTAGTGTCACATAGACAAATAATTTTCAGTCCTGAGATAATAGATTTTCAGAATAGAAACTCATTTTCTTGAGAGAAGATTTTAGAAAGAACAATCACAGTCTTTAATACATAATATTATATATCTGCCTTTGATGTCTTTAAAGTATGAGTACATTATTAAATGAGTTAAGTTGGTAGAGTGGAAATATGTAAAATAAATACAATTCAGCTTGTTTTCACTCTAACTATACTTGTTTGCCTGTGCTACAGCTTGTGTTCCTTGGCATTTTACCACCAACAGTCCAGAAAGTTTTGTTCAGAGTGGGATATAGAATATTTTTTTAAAAGGACTAAGAATGACAGTCTAATTTTTCTGGTATTTCTAGGTATCCTATTCCCTAGTTCTGAGAGTTAGCTGGAAATTGAGCACTGTATCTCAAAATGCTGCTTTAGGGAACCAAAAACAAATCTCCATATACTTTTCTCTTAGTCTTACAGGTTAAATCCAGATACATTCCATCTTAATTTCAAGTTGAAAGAAAAGAATATACAAATGAGAAGGAAGTTCTGAGGTTTCATTTTACTACTTCATATTCGTACTTCTCATTTATCTATTCAATTTGGTAATATATCAATGTAGGATTTTTCATTGATCAATGTGGGATTTTTAAAGTAATTTTAAAATGAAATGGTTCTTTACCAAAAGCTAAAAATAGTACACAACACAATTTAAATGTATAGTTATTGCTTCACTAGGTTAACAAAATATGTCAAATCTGGACTCAGCATGATATAGTGAAAATAATTGCTGGGGGCAGGATATTTTTCTGTCCTCCTGATTTAGCCTCTGGACATGTTATCTCAGGCAAGTAAATTCATTTCTTTTTACCCAAATGGGCTATGTGAATTCCAAGGTGTTTCTCAATTTTGGGTCCTCTACCAGAATTTCAGGAAGGAGTAGAGTTTCTGCTATTTTTTAATCAGAACTTGTAGATAAAAATCCTTTTGCCATTTGAAATAGTGTCAGTAATTTCCTTAACATAATTCTACACTTCCAACTCATGTATGTTTGAATGTTCTGAAAAGTTAAAAGATTAAAAATGAATTGTCACACTCTGACCACAATGTTTGGCCTTTTGGTCACTGTTTCCCACCTATATGCCAATCTCTTCTCCCATCACTTCCATTTGCACACTCATTTCCCTCCAGTATTTTCTCTTACAAAGTTTTACATACCTGAACATTATCCTGCTTGTAAAGTTTCCAACCTCACATTATGGTGGTAAAATAAATATTGAGTTCCATCTGTGATATCCATAAAACTAATGTATATGGTCCTTTTTCACCATTCTTCAAATGAGTCCAGGTCTCTCTGAACAACCACTTTGTAGCCAAAATCCACAGCTTAAACAGACTTTCTGATACTGTTTTCTGTTGGGATTTGACATCCATTTTGATTCAATTAAAATGGTTATAGAAAAATAGTGAAGATCATGGCTTCTGGACTCATATTATCTGGGCTCTTTTTTCCATCTTTCCATGAATTAGCTTTGTGACCTTCATTAAACTCCCTGTGCCTCCGTTTCCTGATCTAAAAAGTGCAAAAATAATAATATCAACTTTATAATGTAGTTTTAAAATTAAATATATTTATAACTTAATTTGCTTTGAAAAATGTCTTGCTCATAGCAAATAGTGTTAGTTTTTATAATATTTATTAACACTTTTCTTAAAATTAACCAACTAAATATAGGATTAAAATGACTGCACATTTGTGAATAACAGTGAGATTAACTGGCAATTGCTAGGTGAAGGCTACAATGTATGGTAAATAGACCATCCTTTACATCATATAAGTCCTGTTTGAAATCTAAAACTTAAGGATTTGTCATGTGATTTAAAGTGAATAAGATAAAACAGAGTCCCATTGCAATACCTTATGATTCATTTCAACCAGGTCAATTGTCAAATAAATCAGAAACATTTTTTAAATGTAACATTTTTTAAACAAAAGTAAGTTATTTTATAATCAATTTTCTAACCAAATATTAACAGGCATTTAAATGCTCTTCAGTAGCAGAAATATCTAGTTTGGATCCCAGGTCCATGATATGCAAGTCATACCTTAATCTCCAATTTCTTCATCTCTAAAATGATTATATTAATTTACTTACAGGGTTATTTTAAGCATCAAAACAAGTACTGATTTTCTGTCATTGTTACAATATGGATGATTTGCTAAATATGGGGGATGTATTATTATAATATATATTAAAGTTATATACTACTGACCACTTTTTAAATTTGGGCTTATTAATTTCAAATGATACCATTTTCATATTAAAATATTCTATTATCATTAATTAGTGCAACTTAATATTCATCTTTGATATATCACCCTAATGAAGCCACTTAACTTAAAACAACCCATTAATAAATTCAGTTAATTAAAATATATTTAACCTCCTCCAGTAAATTAAAGAACTGTATAAAATGTTTGGGAAATTACCTAAACACATTCAAAATTTAGCAGACTTCTCATTGATTAGTTAAATTTCAATTTATTTTTCCCTCCTAGTAATTTTAAAACATTTTTCTATATTTATCATTTTAAACAAGTTTATCACAGATAAATTAGTTTAAAAAAATGTTAAGCAAAATTAAGGAAAAGATTGTTCTTTATCCCATACTCTTGAGATAAACTGTTACATTTTGGGAATATTATCCTAGAAATTTTAAAAAAATATATGTATGTATAGTATTTATACAAAAAATTTTTGATGTGAAATACTATTTTGCATTTTCTTCATCATTTTACTATCATGATTATCTTACTATGACTATAATTCCACATCTCTTTTGATTTTTTTCTTGAGTTTAAATGACCTTATTCAAATAAAAGGACAAATATAAAGGAGTCATTTTATTTCTCCAAACTTATGAGAATTATAATTTTCACAATAATTTTTTGTATTTATTCAGCATCAGTTTAATTACAGTGAAATGTTAAAATACAGATAAGTTTATGGCTATATATTGAAATATAGGTAGAAAACAACTCTTGTAATCTTTTAAAATCCAAGAAAATTTAAGAGATCCAATCGACATTGTAGTAAAATAGTGTTTTATCTATTCACTCATTGGAGTAATTTAATTAAAACTCCATATTTTTATAAGCTCTAAATATCTCAATAATTTACTATTTAATGTGTGATGAAACAGACCTATTTTGAAAAAGATATTTTTTTAAAGTCACACTGGTATTGATTTAAAAGTAAGATGAGAGGTCTGTATTATTTTTGTCATGACAAGAAAGCAGTATATAAATGATCTTCTACCTCATATTAAATTATTCAACTTAAAACTTTATTCTTGCTTAAGTGACACTCAAGGTAACATAATGATAGCTTTATTTCACACTAAGTTCATCAGTCACAATATACCTGAATAATTCTTACATTTATTTGGAAATTTAAAAATCATAGCAGAATTATAGAATGGTAGAAACAACATTCAGAGCCATACAGCCTGCCTTCTCCCTCATTTTCTAGGTGAGGGAATTGAATCCCAAAGAGATTTATTTATGACCATAAACCATCTGATGCTCTAACCAGACCTAAAACCGTATTCTTTTGAATCATTTTTTTCTTCACAATAACCCATGATAGGTATTATTTTCCTATAAACAAGTAAGACACTGATTGACAGTTTCTAATTTTACATGTAGTCCAAATTACATGATTTAGGAAGAGGAAGTAGAGGAAAGAGATTTTAAAATATTAAAGTATTATAAGACCTTATTCATCTGAAAAATCTTAATACCGTAAAACAGAATTAAGGGGAATCAAAATTTGAGAATTCATATTTTTTCAAACAATGCCACTGAGAATCATTGACTATTCAACCTGGAAGGGCCTTTGAAGGTTAAAAGTTTCCACTTTTTCATTTTACTGATGATAGCATAGCTAGTTTCCAAATTAGTACTAAAATTTACAAACATGTAATTCTATTCACTACATTGTACTTCCTTCCAAATAGTATAACAGTTAATTTAGAAAATCAAATCAAGAAAAACAACCAGTAAACTCTAAATATTTTTGTTGAAGCACCTATACATGTGCAGGGGTCTTGTTAATATTCTTTTAGGAATACACAGATAACAGACTAGATCTGGTTAAAACCTTATTGTTCTGAAATATTCTGAGATAAAATTCTTCTTCATAAAATTTAACAGATACATTTTATATTTTATTTTCTATACATCCCTACCTCAACCTGATGGGGATATCATTTTTAAATCTGAAAAACCATTACTGGGATTAGTTATTTTACTGGCTTTTTCTAAACAGCTAGTGTTAGCAATTTATTAACTAAATATTAAAACAAGATAAAAGATTTCCACTGAAAATCCTGTCCTTACACTTGTTGATCATTCCTACTACTTTTAATAACTTTCTCCCTTACCCCATTCTCCTGGAACCCTCATCTTATTTTCAGCATGGAGCTATATACTTTTTTTTATCTTCCTTCCATAAAAGACATCTCTGGAGTCTATCCAAGGTCAAGGCTGTCACTTTCTTCTCTCAGTGCAGTTTGGCTTTAAAATGAAAGTGTTCTGTTTAAATTTCACCTGAAGGTTTAGCTGTTCAAAAACTAGAGGGAATCACTTCCTAAGTTTGATCAATGAGACACCAACAACATAACATAATTACCTGAGTAAAGAATGAGTAAAGAATTAATTTAAGCCTTTAGAATGAACCCCCCAATGAAAACTCATTGTATTATTTGCATAACTACAACTTAATTTTGTTATTAGAATCATTAACTTTAACATCTTCTTGACTATATATCCATAATCTGTAAACTGGGGGTCATAATTATAAATGTGGGAACTGTTCAGATATTGTAAAATACTGCAAGTTTATGTTTCTCATCACTGTTCTATGTTTTTAAACCTTTTCTCAAACTGCCACTGGCCAGGAATCAATTATTATTTTTTTTAATTGGGAAAAGAAAAACATTAATATTCTAAGAGAATTCCATATAAAATATATTCATTTCTTTTTTTAAAAAAATGGGATTTTTTTTTAAATTTAGTCAATTGAACTTTTACTTCCATAGTATTTGGTTAATATAAGTCATTTATGTAATATTCCAGTTGTTATATAATAATGTAAAATGGAGTGAAGGTGATGTTTTCACATTCCTTAAGCAATTCATCATTAGTTTTTTTATTTTTTTATTTTTTTGCTTTTCGTGTACTTTTTAAAATAGTAATCAAATTCCATAGTCTGGTCTTTATTTTGATCAGTAGGAAAACTAGTATATCAGTGAATCCAGTGAGATCAGACTGTTAAAAGAAACAAATATATCATTTATCATCAATTCATTCTTTAAATATTTGTTTTATTTAAATATTTGTAAACCTTTATTTTACAATAAGCATTCAGTAACGATAAGTAGCATACAAGGTCTTCTTTACACTGAGAAAGACCACCTAACCTAGAAGGAGAGAAGGGTGAAGTGAATATTAAGAGGAAGCTTCTTAACAGAGAGATCACACCAGATATAGACAGGGTTAGCATAATTAAAATACTTATGAAGTGGTGGTGGAGAAGCATACACGCATAGTTCTTGCATGTGGCATGTACATTTTTCATTTCTGTTTTAAAGTACTCCTGTTTTCATAGTGTGATAAAATAAACAGGATGACAACTTAGGTTTTGTTATTTCTGCAGCTAATTTTCTAATTTTGACACTTTTATGACATTTCTGGCAAGTGTAATTTTACCCTCTCTGGGAACCTGGGGAATAAGACTTCCCCAGTTCCTTCAACAATGTTTTTATCTGCAAGATATGTGTCTTCAAACACAACTAGGATTTGGATATGTAAAAGATGAAAGGAAGAATAGCAAAGCAACAGTGTATAAAGAGAGCATTACAGATTCAGTCTGGCTAGAATTAAACATAAAAAAGAAACAGTGGTGAAAGATAAATCTTCAAATATTCATCCATGCATTTACCAATTCAATAAGTACTTATTAATGGCTAGGAAGGGTCAAATTATAAGAAATTTGGTAGGTCGCACTTAAAACTTTAGAGCTTATTCAGGAGGTGATGAGAAATAATTCAAGTAAAATGAAAAAAGTTTAAATTAGGCTTTTGAAAGCCTCTGATAGGTGTGATGGATAGGAGATTGAGGAAAACAGAAAAGGCAGGAAACCACTCAAGAAATCCAGGTAATTAAAGATGAGGACTTGGAGAAGAAGAGCCAAAGGCATGGAGAGGAGGGAAAGTCAAGAGATTTGGGACAGTTAAATTGATAGATTTTGTAAGTGATTAGGTAAAAGATTTTATGTTAAAGGGTAGGAAATACCAAAATGACTCCCAGGGTTTTAGCTTGGATTCCAGGATATTTGGTGCACTTTATCAGAGTAAAGAATGTAAGAGGTAGGTGTTTTAGGGGGAAATGTGATATGTTACATTTTAAACATGCAATGTTTGAAATACCTTTGCAAGAGCTAAGTGAAGAAGTTTAATTAATAAATAGGACCTAGGATAAATCATCTGGGATAGAAATACAGATTTTTGACTGACTTTTCTATAGATGAAGGCTATGATTAAATATAACTTTTATTAAAGTTATATTCTATTAAATGTGTAAATTAAGAAGAGAAGAATGTTGAAGTTTATACTCTGAAATTTAAAAAGTAAAACAGAATAAAAGGATCTAAGGGTTATGTTGAGGAATACAAAGATGCAAAGTTGTGGCCAGAGTGGTAAGATGATGTCTTGTGAGTCCAGGATGGGAAATTCTTAGGAATTACAACGAGGTCCATATTGCCAAATGGCTCAGAGAGGCCAAGTGTGATAGCCTGTGAAAAGTATTTTTTTATTTGATTTACACTGGGAGTGTTTGATGAATTTAGAAAAAGCAGTTTCAGTAAAATGATTGCATTAAAGTCAGATTATAGAACTTGAGAAGTAAATGGGAAGTAAAAGGTAGAGAAAGTCAGTGCAATCTATTATTTCAAGAGTGTTGTCTGAGAAGAAGAGGAGCAATACAAAGCAAATAGAAGGCAACATAAAGTCAATTAACATTTTTGACAGATAATATAAACTTAACATTTCTTTTTAATGGTGTAAGAAGAGAGCTAGGAAAAAAAGAGAGGTTGAAAATAGGGTTTAAAAAAAGAAAAGCTGATAGAATAAAGCCCTAAATATTCAAAATGACATGATTTTATATATATATATATGTATATAATCTAACATTATTTTATACTATCATATACATTATATAATATATATTATATTTTACTGTAAGCATTAGCCTTGATCACCTGGAGACACTCTGTACAATGAGACTGAGGAGAGAAGATCATAGTAGTAATGGGCAGAGACCAGTTTGCCAGCAATGGGAAGTGTGTTCAGGGAAAGTGGAAAATTAAGAGACATCTTACCTGATGGACTGTGCTTTGTCTATAAAGTAGAAGAGACAATTTTCCAAGACAGATAAAAAATTTGCACAGAAGGGATCCTTAAGAAAGTAGTGAAGTTTTGAAATGGTTGCTATACAAATGAAAAAGGAGGTTGTGTAGGAACACATTGTAATTTCTGGGAAAGATGTCTTAATTCCTTCCACGAATAATTATCATCTACTTCTACCAGGCACTATGGTAAACTTTGGGGACAGAATAAAAAGCAAGGTAGATAGTCAATGTCTTTTTTTTTTCTTTTGGCCATGCTACACGGCTTGTGGGATCTCAGTTCCCCAACCAGGGATTCAACCCAGGCCACGGCAGTGAAAGCCCAGAATCCTAACCACTAGACCACCAGGGAACTCCCTGTCAATGTCTTCATAAATGCTATTTAAAAGATGTACAGCATTCTCTGGTTTGCTCCAAGAGGTCATCATAGGGGATCTTCTTCAGGAAGTGCTATTTGCTAGATATGAAGGATTTGTGCAAAATGTGAAGTTGGGGAATGAAGAGTTAAGGAGAAGGAAGAACATTTCAGGAACAGGAAATAGCCAATATACAGATCCTGAAGGGAAAAGGAAGGTGGTCATTCAAAAATCCAGAGAGGGCACCACTGAGACTGGAATGCAGATTGTCCAAAGAATGGTATGAAAGTATGTGGTAGTTAGTTGGGTTAGATCCTGCAGAACCTTAAACTTATTTTTATGATTTGAGCTAGTATCCTAAGAGTAACTGAAGAAGAAAGAAATAGAGAAGGAAGGGAGGGAGGGAGAGAGGGAAAGAGGGAAGGAAAAGGAAACCCTAACTAGTTTTAAGCAAAATAATACTATAATCAGATTTGCACTTAATATATATTTCTGGCTGTAGGGGAACAAATGGATAAGAGATAGGCAAGAGAGGACGGTGGGAGAAAGGTTAAGGAGATATTGAAACAATTCTTGTGAGAGATGATAATGGTTTAGACTAGGGTGTTAAAACTACTTACAGAAAGGTGGAATAATTTAACATGTAAATCTACAGTTTTTCTAATTCTTTGGTTCTATGGACTAAAGAACAGGATGTCACAAGCTAGCTTACCAAACTTATACAAGTTTCTAGCTTAACAAAATTAATAGATGGTGGTGCTATTCACTGAGATAGGAAACATTGGTGCTAGAAGTAGAATTCTGAACTTTTTTTTGAACATATTGAGCTTGTTGTGTATTTGATATCTCCAGGCAGAGACATAATATTGAATAGATGATTGACTATACAGATTTGGAGCTCAGAATAGTTATTGGGCATATAGAATTGGTTAAAGCCAAGCTTGGGATCATGTAGAAAGTATATAATGAACAGAAAATTCAGTCTTCAACTGAGATTGGATTCCATGAACTTATATTAGTTCAGAATTACGATGTTTTCTGATTATTTTCAGGTTTCTGAATAGGCCATGTTTTAAATGCATGTATAGCTGCTTTGTTTGAAAGAAAAGGCATTGAGATTAGACAAGTATAGTGAAAGGAAAAGATCAAGGATTCTAAGGAGTAATGGTTGTTAATAAAAAGTAAAATAATGGACTGGACAAACAGATGAATTTAATAAGAGAAGTAGAGAGAAGAAAAGAGTATAATAAATATCTCTAAAGTTAAGAGTTTGTTGGCAAATAAAGAATATTAGAATTAAAAATTCTGAGGTGGAAAACATCTAGGTGATCCAGAGGGTGGTCATATGAATGGTTTGCCCAGCTGCTATGAGGTGAGGATGAGAAAGGTTTTAAAGCAATGAAATAACGGTTAGACTAGAATTTAACATTTAATGCTAGGATATACAAGTCTGGAGCTATGAGTTTGCAAGCCATTGGTGTATAGTTGTAGATGTGTGAATGTCTCTTTCAGTTGGATATTGGAATTTCCAAGGGTCATTATAGGATTTAAGTTGGAAAAGTAAACTGTTAACTTCATAGAAAAATTGTTCAAGAAAGTTGAAAGATTTATCAGTGTGTTAGGAACAGATATGAGTGGATGGCAGCTTGAGCCAAGAAGAAAAGAAAGAATCTAAAATACTGATGGACCTTGGATTACCTATTCAATCCAGGACACTTTCTTATTAATGGCAAAGTACCTGGGATAATTAGTTATTAATCACATGAGCATGGGTACAAAGTAAGAAGATATATAAACATAAGGGGTAAATTTAATCAGCCTGTATTTGCCTGGTGAGCTGTTTCCACAACTTACACCGTTTGAATGAGCAAACGCTTGAGTCCCTAAAAATTCATGTTACTCATTGTTTCACTTCTGAATTCACATAGAAGAGTCTATTCTTTGAGCTCCCCTTACGTTGATGTCATTTTGACAGTGCACTATTAACACACTATTTTCACAGAGTAGAAAGCTGTATTCGTTTTATGCTTTCTTTAGTACAATCATTCTTCCACTGTGCCTCCTGGAGGTGACACACAAGTCACCTTGATTCAACCTCACTCACCTACTTGGAGATCATCTTCAGAGCTTCATGATCTCCAGGCTCTCTTAAGACTACACATCAGGGCTTCCCTGGTGACGCAGTGGTTGAGAGTCTGCCTGCCAATGCAGGGGACGTGGGTTCATGCCCTGGTCCGGGTAGATCCCACATGCCGCAGAGCAGCTGGGCCTGTGAGCCATGACCGTAGAGCCTGCGCGTCCAGAGTCTGTGCTCCACAATGGGAGAGGCCACAGCAGTAAGAGGCCCGCATACTGCAAAACAAAAACAAACAAACGAACAAAAAAAACTACACATCAGATTCTCCTGGGGAACTTTCTAAAATTAAATTTCTTTAACTTTATTTTTAATACTACCGTAAAGATTCTGATACATAGATTTAAGGTTGACTCATAGAAACTATGATTTTTAAAGCTCTCTGGAGCAGAAAGACTTAGAAACTACTGGTTGTTTCATATGTGGGATGTTTTAAAATTGTGTTTCAATGTTTTATTATTTTATTCTCAGAGTTTAAGTTTCCATTAAATTTTACAGTTGCCTTGTTCTTCCCTTCATCTGCTACCTACAGCAGGTTTCTAGATATTATTTGTCATCAAATTTATGATGTTATCATTTAGTATAAGAAAATTGAAATGTTATTTGAAAACAAAAGGTTTAAAGCAATATATTATTCTTTCTTTATCTCTCCTATCTCAGACCACTATAGAAAGACAATCCTTCCATTTAAAGAATGTTTGTTTAGCAAACAGCTTTAGAAGATAGAGACAGTATCTCCCTCTCGGCAGACTGCAGGTTTATTGGTCAGCTCAGTAAAGATGATGTCTCCCCCCAGGGCAAATGACAAATGTGGGGCAGCCTTCTTGCAGTCCATTACAAAAGACCAGGGATCTCTAACCTCTGCTGATAAAAGCATACTATGTGCAGCAGCATCTGTTAGTCCACTCCTCATTGTAGCCATGGCACTTGGAGTGGAAGGGAAATCAACGCAAACTGCAGTGTATGTGAGCTGCTGAATAGCAAGACATTCCTTTGTCTCTAATCCAAGGGTCTCCTGTCTTCTGTCATCATCTATGAGGCTGTGGCAGGTTAACTTGTTAGCTTGCAAGCAGGATAAAATCTGAGAACATTCACAGTTCTCGACACATCTGTAATTAAAAAGTGAGAACACTACCTTGTAGAATTGTTGTGACTATAATATTGCTGTGAGTATACTGAGATAATAAATGTAAGGTGTTTAGAATAATGCCTGTTAATATGTAATCATTTCAAAACACCTTATCTATTAATAATACTAGTATTAATAGCTGTAAAAATACCTCCACTCTCTGCATCACTCACAGATACATAGCATAAACACACTAAAACTTCATACTTAAACAATGAGTCCCTAATTTAAAACTCTTTGTCACATTAAATTAGGGACAAACACCAATAACTACTAGTATCAGTCAGGTAAAGTAAATTAGTACGTACTGTGCCAGAGTGAGGAGAAAAGCTTTCTTTGGAAGGGAGCAGCCTGTATTTTCTGCTGATTATTGCTATGCAGGAGAACTATAAGTCAAGTTGTTATCAGATTATCTGATTTTAAAAGGCAGTCCGTAATATTACAAAACAGGATTTTAATGATTAAATACACTTTCATATATATTTTGAGTTTGTGGATTCAAAATAAAATAAGTCTGTGGGCCAGATGGAGACCATACGTCCTTTGCTCTAGCAAGAATCAAACTCATAGAAAAGATCAGATTTGTTGTAACCATAGGCAGGGTTGAGGTGGAGGGAGAATAGGATGAAGACGGTCAAAAAATACAAACTTCCGGTTGTAAGATAAATGTCCTAGGGATGTAATGTATAACATGATAAATATAATTAACACTGTTATACATTATATATAAAACTTGTTAAGAGAGTAAATCTAAATTCTTATCACAAGGAAAAATTATATTTTTTTTCTATTTCTTTAATGTTATATCTGTATGAGATGGATGTTCACTAAACTTATTGTGGGTCTCATTTCATCATGTATGTAAGTCAAATTATTATGCAGTATACTTTAAACTTATATAGTGTTGTATGTCAATTATATCTCAGTAAAACTGGAAGAAAAAAAGACTGATAAGGCATATCCAAATTCTCTTATAACTGCGTTACTGAGAAAGGAAGATGGTGAATGATTGATGGAGGAGAATGATCTTGCAAAAAAAGAACAAAACAAACAAACAAAAAAAACAGAAAGTTCCTTTATATCTTTATTTTTTAATGTCAAACTAAATAACATTCCAGAAAAGTGGCATATGACTTATACATTGATATCCACATGGTACTTGCTTTATATCATGGCAAATACTGAAACCCCAGATTCACAAAGTAATGGCACCATAGGAAGGAATTTGGTACTAATATTGAAACACTGAACTATCACCAGATAGTAGTTCATGCGGTATTCAACAGATATTGCTCTGGCTCCCTGAAAAATTTAAAATGTTCCACAGTGTTCTTATGAGGTCATTGTCATGCCATGGGACGCTTCAGCTCACGGTTAGGAAACCAAACCATGACACTGTGCCAAAATCCAATGTACAGAGAGCATGGGATGCAAGATGAATGCTGTGCTTCATCGAGAGTTAAATCTTTGTCTAACATTTGCCTGGAGTTAAGTCTTCAGGTTAATTTTATCATATTCATAAAATAGGCCTAGTCTAATTCTTAACAAAATAATAATATCGAGGAAAAATTATCCTTGCTGTTGGCTATTTGTGAAGTAGCCACTTAACTTTTTTTCCTGATTCCAATTTTATTTCTTCTCTCTCATTCTCCACACAGCATTTAGAGACATCTTCATAAAATGTAAATTTAAGCAAAACCCATCAATATCTCACCATCACCCTTGGGCTGACACAAGTCGCAACTCCCTAGCTGAGCATTTTCTACCCCACAGGAATGACCTCTACTGACCAAGCCAGACCATCTTTCCTGGCCCTTGAGATACAGAAGGACTTTCAGTTTCTTGCAAAAGCCCCTCTCATGCCTAAGCTGCATACTTTCCTCTTCCAGGAACATTCTTCTTCCTCCTTCTTGCTAACTCTTAAAAAAAGGAGGAATCATTTCTTGCTCCATCTATTGTCATCCATTCCCACAGCATCACAATCAGGACACTACCTGGTGTATTCGTAGGAATAGGACTTTGGGGACAGTCATAAATGGTTTCTACTTGTAGCTTCAATACAAAAAAAGCTTTTGCTTTTAATAACTTGTGATTAATGTTTGGTTCAGTACCAAATCATGTAATCTCCAAGGAATTATTTCAATATCCAACTTTTGCAAATTTTTGAAAGCAATACTCTCTGGCCAACTAATATAAGGGGTTAACGTGGGATGTCGTCCTGTCAAAATATGTCCCCCAAAGAGGTCTATCACAAAACTCATGCATTGACACAAAAAAATTTCATCTCTGATAATGGAATTGTCAGCATGTTGGCAGGAATCAGGGGAGAGGGTCTGAGTTTAGAAGTACGTACCTCATCCCATTCCATGGGTAATTCCTTCCCACCAACATGGAAACTCTGCCTGACCTGATGAAGTTGTGGAGCAGCACTTGACCTATTTGATTCCTATTTTAGAGAGTAATGAATGAGAATAGGATGAGATTTTGGAACCATGAAGGCAGGTGTATCTTTAGTCTTGAATTTTCTTTTCCAACTAGGAATAAGCTGCCAGATGTAACAAGTGAGGATTTGCTACAGAGGTTCATGTGACCTCTACCTGGAGTCTACCTAGACCCTGTTGAAATTATGAGTGGAATATTTTGAGGACCATTCTGCTTTAGAAATTCCCTTGAATTTCCTTTAGAAATTCTTTCTACAACAGTGAGTCTTACTAATTTGAGAATATGAACAGACCGCTTGGCTCTGGTCGCCCTGTCATCGTGCTGCTGCACTCTCTATCCCCTAAATCTTTGTATCCTAGTAACAGCAGAGGGACAGGCTGAGCTTCACTACGTCCCAGATTCCAGCAATTTAATAGTTTTTATTTAAACTCTGACTATATTTAAAAGCTTAACAAAATACATATAGTACAAAGAATAGTAATAATTATACTAGTGATAAAAAGTAGTAACAAGTGAGGATATACTTGGGTAGGGAAAAGAAGGAAAGGAAGAATAAAGTGACACTGGGGGTAATGTTAATAGGCTGCTCTTTACATGTTCTAAGTTTCTACACACTGGTTAGTCATGGAACAAACACTTAAACTGAGCCTTCTAGCAGCCAAAGAAAGAAATGTAGTCATGGAGTTTGTTCTATTGCATCAGGCTGTGAAGTACGAGATTTAACTCTTATTGCCTAGTCCACACTTTTCTTTTGCCAAGCAAATGGCACTTGGAGAATATTTGGACTTTCCTGAAAGAGCAAATAAAAGATAATTTAGCAGGTTATCAACTTTGGCTGTTGATTTGAACCTCTCCAGCTTACACACTCCTAAAGAGTGTAATACTGTCTAGCCCAAGGGAATGTTTGAATTACTACAAAGAATTTTTGACTCCTCTAAGACTTTGAATTTTCAAGTCCTGTTCAATAAGTGTGGGAAAAGTAATGAGAGACCATGACGTTTTTACACCAAACTGCAAAAAAATACATTTTTATCTTAAATTTTAGGTGAATAATGTCTTGCTCTTTCTAGTGAATATACCCTGCGGATTAATCTCAGGCCAAGATAGAGCTAAGAAAAAAATGTGAGCTGTAGCTCAAGGAATCAGAAACGAATCTTGCTGACATGGCCACATGGTTTGTAACATGGGAGTCCCAGGTTCATCATATCATGAAATTCCAGCTAACCATGGCACTCTAAAACATCATGTGTAAGATAATTTTGGATTTGAGAATCAATTTTGTTTTCCCAAATTGAGGGTATTCCAAAGGGCATTATGCCAATATATAAAAATCAATATCTTTCCTAGTCAAGTTAAATCTTACTTTGTAGACTGGGAATGAAAGAGATGGGCAGCTGTTTTTCAAATTCATATCTGAAGCAAAACAAACTGGATGTTATTTTTCCATTCAGTTACATATCCATTCAGAAGAAAAACAGGACACTAAATCTTTAGTTCATTTATGCAGAACATTTGAACAGCATACATATCTGATTACAAACTGTGAAAAATTATCAATCATTATAGAATCATTCTACTATATTGTGTAATTTTGAAAAATGAACTGGAACTCTCATCATTACATTCTCTCTGTAAAAATGGAATTTTCAAACAAAAAATACTAACCTTATGTGATGCTTAATCCAATGCTTGGGTGAGGTGGAAGAAGGCAATGTGTAATCTGTGCAAACTAAAATGACAATTTCAAAAATCCTTAGTCACCCAAGAGGATTTAAAGAGCTAAATTTTAATTTGCAATCTTGATCCATAATAATTAAAAGGCAAAGAAGTTCATTTTAATGTTTTTTCTAGTTCAAGGACAATTTGGTTCTAAATTGACCCAGATGAATTTTATGTAATTTGACTAACAAGGTTATCTTTTCACAAATTTATGAGGCTTATGCTTTGAAAAGGCATTTTAATCTTTTTTTTTCAGTTTTCAATTATATGGAGTATCACCTAGCAATGTTAAATTAACAAGTATCTTCTCAAGACATAAATGCATTTGAAATGAAATGTTCTTTATTTTCCCCACATGTTGTCTTGTATATGAGAAAAAGAACAATTAGTATGGCGATACAGAGTATTTGGCAGTAAAGACTCACTGAAGATATACATGTAATAGTATTTATTGCATATTAAAGGCTAAAAGCTTGAATCCTAACAGTTTAAGAAAAGCAGACTTGGTGCCATATGATTTGTTTTCTTCCCAGTATTTGAAAAATCAAAAGGAAAATGGTGTGACTGCAGTAGACATTCACTGCAGTAATGACATTACCTGTGCACATGGATAGTAGAAAACATTTGTTTCTCTAGAACCTAATATTCAATTATCTCAGAACTTTAAAGGCAGAAAATCTGCTTTGAAAGCTTTGGTAAATTTATTTATTTATTTAGTTAGTTAGTTTTCTTATTAGTTTTTTCTCTGACATAGAAGTTCATTGTATTTTTGGAGCTCCCGACCTCTTTACTTCTGATAGGTTGTTAATTGTATTTTTAAACAGGAATATTTAAATGGTATTTTGTTAAAACTCCAAACTGTGTTTATATGACTTATTTTGATAAAGTTTAGTCTACTTTGGCATTTTCCTCATATGAAGTAGTTAACAATGCAACTATTTAATTACAAAAGACAGTGCTTCTTTTTCACAACATAAGAGCTAATTTTTTTTCAAGAGCTGTTCAGAAACTTATTTTTTTATTGTCACATGAGGATTCTGTGACAAGTTCTTAATTGGATTTTATTTATATTACTTTTGAATTTTATATTTTCTCACTTATATTTTATATTCAAGTTGTGCCCCAAGTGATGGCTTGTTGGTTGTCTTGGTAAAAATTGCTTGAGACTTGCTCCTCCTTCTAAGACTACCTGGAAAATTTCTCATTAACCTCTGCTCTATTTAATCTTTTCAACCCTTTGATTTGAATTCATGTAACAACAATAAATGAAATAAAGATGGTCACTTCAAATTGATAGTAGTATGAATTACAAAGAGAATTATCTAGAAACCACGTATGTAATATTGCCTGTTATAGAAACATGCAAGGAATTGCAGTCCTTGACAGGTCAAATAATATTAACAATATACATAAGCTGAATTATAGCAAAAATAGAGTTGATCTGATAGACATATATCAAATTATGCCCTACAAATAAGGAATTTTTTTTACATATGATTAAACCTATTTTTGAAAATTAATCTATTGAGTAGCAATCAGTAAAAGATAATGTAAAAAGAGTACTACAAATTATTTTCTCTGGCACTAATTCAGTAATCCTAGAATATAATGACAATGTCATTGACAATGTCTTATAATATAATTAAATAAATATATATCATATATAGTATGTTTGGTACTGTATAGTATCTTTATTAAACAGTGAAGTGAAATGCATATTGTAATAGAATAACAGATGGGAAAGATCCTGGGAGCCATCTTGTTCAATATGCTTGACTTAATTCCTACTCATGTCTCTTCAGCCTCTTATAGTTGTTTCACACACAGTGAATTACAATCTTTAAGAAAAGTTAATAATTGTATTATCTAAGTGAAAAGAATCCTTTTACAATTACCTTGAAATTTTCTTAATGTGTAACTAACTCATGTCACTCTATAGGTAGACATTACTTCTTAAGTTCTATCACTTTATAATAGGTCATAATTTATATCATATTGAGATGGAAGAAATAAGTAGAGGGAAATAATATATAAAACATGTTATGAAGCTATAACTTATATATTTGTGCAAACATCTACTTATATATACCTGTATTTTTTATATTTAATTACTAATTAGCACCTTGTATGAGATAACCTGTTTGAATTCTTTTCTGTGTAGCAATCTATCGTTTGAAAGGTTTCTAGATAATACATGAGTAAGAGAAAATTATGTACACATTTCCTCATTTTACTTCAAAAATTATTTTGAGTTAGAGGTTAATGACAGATAAGGAAAAATTTCTGGTGAAAGAGGAAGAAAATATAATTAAATGATAGTACAGTAATATGCTATTGTAACTCCCACTTCTTTCCCTGAAGAATAAAATCTAGCACAAGTTTTGTTAATCACAGCCCACCAAATTATCATTCTCATCAGCCTGGAGTTTGTGGGGAGAGGTGGAAAACGTAAATTTACTCTTTTATTGCCTCTGAAAATAATTTCTAAAAATCTTAACCTTCTGAATTCAGTCTCTGGCTTTCTATGATAATGTTAACACTTAGGGGACTCATTATGTTTTATTCATATTTAATGATGATTAATATGTCTTTGCTGTATAATCAAGATAAAATAACACAGTTCCCTAAAATTGTTCTTTTTTATAATAAAGAAAACAGAAATTACTAAGGATGCAATTAGGGATTTAAATAAATTTAAATGTAACAAAAGGATTTATTTTAAAACTTTCATCCATATCTTTTGAAGAGACAAAGTTGGAATGAGAATATTTAGATAGAAAAACAGGTTACAGTTTTTTTTCAGAAGAAAATTAATCCAAAAGAAAGGTACAGTAATTATTTTCTAACAGCTATATATTAAACATTAGTGCTGATTGCTTTCAGCTGACCTGCAGGCCCATTTCTGTCCCCTCAAGTTAATGTGGGTTCATACCACTCTGAACAAACTGAAGAGAAATTGTTTTGCAAACTTAGACCTAAATAAGTCTTCATTTGGAGTAACTTATAAAGAGAACAATTTTATAATAAGTAAAACACAACCTAGAAAAGATATCCTTTGTGTCCTCAGATTCTTATGATTTGATCAAATAGATATTATTCCCTGTTCCTATTCTAGATATGTTTTGCCAATGAACTACATGACATCTCAAAATTGTCTTTTGATTTCTGAAAGAAAAGTTGTAAAATATTTTTTAATTGATCATAAAATACATAGCAAACACTATTAGAGAAAGCATTTTTTTCTGTGTGTTAAATTGCAGTTGGCTTTAGGAAAAATCATTGTATGTATACCCTGGAAAACTATTTCTTACATTCATCCACTTTAATTCCTCTATGAAAATCTTTGTTATTTAATTAGCAATATATTTCTTCCTATCATAGGGTACAGTGATTACCCTAGCTTAAAATAAAGTATAAATTCATTGTGTAGACATGGCTCAAGTAGTCTCTAATATTAATTTTTGACATTATCTCATCACTTCTTATATATTTACAAAAATGTCTGTGGAAAACACCTTTATTTGGACCAAAGAGAGAATTCCATTCAGGTTAAGATGTATCTTCAAATTCTCACTTGAAATATCAGATGAATCTTAATAGGCCTAAAAGTTGAATATTCTCTCTCTGGAACTTTTTTGTGACAACTGAAAATTTAGGGGACTTTTTGAGAATGTATCAAGGTCTGAAAAACTAGGCAGTTTTCTGTATTGGCAGAAAAGCTTAAACTTTTTGCAGTATTCTATTATGTTGTCCTTTTCATCATTATAACCTTACTTTTGTCAGAAAATATACATGATGACATAGTTCTACAACTTAAGTAAAAGCTGATACCTTTACAAATACTCATAATAACCATTTTTAACTTTTTCCACAAAAATATGTGTATACACACACACATACACACACACATGTATATGTGTATACACACACACATACACACACACATGTATATGTGTATACACACACACACACACACACACATACACTTAGAGAATGCCAGAGTCTTCTCATTTTCTGAACTACAAATGGTTATGTAATAAATATAACCTAGATGTCTCATTTTTAAATAACTATAGGACTCAGCCACATACCCAGCCCTTACTTAAGAATTCAGGTTCTGTTTTTTCTTTTCGTTTTGGCTCATTTTTTACAGAAAGTATCCATAAAAGTGTGTAGACCCAAAACATAAAATGAACTTGTTGTTGTGTTATTTTTTTAGTCACATTGATGGAAAATTCATATATAGGCTGCTCTTCAGATTCCTGCATAACTGAGACTATTCTTCAAGGAAATGGAAAATTTTTGGCAAAAACCAAGAAAGTGATTCCTCTGATTGAGATCTGCAGGGTGTTGACTTTTTGTTCTTTATTTTATTCTCAGTCCCCTTTTCCTAGTTTGTGTGCAAGGAAACCAGGCTATGGCAAATAGTGTAAAAGGGAAAAAAGAAGCAAAATCTCAAAAACTCAACATGCTACATGCTTTCAAACAATATTGGCAGATATTAATTAAGAAAAATTTTCTCTTTTAAGTCTCAACATATGTTTAAAAATAGTTAGCATATCTAGGTTTATATATACTCTCCTGTGAGAGATAATATTCATCCTGTGGCCAAGTCTCTTACATCATCAGAGAAAAACCCATAACTCAAAAAGACAATTATCCTGGATGGATTTTTAGCTCTTGTCCAATACCTTTGAGAGAATTTCTTGCATTTCTGCTTTACTTCTGAAAGAAATGTAATAACTGTCTTCCAGGATTACAGTTCTTCTAATGGTCTATCTCCTGCTTTTAAATGACACTCTATCTAGAAGCTGCTAGGTTTTAGAACTACCAACTCTTCCTTAATTTCAGCCCCCACCTCAAAGTTTCATTAAGATAGAAATCTGTATTAAGGACAATTATGAAGAATTCAAGGTCTGATTTAATTCTTTCCTTCCGTTTATTGCCCGCTAAATCTTGGGTGACCAAAGGGGTAAATTCATAGGCATACCCCATATTCTATTCCTCTCTTGTCCATGCTTCTATTTTAATTGAAATTTGCCTTAATTTTCCTTACCAGCCCAAAACTCTACTTGCAGCTTGCCAGTGTAAAATTCACAGTTTGATAAACTAAATCACATTAGTATGTAAATGGGACACTGTTTACCTTAGGATCTTCTTTTTCCCAAATAGTTTAAGTGAGTTGAAGCCTTTGGGGAGCAATGCCCTTATGTCATTGCCTGGTTGACTCTATCATGTTAGATTGGCCCCTTTAACAGGTCTAAACCTTACTATATAAATTCTGACCTACTTTTCACTTAACACAGGACAGACCATGTCTCTAATTTTATCACCTCAATGCATATTCATACTCTGAAATTTATTATTTTTTACTTATCCTGGCTTAGAACATCATTAATTTGAATTTCTACTGCTGGGTTAAACGTTAGAATTTTCATAGTGAACTGTAGTTGAAATAAAGGAAAATTACATTCCTTCCAAAAGATACTTTATAGAACATTATAGAACTTAACACATCTACAGGAAAATTATCTTAGACCAGAGGTCTACTTAAATTAGGACATTATTAGTGATTGGGATCAATTATATATTGTTTTGATATTAATACATTGACTCCACAATTCTCCATGTTCCGTAATAACACAAACAAAACTTGGCTATATTAGATGCCAGCAAAAGCTTGGATCATGTTAAGCACTTCTGCAGATATTTCTGCCATCAAGCATATTTGGGATTGCTTCAGAGATCTTGCATAATTGACTACAAATTTAGGAGTCAGTATAAAAATGAATGATCCTCTATTAGTGTCAGTTTTCTTAACATTGGTCTAGAATATTAGCCTCCACTAGGAGATTAAACAAGCATCTTTATTTGGCAAAATCATTTCTTGAAAGTAATCTTTTGTTATAAGCCTATGAAAAAAATATTTCCTAGGAACTTAAAAAAAATTATTCCAGGCTCATAGTCACCTAAAGTTCAGGTTATATTTATTTTTAAGATATTTACACAAATGATTGTACTTCCTTTCAGTCTTTATCTGATAAACACTTCCTTCATTTTTATGGGCAGATTTTGGGATAATGATGGGGAATATAGTAAACTAACTTGCTTATTTGGGGAATGGCAGGTAGATGTTAGATTTTAAGTTCATAAAGTAATTTATCATCTAAATTAAAACATAAAAATAACAAATATGATTTATATTGCACAATTATTATATGACAAGATTATGTTTATTTCTCTCATTTATTTTACCTCAACCTTGCAATAACTGTGGAACTAAACACCAGGAGTAAAGAAATAAACGTATACTTATTCATAAGGACTTTAAAGACTAATAATAAAGGAGACAAGATAATTTAAACAGATAAATGCAATATAATGTGGCATGAAAGAAGTTTGAAATTATTTCGTAGCAACACAAAAGAGATAATGATTATTTTTGAAAGATATGTGTATGTCATGTAAAATAAAATAATACTGATAGTGATAATCAAATAACAATAGCTACCATTAATTGGATATTTATTATGTAGTAGTGGATATGCTGTTTTATAAGATTAGAAACAGTTTCTAAGAAGTTAAATAGTACATTCAAGGTCTTTCAACAAGAACAAGTCTGTGATTCAAATCCAGGTCTGCCTGATTCCAGAATTTCCTTGCCTTTTATTACATTGTATTTTTGTGTCTGAATTTAAAACATGTAAGAATGAGAACTAGAGCAGAACTTTGTTGTAGAAAGAAAGACATACTGAGAGTAAGGACACCTGAGGTTTTAGCCACAATTATATTGTTTGTTTGCTGTATGACTTTAGGTTAAGTCCTGCTTTTCACTGCACTTGATAAATTAGAGATAATCATACCTGTACTACTGTCTCATGGTTTTTTTTTTGTGCGAACAATAAAAACCATGGTGTAAACAATAAAGTCCTATAGAAATTAAGGTCTTCCACAACCTCAGCTACTATCACTCTCTTACAGACATATTTCATTGGCATTTTATTGGCCATTCCATGCTTTCTTATATTATGCTATTGGGTATGTCTTTTCCCTGCCTTGTCATCTGGAACATTTCTACTTACGCTTCAAAACCTCCTGAAGGTGTCAGTTTCTCTGATATACCTCTTCTGTCCTCATCTTCTGTGTGCTCACAGCATTGGGTAAAAGAGAGAATTAGAGCACTTTGCCACTGTGTTGCTGTGATTCCTCTTGGTCTACCAGATTCTGCCATTAGATTACATATTCTCAGTGATTTATTGTATCCTTAGTGATTGGAAAAAAAATAGATGCTCCATAAATTTGTGTCGATATGAAATCAGGATATTAAAATCATAAACAATAGTCCAAATATATGCATTTTTATGGTTAACTTGGTTAAGTGAGGACCTTGTCTTACAACTTGTAAACAATGAGAATATCTTGCAAGAGGAGAAAATGGCCTCTCATTGACTCTTCTCAACAGAATATTAGATTTGTAATACTCAAAACAACAAACCAGAAGAAAGAATAGAATTCTGAGTCTGCTCTGAAAAAAAGAGTGAATTAATAATAAATAAAATGATTGATCATTCATTTCTAAATATGTTAAGAAATTTTTCAATTTAATTGTCCAGTGTAGTTCACTCACTTTGCTCCTCACGTTTCACTCTTCTTTCTAAAGCATTAGTTTATTCTCTTATATATTTTTGAATAACACAGAAATATTTATACACACTATACTTCTTTCTGTTGAGTTTAAAGTGTATTCCCAGCAATGTATATCACATAGCAGAATGCAAGAATATATCCCCATGATGTAATATTATTTATAATCCAAGGTAAAATGAGGGGGAAAAAAAACCTAACACCCCTAGTAGAGAGGATATGATAATATTTCATCCATCTTTTCTGTGTGTTTATCATAAATCATTTTAGGACACACCTTTTCAATGCATAGCTGCTCTTAATTAGATCTGTATTGTCATAGGAAGTATGATTTTCTTTTTGAGTGTTGCCACCAGCAGCAAAACATCCATTTCCTTATAATTGATTTTCAAGTTTATTTAAAATGCTCCATGAGGCATAGCATATTGAAATGACTCATCATGTTTATGGGAATATCTTGAGGATAAAATTTATCTTTGAATAATATTAGCATATTAAATGTAGAATAGAAACATAGTTCTTTAAAAATGATTTTTAAATAGTTTTTACTATAGAGCTTCTAATTTTGGTTTTGTTTTTCAATTTTTAAATTACTGCTCTTTATAAGAATATGAGTAGTCAGTTTCAAAAACATCAATGGGAAAGTCTACATGAACTGAATACTAGGCTAGGCTTTAGGAATATACAAGAAAATGAAAGTTGACTTGATCTCTCAGGAGCATACCAAAGCAGTTCAGTAAATATCCATATCATCATCATATTATTGCCCAGAGGTTCAAAAAACCTGGGATACGGATCATCCTATCTATCTTACTTTAGAAAATTCTGATACCTCTGTTCTTTGAGCAAAGAACGCACAATCCATTTTGAAAAGTTAACATCTAGCTGCCAAGTTATAATCCAATGAATTTCTTTCCTAGAGATATTGAGTAGTTCACAGTTGAATTTCATTAACTTCATATAAAAGTGTGTATTTTGCATTCTATTTTCAGCAGCAGAATAACATTTTATGATGGACTTATAAATTATTGTGGAGAAGCAACCTACAGAACTACATGTGAAGAGTAAAGGGCGATGATATTATTTGAGTTAACGTAATCCCTTTGTGTAAAATTATATATTCACATACAAAGGTAGATTCATGTATTCATTTAACAAATATTTGAGTTGCCAACATTATGAACAACACACAATGAGTAAGACACTGTTAATTACTTTCAAATAGTTTCCAATCTAATAAAGAGACATGTGGCTAGCAATTACTATAAAAAAGAATTTGAAAATGTCAAGAGCCATAAGACAAAAGTGTTTGCAAAATACATGGTGGTTCAGAGAGGTGGTTCAAAAGAGGTTCAGATGTTTTTCAAAAATTGTTTCTGCAAATATATTTTCTTCATTTATCCTTCTTTTCTTATGAAAAAAGATCTTTGGAGCCAAGGTAGTGAGGCTTACAACCTGCATATTTTACTTCTTCCTATTCCTTTGTGTATCTTAAACTACCTCCTGGTACTTTCAAATCTATTAAACAGTTTGAAAACAACTGCTATAAAGGAAAGAACATGAGCTTTGAAGCCTAACGCAGATGGATTAAAATCTTTACTTTTAGGTTGTAGCTGAGTGAGCAAGTTATGTAATTTTGTTAACCATCAGTTTCTCATCTGTAAATTGGGGTAATAATGCCTTATTTACCCTGGATTAAAGTATAGAGTGCACGTGTAGTACCTAGACAACTGTTCCAGTACATTAATGGCTGCTCTTTCATAGCATGTTTTCTACTCCAGGGACATGAAGAAAGGATTGATAGAATACTTACAGCTGCAATGGGGACTGACTATGGATAGATAAGGATACAATGAATTGTGGGAGCCATGGTGAAAGACATGAGAAAAGAGCTAGAAGTTGAAATCCCCCCCAACCCCCATGCCAGCTCCACTGGAAACTAAAAGCTTTGATGTCGAGTAGAGCAAAATAAGCCTGGAGAGGATGAGTTCAGGAACATTCTTATGATAAGTCTTAAATGCCATGCCAAGAAGAGATACTTAACTTCCTAGGCAATGGAGAACTACTGAATTTTTTTGGATGGTGAAATGACATGATCATAATTGTGCTTTAAGCACATTAAAATTGTAGTTGGCCTTTGAACAAAAGAGAGTGGGGAAAGTCTAGAGGCTGAGAGGCAATTTAAGAGATGATTGTTCAAGTCAAAGAAAATGAGGCTGTGGCATCGACTGGGAACATAATGGAAAGGAGGAAGTTGATAATATGGGAATGAATTGGAAGAATTGAATAAGTTATTATCTGTGGAGAACAAAGGAAAATGAATACTTTTTTTAAAGGTAACAAGAAGCAGGAGAGAGTTTGTGTTATAAGATAATAGGATTTATTTTGGAAAAATTTTAAATAGTAATTGACATTTTTTTCTGAGCACTTTCATCTCTTTTCCTGGGCCAAGGACAATGAGATCAGGGAAAAAGTTCTTTGTATCAATTTATCAGCTCATTAATGAGTAAATAAAGGTTAAGAGGATAAGTGACTTGCCCTTGTTCCTTCAGCTAATAAAAAGATTTTAAATTTCTGACTCCTAGACCACAACTATATTCACTACTCTGGATTGCATATTAACATTCCAGGGGACATCTCAAGAGAAAATGCCCAGCATTATACTAATATTTGAGACTCCTATTTGGACATTGGAGAGACAAATTATTACATGAGTCACCAACACAGAATCTACAATCATAGGGATAACATTGCCAAGAGAACTAAGGGAGAAGCAATTTGAAGTTAAATATTTGAGGAATATGAATTTTTAGAAAGTAGGCAGAGGAAAAAGAGACAAAAGAATTCAATCTGGTTGATAAAAGGTAATTTAACATAAAGCAGATATCTGTAGGTTAAGGAAGGAGAAAACTTTAAAAAAGAAAATAAAAGTAATATAGAGAGGTTTAGTGGATAAGGGTTAGGAAATACCACTTATTTTGGGCAAGCTATTCCAAGATGTTTAAGAGGATGTTTTTATTTTACTAATGGAAGGTGAAAACAAAATTAAGGTTCTATTGTAATGGCCTGAAACCTGGAAACAGAGAATACCTGTGCTGAGTTACAGTGATAACTATTTGAATTTAGAGTTGCTCTTTGTAGTCACTGTAAGAGAGAGGACTTGAGAGGTCTTATAGAATAAAGAAAAATGTCCTTGTTGAGATCTTGGAACCCCTAACAAAAATAACCAATTTCATTTTTACTTTTTTCTGGATAAACACTTGGGTCTCTTAACATTTCTAGCCCTGAAATTCAATGTGAACTGTCTTTCAAACTGTAATATTTATGATTTACTGGCTTTTCTACAAAAGACCTTCCTATTTACTGTTTCTCAGGTCATTTGTCCATATCACATGATGTGGTAATTAAATACCAATGTCAAAGAAATTGGTTGACTGGCTTTCAGATTGAGCAAGAATTCAGTCTCTGAGTTCTTGCTTTATAAGCCCAGAAACTCAATTTTATCACATTGTTCACAGTTGATAAAACTGACTTTATGAGGTAAACACTATAAGTGTTAGATCATGTCTTCTTTGACCCTAAACCTAGCACAGTCCTACAAACAACAGGAGTTCATGAATGAACAAATGAATGAATGAATGAAGGCATAGAATGTATGCTGACCTATGACCTAATGCACAAGATAATAATTTATTTCAAAAAATCACGTGAACAAACTAATATTTTAGATTTCAGATCTTTAGAAAATACATTCAAAACTAGTGATGTGGTCAGTAAAGCAGAAGTTATGGTATTAATATAAATCTCCTCCTAGACATATTGAATGAACATTTTAGGAAAAAAATAGAGCAAAGATATACATAATTGAACTAGAAAAGTTATTAATTACCCTGAATCATAACAGAGAGCTTATTGTGGACAGTTTCTCAAATGAGAAGGGAAGGAAATTGTAATGATACATGAGACTTGTGTGTGTGTGTTGTGTGGGGGGGGAGTGGAGTCATTGATAAGAAAAGTAAACTTAAACAATTTATTAACTTAGATATTTTCTCTTTTCTATATGTGAATGAATAATTATTCATTGTTATTGGTTTTGACTAAATTTATAATTTTGGGGTGAACGTTGATTAAAGTTCACAAACCAAGTGAGCAATGTATAAACACTTTGACATTTCACAAAGAAAGCTCAAATATGCCTTTCATCTAATTTGAGATATAGAAGGGCACTTTTTTCCTGAATAAAACTGTTGGTAATTTGTCTGCCAGTTATCAAACAGGTACATAATGTTTAAAAGCAGCTGGTATTTCAAAAAGGACATCTGTGTTATGGCTAGAATAGACATTAAGCATTTAGTAAACAATGCTATAAAATATAAACTAGGCTATTAAAGGATAAAAGGTTCTTCCTTGTCTTAACAACTGTTATAATAAAATGTAGCAGACAGCAATAACTGAAAGGAAACTTTTTAATGCATTTCAGATGTGCCTTTTCTTATGTAGCTATCAAGTATATTAATAGCTTTGAAGAAATTAACATCAGTGAACTCTCTCTCTCTATATATATAAAACCTTGTAGTAAAAGCATAAGATGAAATTGCTTTAACTCTTTACTTGTAACTATAAATGATAAGAATTTGTTATCAGATAATTCATATGACAATTCAGATGTAACCAAAAGATGATATTATGATCAATTGCTAGTTTGGAGCTACACATTGATATGAAGCTTACATGCAGTTGATTTTATATTTAGAACTTAGAATTTGTAGGAACACTAACTGGGCAATTAAATTTATTCAAATATTTTGTGAACCATTTGTTCAGAGCTAATTATAATTTATATGAAAGAGATTTATTTTCCACAAAACCCCCTTAAAACCAACCCTGCCTATCTCATTATCTGCAGATTACCTCATCTCTTATTTTCCTGAAAATACTGAGGTTCCTTGACAAAAGATTTCTTTTCTTTGCATTTAAGATCATATTATATCTATCTTTTCATTTATCTCTCCTTTAAAAATAAAACCCTCCCCCCCCCCCGCAAAATCCCTCTTTCGACAATTCCTTCATTCCTTAAATCCTGCATCCAGGGGCTTCCCTGGTGGCGCAGTGGTTGAGAATCTGCCTGCTAATGCAGGGGACATGGGTTCGAGCCCTGGTCTGGGAGGATCCCACATGCCGTGGAGCAACTAGGCCCGTGAGCCACAACTACTGAGCCTGCGCGTCTGGAGCCTGTGCTCCGCAACAAGAGAGGCCACGATAGTGAGAGGCCCGCGCACCGCGATGAAGAGTGGCCCCTGCTCGCCACAACTAGAGAAACCCCTCACACAGAAACGAAGACCCAACAAAGCAAAAATAAGTTAATTAATTAATAAAACTCCTACCCACAGCATCTTCTAAAAAAAAAAAAATAAATAACTGAGCTACGATGCTGTGTCTGACTTTATAAAAAAAAAAAAAAAAAATCCTGCATCCATCTCTTCTTTTGCACTCTCACAGTGCAAACATCCTCACCTTCTACTCACCCCTCAACTCAGTGGTACATGACAGACTTAGGCACCACTCCACAAAATCAACTGTCTCATCAAAGTCATCAAGGACTCCTCTGGTCCTATATTTCATGGTACTTATCTTACAATACTTGTCAAAATTTTCTAAGTATGAACACATGTTTCAGGTTGCTCTTTCGATATAGACTAACAAGTCCTGTTGTAAGACAAAACATTTCTTGAACACTTGGTTCTGATTGTAATTTTATATATAAGACAACATTATTTCTTATTAATTGTTGGATTGATCAGTTGATGATCCAAGAAGATGTTTTTTTTTTTTTTTTCCTGGAATTTGCTGTACTAACAGTTGATGAATATATTATGTAAGTTTGGGAAGATTTGTTTTAGCTGATCTCTCAGTGACATTCTTGAATATTCTTGAGTATACTACACTTGTGTTATGTGAAAAAACAAGCAAAAAACCACTTTTTTTTCCCTCCCAACCTCTCTAGAATCTCTCTTACTCTTCCTTGTGGCCTTCTGATCCACTTCATATTTTCAAGTTTATATTCTTGTCCTTCTTCTCTTTTGACTTCTGGATGGATCACATCTAGTTTAGTAGTTTCAGTGAGAATCTCTATATGGATGACTTTTCACTTTCTCTCACCAACATAGAGCTTTCTGTTGAGCTCCAGCTTAGTATGTTAATTTGTCCAATAGAAATCTACACTATTTTATAGAGAGATAATATGTCACACTCAGTATGTCCTAAATCAAAGTCTTTTATCCTGCCCCACACTTGCTCTACCTCCTATATCATCTCTCCTCGCTTAGAGGCTCTGAGTTCAGGTTTTTAATCTGCAAAACAAGGACAATAAAACCTACCTCACACAAATGTTTTAAAAGAGAAAATATATGTAGTGTATTTTTCAAAGTGTTTGGCAGATGTTAAGTACTCAAATTGTTGAAATCTTGTTATCATTATTATTAATTGCAGGGGCTATATCTTGTGTTTATTACTGGGCCAAACATGTTACTTGATTCAGGGAAGGTTCTCTGTAAATATTGTAAGAGTGAATAACAGTAAATAAATGAATCAATATTCATCTGAGGAGAAACAAAAACCACAAGCTATTTTTTTTCCTATCATTAAATCCAAGATCTCTTCTCCTGATGGAGTCCCATTAAAGTTTGTTTCTGACACCGATCTCTTAGTCATCCCCTTTACAGCTCACATCTTCCAGTGGTCCATAATAACAAGCTCCTTTGGTTTTATCCTTAAATTATCTTTTGTTTTCTCCCATTCCAAAATGTCCTAAGTCAACCAGTCTTCCTAGCTACCATTCTGTATTTTCCATGCCCTTGAAAACCCTTCATACATTCAGTCTGTATCCACTGAAAATTTGTCACCCACTCATTTTAACCTCCTTGTAATCAAATTTGCATCATTATTTCTCATACCCTGTGGAATCTCTACAGAATCCACTGGTCTTTTTATAGTTAATATCCTTGACCATTCAATATTATCTGGTAAGTTTTGACAAGCACTTTTATTTTGTACCATTCTTCTGCATAGGGTTCTAAGCATCTTCCTGAGTTTCTTACTAAGGTTCCATCACTATATTAACACCTCTTCTTACTCCCTCTTGCTAAATCCCTTCCACTTCCCTCTCTACTATCTCTCCTCTAGTTTCAACATCATGACAATGAGAAGTCCTTTTCGTTGCTTTAAATCTCTCTCCAAAGTTTACATTCAGTTGCCACATCTCTGGTTAAACAATCTCCAGAATGCCAAGCATAGCCAAAATTGATGTCATATTATTCCTCTATCAGTTAGATCCAACTTATAAATTCCTTTTCTTGTTTTATGATCATGGGACAGTTACTGTAATATGTCTATATCCTTACCTGTAAAATGGGAATAGAATAGTACCTATCTCATAAACTACTGTAAGGATTAAAGGAGTCACTGCATGTGATGTGCATGGAGCAGTTTTGAACGTATTAGAGAAGGCACTATATGCATGTTAGTTATTTTTAACAATCACCTTTTGCTTTTTTTCCCACTGGTTCAAATATGTAATACTCAGTTCTCCCTAACCTCAATCTTCACCATTCTATTCTCTTTGCTAACGTCCTAGTTCTTGTTCTTCTATTCTCCATTTCTTTACTATTTTTATTATTTATGTTCTTAACTTATCTCTATGCTATTAGCTACTACCCTTTTCTACAAGAACTGTCTAGCTTATCCTTTCAAGTTCCCTATATATTTAATAGACAGGTTTTAAGTTGATGAGAGTTGTTTTCTTTCAATAACATCGCCTATACATTTTTGGTACAATTAACTATTTGTTGCTTTCCATTTTCTCTGCCAAGTAGTTAATTTAATGGTTTAACTTCAGCTCCCCACACCCACCCTTGCTACTTTTGTTAAGCACAAACGTGTAACCATAATGACAGCACAAAACATGAAAACATAAGTAGAAAGGTTGGTAATATTTATTACAGGCTATGTTTATTGCAGCCCATATTAAGCATTGACTGTCATGAGTGTGTAATAGGAAAATTTAATCGTGGTTTTTCTCCATGTGCAATTTAACACTTTAGAGGTGACAGCAATGCCTTTTAGACAGAAAGAGAGAGAGCGCACACTATAATGAGAGAAAAGTGGAAATATGATTAGGGACACCTTTTCTTGGGAAAAACAAAGTTACCAAAAATGTATCAAATAAAGCATTAAGAGAGATGGAATTTCTGTACTTTGATTCTGTAAAAAGACATCCATAACATATAAGCACACCTCAAGAGGCTAGATTTTAAATGAACAATAAATTATTGTGAAGTTTTTAGAAATGTATTTTATTTATTTATTTTTAAGATTTTAAAAAATTACATCTTTTTTGGAATACCTTTAGCCAGAAACTAAAGTAAAATATACCATATTCCAAAAACACACTTCCTGAGACTACTAGAAAGTAATAACTTAGGGCTAAGATTTTTTATTAGGTTGTAGACTTTTTTCCTCTTGTGAATAAAAAGTTCGTTTTAGGAAAAAATAAACCCTACGTTGTTTGCTCAACTTCTTAACATGTATTAAATCCACTGAGTGAGGTCTTTTAGTCACCAGAGACTTCTGGAAAATTAAGACAAGCAAGTGAGCCTGGAACTCTGAGAAAAAGGAGCTTCAGTTGCCTCTTAGAAGTTATCGGAGAAATTCCATGCCCAAGAAGATATAGGGTATCTTCTTTTGCTTGTCTCTGAAGCTCTTGCTGACCCAATGACAGTTAGTCTTCTGACTCAGAATCTACCTAAACCTGGCTTCTTTGGACCTTGCCCTCTGAACTAATTAATACTCATGTGAGCTATCTCCCTTGAAACTTGTTCTACTTGGCCATAGCCTGATTTCAATTATAGTTGTTCCCCCTCCTCCCCAGCATATCCATGGCCTGGTTCTCCAAACCGTGTTTTCAATAATAAATTTCTCACAATTCTAAATTCTGTGACTTCTTTCTGATTTGGAGTAAGAAAGTAGACCAACACGAGTAAGCGCTTTTTCATATTTTAAGTTAATTAACATAATTTAATTGGTGCCTACCTCCTGCCCCCCACCCCTGCCTAGTTTCATGAAGTAGATGTTACTCTCTTCATTTACACTTGAGGGAACCTGAACACAGCATTGTTAAGCAATTTACCTAAGAGCTTGCAGTTAGTAAATTGCCTAGGTGACATTCGATCCATGCCTATATGAGATTTCTATCATACTTTCCTTCCTCTGGTGACAGATGTTTGGAAATTAGTATTAGAATAAACATTTAGAAGGAAAATCTGGAAGGTAGAACAGCAACATGGAAATTGTTCTTTGCTCTCTTCCGTAAATGTCAGTGCTTCCCTGTTAGTCTCTTTCTATCACTGTTTGAAGATAATGTAAGTGTGCATGTATGTGAAGCAAATGTACTTATTATTTCCATAGGAAGTCATTATTGGGACGGGGGATGATAGCTAATAAGCTTCTGGTGTCCTTCTTGGTGATTTAAATTGATTGGCTAATTTGTTCTACCAATTTTCCTGGAACTTGAAGATAATTATATTGGTCTTTAATCTCGAGAATCACACCTTTCCTTTTTCCTTTATAAAGGCAGATATTCCAATGGCTCCTTTCTAGTTTCCAGGAATTCTTAGTTATTGAAAACAGTTGATGAATGCACTCAAATCCAGTTCTCAACTACCCTGGAATATATCACCATGTGCTAATAAATTGGACTACATAAGCAGGTTTTCCTTGAAACTGCCCTTCCCACTTTGTTTCAATAGAAATTTTCTTTGTTGTACCTTTCCATCTATCAGAAATGAAATGTTTTTTGGACTTCTTTTCTTGTAACAGGAATTATTCTCTCCATATTACAAAGATTTTTTTTTTCAGGCCAAGACATTTTCTTGTATTTTCTCAAAAATAAGTTAATTAATAACTTAATAAATTAAAACTTACTTTACTGTGCTTGGCACTGTTAAGTCTATTAAATTCTTTCAGTAACTCTATACAGTAAATACTATTTTGTCCTCATTTTACACTTAAGGAGTCTCAGGAGCAGAGAAGCTCATATTTGTCCTAAATCACAGCTTGAAAGTGACAAAGTCAGATTCCAACTCAGAAAGTTTGAGGCTAGAACCCACAGTCTCAACCATTATAATTTTCTTCCCAGCCTCATTTCCTTGCTCAAAGTTCAACTTAATGCAAAGAATGTAATTCAGTTCAGTAAATACTTATCAAGACTGTTTATATTAAACATTTTTAAATCCAGTTTAATATAATAGTATTCTATGTTTTGTATACCTAGTTAACCTAGATTATGTAGTTTTTCTTTCCTCCTTTAGCTTTACTGTACACACCCTGATTAATATTTTGTTTATATCTGGTCTTTATAAGCATATTTTTCTCAAATTTAGTAGCATTTTCAATTGATCATTTATTTTTTATATATGTAACATCTATGCCATTTACATAAATTAAGCATCAAGGTCCTTAGTAGTTGATAATTTATTGTGTTATTTTTCTTATCCTTCATAGACCTTCTGCCTCTATTAAGCAAACTTACATAGATAATTGGTTCTGGGCTATAAGAGATTTGGCCCTCTAGGGAATTTGTGGCAATGTCTGGGGAGATTTTTTTATTATAACCACTTGGGGAATACAGGTATATATTGGGTAGAGGCCAGGGATGCTGCCAACCATTCTATGATGCACAGAATATCACTCCACAACAAAAAAAAATAGCCACCTCAATAAATGTCAGTCAGGGGCTTCCCTGATGGCGCAGTGGTTGAGAGTCCACCTGCCGATGCAGGAGACATGGGTTCGTGCCCCAGTCCAGGAAGATCCCACATGTCGCAGAACGGCTAAGCCCATGAGCCATGGCCGCTGAGCCTGTGCGTCTGGAGCCTGTGCTCCGCAACGGGAGAGGCCACAGCAGTGAGAGGCCAGCGTACCGCAAAAAAAGGAAAAAAAAAAGTCAGTTGTAAAAAAATAAATAAAAAATAATAAATAAATAAATAAATAAATAAATAAATAAATGCCAGTCATGCCAAGACTGAAAAATCCTGAGTCGTAGACTATCCCTGGGGCCTTATACATTAGCATAAAATCTAGGAATGGGCTGTTTTTTGTTTTTGTTTTTTTCTCTTAGGCAAATGTCAGTGGTTTGATTGACTTTATTTATACCCTACTCCAAAATACCCACCCCCCAAATCCTCTCACCATTTCTACTGTTTACCTGTATTTTAATTAGAAGCCAATATGTTAGGTTTTCTTCCTTTAAACCATAAATATGTTGATGATAGCAGTGACTGACACAATATCTGTGAAATTTTCAACCAAAAATTTGCTTAACTCAGTGCTTTTACTATGCTATTGATGTTATTTGCTAAAGTACATATCCAGACTTCATTCATTTATCAAAATTTCAGCATCTTATAATGCAAGCAAACATTTGTCTAGTATCTTAATTTCCAATCCCTTTAGATATAGTCTTCTGTCATCAAGAACAAGTTTCTGGCTGCTATGAAATTGAGTTTGCTTTTTTCAAATAGTTTGAACACAATTTTCCTTTAGTAAAATAAACATGGCTCTGTTATTTCTTAATGTCTTCCTTAACAAGTATAAGGTTAGACTACATCTCACAAACTCCCATTGGGCAGCACTTAAGAAGCGAGTAATATTTCTGTCTGACTAAGTCAAGTAATCCCAAATGTAAGTAATTTACAGGAAGGCATCAGGGACTGTTACAATAGACATATTGCAATATGTCACTGGAAATCAGCATCTCCCCACATGTTTGGTCAACAGCCAGATGGAAGCTTTTATCACACTTATTTAATCTGAAATACACATGGTAATTACACTGGACCTTTGATTCAAGGCCTTATTAGTGTCTCAAGAGAAGTCAGGAAATGAGTTTGTCAGTTGCAAACTGATGTAGTCCTGACCCGGGTAGAATTTACATCTATCACTGCCTAGACTAGAGTATTGCTACAAATCACATTGTACCTCAAGGAAGTAAGATAAGTAAGAGCTTTGTTAACCTATGTAAGATGAGAAATCAGCTCCTGATTAGTCCAGAATATCACTTACTTACCTGTTCACTTATGTTACTCCGATTGGTCTCCCTCCAATGAGTGGTGAGTGAATAAAATGCAATATAAATTATATGGCCAATGTCTCACCAAAAAAAATTACACAAAGCACAAACAAAGGCACATTGAAGCAAAATACTCCCACATTTCTACTCCCACACCCAGGATCCTGAATATCTGGAACACTGAAACTTAGTGGATGTAAATATATATGAGGTTTTCTCTGTATTGGTGATAGAAAAAGAAGATATCCCAAAACACACTTCTCAGAATTTTCTAGCTAGGAAAATGCTAGATAGAAAAACTTTAATATTGAATGAGTTAATCCTGACTATTCTAATTCAGTATTTTTACTTAGCACTAAAGCATGAATAAACAAAGCTGAACCATGTTACTATGTACAAAAAAACACTGAATTAATATACCTGTTAAAAGTAGATGGAGGTTACATCTAGAGGATGGCGTTACTGGAAGACCAAATTAATACTACATTTTTCTTTATATTTTGAAATTTGTATTATGATTATGTTATTTTATTTTGAAAGTCAGAAAAAGGAATTTTTAAAAAGAATTCACACATACACACACACACACATACACACACACAGCCTTCCAAAGTCTTCACAGAAAATATGACATTTTCTAACATATTTTTTATGTTTTTCAGGGAAAATGTAATTAAGACTTTGAAATTCATAAAGCAGATGATTACTAAAAAATAGGTTTCTATTAATGTAGGATGATATAACTAATGAGAAATAGTTAATTAAATCATATGCACATTCTGAAATGACTTCAAAAATTTTACTGCTTGATCAAAACTATTAATGGCTATTACTGTTGTCCTAATAAACTTGCATAGAATTTTTTAAATTCTAATTAAAATGCTAATTAGAAAACATAAAATCATCCTGTCAATAATTTATCTTTTTTTTTTCACTTTCAGCCAACACAATATACACCACAGCTATTTTGTGACTCTCTCACATCTTAATTGAGAATGTCTAAGTTTGGTGATTTCTTTCTATTGAAATCACTACTATCATCTCAAATTAGGGTAGATTTTGAAAAGTATCAATTATATAAACAAAAATAACACATATTGACTATCTACTCTGCTGGGCACCATGCTAAGAACTTCCCAGTCAAATTCCATTTCACCTTCATGACAATTCTATAAGACAGGTGATCAATAAAGATAACATTTTACAGAATAGTAAACCAAGGTTCAGTGAGTGTAAAGTAAATTGTTCAGGGTCATTCAATCCATACTTGATAGAGTCCAGTTTGAGCCTTTCTGATTATAAGAGAAGATTTAATTGAAACTATGACTTAGTGTCACCTTTTTATTATATCTTTGCTAAAGAACTGTTTTAAGACTAATTTTGGTTTTTTTTTTTCCTCTTTCATACTTACAACAACAGAGAATCTTACAGGTAATATATACTTGAAATTATTTTCATATGTAAAGTTAAAAAACAAACACTGATGAGTCAGTGAACAAAATGGAGAAGTGGATATTAACATTTCTGGTGCTGAGATGTATGTAGCCTTACAAGATGACCTTGAGAAAATAACCTAGTTATTTGCTATTTTCTTGATGTGTTATCTTGTAAGGCAGTTTGAACTCTTGGTGAATGACAGATTCTACTAAAGAATGCAGAAAAAGTGATATTATATGGAGGTAAAGAAAGGAGGAAAAAGGGAATGAAACAACACTCCATTTATTATAGAAACAGAAACAATTATGCTAAATTTGGAAGAATGATGATGACTACATTAGGTTTCTAGTCACATTAGAATATGACTTATCTTAGGTTATATATTAAA
Source organism: Hyperoodon ampullatus (assembly GCF_949752795.1). Lineage (NCBI taxonomy): Eukaryota > Metazoa > Chordata > Mammalia > Artiodactyla > Ziphiidae > Hyperoodon > Hyperoodon ampullatus. The sequence continues at coordinate 107,654,144 of NC_136918.1, read as the reverse complement.
TGATATTTATGAGGGACTTAATCTCTTCCTTTAAATTGCATGTGTATTGCTTAAGTAGAGGAAAGATGTAAGTCTCTGTCATTAAAATTCTAAGACATTCTTAGGTATAAAGCACCACTTTGAAAACATTTTAGAAACCTACTCTTATGACCGTAAGACATAATTTAGAATATAGAGTACAGATATTTTAATGTTGCCATTTAAATTTTTCATCAGTTTCATTTAAATGACCTTAATGAATGCATCTCAGAGTTGTCAGTTAGGTCTTTTCATTTGTATGCTTGGACTACAAAGTGCTGTGTAATAATTGTTAAAATGAATAATTACATTTTATGCATAACAGGAATTTAGGCCCAGTGCTTTTTAACAATGATGTAGGACAAAATTTTACATATAATCATACTTCATATTAACTTGTAAGGGCATAATTATTTTATAGGCATATCTACTACTCATTAATATTTAAGTCAATTTTCTCTAAAGTATTTGTTACAGGTTTAGTTAGTTGCATTTTGCATACTTATTTCTTAAAAAGAATCACAGTCCATTAGTTCATAAAATATGCAAATGTCATGTATGCTTAAACTGAAAGCATTATCATAACTTAAGCATGCTATGTTTTGTACAAACTTTCTTTTCATTCATTTTGGGAACAATGGAGCTTATTTCATACTCACAAACATGAAAACAACTATTTCTGTCATTATATCAGTGTCCAGATCTGCAGGCTAACAATCTGATTTTCAAATTATTAATGATGGTGAGGATATAGCAACTCCTGACAGGTATTAAATATATAAATTATGTACAATGGAACCAGTTCTCTAAGAGTTAACTACACTGAGGTTTTACAGTAATATTTTTCTTAGAATTCGTGTTAGAAGAAATTACTAAATTTGGTATAGCCTTCTTGCAAAGTTCTTCCTATATTTGGGTAAGTAAATCTACTCAGTAGATCTAAGAATAATAAGTGACATTCTGAATTGCTTTCTATAATATAGCATTTGAGACATCTGAGTGCATTTTTTACTATAACTCACTAATTAAGTTAAGAGACTGAATTTTTCTTCTAAGTCAATAATTTAAACTCTAAACACATTTCTCTACACTACCTTTTGGGTCTAAGTAGATCTATTTGTGGTCTTGCCAAATCTAGCCACCATTTACAACTTTGGTCATTTTGGAAAATAAATTCTGTATTAGGGGGTGAGGAGGAAACTCAATGATGCTTGGTCTTTGACACTTCTCTTCCAATTTCCTCATGGAGTGATCTCAGAAGAGAATACAACACAGAGTGAAGAATCTAGAGAAAGGAATCCCTTTGAAACATGGGAAAGTTGCTCACAGAAGCATTTCTGTTTAGGCATCCATAAGTCAGGCAGCTAATTTTCAATACATATTAGTCATGATGTATCCTCTTGATAACACTTCTCTTGTGAAACTACTTTCATACCAGTCTAATTCAGCTTGCCTTAAGTTATGTTTTAAGTTTGGAGCTTGATACCTAAGTTATAATGAAAAAAGCATTTATTAAACATTTACTATAAAATCTACTAAATTTGTTATAAGACTACTAACTATGTGGTAAGATTGACTTATGGACAAAATTAGTTAATATTTATTTAATAAATTTAAAGTAATAATGATTTTAATAAATATTAATGAGGTATTGTATGTGTTATATGTGACCTTTGTATGTGTTACCTCATATGATTCACATAAAAGTTCTGTGTGACTCATACTACTATTATCCTGTGTTATATATGTTATATATGAAGCAGAGAGAGTTTTAATAACATATTGGTCACACAACTAGTGTATAAAGGACCAATAAGAGAAAAATATGAGTGGTTTACTTTCTACTTGAACAAGACTTCCTATATTAAAAAAATAAGGTAAGGGGGCTTCCCTGGTGGCACAGTGGTTGAGAGTCCGCCTGCCGATGCAGGGGACACGGGTTCGTGCTCCTGTCCGGGAGGATCCCACATGCCGTGGAGCGGCTGGGCCCGTGAGCCATGGCCGCTGAGCCTGCGCGTCCGGAGCCTGTGCTCCGCAACGGGAGAGGCCACAACAGTGAGAGGCCTGCGTACCTCAAAAAAATAAATTAATTAATTAATTTAAAAAAAGGTAAGGTTCCAGTAAGCTTAAGATCTTAATATTTAAAATATGCACAAGTCTTTCCCAATGGTATGCGATGGTCTCTTCTAAATGGTGAATATAGAGGACACGTACACCATATTTTTCTGAATATATTCATTATTGTAACTGGGGAACTGGTTCAATGACTATTCATAGTAGTTTTAAAAACTTATATGAATGCAGTCAATATAACTATTATAATTATCACCAGAATAATCAATTCAAAAACAATAACACAAGGCATTTTGACAGAATTGACTATTGATATTGATAGTACAATTGATAATACACACTTTAGAGCTGACTGGTTTAGAAGGGAAATTGTTTAGCAGCAATGTTGTTATGTTATTATGTTTCTAATGTATTGGCTCATAAAAAACATAAATATGTTTATACATGTTTAATCCTTCTTCACCATTTTAAATGTTTATTCTTCCATCCCAGTTATTCATGCATATGGATAGACATCATAAACAATTGGTACAGAATAAACTTTTTAGAATCATGTTGAGCATTATATTCCCACTGTCAAACATTTATTCTTTATATTTTCTAAGTATTTAAAAAGTAAATCTTTCATGTTAGTGTTGTTTCCTCTGGAAGCATATTTAATGTAATTATTATCAGGTCAGCTGCCTTTTTTTTTTTTCAGTTTAGTTTAAGAAGATATGTGCTTTAGTCAAGATTTTACTCTTCTGCAGAAATCATTGTGTATAATTTATTTAACCTCTAGTCTGCTTAAAAATACTTTAACTCATCCTCTTAAATTTACAGAGTACATTACCAAAATAGACATATGGAAATGTCATATACTAGTCATTTGTCTTCCTTCTTAATGGTTGCTCCCATTTATTTATTTTTTGTGTGTAGGCTGAGACCAGTGATGTGCAAAGGGTTAGGTATTGTTGACATTGATGGCAGAACAGTTCCAAGTTAGAAAGATATAGGCAACAGAATAAAGAATAGCAGCTTTTACAGATCAAATAAATATAAAAGAAATTGGACACTGTAGAATGAATTTGAGTATATTTTTTCCTGAAAAAAAAAACAACATAAAACTACAGAATACGAGGTTTTTTTAAACAGTCTCTAACCTTATAAAGCTATTATTTTCCTCACATCCTATTTACTGAGCACCTATTAGAAATGACTTATATGCACAGATTCCAATTAACTGATTTTAATATTTTAATAACTCTTTGAGGAAGGCAGATCACATATGTATACTTATTTATAGATGTAAAAACTGAAACTCTTAGGTCAAACTTATAGTTCTGAGTCTCATACTATTTCAGATCTTCTCTGATCTTAAGAGAAACTACCGTTTATTGCAGGTAAGTTACACTGTGTGTCACATGCCTGATGGATACTATAGCAGACTTTTCCAAGCAACAAATAACACCATGTATACCCCAAAACTTATGTTATTCTCACTTTGATCACTTAGATAACCTTAAAAACCATTCCTCTCCTTCACCTCCCTCATGTTCTCACACAGGTAATCTTCTGGCAAGTTCTCTCCTCTTTTGGGTATCAGTGCTAAAAGAAGTGAAGCATTTTGTGAAAGGCCCTGATCCTAATAGCTATATTACTCTGCTGGTTGAGAGTCCTCTCTGGATTCTTAAAATTCTTCAGAGCTGAAAAATTTCCTCATTTGAGGTAGTCAAGGAAATACTATCCTGGGTTCACAGAGAAGGAACGATCAATGAAGTGAAGAGATTATGCTAGAACTTACTTTATCCAAAAATATGAACACTTGTGGAGAAAGTTTCTACTTAAATTTTTGTTCTTAAGGGCAAATGAAGTATCTTATTCAAGAATATATTTTGTTTGGGCTTAGCAAATTATTAACTATTTATAAATACAAGTTACTAAAGTCAGTTGTTATGTAATTGGGACACCTATAAGTCATAACAAATGATGAGCAGATCTTGAGGGGGTAATTCTCAGAAGAGGAAATCTGTAGCTCAGTGTATAAAATTAGTGTAGGATGTAGCAACACCTCACTTCTGTACATCTGACAGTCACACTTTGCTTGATGAAACATTTTATAAATTGATTATATCTCTAAGCTAAAAAACCTTGAAACGACAAATTCAAAACGAAGCAAACAAAACAGTGACTTTATAATTATTGTCTAAATCTTTCTGAGTAGGAAGTCTATGTGTATTAATACATAGAAATGTGTGGTGGCATTTGTTGTTTATGCGCTTGGTATGCAAAGAAGTTTATGGTACAATAAATACATTTTTGAGAGGAAAAGATAAGTGTTAAGCTTGCTGGGATTTTTTCTTATTATTGAAAACCTATTGTATGATGTAGCATTAATTTAGAACCCTTGGATTTAGAGTCTGAGTACACATTGTTTATAGTAAAAATGTATGTGTAAATCACTATACGTACACAAAGTACAATATATTTTCATGTTTTCTAACCTTTAGAGATAGGTCTTACGTGTTTTTGTCAGAAACAGTAATTGTACATAAAATTAAAAGATAACAGATGACCTTTGAGTGAATATGGTGACATTTCTCTCCAGGGACTTTGCCAATGTCATATACTGTCAAAGGACAGTTTTTCTCCATAAATTATGTATAACTATTTCTAATGTTTTACCATAGTGACCCTCTTTCTGAAGCATTACTCTATTTAAAGAGGGGAAATTAGAATCTTAAGTACATAAAAATATTCTAATTTCATGTTAGAATCAAATTATCCAAAACATTAGATACAAATCTGGATGAGTCATTTTTACTTAGCACTAATTTCTAAAATATTTAGATATTAACAGTATTACTATATTTAAACAAATAATTTAATACCATGAAGGAGTAGCCATCCATTGCTCAGCAGAGCAAACTGGTATCTAAAGAACCCAGTTCTGTCTGGAATTCAGTATAAGAATTGAATATTATCCATTCACTCACTCAATTTGCTTGGTTCTAAGAACTGTGTAAAAGTGCTGTTCCAGCTATATTACAAGTGTAAGACACAACTTTCATCTTCAAGAAGACATATCTTTGGGGGAAGATAAAACTAAGGCAAGTGAATTAATTCAAGAGAAAAAATTTCTGAATGAAATCATTCATGGTTGATTGACATGGAGAGACTGCTCACTGTTATTTGGGTTTTGCATACCCAGAGAGAAGGAAGAATGTCTTACTGGTTGAAGAAACAGCACCAGCAGGGAGGTCATTTAGCATGGAGGGACATTGAATTCCTCTTCATGACAGAAGAAAAGAGAATGCAATTATGTGAAAAGATAAAACGCTAGAAAAAATTACCTCAAACAAACTCGTGTTCTCGAAATAGGAATCATCTGACACATCTTTCAAACTGATTTTCATGATTATTTTTAAAGCTTTTCAAAAATTAATCCCAAAAGTTGCTTAGGCAAGCTGTTCCAGAGTTTATCAATCTTTTTATTAGTAATAACTATGATTTTTAAGTCAACACTTTATATGTATTGAATAAAATAAGCCATTTGTAATACAGATACTAGCATAGATTACTCAATAAATTATTCTCTCATTTAATCCTCACCCATCGTCAGACTCCCACAAGATTCATTTGATTCCATCTCATGTTATGCAAATCTTCTGCTATTCATATCCCCCATCTTTCAAATATTCAGACACTTAGAATGCTTCACCATTGTTACTACATAGAGTAAAAGTCCTAAAGGAGTCCTTTTAAAAATTGAAAAAAGAAAACCTATATCTTTCTACATAGAAGTTTATACTTTCCAACTTATTTTCCCTCATATAACGAACATTTAGATAGTGCTTACATTACAGTGTCAGACATTCTTCTAAGCCCTTTATGTATGGTAGCACATTTAGTCTTTGACAAACCTGGAAAATAAGAAGTATTCACATTCTAAGGACGAGAGGGTTAAGAAACTTCCCCAAAGTCAACCTGATAGTAGTAAGTTGTTTAAGGTTTAGTATAAACAATTTGTAAGTCCAGGATTTTGTAAGCAATTTCTTCTACTTGAAAAACTTTCACTGACTTCCCTGCTTCATTTTACCACTTTCCTTCTATTTATGTACAACATAATACAACATAGTTTCACCCCAATACTGATTTTATCTAATGTTCATGACATCATTCACTGCATCTTAACCACTGTGAAACACTGGTGTGTGTGCAGAGAGAGGGCAAGTGTTTGCAATGTAACTCACTGCAGCAGCTATACAACACACAACTTAATTGCAGGTAACTCATGTAAAGGAATTGATCTGTGCAGTCTTGGGTGTTCTGTTTATATGCAGGCCATTGGCTGGGGATAAGTATGTATTATCCAGACTTCCCCAAATCTATTTTCCATTGCCTTAAATTTTCACATAATTCAAGTGAGATAATATATGAAAAAGATCATACTCTAGTTTCTGTATGTCAGTTCAGACTGTAACAAAATACCTTAGACCAAGTTACTTAAATAACAAAAATTTAGTTTTCACAGTTCTGGAGTCTGGAAGACCAAGATCAGGGTGTCAGCATGGTCAGATTCTGGTAAAAGCTCTCTTCCTGATTTGCTGACAGCTGCCTTCAGACTGTGCCCTCAAAATGGCAGACAGAGAGATTGAGAGAGAGAGAGAGAGAAGCTAGCTCTCTGGTATCTTTTCTTATAAGGGCACTAATCTCATCATGAAGGCCCCCACCATCATGACCTCATTTAAACCTAGTTTTCTCCCAAAGACCCCATATCCAAATACCATCACATTTGGGGTTAGAGCTTCAACATATGAATTTTGAGGGGGACAAAATTCAGTCCAGAGCAGTTTCTTACTGCTTTTCTTTTTCTTTTTAAAAAAGAAAATCCTATTTCTGAAGTCTTAAATATCCTATATTAGTACATTCCCAGCAAAGAGATAGGAAATTAAATAGAATTGCTAAATATCACTTGATTGTGATGCAGAATAACTTTTAGGAAAACTAAACTTGAAAAACTATCTATGCTCTCTAAAGGTGATAATCCCAGTTTTACACTTATTTTTGTGAGTTTAATTTCATAATTTTTGAAACATTGCTACACTGAAATTTCTCCACGAGTTTTAAATCACTTCTAAAAAATATATAGGTATTAATATAAATTCCAAAATGAATGCAGACTATCAATATAAGTGGCTTTATTGTTTAAGTGTCTGTTATCATACACTCCAGTATTATATTTTGTTTAAATCTATTCTACTCTACTCTTGATTATTTGTCTTGACATTCCATGACTCTGATGGTTGTTACTAGGGAACTACACTTGGTGTCTTTTGCATAAGAAGCACTTGCTTCTCTTCAGTAATTCACCTTTTTCTATTCATTCCAGCTTTTCCAACTCTTCTATATTTCAATATTAAAATTAATTCTACTCCTGAACTCTGCTATTTAAATTGTTTTGTAGATAGTTTTTATTAGATTTTAGTAAAAAAAAAAAAAAAGTAAAAATTTTTTAACCTCAGAAATAGGCGAATTAACACGTTTATTATAGTGCATGTCCTTAGCGATTTATCATTTTAAAAAATTATAATTAATAACCCAAATTTGGCTTTGAAAACATATTTATTTTAATATTTAAGGTCCATCATTTTCTTTTAAAAATGGTCACAGAAACTAATTTTAAAATATTTACATAAAATGATTTTCATTCCAGTTCTTACCAAAAATTTTTTTTTTTTTTTTTTTTTTTTTTTGCGGTACACAGGCCTCTCACTGTTGGGGCCTCTCCCATTGCGGAGCACAGGCTCCAGACGCACAGGCCCAGCAGCCATGGTTCACGGGCCCAGCCACTCCACGGCATGCAGGATCCTCCCAGACTGGGGCACGAACCCGTGTCTCCTGCATCGGCAGGCAGACTCTCAACCACTGTGCCACCAGGGAAGCCCCCAAACATTTTATTAAAATGAGAAATCATATATAATAAAATACTTATTGTAAAATAATTTTAAACTTGGATTAAAAACTGTGCAGTGTTTTTGATTTCTCCCTGCTTTGACCCTAGAAAGTTAGATATTCTTTCTTTAGAGTTTTCACTTCTCATTTATGGGGACAAAACATGATAGACTAGACACTTGATGGTAGAAATCCCCAGTGATGATTTCAGAGATAGAATTATATAATTTAGTACTTCTCCATGTTAAGATTTTTAAATAGAACTATACTTTAAGGTTATTTTCTACTCTTCTAAATATCAGAAATTAATAATCCTAAATATTTTTATGTAACATGATTTTCTCTTCAGAGTCCTTTATTGAAAGTCCAGTAACCCTAACTGAAAGATGTTATGCTCAGAAAGCCTTTTTTTGTTTGTTTCTTTGTTTTTTCTTGGCTGCACTGCACGGTTTGTGGGATCTTAGTTCCCCAACCAGGGATTGAATCCTGCAGTGGAAGTGTGGAGTCCTAACCACTGGACTGCCAGGGAATTCCCCCTCAGAAAGCTTTAATTCCACAATATTCATGTTTTATGCATTGTCAAGTAGAAAAGATTTCTAATATATTGCCAAATCTATTGGAATTTACTCACTCCCATGTTAACAGGCTAACTCCAGCAAGTCTTAGGGTAATGCCTGATGATGAATAATGGGCTTTAAAGACACATGATGTATTTATCTGAACGATAATGCAGACTCAGCCATATGTAAAGAAACTTCGGAAGGCTGAACTTCCTTTTTTTTTTTTTTTTAGCTTCTTTTTTTTTTAACATCTTTATTGGAGTATAATTGCTTTACAATGATGTGTTAGTTTCTGCTTTATAACAAAGTGAATAAGCTATACATATACATATATCCCCATATCTCTTCCCTCTTGCGTCTCCCTCCTTCCCACCCTCCCTATCCCACCCCTCTAGGTGGTCACAAAACACTGAGCTGATCTCCCTGTGCTATGCGGCTGCTTCCCACTAGCTCTCGGTTTTACATTTGTTAGTGTATATATGTCCATGCCACTCTCTCACTTTGTCCCAGCTTACCCTTCCCCCTCCCTGTGAAAAACAAATACCATATGCTAATATATATGGAATGCACTTCATCTTTTTATTGCTATGACAGTAGGAAAGGGATGAGAGAAAGGGTGTATGAGTGATTCCCACTGGGACTTAGCCACTTAAATTATGTATAATATTATCTCTTCATTGTTCAAGTGATCCTTATCTGATCCTCAATCTCAGTCACTTGTTTTAGATGTTAAGAATAGAAATTAATTAAGGACAGATTTTAGATCTAAAAGTTATGGGGGAAAAATAAAATGCATAACCAAAAATATTAGTTTAAAAAAAATACATTTACAAGTAGACATGCAAAGGAGCATCTTCTATAACCATATTATCTTTGAAATCTTAAAAATCCTAGTACTATATGTTGTCTTATTTTTTTTGATGAGATGAAGCCTAAAGGTTTAAATCTTTCCTTTATAAATTATGAAAGTATATGCGGAACATTCATGACTAGGGTCAAATAAATATAAATGTTAAGGATTGCTTTCTCTGAAAGTAGTATTTATATATATAAATGCATTTGAAACCAGTAAAAATATATTCATTAATGAACATGATACATTTAATTTATCTAAAACAAATTCTAACAGATCAATTTGTCTTTGTATAAATTGTACAAAAAAGGGGGATGGACTGCCTATTATCTGAGACTCTACTATGAAAGTGAAGATTTTAGGCAAAGTATACAAAATCAATGAAATCTTTCACCAAGAGTGATCTACATCTCAAGTGTCTTTCTCCAATCCATCCACTATGTACAGATATCCTATGATTCATATATCAGTTACAAAAATAGTTTCTGTAGCTGCATTGGTCTGCAGTATTACAACTGAGCAGGAATGAACACCAGCCTCAGAAAAGAGAATCTGTCTCCAAAACATCTCAACATTAAGAACGAAAATAAGAAAAGAAAATGTAAGGATGTATAAATATAATTTTAAAATTCAATTTGAATCCAATGAAAAAAATTGCAATAAAAGAAGAGAAATAATATATGCTCACCAAGAAAAACCATTTTTTTCAGACATTTAAATGGAATTATTATACTAAAAGGAAAATATTATCAAACTATCACTTTTTATTGTCAATCATATAAAACTGTTTAGAATATCTACTAAGTAAGAACAGAGTGGGATTAAACAGAGAGTGTAGTTAAACCAAAGTTACAATCAGTAACAAAACCCTTTAAGAAGAAATAAAAAGGAAAATCTATGATAGAAAATCAAATCATCTAAATGGATGATAAACTTGGGAAATATAACTAAAACAAAATGTAATTTAGTAAAATGATTATAAAAATAGGAAAGAAAGAATGACATATATGCAACATGAAATATGGAGTTGCTACCAGTGCATAATTGGATTTTTCAAGAAAGAAAATGGAAAGAACAGTTGTTAATCAAAAGTAGAGTAGAAAAAAAGAATTCTTAAGCCAAAAAACAAACAAACTTAATCTGAATTTAATAAAAAAGTAGGTTTGCAAATGAAGTCAAATTCTGACTAGAGACAAACTACAAAATACATTCTGCTAAAATATCAAAATATAGTGGAGGAAAACAACAAATATTCTGATAGGAATCATGCAGAAAATGCAGGCCATTTAGAAAATTGAATGATTTCAGATTTATCTTGGAGTAGAAGGAGGCAAAACAAATGCCAATGATTTCAGATTTATTTGGTAGGAAAGGGAGGCAAAACAAATTGTCAGAACACTGACAAATTGTCTTGTATTATTATTAATTCAAAAAGATAAAAACCCGGAATTCTTTAGCCAGTTGAGTGTTTATTCACAATAAAATAATACTCAGATATTAAAGGTTCAAGGATGTTGTTATCATGAAATTTTCTTTTGACAAGATGTGTGCTTCATATGATCAAGGGGTGATGATACGAATATCTTTACTATCTAATTTTAGATAAGGAGAAGCTGTAAAAGGAAGTCTAGATATTGAGATGAGTAAAGAGACCAAACAGTGTCAAAAGGAGGATGGTGGCTAGTCCATTTAAATTTTTGATGCATTTCTGAGATCATCAGAATCAGGACAAAATTGTCATTATTATTCACAAAACACTAACTAGAGCAGTAGAAAAAAGAAAATATAAAACTAAGGAAGTTTGACAGTCAGGAAATAAAAATGAAAAATATGATCTTGACAAGTACTAGATATAATGCTTTATAAAACAGAGTGAAAAATATGAATGGAATAAAGAAAAAGGAGTCAAAGTTTAATAAAAAGTAAAAATATTAAAATGTTTCAAAATATTAAATATTAAAAATATTATTTTAATGGGAAATAGCATTAATGAAAATATGTAGGTCCTATATCAGAAAACTACACAATTTACTAAAAGACACTAAAGATTTAAATAATTGAAGTGTTATACCATTATCCTGGAAAATGCACTATATAAAAGAAAGCTATCTGTAAATTACTACAATTCCAATAAGCAATCTGTTGTATTTTTGTTTCTTGCAAAAATATTCTGAACCTGATCTAAGACTTCTCTGCCAATGCAGTAAAATGATCTTTAAAACTAAAATATTAGCCTAGGATTGCATATATAGACCCCTCACATGGAATAGACTAAAATATGCAGAAGCACATAAAATGGGTGGACATTTAATTTATGGTAAGTGACAAAAATATTGATGAAAGAATCTATGTGGGAGACAATGGGTGGCCATTTAATTTATGGTAAGTGACAAAAATATTGATGAAAGAATCTATGTGGGAGACAATGGTCTGTCACGTAAGAATTAGTCATATTTTATGCTTTAGCCTCAAATCATAGACCAAAATACATTCTCGATAGATTAAAATAAAATAATAAAAGTGTTAGATGACAACAGAAATCTATATGTGTATAATCTTATGATGGCAAAAGCATTTCAAATCAGGATCCACAAGTCAGACATCATAACACAAAACTTTGATAGATTTGATTACATAAAATAGTAAGACTTATCTGTGGCTGAAAAAGACCAGAAATGAAGGATATATAAAAAGAAATTGCAAAAAATGTTCATCTTTTTTTTTTTTTTTTTTTTTTTTTTGGCGGTACGCGGGCCTCTCACTGCTGTGGCCTCTCCCGTAGTGGAGCACAGGCTCCGGACGCGCAGGCTCAGCAGCCATTGCTCACGGGCCTGGCCGCTCCACGGCATGTGGGATCTTCCCAGACCGGGGCACGAACCCGTATCCCCTGCATCGGCAGGCGGACTCTCAACCACTGCGCCACCAGGGAAGCCCTGTTCATCTTTTTATGGAGAGAGCTGTTAAAGCAGAAATTTTGAAAGGAAAAATGGTCAGGCTGCATAAATAGGCATTCCAAAATTAATGCATTAATATGGGAAGTAGTATTTAGACACATTTATGTTAACATAATTTACTAACACAAAATATTTAACACTTTTCAATATTAGATTGACAGTTTTTCTTTTAATTATAGTATCTGCTGGTAATACTATATGGGAACTCCGGTGCAGCTGGTGGAGGATGAATTTGTACAGTGCAATATAATTTGGCAATGTTTATCAAAAGTATTTTTTAAATGTTTGTATCCTCTGATCCATCAATACTACTTATCAGAATTTACCTTCAGGAAATGACAGGTACAGATGTACAAGCAAGAGTGATTTTTCAGCTCCCCAAAAGAGTGTTCAGTTCTGAGAGATAATCATAAAATGGGTATAATTTATGACTATCTGTATTTGGGAACTTGAGCAGGAGGTGGAATTTGAAACTGATTCTAAATGATCTAAGCTAGGAATAGGAATAGGGAATTCAGAGGCATGGCAGATTTATTTTTTGCTCCTTTTTTTTTTGAGATTTACAGCCAATGAATTAAGGGAAAGATAAGAAATATATAATAGAAAGCTAAATTAACAATAGCTGCTGTAACAGATTTACTTTTTTTAATGCTCAGTGTTTTGAAAATAAAGCTCTTTTTTTTCCCCCTCAAGCAATTTGGTGATGCATATATTCTTAGTTTGGCAATAATTTTCTTCCAGGCGGAGAGTCAGTGACCCATGGCCTGACCTATTCTTGTGGTTCCCTTATTTTCAACTTGCAACTCCTGAGATCACTCGGGAAGGTTACATGTGGGAGGCATTTATTGGCTGGGCTTTCTTTCAGTTGTCTAGAATACAAATCACATGGTTAACATTCACCTGCCAGTGAAGCTGGTAAATGTCTAGCTCTGTTCACTGAAAGAACAGGGAACAAATTTGTTATTAGCTAGAAATCTCTGCCCCAATATAGCCTTCTGATCACCAAATATTTTTACTTTTTCTCCCATCAACCATTGCTAAACCCTGTCCAAAGAGATAATCTCAAGTCCCATCAAGCCACTGTATCCAAGACCAAGACCAAGATCCTCAAATATGCACAGATCTTTTCATCATCTCTGGATATGTTAGTCCAGGGACAAATGAACCAAAACACAAGTTTCAATGCTCTTCTCCATCCCATACACAAAACACAATGATAGAACAGATTCAGGAAAAGCACTCATTAAATAAAGGCTCTCTTTTGGAAATAGAGGAAAAATGGGAAACACTTGAGTAGACACTGATCCATAATAATTATGAAAATATGCCAGAGTGTCATGAAAAGTTCCCTCTGCCTTGGCAATAGTTATAGTTCTGTGAAGAAACTAGATTCTCTTCTGTTCATTCTTTTTTGCTTCCTACAATTCTACCTTACAGGAAGTTCAACCTTGTCAGGCATACTCTGTGGCCACATCAGAAGTGGGTGTTTGGTAATATGCCCTCTATGGGGACGACACAGCTTTTATAGGCCACTTCTTGCTTTCACTAAGTTTGGGAGGCCAGAGGTTGTTTGATGTTTCAATTGTCATACTTTTCTTTCTTTTTCTTTTCTTTTCTAACTAGGTATATGCTTCTTTGGCACAATAGCTCCATTAAAAACACAGTAGACTCCTAATCTATTTGTCAGATTCTTGTGCCTGTAACCACACTTTAACACTTTCTGAAAGTGGAATTGCCAGGCCTAATTTATTTCTTTACTTTCTCTCTCTACATCTCTCTTGTAGGCTATAAGCAGCTCCCATGAAGTTATGTACGTTTCCTATGATATAATTTCATTTTTTAAACGGTATAGTTGTATTTGTCACATTAAAAATACACACACACATATTTTCAGGTGGAGAAGAGGAGAAAGAAAAGGCATGTAACTATACAAAATCATATATGTGTATTTGTTTATCCTGTTTCTCCCTTAAAATGTAAACTCAGTGGCAACAGTAATTTATATGTCAAATGTTATATTCTCCAACATTTTGTATATTATAGGCACATAATACATATTTGTTGACTAGATGATTGGTGTAATACACATTAACAAAATTTTATTTTAATGTGCTAGTTTTCAACATAACTCATTCTAATGCAGATATGTACTCTGTGTCTAAATAACACACTAACTAGGACAATATTTTTCTCTATTTCGTAGATCCCAATGCTCTGGCTGGCCAAACTGGCCCTGATCATGCTCTTATAGGAGGGATTGTGGCTGTAGTTGTATTTGTCACTCTGTGTTCTATATTTTTGCTTGGACGGTATCTGGCAAGACATAAAGGTAGGTTATATTTAATAAAGCATTCTTACATTTGGCAAAAAAAATTCTAAAGTCTAGCTTCATCATGAAATATTATGTGAGTGTGTGCGTGTGTGTGTGTGTGTGCGCGACAGAGAGAGAGAGAGAGAGAGAGAGAGATGGGGGGTGAAAGAGAGAGATCTAACTACTAAGTTATTTCAGATAATTCTTGATTATTTTACTCAAAGTTAAAGCTGGATTGGCTATCAAAATAATACTTAGCCAGTAGCCAAAAGTCACAAAGTAAATCATTGGCTCAGAAAAAAAAAAAAATGGAAGTAAGTTTGTAATTTATCTCTAGGACTGAAATTCAACTCTAACATTAACCATTTGGTAATGTTTCTATTTGTAAGCTTATGGACACACATGTGGCCATATTAGTGAGGAAAATATGTGATTTTTCACAATGGGCTAGGTAGCAAACTATTGATATAATCTACTTTTAAATGGAGTTACCAAAATAAATGGTGACACGTTTGATGTGATCATTATCAACATCTTAACAAAGGGCCCTGATTGCTACAGCTGTATGGATCACATGGTCTGAAGCCATCATTAAAGAAATCAAAGTACTCATTACCCATTCCAGTTTGGCTGTTGCCTCTAGTTAACCTGCCCACAGCTTCATCTACAACATATACTAGAATACTGAAAGAAAGTGTGCAACTTTAGAAGGGTGAGTTGTGTGGTTTCTTACAACTCAGAATATGTTTCAACATATAAGAAATCTGGCATAAGTTTCTTCCTAAATCAATGTAGCTTTAATACTGGCTATTTTACCAGTCTGACAGAACTAACATATTTTTCTTCCAATACCCACAGGAACATATTTAACAAATGAAGCTAAAGGAGCTGAAGATGCACCAGATGCTGACACAGCCATTATCAATGCTGAGGGCAGCCAAGTCAATGCTGAAGAGAAAAAAGAATATTTCATTTAAGATGCAGGCCAAGATTCTGAATTTTACTTACCACGCTGGCTGCTGGAGAAAACTGGCCCTCATCTTTCAGAATTCATTTCTATCATCTTCTGCTACCTTTAGTAACTTCCATACCGTACTGCTATCAGTAGCCAGTGTATACCAACAATCAGCTGTCGAAAGCATCATTCTTTAATTACTGTACCATCCATAATGCAGGACATTTCTTACTGCCTAAATCCCACACCATTGCTCTTTTAACATACAGTGCTTGAATATACAGCCTTAACAATGTTAATCATTTCCTTGGATCATGATATTGAATTGTTTTTATACATTGAAAAAAAATGTATGCAGAGGTTTTTTTCCCCTCATTTTTTGTCCGCTTTAAAATCAAAGACCTTGTCAGTTTACCATTGGACAGCTTTCACGAGTAACAAGATTAGGTAAAGACCTAATGTGCTTAAGTTCAATCAGATGTTAGAGGTTTATGATGTTTTCTACATGTCTATATTCAAAGACATGTTTTGGAAGCATATGCCCTAAAAGACAAAAACTGAAAAAGACTACTGTAGTATAGATTCTGGAATGTTTGAGATTGTACTGGTAAAGCTGTATCAATTCACTATTTAAAAATTTAGTATTTGATACAGGAGCCATGTATATGGATTGCAGTCAGGATATGCTATCTTATATAATTATATAGATCTTACCTTTAGGTTATTTTAGCTTCATATACCAATAAATCGTTACAAACGTTTTACTGTTTTGGGAATCACAAAGATTTCATTCATTTCTCTAATTTGATTCTGTAATTTATTTGCTCCACAAAGACTCACCTGCCTAAACAAAATTGAAATATCCATAGGGCACAATTTTGAGACATTTTAGTATCTGTATATAGTGCATATAATAAATCCAATTAAACATTATTTGATACATATTTAACTTTTTTGGCTGTAGGTAATTCAGTCATGAGTAAGCATTTTCTAATGTCCATTATATCTCTTTAGATATTACTTAAACCAATATTATAAGTAGGTAACATGTATTAGTATTTTTGTCTGTATGTCCTAGCACTGTTCAACAACAAATTTTTCTAGTTCTTGTTAATTTTTATTTGTTATACAATGGAAGCACAATGTTATAAGGAAAGGTAATTTTAAGCTAACAACCAGTGCACAGCCTCAGGTTTTAAATTACAACCACAGTTGAATAGTAATCTAAAAATAAACTCTTAGTTTGCTAAAAATTTTCAAATATTAATTTGGCAGTTCCAGAGCTGCTTACCTATGTTGGTTTGCCAAAAAGAAGTGTTTAAGATATGTTTTCTGTATAAATGAACTAATTCTTTATATTAAATTCCTGTCTATGCATTTTGTGAGGTACAAACTTATGAAACAGTGAGTGATAGAGAATTTCTGCCATGCTTTTAACTCCAAGGTGAAAGTCTCTTTCTCTGGATTATTTCTGAAATTTTGTGTATTTAACCATTAAGAAATGCTGTATTCTTAAATATGACACAGAGTCAATCTAAAGTCATATTATTTCTCCTAGTAAAATACAATACTACTAGATTAGTGCTCATTAGATAGATTTACTATATGCTAAAGATTAAAAATCCAGTTAGATAAAAATTATTTTCCCATTGACAAGCACTGCACCTTTAAGAAGAACACACATATGACGATATGGTAGCTATAATTGTGACGTCTGAAAGCATGATGGCCTCTGGTTTTAAAAATATTATCTTGGAATTTATTTTTGGGAAATGAGAATGGTTGAGTATGACATCATGTATTAATATCAAATGAAAGACAAGGGTGCTGTATCTTAGATTATTTATCAGAAAAGTATAAATCTTTTAAGGACAACGTTAGAATTTTTAATTTTTTTGATCATTGAAGCATATATCTTGTTGATTTCTTACAAGAGAAAAAGGACGATGTCAGTCAAGCAGCACTTTTTCAGAATATACAGAACATAAATAATATGATGTGGTTGAGTGTTAACATAATAAATCATATACCGTATGACATTTTAAGGAAATAAGTCTGCATTGATGTGATTGCATGCTTGTTTTTACAGTTCATTCCATACCATCTGTGGAAAAATGCAATAATATGTTAATATAGTATGGTAGTTTGAGAGAATCAGGTAGGTGCTACTAGACACATTGAAACTAGAATAGGTTTATAAACTGTTCATACCTTTCAATGCATAATCTTTAGAAAGATTCCACAAAGCAAAATTCATCCTGTTATTACAAAATGGAAAGGTTCTTATTACAGAAGTAAGTTGTATAAACTGCATCATCAATTACTATTTAGAGCCTAATTTCAGGATGCATTTACAAAATTGCTACTCTTCATTGATGTTGTATTTACATCCCTCTTCATTTCATCTGTATTCTACTTGGCTCCAACTGCTAAACTGTTGCCTAAATAACTCAATCATTATTTATAGCACTGCAAAATTAGAAATCCAAAATTGGTTGCACTTCAAGACTTTTGACTCTTTTAACCCTTTACAGTAGTATAAAAACTCATTGGACTCTGTAAATGAAACTAACTGGTATATTATGATTTGTGAGCTCTAATCAAATATTTTGACAGTTAAAATAGATTTGAATTAGGTATCATTTCACTTACTGAAAGAAAACAGCAGTGATATTATATTTTCCTATCTTAAAAAAATTTTTTGATTTTCACCAAATGAGATAAATTGTAAAAATTCTGTTCATTTCTATAAAAATCAGAAAAAATATGAAATAAATTTCTAAATGGACCATGCGAATTGCCATGACTAAAACATGCACACTTATATGCCCAGAGAGCCATAGCCACAGAACACAATGGAAAGCCTGTGCACACACATACACCCCACTAGTAGAATATGGAACATTATTCTTTACCAAAAGTAGCTATTCTCTGCCAGTGTACTGTTTACAGTGTAAATTGTCCTCCATCAAGAAAGTGTAAACAGCATTCTTTTTTTCTTGTTTCCATTTTTGAGTGTCCTAGATAGAACGATTATCAAAATTAGGAAGAAAAAGGAAAGTTTGTGAGTGCAAGGGCAAAGATAGAGAGCATGAGCACAGTAGTGTGTGTGTGTGTGTGTGTGTGTGTGTGAGTATGTGTGTGTGTGTGTGTGTGTGTGTGTGTGAGAGAGAGAGAGAGAGATTCCAACTTGTTTTCTTTTACCAGAGAATCCAAGAAGCAGTTTAAGGAACCTGATATTGGAGTTTAATCTAGAAACTGGATGACCTCATATTGATTCAAGATGCTTAATCTTGCATTGAAACCCCACAAATAAAATAACAAATAGAGAAAGAAAACTAACTTTCCTAAATATGGCAAAAGAAGCTAACACCTCATTTATTTTTATTTCTTTGTAAAAGTATAAATATCTCAATTAAAGGGACAGGCTCACTTGCAATTATGTACTCATGATTGTAACAGCATTGAGATTCCATATAGGCCCATGTACAGCAGCTGTTTGACGGTGATGGCTCTTCCATGTAACATAGCAGTTATCGTGTAATTTAGTGCCACTTATTGCGAAGTGTTACCAAGGGGAACATTTAAAATGCTTTTTCTTTGGATATAAGGATAATTGAATGACAAATATGAAATTTCATGTTACATTTTTTAATTTTGGAGAAAATGCAAAACCTCATATCTTACTGCAAATTACCCATCACATTGCTAATTACTTAGAGCCCTCTAAACATGTCCACTATAATACCCCTTTGCAAATGGTAATCTGTGAAGAATATACAATACAAAACAACAAAAAAATTAAAAAAAAAACAACTGGCAACCACAGCAGAAATAAATGAAAAACGTAATGAGAATTACTGAGTAATGCTTTTTATTAAGTGGCACAAAGTACACACTAAAAACTATGCAAAATATAGGTAACTACAGTGTACGTACATGTAAGTATCTTGTACTTGATGTGTATGGATGTTGGAAACCCATGTAATTATAATATGCATTTTGAATATTGGGAAAGAGGAAATCTTAGTGTAGATAGTAGTACTTGTTTTGAAATATACACTGGCAATATTGAAATACACTCAGTGCAATATCTGCTATTCTATTGCTGGATACTTAATGCAAAGGGATTTTTAAAAATTCTTCAACAAGATCTAAAAGGTTGCTAATCTCCACCTCCTGCATATTAAAGCATTAATTAAAAATACAAGTGACATAACATGTTAAGTTTTTTCTTAATCATTAACGTGACACAATAAAAGTATCTGACCTTGTTTTTAGAGTTCCTGGAGAGAAAGAGATAACCTGAGTTTTCAACTTTGATGCATATCTAATTGAATTTGGGATTCTTAAACTTTCTTTGAAATGTGTGTATGTTTTCATGGATTGTGGTACTTTTATTACAAGTACAAGTTTATTCAATCAAAGAATATAGGTTACCTTTAATAGTTAGAGTCACTATATCTTAATGGAAATTTTTTGTATATTTTCTTTTTCTACTCATTCTTCCCTTTCTCTCTCTATTTCACCCCAAACATGCCCTTTGCACTTATACCCTTCCAAAGGCAATGGATTGAAAGTAGCAAGATTATAAAGAGAGCTAAAGGGGACAACATGTTAAAATGGGTTCTAAACTCATCAGCATTTTTATGTATTCAGATATTAATATTGAATGCAATAGTTATTGGATAGAGCTGGTAAATTTTCTGCCATGCATACTTACAATAATCCTTCTACCTCTCACTTTTAACATGGGCTATGATACTTTGAAATAAATAGAAGAAATAATTATTTACAAGATATCCCAGGAAGCACTCTTTTGCAACTATCGTAACAGTCCTCTCCCCACCCCCTGGGAAATCTCAAAAGCCAACTTTACTTTCAGTGTACTCAATGGTGTATAGATCTGCATTTGTTTTTCCTTTTCTGTCATTAACTTTTCCTATAAGCAAAATACAGTAACTTTATAAGGATAGTTCCTCACATGACTATTTACTATTTCAGTGTGATATAATTGTGTTGATTTAAAAAATAATTTAAATGGCAACACTTTGCAATCCAATCTGACATTTCATTTAATATTTAAAATAAACAATTTCTTATAAATTAATGCTATGCTTTTAAGTAAAAATAATATATGTGATTTATTTTTCCAAGAAGTGTTATCTATGTAAGACAAATATTTATGCATTGAAAAATGCCTCCTCATTAACAAATAATCCCTGCATAATGAATGCAAAGTATTGCCACAAATACCCACTTTATTTTGGCTACATAGACATAGTATGAATTCTTCAAATGATGTAATTTAATTATTCTAAAAGGAAATGACATTTTGAAAGCAGATTTTCCTTTAGGAAAAAAGGATACAAAAATTATCTCAAATTAGGCCGAATCTATAAAATATGCTTAAAGTAAAATATATCTATGTTATGTGGTTATGTTACAAATAATATTTGGTGTAATCTTTATCATCTTTCCCATATATATATGTATGTGTATATATATATATATATATATATATATATATATATATATATATATATATGTATGGTTATTTTGGAGAGAATGGGCCCAAATGTGAAAAAGTTGTAAAGAAAAAACACTATTTTCCCCTATGAAATATACTGTATATTTCAAAAGAAGAAACTTAAAAGATATTTGTAGATTGCAGGGGCAAAAGAGAAACCTACCAGGGCTCAGCACTTAAGCACTTTTCCCACATCCAGGGTCAGAAGAGTGGTGATTCCTACATGGACTTTTAAGTGCAGTATGAAATGTCACATTACACTTCTCTTACAACAGTACTGTCAAACCTCAAATGTTTTCTTTCTTCAGATGCTTTTCCTTTTACATGATACTAGTAGACACTTTTCTCTTTATATTTGCTGATAGTGAAAGTTATATGCAATAAAATATTTGATGGTTGAAAACAGTGGTCACCAGTTGGTTGAAAAAAAAAAACTGTGAAATGTAAACTGAATTGTTATCTCTTTATCCTTTTTGCTTTTCTTTGTGTTTCTAACGTATTGATTGAGTCTCATAAATAGAAAGGAAATTTAGAAAAATTTCAAAACTAGTACTCTTTCTCCTTACAAATGTATGAAATTAATCTCTTTACATATTTATTTAACTGTACCTGCTGTACTTATTGTAGATTCAATGATGCAGTTAAGTAGTAACGCAAGGATTTATGAGTTTGGATTACTGACCTATTTTCTTCATATTCAGTTCACATCAATATTTGCAAATTGGTTGTTTAGCTTTTTATTCAACCAAACAATATTCCCTCAAGACAGCTCCATTTTTATGATAAATATTTCAATATAACCAACATCAGAACAAGTCTGCCATGTTAAAAATAATTTAAAGAGTTATCTCTGAAAATGGTACCCAGAAATGCAGGTGTTCCCAGTAATGTAGCTTCAAAAATAAAATGTTCTATTCATATGACATGAAATTCATAACTTTTGGAAGGGTATATTTATGACAGCATAACAATAAATTCTGTGCTGAAAAGAAGATGCACCAAAATCACACATACTACACAGAAGATAAACACAATTATTGAATCTACTGTTATCATAAACATTTTCAAAAACCAAAATGCATATTGTAATAGGTACATGACACTTGCATGTTGATTTGCCTATATACTTACAAAGTATTCAATGTGTACTTAGTGGCGCTTAAAATATGTCATGTACAACTCATAAACATTCTTACAGGGTTCCCATTTGCACTTCATCTTTCAGTAAAGTCTTGTCAGAAAAAATTTGTCTGATACATATGGGAAAATAAAATTTGAATTTTAGTTATCTTTTGGACATTACTGAATTGTCTATTCATTTAGTTCATTTCCTTAGGGTTGTTAACAGACATTGAAAGGTGGAATTTCTTTTATCCCACTGACAGATTATGAAAGATGTTACAAAACATATTCCTTTATGCCAAACATTATTTTGCATACCTTTTTTCAACTGCATACATCATCCATTCATTTTAGATTTCCTCAGTGATGCCCATTTTCTTTGTAAGTTTCTAAATGGAAGTTTTAAAAATTAATCAGTAGTAAAATAAATGTTATCTTATTTGTAGAACAGTTAATCATTGCTCCTTGGAATATATGAACCTTGTAATATGTTGAATAAGGGTTAAAAACAAATGTTGCTGACTTAAGGAAATTTGCTTGAGATTGCCAAAATTCCAAAACTCTGTAAAGATAATTTAACAATCACTTCTGTGTGTTTATTAATGTTGACTAGGAACAGAAGCAAAAATACCTAAACCTTTTTTTTTTAAATTTTCACACTCTAACCAGTATTATATATTTCAACTACCTAAGATAATGCAATTAATAATATATCCATCCTAAGCTTATGCCAATAAGAATTTGAGATAAGCTTTTAAATTTATGGAGGATTTTCTTTGTGTCTTTGGAAGTTCACTTACCATAAGGTATTTTATAGTCTACTTTAAATAACAGATTTTGTTATACAGGGTAAGCCAAAGGCTGTACAAGAATTAGTGTTTGGGTCTGATATTTGTGTTAGACCATGAAATATTCCATTAAAATTTACCTGTAAATACAAGGCGAGATTTTGTATCTGGTTTATTTTATGAAATAACATTTATTTATTTTAATTCATTTTTCCTAGCAAAAGAAGCCCTGCGATACATGTTAGCAAATTTGATATTGTGTGGAAAAGCAATTTCAGCACTGAAAGAAAATGACATCTGAAGTAACACATTCATATACAAGATTCTTTATTTCTTTTAAAGTTACACAAAATGCCCACTCTTACTCAGCCTACCACTATATACATATATAACACCCATGTTTCCTAGATAAATCAATTCCATGTTTTCATAATGGCAAGTGTTATTTCTGTCAAAATATTCTTTGACATTTTTTTTAAATCAAGGAAGCATGCTGATAAACTTTAATTAATAATTGCATAGCAGTTTCAGCCTATGAGCGGGATCTTCATAATATGACAATCCTGGGATAATGCTAAAAATAACTGTACTCTCCTTTAAAACAAGAAGTTTCAAGAAGTAGATAGTTTTAAGTGTTTCAAACCATACTTTGTTTTGTGAAATTTAAAGATAGTTTTTTTTTCTGTTTTGAAACCTAGCAAATAAAAAAATGTATAGAAAAGAGATGAAAGAGGAAAATGCAGTTTCCTAGTTGAATTTTAAATGCCTCTTAGTGTTATGCTACATTGTATATTATTTAATCAAAACATAACTATTGAATACCTACTATATATTAAATCCCTTACTTGATGAACTCCACCAAGAACTTGAATCTAGCATTTTATGCCTACCCCTTCAAAACCTGTTAATAATTAAATTATTCTTCCAAGTAATGACCATTTTCTGTATTTTTGGCTTTGTTATGCTGGAGGAAGAAGTGGGGAAATACTAATTTTTTTAAAAAGTGTAATTATGAAAGGTCTTATGACTTAAACTGAAAAGAAAATAGCCTATTTTTCAACAATTGTTCATAGTCTCAAATTCAACGGATATTTCTATGAAGATTTTCTATTCTGATTTTTTAAAAATAAGTCTGTTTAATAAGTTAATACTTTATTATGCTAGAAAATTTAGGAAATTAACTCATCTTCTGAAGAATGGCTGTAACAATGACCAGAGTCAGTACATAAAAGCCCTAAAAACATGTGTCCCACACATACTGATGGAAACTTTAATTCATTTTGTTTTTACTAAACTGGATCCTTACACAGATGGAGGGTGCATATAATATGAACACATAGCAGATTTAAGGAATACACATTCAGGTAGATTGGAGTTGATATACAACAATAATGTAGTGTAGACCTTTTAAACTAATACAATATTTCTGGCAAGCAACATAATATTCCTGGTTGTGGTAATCATTTGCTCTAAGATTTGAAAACATACTTAACTAGTAAAATTGGTATATCATGAATATATGAGAGAATATCAGGAAATGAATTTTTTTCAGTGTGTTGGGAGAAAAAATAATTAGAAGAGAACTGGAAAATTCCTAAAGGTAAGGTTTGTCTGTTTGGCAATTTTACCAAACGGGAACATGTCCTAATAGCCTTCTGCCAGAGATCAGAGAAGCTTTGTGAAATGGGATCACAGAGGGTCAGCAGTCTCACAAACTCCTCGGCTCCACGGTAGGGGGATTTGGAGATCTAAGGACTCCTATTTTAACCACATAATCTACCAATGACATGTTCATTTGCTTCAAAAAATAACCTTAAAATTAGATTTGTTTTCATGAAAACATAAACCTATCAAAGTTGCACCTCTTGCTATAAATTATTCCCTGTGCTTCAGGCTATTTCCTGCTTTTAAGCACTAAATAATACATATATTGTCTCATGTGACACTGAAGTTCTTCCTATGGCCTGTAAGTAGCATAGGAGGCATTAGTACTTTTAATCATATTTTGCTTACAGATTTTCCTGCTAATCTGATGGAGTCATGTAAAACTGAGCGCACACACAATATTTTTCATAGAGACTGAGGCACATGTTAAATCTAACCATGAACTCCAGACTAAGATTCTCTGCTATAATCTTGTACCAAAAGTCATGTCCACAGCTGTAGAAACATTTCTCATTTATGTTTGTCTTTCTTGCACCCAGCCACTACCTGTGATCTTGGTGCTAAGGCATTGGAGTGTCCTCCCGTAACAGAATAAGAAATATATATTTTTGTTCCTCTGCCAATACTCCCACCCCCTACCCACACATACAACTGTTTCTGGCAAAAAAACCTTGGAATCTCCAGGAGAAATGACTGGTGGTTGAGGGCTCCCCAATAGTCTCCGCATGGAAGCTGGTTGCCAGGGGAACCAACCAGGGATTAAAGTGTTGGAACTTTTAGTCCCAACCCCTGAACTCCAGAGATGGGAGAGGGGCTGGAGGTTGAGTCAATCACCAATGACCAATTATATAATCTACTATGCCTGTGTAATGAGGCCTCCATAAAAAGTTCCCTGAAGTATGGAGTTGAGAGAGTTTTCAGGTTGGTAAACACATGGAGGGGCTGGGAGGGTGGAGAGCTTGGAGAAATCATGCAAACTCTGCGCCGCTTTCCCGTACCTTCCCCTGTGCATCTCTTCCATCTGGCTGTTCCTGAAGTATATCCTTTCATGATAAACTGGTAATCTGGTAAGTAAACTGTTTTCCTGAGTTCTGTGAGTCATTCTAGCACATGATCCAAACTGAGGAGGGACTTGTGGGGACCTCTGATTTATAGCCAAGTCATTCAGAAGGTGTAGGTAAGCTGCCATTTGCAATTGGCGTCTGAAGTCAGGGGCAGCCTTGTGAGACTGAGCTTTTAACATGCCGGGTCTTGCACTAACTCCAAGCAGTTAGTGGCAGAACCGAGTTAAACTGTAGGATATGCAGCTGGTGTCAGAGAATTGATTGGTGTAGGAATCACCACCCCCAGCCCTACCCCAGATTTGGATTACAGAAGTATTTAGTGAGAGTAACGTTGCTTTTCCCTTCACCCACATGTGATTCTCTAAATCCAAATACATTATGCTTCCCCAGAGACATAGAAGGAATATCATTTTCCCACCAGAAGATAATTTTGAAAAAAATCTCCAAACTAGCACCACATTTTACAAAAGAAGAGACGCAGGCATAAGAAGTCACATACATACCCATTTAGGGGAAAAGCCAGATTTAGAGCATAAATTTAACTACTGAACTCCATTGCCCCTCTATGAGGTAATTTTTTTGCCACTGGGAACATATATTCTCCTTCCCCCAGCATTGTCTGTAACACACTAGCAGTGTTCATCTGTCAGAGGCATCATCTATATTTCAGGGATCTAAGAGGCACCATTGTTAAACTTGTAAGATTCTGAGCTTCTCTTAGTGTCCTCACAAATGAATGATTAAAATACAATGTGATGTAAATTGTATTTAATGAGGGTGCTGACAGTAAGTAGGAACCAAACCAGAGCTGTTTTTCTTTGTAAATGGTGGTGTATAGAGGAGAAAGGGACAGTCTGGGAACATGGTAATTCATGGAGCTAAGAACCCAAGGACTTTCTATTAAGGGAGGCTTTGGATACTCCAGGGAAGCACAAAGGTGTTGGGAAGTGCATGGTGAAGATAAGTACATCTTCCCAGTTTATTGTACTAATTGGCTTGGAGCTCTGGAGGCAAAGCTACTAAAATACCACTGAAAATGATCATATCATAGGCAATCAAAGCCCAACATTACAAAAGCAGCAAACTCCATTTATTGAAAAAATAGTCACAGTTTGTCAAATATATAAATATGAACCTGTTTAAATACAGATTTATATACTTAGGGGTCTGCTTACATTTATAATCTCAGGCAATACCAATTCTCATGTGGAAGGATATGTTCGTTGAAGCTATAATCCAATGCTTACCTTCAGGGCTGGTTTCATGGGTGGGTGACCAGTGGAGTTGCCCAGGACTTCACACTCTGAATGGGGCTCCATGCTTGAGGTTTAATGCCCTGCAGTGGCCACCTTGAAGTGCTGACTAAATTTATCTCAGAATTTGTATTTTCTAAGTGAGGTCCAGTGGGGTAATGGAGCACATGCTGGGGCCTGGAGCTTCTGCTCATGCGTGACTCTGCTTCTCACCACCTCTTTGCCTCCCCGGACGATTTCTCAGCTGCCCACTCTCCCAGTCATGCTCAGTGACCACTACAGCCCACACCAGGCAGGGGCCCAGGCACAGGCATGGGGAGATTTTGGTCAGGATGTACTTGCCCCACGTGTGGAGTTGCAGGACTGGCTGTAAGGGTCTGCACTCACCCTGTGAATGTTCCTGTGCCCAAGGGAGTACAACATTAAATGGCAAATAAAGACCAGTATTACAGGTTAAGAGAAAGACAGTGCGAGGCAGGAAAAGCGTTTTTTTTTCTGATTTTTGAACAAAGCATGTCACATTTTCATTTTGCAGAGGGCCCTGCAAATTATGAACCTGCTTACCATTTCAATAATATATAATAATACATCGTTTTCAAAAGTATCTTTAGGATGACCCTTGACTATTTTCAGATACCGTGATACTGGGTGTGTGGTAGAATATGGAATTATGATTTCTTCTCTTTCTTGGTTAAACATGGTACAAATTGTTTCATGTTTCTATTTCAGGAGAGACACACAGTTAATGTTACTGGTTCGAACTCCTAGGGCAAAATTTACTCAGGAAATTAATGTTTTCTTTTTTCTTTCTATGTTCTTAACCACTATGTGGACAATAAAACAACAAAAATGAAAGATAGAGTACTCTTGACAATAAATAATCCAAACCACACACATAAAATATATGGCCCAGTGCTATGGATATAACCCTGGGAAGGGACTTGACTGATTATTTCCGATTATTTTCCAAGACATCACCTTAATGTGGTAATTGCAGTGGCAAAAAAAAAAAAAAAAAAAAAAAAAAAAAAAAAAATTACAAGATAGCATAATACTAGATTAAATAATAAATAACAAATAAAGTAATGATTTATCTCTCCTTTATGATTAAAATTGAGAACCAGATGGAGCTTTGACTCCAAATCATGATCCTTGTGTTCTAATGAGATTCCCAATAATGAGTAATGCAAACCATTATCATTGATCTTGTTGAAATGCAAATTGGATTTTACTTATTCCCCCTGATTACAACACTTCAATAATTCCTACTATTTTCAGATAAAATTATGTATGCAGATCTTTCTAATTTAATCCTGCCATTAGAGCCAATTTAGACTCCTTCCATTCCCTCTAATTCTACCCCATTATTCAATTTTCTTAAAAATCTTGCATTCCATGAATACCTCATGTCCTTCAGTTATTCCCTCATTTATTCAAAACGAATTATTTTGTTTTTTGGGTTTGTTTGTTTTTTTTTTTTTTGCTGTACGCGGGCCTCTCACTGTTGTGGCTTCTCCCGTTGCAGAGCACAGGCTCCGGACATGCAGGCTCAGCGGCCATGGCTCACGGGCCCAGCCACTCCGCGGCATGTGGGATCTTCCCGGACCGGGGCACGAACCTGTGTCCCCTGCATCGGCAGGCGGACTCTCAACCACTGCGCCACCAGGGAAGCCCCCCAAAAAGAATTTTTAATCACTAGAAGATATCAGGCGATTTTGCTGAGCTGGAGGTACAATGCTGAGTAAACCAGACACTCACCCTTCCTTTATAGAATATATTCTCTAGGAAGGAAAACAGATATTACCCATATATTCACACAAATTAATATATAATTGCTAACTCTGATAAATGTTATATGTAAAATGCTATAGAGGATAAAAATGGAATGCTTCACCCAGTGGGGTGTCACGATCTGAGGAAGAAATGCTTGAGATGATATTTGGATGAACTGGGAGGTGTTAACCAGGTGAGCATAACATGAAGCCATAATCGAGGCAAAGAAAGCAACAAATGTTAGGAGCTGAGACAGACTTTTTTTGGGAAAATATTTTTTTAAATGTCAGAATAGAATTATTTGACTTTTTATCTATATTTGTATCTATTGCATGGCATGATTTCTTGCACAATCAACATTACATGTTTAATCACCACCAACTATATGCAATGCATTGTGTTGTATAATGTGTGCAAAATATATAAAAAGAAGTGTAACAGACAGGGTCCATCCACAGACACAGAAATCACTCTATATTTTCAAAGTGTGTTAGTTACACAGGTGAGAAGGCAAACAAGGGTGGAAGAGAACCCAGGATTAGCAGTATTAGGAAGCTGCTACCATGCTCCGGCTGGAGAGAGACTGAAAAGCCCAAAGCCAGGACCTTCCACCAGGAGCTCTACAGCCATTGTGAGGCTGCCGCACACGATCTGGTATCTGTGAGTAGGAGAGGAGCCTGTCTGGCGGCTTCTCGATTCAGGAAGGAAATGCAGGTGTCCCAGAAAAGGAGTGGGAGTAGCATATTTTCTCCCGTTCTCTGTCTTCTAGACTTTCATTTGACCCTTCCAGGTGAAATCTGCAAGCCAGAGGGCAAGGAGGCTTGGAAATTAGAATTTGGGGGGCTACATAGCAGAGGTTTTCTAAGAACAAAGAGTAAGTTTACCAACACCAAATGCTTTCTATATTTATAAATTTTGCCACCTAGTCAAGGAAGGTCATTCCTTGATAGTGATGATTAGGTATACCAAAGACACAAATAATTTTTAGTCCTACAATGCTTGTGTTAGTGCACAGAAGATTTGAATCAACAACCACATTCAGAAAAGTAAGCAAAAGTCAGATCAAGAATTTTTATAAGTCTCATTAAAGATTATGTACTTTAGCCTTGGATAAATCCTTTGTCATCAAAGTATTTCAAGTGTTCGGAGACAGCAAGAATAGTTAGTCTACTAACAGCAGGGCCTTCCACATCTGCTGAGGGATTCCAACATTTTACAAGTAATAATATTTGAGTTCCCTAAAATTTCATTTTTATACATCACCAAGTCATAGGAGACAATCTAAGCTGAAACTAGCTCCACCCAAAGTACAGATGTAGAAACGTAGTTATACACTCTCATTCTTCCTCTCTCCAATTCTATTTGCCTAACCATTCATGGAGATAGCTTTACCTTCATACTATTAATCCATTTACTTTGATCACTTGTACTTATTTAGGACCTCTCTTCTTTCTTTGTCAAAAACCAAAAATCATCTTTAAAGGAACTTTTGTTATCTTTGCTCAAAGCTGATAATATTCTTATTAATCCTTAATGAACTTTTCTGTTCTTTGTTGACACAACTGAAAATTTCAGAAAGTTCTAAAGCATTTACATGCAATGGGTGTGTTAAAGTCCAGGAGTGTAGCATATACTGAGGTTCCTATTGAATAGCAGAGATGCTCTATATCTAAAAATCCAGTATGTACTCAAGAAATATTTGTTGAATGAATGAATGGTCCATCCAAATTATTTTCTGTATTTCTGAAAGATGGTACCTTCATTCACTCATTTAACAAGAGTTTATTAAGTGCTTCCTGTATGCCAGACACTCTTCTAGGCACTGATCATATATATAGGGTTATATTTAAATCCGATTTTTGTTTATTTTGTGTGTGTTAATTATGTAATTTGCAAACTAATTTATAGAGAAACGTGGGACCAACAAAATAATGACATTAGAGGCGTGAGGGTCCGAGCTGGGGACGCTGAGACAGGGTGGGCTGCCCGGGGGCCGGGAGCCCTGCCTGGAGGACAGGGCATCTGGCGGGTCCTCTTTGGGGGTCCAGAGCATAGCTAGGGGCCAGATGCAGATCTGGATGTTAGGTGGTGAGGGGTCGTAGAGAGGCTTGGTGAGTTCAGGGAGGGTGCTCTGGAGTAGACGGGCGCGGAGGACCTGGTGTAGCAGGGACCCGGGTGAGGAGGGGTCAGGCAAGGGATGCAATGACTTCGTGCACCACCGACCAGCGCACCGACTTCCGCTCCCGCCCCCGGAACGCGGAGGGAGAACACAGTCCCGCGGGACTCAGAGCCGCACCTCCCTCCCTCGCCCCGCCCCCTCCGCTCCAGCAACGCGCGGCCGGTCCACGCTTCACGCGCGCCTGGAGGAGTGGGTGACCCTTGGCTTCCCGGGGCGCCGGCGCCCCTTCTCCCGGGATCCCCACGGACCGAGCGTCCCAGCCCGCGCCTGCTCTCTGCGCTCCGCGTTGACCGAGATTAGTGTTTTGACTAGTGAGTACGAAGAAACCAGAAAGAGGCTAGGAAATTGACAGATACAGGCTTTAAAGTGAGTGTAATGCGGAACTATGGTATACAAATTGTACAAAGAAGAACGGGAACACGAGAGGAGGAGACGTTAAAATGTGGTGATATCTGTGGGTTACAGTTGCTGGGTTAGGAAGTAGAGGGAGTGAGACGGAAAAGAAAGTTGGGCGTTTGAATTTCTGAATTATGGGAGCTTGCAGCTGCTGGTAATGATAAAATCTACAGTAGGGTCCTGAGAGTGGGTGCTTGAGGTAAGGTGGAGGGTAAAATTACTAAAGATGGGGTAGAGGACATGCTGGGCTTGATGATCATCTGTGTAAATATCGAAATCACCTGGGCTTGTGACACAACTGTTGTAATGAGTGGTGGTAAACTAGGAGCCGGAGTGCTGAAGAATGCTTGTTTTGAGGGTGATGAAATAAATATCAGATGAAATCTGATGAAATAAAATACAAAATAGGGTTAGAGAAAATGATGTGAGAATGATCTAGAAACGGCAATGAGACAGATGGGGATTACTTACTTCATTCACTCCCCCTAGGCTGGTTCTGTGAAGGCTGTGAGAGACAGCATCCATCAGCTGTGCATGGTAATTCTGAAGATGAAGACCTGGGGTTCTTTGAATTTTTGTGGTGCCAGACATAAACTGGATAAAAACAAAAGTACATTGATCCTGGTGGATTCAATGTAGACTGACTGTTAAGAGGTAAGGAGAGTGGGCGTTTTTCCAGGAGAGGGCAAAATTCTGGAATTCTCTTGACTTCTCCTTTTGAAAGTGGGGAGAATAGAGAAGGAACATTTATATTCCAAGAGCGCCCCAACCCACTTTGGGCCCATGTTAATATAAATTTATATTATATTATATATATTATATATATATATATTATATTATATATATTATAAATTTATATTATAAATATAAACTGTATAAATTTCAAATTTTCTGTATCTTATATTTTGACATCTTCTTTCCCTGTCTTGGCTATTGTAAATAATGCTGCAATAAATATGAGGGTACATATATCTTTTCAAGTTAGTGTTTTTAGTTTCTTTGGGTAAATAGCCAGAAGTGGAATTGCTGGATCATATGGTAGTTCTGTTTTTCATTTTTTGAGAAACTTTCACACTGTTTTCCACAGCGGCTGTGTTAATTTGCATTCCCACCAACAGGGCATAATGGTTACCTTTACTCCACATCCTACCCAATACTTGTCATTTCTCGTCTTTTTGATGATAGCCATTTTGGCAGGTGTTGAGGTGTTAGCTCATTGTAGTTTTGATTTGCATTTCCCTGATGATTAGTGATGTTGAACATTTTTTCATGTACCTGTTGGCCATCTGTCTGTCTTCTTTGGAAAAATGTGTACTCAGCTCTTCAGCCCATTTTTTAAATCATATTGTTTGCTTTTTTGTTACTAAGTTGTATGAATCCATTATATATTTTGTATATTAGTCCCTTATCATATACATGATTTGCAAATATTTTCTTCCATTTTGTAGGTTGCCTTCTTATTTTGTTGATGGTTTCTTTTTCTGTGTAGAAGCTTTTAAGTTGATGTAGTTCCACTTGTATTTTTTTTTTTTTTTTTTTTTTTTTTGCTTTTGTTGCTTTTGCTTTTGGTGTCAAATCCAGAAATTATCACTAAGTCCTATATCAATGAGGTTGCCACCTGTGTTTCCTTCTAGGAGTTTTGTGGTTTTAGGTCTTATGGTCAAGACTTTAATCTCTTTTGAGTTAACTTTTGTGTATGGATAATGGTCCATTTTCGTCATTTTGGATGTGGCTATACAGTTTCCCAGCACCATTTATTGAAGAGACTGTAACTTTCCCCATTGTATATTCATAACTCCTTTGTCATAAATTAATTGGTCATATATTTGTGGGCTCATTTCTGGGCTCTATACTATAACATTGATTTATGTTTCTGTTTCTATGCTAATACTATACTGTTTTGATTACTACAGCTTTCTAATATATTTTTAAATCAAGTTGTGATTCTTCTAGCTATTTTTTTTTTTATTTCTTGAGATTGTTTTGACTATTTGGGGTCTTTTGTAGTTTCATACATTTTTTTTTAATTGTTTGTTCTATTTCTTTGGAAAATGCCAGTGGGATTTTGATAGAGATTGCATTGAATCTATAGATTGCTTTGGGTACTATGAACATTTTAATGATATTAACTCTTCTAATCCATAAACATGGAATATCTTTTCTTTTTAATTTATGTCTTTTTCAGTTTCTTTCATTAGTGTCATAATTTTCTGTGTATAGGTTTTTCACTTCCTTGGTTAAAATATTTTTAGGTATTTTATTCTTTTTGATAAAATTGTAAATGAGATCCTTTTCTTTATTTTTCAGACTTTTTTGTTATTAGTGTATAGAAATACAACATATTTCTCTGTAATGATTTTATATCCTACAACTTTAATGAATTTGATTATTTTAACAGTTTTTTTAATGGAGTCTTTAGGGTTTATTATATATAATATCATGCAATCTGCAAATAGTGACAGTTTTACTTTTTCCTTTTTTATTTGGTTGTCTTTTATTTCTCTCTTTACCAAATTGCTCTGGGTAGGAATTCCAATACTATGTTGCAGAAAAATGTTGAGAGTAGGCTTCCTTGTCTTCTTCCTGATTTTAGAGGGCTTCAGCTTTTCACTGTCGAGTATGATGTTAGCTGTGGGCTTGTCATATATGGTCTTTATTATGCTGAGGTACATTCCTTCTATACCCACTTTGTTGAGAGTTTTTATCATAAATGGATGTTGAATTTTCTCCATTGCTTTTTCTGCATCTGTTGAGATGTTCATATGATTTTTGCCTTCCATTTTGTTAATGTGAGTTTCTGGAATAATCCCACTTGATCATGTTGTATCATACTTTTAATGTATTGTTGAATTTGGTTTACTAATATTTTGTTGAGAAATTCTGCATCTATATTCATCAGAGATACTGGCCTGTAATTTTCTTTTTTGTAGTGTCTTTGTCTGGTTTTGGTATCACAGAAATGGTGGCCTTTTTGAACAAATTTGGGAGTATTCCATCCTCTTCAATTTTTTGGAATAGTTTGAGAAGGATAGGTATTAGCTCTTCTTTATATGTTTGGTAGAATTCCCCTGTCATGCTGTCCTGTCCTGATCCTCATTAATTTTGGTATGTTGTATTTTTATTTTAATTTGTCTCAAGGTATATTTTGATACCTCTTTTGATTTCTTTCTTTGACCCATTGATTGTTCACTACCATGTTATTTAATCTCCACATATTTGTCAATTCTTCAGTTTTCTTGTAATTGATTTCTAGTTAAATATCATTGAGGTCAGAAAAAATAACTTGATATGATTTTGGCCTTCTTAAATTTATTAAAACTTGTTTTCTGACCTAAAATATATGAAATGACCTGGAGAATGTTCCATGTGCACTTGAAAAGAATGTGTATTCTATTGCTTTTAGATGAATGTTCTGTGTGTCTGTTAAGCCTATCTGACCTAATGTGTCCTGTAAGGCCAATGTTTCTTTATTGGTTTCTGTCTGGATAATTTATCCATTGATGAAAGTTGAGTATTAAAGTCCTCTACTATTATAGTATTGCTTTCTCTTTAGTATTTCTCTCTTTAGATCTGTTTATATTTGCTTTATATATATAGATGCTCCTGTTTTGAATTCATAAATATTTACAAATTTTATACTCTCTTGTTGGACTGACCCCTTTATCATTACATAATGACCTTCTTTGTCTCTTATTACAGTCTTTGCGTGAAAGTCTATTTTGTCTGATATATGTATAGCTACCCCAGCTGTTTTTTGGTTTCCATTTGCGTGGAATATCTTTTTCCATTCCTTCAATTTCAGTCTGTCTCTGTCCTTACTTCTGAAGTGAGTATCTTGTAGACAGCATATAGATGACTCTTTAAAAAAAAAAAATTCATTCAACTACTTTATATCCTTTCATTGGAGAAATAGTCCATTTACATTTAAGGTAATTACTCACAGGTATCGATATGTAGTCATTGAGATTTTGTTGTTTTCTGGCTCTTTCATAGTTCCTTTATTTCTTTCTTCTCTTACTCCCTTCCTTTTTGATTTGATGATTTTCTGTCATGGTATTCTTAGATTCCTTTCTCTTTATTTTTTGTGTATATACTATAGATTTTTGCTTTGTGATTACCATAAGGCTTACATGAAACAACTTATATTTATAACAAGTTATTTTAAGTTGATAACAACTTAATTTTGAGCACATTCTATAGGTCTACATTTTCACTCCCCTCCTGTAATTTTGTAATTTTTATGTTTTTGATGACACAATTTACATACTTTTCTCTTATATATCCATTAAAAATTATCATAGTTATAGTTATTTTTACTACATTTTATTTTAATCTTCATACTAACTTTATTACTGATTAACCCAGCACCTTTACAACATTAGATTATTCTGAATTTTACTATATATTTACCTTTTCCAGTGAGAATTATACCTTTATATGTTTTCTTGTTATTAATTAATACTCTTGTTTTAGTTTTTAAAAATTCCCTTTAACATTTCTTCTAAGGCTGGTCTAGCAGTGATAAACTCCTTTAAGTTTTGCTTCTGTTGAAAACTCTCTCTCTCCTTCAATTCTGAATGGCAACTTTGCTGGATAGAGTATCCTTGGTTGGCAGTTTGTTTGGTAGAGTATCCTTGGTTGGCAGTTTGTTTGTTTTCTTTTCTGTCAGCACTTTGAATATGTTGTGCCCCTCCCTTCTGACCTGCAAAGTTTCTGCTGAAAATTCTGCTAATTGTCTTATGGAGGTTTCCTTGTACAGAGTACATAACAAGCTGTTTTTTTTTTGCTGCTTTTAAGATTCTCTCTTTGTCTTTAACTTTTGGCACTCTAATTATACTGTGTGTTGGTGTAAGTCTTTTCTATATTTTTAAACAAAATGTTTATAATGTGATTTTTAAACAAAATGCTTATAATGTGATTTTCTGATCTATCATTTTTGATATGATCTATTGACTTCTAAAAATGTTTTCCGCAAACCTTTATTTAACGTGGGACGAGTAAAGCCTGACTACTTCAAATTTCATATTTTTACGTAAAAACTGCACCAAAATTAAAACGTTTTGCTCTTTTAAAGACACTGTCAATAAAATGAAAATGAATGCTACAATATGGGAAAATGATTGCACAACTACTGACAATGACTTTTCTTTTCCTTGCAATTAAGACAAATCACCTGATTAAAAACAGACAAAAGATGAACAGACTCTTCACTAGGAAAGATATACAAATAGTAAAGAAGCACATGAAAAGCTGCTCAAAATCATCAATCATGAGAAAAATGCACAATAAAATCATAATGAGATACTACAGTATATCCACTAGAATGGCTATATTAAAAATAACAGACACTACACATGTTGGTGAGGCAACAGATAAACTGCAGCCCCATCTATTTCTTGTGGACCACTTTAAAAAATGGTTTGATAATTTCTTATAAATCTGAGCATGCCTTTATATGAGTCTGGAAACCCAAGAGAAATGTGTCTACTCAAACAGAAAATATATATCTATATAAACATGTGTGAATATTCATAATAGCAGCTTGATTCATAATAGTTAAAAAGTGGAAAGAACCCAAACATCCATCAAATGGCAAATACTTAAAAAAATATATCCATATAGTCTACAGTACTCAGTAATTAGAGGAATGAACTATTGATCTAGAACAACATGGATGTGTGAATATCGAAAACATTACATTTAAGTTTATGAAGCCAGATGTACATGGTATATACTTTATGATTCCATTTATATGAATTTGTAAAAGAGGTAAAACCATAGTGACAGACAGCTAATCAGCTAATGCTTTCTCAGGGATGAGGTTGGGGAGGTAAATTATTGGGTTATAGAAGTGTTCTATATTATAGCTATTGTTATAATTACATGACTGCATGCATCTGTCAATACTTTCAAATCATATGTGTAAAATTGGTGAACTATATTATGTAGAAGTTATAATCTCAAGCTAATTAAAAATATTAGTGACAGGATAGAATATATGATAAGTCATGATGGGATGAATTTTATCCATGTGGAAAAGTACAATTTTCCTATATCATACCATATTCAAAAATGAATTTTAGGTAGATTAAAGAGGAAGGGATAAATGCATTGGGGAAAATAATCCAGAAAACTTTTATTTCTTGCCTAAAGTTTTAATGAAAGAATTGGAGAGCAAAATGAAAGTGAGAGTAAAAGAAATGTGATGATAAATGATATGAAGAAAATATGAAGGGCTTCCCTGGTGGCGCAGTGGTTAAGAATCTGCCTGCCAATGCAGGGGACATGGGTTCGAGCCCTGGTCCAGGAAGATCCCACGTGCCGTGGAGCAACTAAACCCGTGCACCACAACTACTGAGCCTGCACTCTAGAGCCCGTGAGCCACAACTACTGAAGCCTGTGTGCCTAGAGCCTATGCCCTGCAAGAAGAGAAGCCACTACAATGAGAAGCCCGTGCACCGCAACTAGAGAAAGCCCACGTATGGCAACAAAGACCCAATGCAGCTAAAAATAAATAAATAAATAAATAAATAAATAAATAAATAAAATAAATTTATTAAAAAAAAGAAAATATGAAAAATATATCAGTCATTATTAGTGTCAATTAAATAGATGCATATTATATCTTACACATTAGTTATTTTAAAATACATAATAAATCTACATAGTAAGAATTTTAAAAAGGAATAAAAAGAGGCAAAAGTGCAAGCAGGTAGAAATTTTGAAAACAACAGTAATAATTGTTAAGCATAGGAACATCTGCAGCCAAAAATAATTGTTAGTAATTTATTCTAGAAGATTAATCCTTCTTGAACTACAATAAGTATTTATGGAGTCCTATCCTACTACAAGTAACTACAGTTTTCAGCAAATATCTGAGAGCAAAATAAATTTGCTAGGACAAATTGTATTTTTTTATCAGTGGCCAGAACAATATTTGCAGTAAGAAATCACACTTTCTTTCATGGACAAATGGTATCTATGGTCCCTCCTTTTGAATCTGGGAAGGGGCTTGAGACTGTGCCAAACCAAAGAGTATCATGGAAGTCGAGCTATGTAAATTCGAAGGCAAAGTCATATCAAGGACACAGCTTTCCCTTGGCCACTCTTGGAACACATGCTTTGAAGCCTGAGTTTCCATGTGACAAGTCCAACTACCTTGAAAATACTATGTTGGAAAATCACATAGAAATAAATAGAGATGCCCAAGGACTCCTGGCCATTCTGGTGCTAGGCCAAGACTTCCTAGCAGAAGCATCCCAGCCAAGGCACTGGCATACAGGCTTCAGGCTTTCCCACCTCATACAAAGTGGACTAGAAACAAGTTGGTCCTGCTGAAGCACCAGCCCAGACACCAGATCTGTGAACAAAATAATTTTTGTTTTACACTACTAAGTTTAAGGGTCTTGTATGCAGCATTAGATATGAAGAACATTTGTCTAAAAATATAAGGTGGACAGAAAATGTAAAAGGAAACACAGTTATAAAGTGGGGAAAGAGAGTAAGTTTGTTTTTAATATGACTTTCATGAAGGAGTGGACATTTCATGTCTGTGTCTTCAGACAGTATCTAGAAGGCAGAACAGGAGCTTAGATAATAGATCTGAAGGGGTTATAGATTTGGAAGACGTTAGCTCAAAAGTGATGTCTCTGATGAAGGTATATATGCAGCACCTTCATGTTTCCAAGAGTCTGATCACTCCTGATTCAGGGTATCTGGGGTAGGAAATCAAACAGAATCCTCATGGTGTTTTGTGTTTTTTATTGTTGTTGTTTTAATTTCCCATCGACATATACCTACTTATTCAAGTTCACGCTATCAATGTCAATTCCTATTTTTTCTGTCAATTTTATTTAGTCTCTGTAACTTCAGGGTGATTATAAGTTAAAGGTTAAGTTGGAACTTGGAGTGACTAAACTGATTCTTTTTTTACTTGTACAGAAATGGAAGTTGTTTAATACAACTCTTTTTTAAAACTTAATTTAAAAAATGTAGTCCAATGAGTAATTGCTGAAGACCTCCTAAATTAAGCATCACCATGAAAGTTCAAATATTCGTGAAGACTAGAAAGATGCTGCCCTAAAGGATGTAAATATCTACTAGGGAAGGTAAGACATTTCAACATTGAAAAACACACATATTTAAATAAATAAAATGTGGAACAGAGTATGCTAAGTGTCACAGTAACTTAGAAATTCAAAGTGATCATATCTGGTTGTAGAATCAATGCAGGAGGCTTTTCCATGGTATTGGCTTATCAATATTGACACGCTGTTGATTAACCAAGAGAACATTTTGAACAGGGTAAACGTTTTAGATAGAACATTTTAAATATAGCTTGTGTGCACTCATAAACTTGAAGAAGCACAAAGCAGAACTGGAGACACTGCGTAGTTGAATTTGCTTTTTGTAAGTACATACATTCCAAGGTAAGACTATTGGATTTTATCTTCTGATAAAATTGCTTCTGATGGTCTGAGGATAGAATTGGCATGATATAAACTGTATTTCACCAACTTATACCTTTATATTAAGAATAAATCAATCTTAAATCTAGAACATAAATTCAGGTGTAAGATAAGTATTTTTGTGGATGTAAATAGTATATGGTATACTTCTGGCTTAAGATGGTAAAGATTTCTTGTCATCTCCTAATTAGAACCAGTAACAATAAGAAGAACAATAAGCAGAAATAACGTTTAAAAACAAAACCAAACAAAACCAAACAAACAAGTGAACAAACTCCATTTTAACCAAAATTGAGAAGCGCCAAAACCTGCAACCTCAATACATGAATTAAAGTGCCAGATTTTGGCCAGATTCAGCAGGGAACTAGATTTTTGAAATGACGATGCATAAACTGAGGAGTAAAACCAAATATTTTGAACAAATAGATCACAGTGTAGGAGCTGGTTGTAGAAACCTCCTGAACTTTGACAGTACTTAGTTTAGAGTAGAAGCTGGAAATTATGCAAGCATTCCATCTCTACAAAAGCTTGCCTTTAGTGAGACAAGTTCGATGAGAAACTATGGATTGCAACTTGCTGCTGCCAATATTTGTCAGCTGAAGTTAAATAAAATTTAATTATCTTACATACATACACACACACCCTTATCCTGGGGAGTGTTTTTACCTCTCTAGCATATGTTCACTGTTCTCATCATAGTGATGCCCTGGTGTGTGTGTGTGTGTGTGTGTGTGTGTGTGTGTGTGTGTGTGTGTGTGTGTGTGTGTGTGTGTGTGTGTGTGTGTGTGTGTGTGTGTGTGTTTCATTTGTAGTCTCCTTGGTCCAGGTAAAGCTAATTCCATCCGTGACTTTATAGTTGAGAATGAAAGTCTAGCCTCCCCCCACCATCCCTATCTCCCAGATATTGTTATTTGTTTAGGAATGAGCCTATCAACCAACAGAATGAATTAGACTGAGCTTCAAACTTCCAGAAGTGAAAGCTTTCTTTTTTTAATTTTGTGTGAGTTTCCCATGTCATTTAGGATTTTGTGATTTCTCTGTACCACGTATTCAACTTTAGTCTCTTAAGAAAATAAGGTCTCTTTTTCTCTTATAATTTCTAGAGCATAAGACAAAGCAAGTTCAATGCTAGTGCCATCATTAAAAACTATCATAAAATACCTGATAAATGATTAATATCAAAATATATAAAGAACTCATACAACTCAATAGCAAAAAGCCAAACAATATGATTAAACAATGGGCAGAAGATCTGAAAAGAAGTTTTTCCAGTGAAGACATACAGATGATCAACAGACACATGAAAAGATATTCAGTATCATTAATCATCAGGGAAATTCAAATCAAAATCCCAATGACATATTACCTCACACTTGTTAGAATGGCTATTATCAAAAAGACAAGAGATAAGTGTTGGTGAGGATGTGGAGAAAAGGGAACACTTTTGCACTGTTGATGGGAATGCAAATTAGTACAGCCACTATGGAAAACAGTATGGAGGTTCCAGAAAAAAATGAAAACAGAACTACCACATGATCCAGCAATTCCACTTCTGGGTATTTATCTGAAGAAAACACTAACTCAAAAAGATATATGCACCCCCATGTTCATTTCATCATTGTTTACAGTAGCCAAGACATGGAAACATCTTAAGTGTCCATTGATGGATAAAGAAAATGTGTAAATATGTATGTATGGGGAGAGAGAGAGAATGGTTCAACCATTAAAAAGAATGAAATCTTGCCATTTGTGACAATATGGATGGACCTTGATGGCATTATGTCAACGTGAAATAAGTCAGACAGACAAATACTGTATGATCTCACTTATATGTGAAATCTAAAACAAAAAAGCTCATAGATACAGAGAATATACTGATGGTTGCCAGATGTAGGGGTGGGGTGGGGGTGGGGGGCAGAATGGATGAAGGGGGTCAACAAATAAAAACCTCCAGTTATAAAATAAATAAGTCATGGGGATATAAGGCACAGTACTATGACTATATTAATACTGTAGTGCATATTTGAAAGTTGCTAAGAGAGTAAATCTTAAAAGTTCTCATTACGGGAAAAAAATGTGATTACATATGGTGATAGATTTATTGCAGTGATTATTTCACCATATATACAAATATCAAATCATTATGTTGTACACCTGAAACTAATATAATATTATAAGTCCATTATACCTCAGTTTAAAAAAAAGACATCAGAGACTCGGGCTGTGTCCAGGCCCATTCTCTGTTCTCCCCATTATGTGGCTCTTATGTTCACAGAATGGCTGCTCCATCTGGAGGCAGAATAAAATGGAAAGGGCAGAAACCAAGACTTGGGTCAACTCAATCTATTTAATTGTTTCAGGAAAATAGTAGCATTCCTGGATTACATGCAATAGAGATCTTTCATTTCAAGGACAGGCTGATGGTCACCCCTCACTGTTACACAGCCTGGGAACATGGATATCACGTAACTGGACACACTGCAGTTCTAAACCAAACTATGCTTCTATTAGTAAAGAACAAAGAGAAAATAGATATTGAATAGTTACTGCATTGTCTGCCAAATTTGGTGAGAGGAGTATTAAAGTCTAGAACTCCTGGAAATGGATGAAGCCCAGAAGAAAACAGGGTAGCCAAGAGTCTTCCAACTCTAACCAAATTCTGATGCCTTTTTGAAATTTTGACTCCTGTGTGCTGGCCAGCTCTACCCTGGAATTTTCAGACTCTAGATAAGAGGAATTCAGATAATCCCTTAACACAGTTTGAGCTTATGTGTGCATCTGTTTCCTTGAAATTGAAAAGGTCCAAACACACCAAGCAGACCCACTGTGAGCCTTCTAGCTATACCAGAGTTTCATCCTGCCACAGTGGAGGTGCTCATGAGAAAATGACAAGAGTTAAAGTTTAAGGTGCCTAATTCTTAATCTGTCCATCACCCTAACTCAACACTCCACTTCCTTCTTTACACTAAACATTAAACTTTTGCAAAGAACTTGTCTAGGTAGAAGGTTTTGGATTCATAAAAAGAAATATAATGGGCCTTGGCAAAGATAACTGAAAATAAAATGTGAAAATTGACTTAGTATACAAAAGATATTTGTGAACATATAGAAACATGATAAAAAGATTATAGCCTGAAGCAGGTGAGATTTGGAGTGCACATTTTACTGTTATATCAAGTAAATTGAAGTAAATACCAAGGAAACATCTCGAAACTAGATAGAATAGTGAAAGGCAAGAATTAGAGGAAAAGGGAGACAATGCAAAGAAATGAAAAGTTATGTGGCAGAATTAATATATTTATATATTTACCTATAAAGGAGAAAAATGTCATTACAGAAATAAAAGTTACATTGGAAGCAAATAAAAATATATCCTCTTAAAACAGGGAGACAGAGGAGAGAATTAAGAAAATTAAGCCAAGTGAAATGTAAAAATGTGTAAAAATGTTTTGAAAGAAAATAATAACTGCATGTTAGAAAAAATGGTCTAATGTACACATTATTGCTGATCCTTATAAAGAAAGCCAAACAAGTGGAAGACGATACACAAAAGCAGAAACTAATGGAAAAGTTTTGCAAAGAGACAATTTAAGAAAACTTGCATAAAATAACTGAAAACTTGATGCCACAAGCCAAAACCAGGTCAGTTAACACAAGTGTACTTCAAGAAAACAATAAATAATCCTAAGGCATTCAGGGGGAAAATTCAATTTGTCTATAAGCTGGAATAAATAAGGCTGGCTTCAGGACCCAGTTGTAACAACATAACAATTAGAAAAGGAAGTAGCATTGTTTCCAAATCATCAGGAAAGTGAAGTGTAATTCAAGAATTTTAGATCAAGTACAATCTTAATCAAGCATGAAGGCAACAGAGAAATTTGTAAATTCAGGAAGCATTATGCTAATAAGCCAATTTATACACAAGCTTTAGCAAGGAGATGAGTGCGGCCCTTGATAAAATTAGTGAATTTTAAAATCTTTGTAAAAGCCAAGTTAGCTACACAACTCTGGAAATTAAGGTGACAAGGTGGAAGGAGAAGATTGTGAAACACAGTGGTGATATGTAAATATTAATACAAACCAAAGCAATCCAGAATTTTTAGGGATAATGGAATGAGTCTCTAGAGGCTGTGGAGGAGGTAGAGAGGACACAGAGAATATGGAGGCATCTTAACACAGTGGTTAAGCATAGTTCTGGGGTCAGACTTTTTCATGCTGAAAGCCTTGGCTCTGCTTCCTATCAGCTGTGTGATGGCGGTTTGGCCCCCATGCTGCTGCTTCACATCTGCATGAAGTTGTGTCACAAGGTTTCAACCACATATGGTCATAGCAGCATTAGACTAAAATGAGTCAGTATTTGCAGAGTACTTAGATCGGTGCTTGGCTCATTTTATCCCCTGGAAAAGTAGCCTTTAACTAAAAATACAGGATGACGCTTAAGAGTTCAGTCTTTAAGACTGTCCGGGTTCAAATCTGAGGTCGAAGTACAGTTCTTTAGAAAGAGAGTCTAAAATTTCAATTTGACCTTCTCTTACCCTCTTGGAGTCTTTGAAAGGGAAATAAACTTAAAGTCCCCCACCAATATGAATATACTATTCCTCTCCAATTTGGAATAAGTGAAGTGCCTACAGTAATTCTTTCTTAAACTGCATGTATGTATACAGGCATTCTGGTGTAATGATACGAAGATCTTTGCCCTGTGTTACCTTGAAAGCCCTCCTTCCAACCCATTTACAATGTTCAGTGTATCATTCAAGGTCATATAACGTTCTCCTGGATGTACTATAATTTATTTTACCAAGACCCTGTTTTGAGACCTTCAGTCTTTATTTATTTGTTGTTTTAAAGAAAAAGAACCTTGTAATGAAATCTTAAGTCCATTCAT
The DNA here is from genome assembly GCF_949752795.1 of Hyperoodon ampullatus. NCBI lineage: Eukaryota > Metazoa > Chordata > Mammalia > Artiodactyla > Ziphiidae > Hyperoodon > Hyperoodon ampullatus. Next base: position 107,609,363 of record NC_136918.1, on the reverse strand, counting down.
TCTTATTTCTTTTGAATAAATTCTTACAAGTAGAATCGTCTCAAAGGGATTATTTGACTGTTGATAATTATTTTAAAAATATTATTCATAAAAGTTATAGTAACTTTTGTTTACCTTAACACTGAGAGTTTCTGTTTATACCTCTGCCAACAACCAATATCAGCATTAGTGTTTAAGTTGAATCATTACTCAATTTTGCTCATATGTTAATTGTGAGACCATATAGAATGTGTGTTAAGGCATAGGAGTTGAGAACCAGAATCTTTTACATTCAAATCCCACACTTGCCAATTTCTGGCAATGTGCCTATATGCAAGTTAACGTTACTGAGACTCAGTTTCTCCATCAGTGAAAATAGGAAAATTACAGTGCCTTGCTGTATTTTTAGAGTCTCATTGATATATTGCATGTAAGGTTGCTTGTACATGGTATATGATTCATAATTTGTACCTAATGTAAATATATACTAATGTATATGTATTAGTGATATATATTTGTAGGTAAAGAGCATCTTCATGTTCTTTGCACTTTTTATTAAGGTGTGTGTCATAATCCTCTTCTCTCTCCCTCTTTTTTTTTTTTTTTTTTTTTTTTAGTGAAGGACTGTTAAATGCAAATTGACATCCAGGAGATTGGCCTGTTACCTGTCAGCTTTCAGTTTGCTGTGACTATTCTTGCCTGGTGCCTCCCAGAAAGGCTGCTTTGGAAAACCACTGATTCTCAAATAATGGCTGTCATCTCTACATCTGAGCCTAGTCTGACCTTTTCCCCCTTTTTCACAGGCTGCAATCCCTGCTTCCTTCCTATAATTCTGCTTTCTCCACGAGGGCAACTATGAATGTGGCCTGGCTGTCTTCTTTCTATCTGGTCCCATCTGTACTGTATCTAATGGAAATTAATCCACATTCCTAGAAGGTGTATGTTATTATTTCCGAGTTTACACTTCAGATGCAGGTGTCTCTCTTCCAGGATTGGTTCATGATGAACTTATATTCATGTTCATAGCTTACCCAAAGTTAATCCAGGAAAGGTGTTCAGACAATCAATGTTTATAAATATTGTTTTTGTCAACTTATTTATGTCTTTTCCTCCCCAGGGAAACAATTAATTTGGCACGAATTCTTCAGATGTTTTTGGCTAGCTTCCAGATGTTTAAAATAGACAAAATTTGCAAAAGCATGTTTAATTGTTTAATTTCATGTCATGTTTGAACCCACTTATATGTCCTCTATTTAACTAAACACTATTGAATGTAAATATTTTATTACTTTTTTTTCTTTAACAGAACTAGGAAAGAATGTTGCCTTATTAGAGATTTAGTTCTCCATCCAAAACTACCTCCAACTGAGGGAACAGTATACTATGAAACACACGTGGTTTCTAACAGATTGTCAATTAAGATCTGTTACTCTGTATTTGTGTGATGAGTGGGAGGCAAATGTACTAAAACCTTATTAAAATATCACAATTATTATATAAGAAATATAAATTACATCTACTTACATCTGTTTATATCTTCTACTGTTTTAGCAACTAGATATGCTTTATATAAAAGGGAAAAATCTTAAAATGTAAGAAAAATATAAAATCTAAGCTTTAGAGAAATAGTTATATAGAAACAAATTTCCTTTGCATCTCTAAAAGCATAAATAGGTCTCAGAGTCCTTCTTTTCAAATCAAGTGTTTGTCAAAGCTAATTCTTTATCATAATCCATCTATATCAGGACGGAACAAGCAAAACCTATGGTCTACCTGTACAAAACTGTTACCCGATGTTTTTGTTTATTTTTTATTCCAACCTGGACCTGTAAAAACACTAAAAAGTAAGGTTTACTAAAATATAGTCTGGTATTATTTTTAGTTCCTGTTAGCTTGACCTTTGTGAGCTCAAAGAATCCCATCCTCACTCCATCCTCCAAATCCCTTGAATTATAAGCAAATGCTCCTCTTTGGTTGTTTGTTACTAAATCAATTGCAACCCTTTACAGTATTGCTGCATATAATTTGGTCTATGGACCAACTGCAGTGATATTACTTAGGAGTTTTTCTTTTTCTAAAGATTTTTTTGATGTGGACCATTTTTAAAGTCTTTATTGAATTTGTCACAATATTGCTTCTGTTTTATGTTCTGGTTTTTTGGCTGCAAGGCATGTTGGATCTTATCTCCCCAACCAGGGATTGAACCCACACCCCCTGCATTGGAAGGTGAAGTCTTAACCACTGGACCGCCTAAACATGCAGAATTTAAGTCTACATATCAGACTTAACTGAGTCAAAATACACATGTATTTATTTATTTTGGGCCATCCTAAGAATTGTGTGGTGGTATCTCATTATTGTTTTTCCTTGACTATTTTTTTATTTATAAATATTTGCCAAATGAGTATTAAATTGCATTTTAGATTACATATAAACTTGAATAATTTTTCAAATGTTTAATGGCCCTTTGTATTTTCCTGCTTTATATTGTTCATTCTGTCTCGTTTTTTAAAACACACATTGTTGCATTTATGCAGTACTGCCATGGGTATCCTTTTTTTTTTCCTTTTAAAACCCACCAACTGCCCTGGGTGCCAGTGCAACAGTGAGGGTTAAATCCCAGCATAACCTGAATGGGGACATGCTGGGCCTGATTATGGAGGAAAGATGCTCCACCAGAAGAGCTGCTTGCATTGGAGCATATACTGGTAGGTGTCAAGAAAGTACCCCTGGCATTGGATTATTATTATTTTTTTCTCCCATCCCCACCCTCTGTCTCTGGAGTCTACCAATCTGTTCTCTGTATCTATGAGCTTGTTTTGTTTTTTTTAAGATTCCACATATAAAAGAAATTATATGGTATTCGTCTTTATCTGACTTATTTCACTTAGTAAAATGCCCATGAGGTCCATCCATGTTGTCACAAATAGCAGGATTTGATTTTTTTTATGGCTGAATAATACTACATTGTCTAAATATATATACCACAATTTATTTATCCATTCATCCATTGATGGACACTTAGGTTGTTTTCATATCTTAGCTATTGTAAATAATGCTACAATGAACACAGGGAAGCATATAGCTTTTTGAGTTAGTGTTTTTGTTTTCCTCATATAAATACCCAGGAGTGGAATTGCTGAATCATATGGTATAATAGTTCTAATTTTAGTTGTTTGAGGAACCTCCATACTTTTTTCATAGTGGCTGCACCAATTGATATGCCCACCAACAGTGCACCAGGGTTTCCTTTTCTCCACATCCTTGCCAATACATACTTCTTGACTTTTTGATAGTAGATATTTTAACTGGTGTGAATTGATATTGTAGTTTTGATTTGCATTTCCCTGATGATTAATGATGTTGAGCATCTTTTCATAACTTATTGACGATCTGTTTGTCTTCTTTGGAAAAATGTCTATTCAGATATTATGTCCATTTTTTAATTGAATTGTTTGTTTTTTTGCTATTGAGTTGTAAGAGTTCCTTTTACAGACAAACCTTGTTTATTGCATATTGCTTTACTGTGCTTTGCAGATATTGTATTTTTTACAAATTGAAGGTTTGTGGCAACCTTGCATTGTCAGGTGATGTTTAGAATTTTTTACCAATAAAGTATTTTTTAATTAAGATATTTGCATTGCTTTTTTATACATAATGCTATTGCACACATAATAGACTACAGTATAGTACAAACATAACTTTTATATGCATCAGGAAAGGAAACCATCAAATGAAGTAGCAACCTACTAAATGGGAGAAAATATTTGCAAATCATATGTCTGATAAGGGACTAATATCCAAAATATACAGGCCTACTTCAGAGATATTGCAGGTTCATTTCCAGCCCACCACAATAAAGCAAATATTGCAATAAAGTGAGTCACATGAATTTAACTGAACACATATGCATTGGTTTATTTCTGGGCTGTGTATTCTGTCCTATTGATGTGTGTGTCTGTTTTTATGCCAGTGCCATACTGTTTTAATTACTATAGTGTTGTAATATAGTTTGAAATCAGGGCATGTGATCCTTCCAGCTTTTGTTTTTTCTCAAGATTGCATTGACTTTTCAGGGTTTTGGTGGTTCCATACAAATTTGATGGAAATTACACTGAATCTGTAGTTTATTTTGGGTAGTATGGACATTTTAACAATGTTAATTCATCCAATCCATGAGCATGAAATATCTTCCAATTAATTTGTGTCTTCTTCAGTTTCTTTAATTAATGTCTTATAGTTTTCAATATACAGGTCTTTTACCTCCTGGTTAAATTTATTACTAGGTTTTTTTTTTTTTTTTTGCATGTAATTTTAAATGGGATTGTTTTCTTTGTTTCTCTTTCTAATATTGTGTTATTGGTGTATAGAAACTCAATGTATTTTTGTATATTGATTTTATATTCTATAACTTTACAGAATTCACTTATTCTAATTTTTTTTTTTTTTTTAGTGGAGTCTTTAAGGTTCTCTCTATATAATGTCATGCCATCTGCAAATAGTGACAGTTGTACTTTTTCCTTTCCAATTTGGGTTTCTTTTATTTTTATTTTCTTGCCTAATTCCTCTGGATAGGATTTCTAATACTATGTTGAATAAGAATGGTACTCTAATCTGTATTTCCTCTCTTCTAATTTGCATTTTAGAGTCATGATCATATGCACATTAAAGTTCAAAAAGCATTACCAGTATCTAATCACCATCAGCTATTTTCTTTTTATAACTTCTTGCTTGATTTATATCTCACCCAATATTGAGGTTGCTTTGAGGAAGGTAACCAAAAATTCCCTAATAACCAAACGGCTTTTCCACAGGTCACCTCTTTTTCCAGGCTTTTTTCAATGTACTTCAATGTTGGCCAACATTTCTTTCTAAAGTTTTCTTTCCTGAGTCTTTTATAGTACTTGTGGGATTTCTCTACCTTCTCTTGAAACTATGCTTCTTTGTCTGCATCTCCTCATTCTCTTCTTTCCAATGTCAATGGTAGGAACACTCCAATATTCTGGATTTGTCATCATTTTTGTTCTATTCCTTGATAAAATTACATTCATTCTTAAAAATTGAATAATTACTTTGAAAGGCCTGACTTCCAAATTTTTATTTCTGCCCTACATTTATCTCTTTTTAAAAAGAATTTTTTTAATTCTTTTCTCTTTTTTTTCCTTTTAAATTAATTAATTAATTTATTTTTGGCTGTGCTGGGTCTTTGTTGTTGCCCACAGGCTTTCTCTCATTGCAGAGAGAGGGGGCTACTCTTCGTTGGCAGTGCATGGGCTTCTCATTGCGGTGGCTTCTCTTGTTGGGGAGCACAGGCTCTAGGTGCATGGGCTTTAGTAGTTGTGGCTCATGGGCTCTACAGCACAGGCTCAGTAGTTGTGGCATGTGGGCTTAGTTGCTCCATGACATGTGGGAATCTTTCCAGAGCAGGGCTCAAACCCTTGTCTCCTGAATTGGCAGGTGGATTCTTAACCACTGTGCCACCAGGGAAACCCTACATTTATCTCCTGATATTTCTTTTATCTTAAACAGTTTGATGAGCATCCCATCCTGGATACACTCAAGGTCAATGGGTTCAAACTGAACTCAGAGCATTCCTTCCCAAACTAGGTTTTTTTCTTCTCCTTTGGATTTTAGGCAAAATGTCATGTTTTATTTCTCAGTAATTATAAATTCCTTAGAGTTGTTAATCAATTTAATCTTTTTAGCACCTTACAATGTGAAGGCAGGATAGAAAACAATTACCATATAGCTTCCATGATTACCCAAATCGTAGTAGTCAAATGCCAATTTAGTTCTGTCCTACCAAAGTGGTTCTTAGGAATATCTGATGAGGTTCTGAACATTTGGCTTATGATAATAACATAAGAAAGGGTTAGTTGAACTAAAATCACTCTACAGAATGAACTACATAGCGAATGCCAAATAGCTGCCTCAAGTGCATGTGAATTACACGTACCTGAATTTCTATGGCTATTTATCTGTCTCTCTCAAACTACCTATCTCTACATCTATTAAAAACTACTGGAATATGCCAATATTATTATAGTATCCTTTTTGAGGAGTTGGTGGAAGCATTTGCCAAAAATTATAGATGTAATCTCTATACACTATTTGTGGTACAGGTCCTTTAATTATTGTACTGTTGTTTCCATGTTCACTCATCTTGCTAAATGCTACCTTTACATCATCTATGTTGATATAGGTGGACTTATTATATATTTTTTCGGGTTGACATACAATCCATAGAGAAATTTTGGTTTCTTTAATGGATCCAAATTAGAAGTAAATTCGGAGTCCAGTAACTGTATTTCTGTACATTTCTCTATTTTTTAAAGTATATGCTTTTAAGTGCATGTACAGTGCCTGTCTTACACATCAAAGGGCCTAAAATGCCATGGAGGCTGTGGTCAGTGGAAAAAGAGAGCATGTTTTGGACTTGACTTAAAAATCTGTTCTCTGCTAATTGTCTTTGTAGCCTAGTTAAGTAATTTAAACTTTCTGAGATTACATTTCTTTACCCATAAAATGTTGTAATTATACATACTTTGTGGGTATGTTAAAGAATAACTGATGCTATTTTACATTGGTTAGTAGCACAGGCTTTGAGGATCAGTCAGACCTCAGTAGAAAACCTGGTTCTAATAGCTACCATCTATATAATCTTGTGTAGGTTATACAACTTCTGAACACTTCAGTTTCCACAGTGTGAAATAGTGATAATAATCTTTATCTCATATGGTTATTGAAACTATTAAACAAGGTAATGTATGTTAAACACCCAAAATTTTTCTCTTATGTTCTTAAATAGTATCTATAATTATATTAACTTCTAAAGAAGGTCAGTTTATATTAACTTTTTTCTTCCATCATTTTCTAATCATTTCCTTACACTTGTTGTGCTGTACAGATTGGGTTCAGGAGCTCTGGTTTCAAATATTATTCTGATGACTTCTGGCTGTGTGTCAATACTATTTCTGAACTTTATTTTTTATTTGTGGAATTGGAATCATAATGCTTAGATGATATAAAGCATGTAAAAGTGCTGTGACAACTCTAAAGTGATATAAGTAATGTCAGTTATTATTAAAGTAAATTGAGATGATATTGGTCATTTACTAATTCATTCAACAAATATATATTGAATGTATAAGAAATTCTAGGCTTTGTGTTGGATACTCAAGGATGATACAAACAGGCTGTGCTTTAAGGGACTCACAAAGCAGTGGATGGTGTAATCATATACACAGGAGCTGCAGTAGCATGCCATATTCATGATAGAGTAGGCACAAGATAAGTAAAGGATAGCCCTCCATTGAGTACAACTGGAATTCATTTGCTTGAATTCAAATGAAAATATTGCAATTGATGGTTGATTATTCTCCTTTCAATGATCGACTCCTGTTTTGCCTATGTGGTAGTTAATTTTATGTGTCAATTTGACTGGGCTAGAGGCTGCCCAGATATTTGGCAAAACATCATTCTGGATGTGTCTGTGGGGGAGTCTCTGGATGAGACTAACATTTGAATTGACTAAGTAAAACAGATTTTCACCCTGATGTAGGGGGATTCTCATCCTATCAGTTGAAGATCTGAATAAAACAAAAAGGCTAAGTAGAAGGAACTCCTCTTGCCTGACTGAATAAGCCGGGACATTGGTCTCTTCCAGCCTTTGGATTCGGACTGCAACACTGGTTCTTCTTGGGTCTTGACCCTGTTGGCTTTTGGACTAGAACATACACCATCGGCTCTCCTGCATGTCCATTTTGCCAACTGCAGATCTTGGGCCTTCCTAGGCTCTATAGCACATGAGGCAATGCTTTATAATAAATATGTGTATACACACACATGTACACATACACACACACACATATACACTATTGGTTCTGTTTCTCTGGAGAACCTAGCCTAATACATCCCATTTTTAACCCAATCTCCTATTGTGTCTTTCATCTAATTCCCCTACCCTTCTACCACAGGGTCATATCTATTAAATAACTGAATCAAAATAAAATGGTTTCATAGCTAAATCAGAGCTATTTTCCTCAGCAGGTGGGGGACAGTAGAAGAATGTGAAAAAAAAATGATGTTTGTACCAGTTATTATGTTTGTCCAACTTTTTTCCAACAAAATGCCTGGAGGTGCTATGCCATTCTCAGCTTTAGTGGTATCTCATAATTTTTCCTTTCATCTATTCCTGTCCAGGAAATGATGACCTTTTATCTGTAACTTCAAAAGGCATATTCTTAACTTAGCTCTACACCCAAGTAAAAATTACACAGAATCTGCTGAACTGCCACTGATGTGAGAAACACAGATGCAAAACCTGTTAGCTTTTTAGTCATATCCTTTTATTATTATGTTTGTCTTCATGGTTCAAAAGATGCCAAATGCAAAGTTTACAGCAGTGGCTGATGGAGAAATTCTTTGCCAGCAGCGAAATAGTTCAAGTGAGGTGTAAAATCTGCATGGTCAAATTGAATTCAGAGCAAGTTTGATTTAACTCCTAGAGTCAATGATTAATTTCATTAAGGGAGAAAATCCACCAAGTTAGTCTGTCAGTCACAATGTCTAATTTCATTGAAATGCTTAAAAAGTTGTGAGATGTAAAGCTTAGTTCTATTTCAATTTTCAGTCAGTGGCAGGAGAACACAAACTCTGTACTAGCAGTTAACTATATATGAGGTAGGTAAAGATATACAGTTGTATCTAAGAATATATTGCCTGGACTTAACCATTAAACTGTATTTTCAATGAGGTCTCCTTGGGGGCTAATATCTACAGGAATGGATTTAACACACTTCTTTCCTTAAATAATGCATGATATTTTTGAACATTAACTGTGCTTAAAGTTTAGAATCACTATTAAAAAATAAGATGAGAAAAATTATATAAAACTGAAATTGGGAGAAAAGAAGTAAGAGAGATGGAAGGGAAGCTTTGTGAAAAGGTGTACTTCATTTGTCCTTTAGTCCTACAATGTTAATCACTAATTGTGTGTGTGTTCATTTCACAGAGAAAAACACTGAGTTGAAAATGTCTGAGTGACCTATGTCACTAGAAATGAGAGCTTTGGAAAGACGATATCAATATCTCTGGTAGCTCCAGAATTTTAATTGTCTTTCAGTATGTAAGACTTAATACAGAAATGTCAGTCTTTGAATTTCCTTACTTAGACTGCTGAATTTCAAATTATTATATGGCCAACAAAGTTTATTTTTTAAAGAAAACAAGTATACAGTCTATAAAATATAGAACAATTATATGTTGACTTAATATATGTTAATAGGTCATCATTTCATTAAACACATTTTTACATGAGCCGACATGATGTTATTTCCAAATGCTAAAATCCTGTTTGATTATAAGGCATTATTACCTTTAAAAATTCAGAGGAACGTTTTAAAGATTTATAGCATTAAATAATATGTATCTCTCTTCCAGGGTCCCGTATTAAATTTGGGTTGCAATTTTTAGTAATTGTGGTTAGCTAACGTGGAAGAAAGAGTGAGAGATAAGTGGCCAGTTCCTTTTCCATTTGAAATTTTAACATAAAATAAATATTTCATAAAATAAATTGTATGTAATTCTAAAAACGTATGTTAATGTATGCCTGGAAAATATGTATATACATTTGCATTAAAATAGAAAGTGTGATGGATTAGGGATGAAAAAGAGCAGGAATTTTAGATTTTGGAAATATGTGTTGTTTTTGCTTGATGATGCAAAAAATGGGAAGTGTGTGTCTTCCAAATTTATTCTTCTTTTTAAAGATTGTTTTGGTTATTTAGGTTTTCTTGCATTTTCGTAGTGTTTTTAGGATTATCTTGTTAATGTATGCAAAAAGTGTTAGCTAGTATTTTGAAAGGGAATGCACTGAATCTGTAGATCAGCTTGGGGAGTATTGCTATCTTAATAATATTGCCTTCTAATCCATTAACAGGCTGTCTTGACTTTTTTTTTTTTTAACAATGCTTAAAGGGATTTATTTCCTTTCCAAATATTTGTATAAGAAAGGGTAACATTTATTTTCACTTACAACAGGTATTCTGTTCCTACAATAAAGTCACTGATAGCAATCAACTGAGCAACAAATCTTTCTCCTTCACCTTGTAGACTAAGGCACATGCCCAGTGAAATAAAAATAAAAGTATGGCAAAAGGTAAATTTCACCTTCAGTGTTCACTTTACAAATGGGAAACTCAGGGACCTAAGGCATGGGACTTGAAAAGGGTCTTAACACCTAGTGGTATTCCAGGGGAGCAAGGAGAAAATCACCTACTTGGGTCTTTCTCTTCCTTCCCATGAGCCAAGGAATCCAGGAGACAGTTAAAGACATTTACATTTCTGGACACTGAGCATAATCTTTTTCCTTTTAAACAGGACTTTTTCTCAGCAAGTATTCTGTTCTTAAATAAGATAGTAACACTTCATGTTTTATTACACTTGTGTAGCTTTCCAAGCCTTTTCACATGGTGGATCACAGATTTGGGTGTTTCAAAAACTAGTAAACTTACAAAAAGAAGAAAAAAAAACTATTAATGGAGTGTCTAACTTTGTATTTTGTCAAATAAGGATATTTGAGAGAGAAAAATGTTATCATATAACATCACCATTACTCATGAAAGGACATGACCATAGCAAAAGAGCAAGGAGGTAATGTTATGTAAAAAGTCCCTTAATAAAGCCTAAAATGGACTTTTTGGAAAATTCACTATACTTTCCTGAATTTTCTCATTCTTCTGCAGGGCAGTAAAAACTTCGTCAAAGACTTTCACAACCAGCCTGTAAAGTAGACAAAACAGGTGTTATTCTCCTCTCACCTGTCAAGAAATTTGGGCTAAGGATGTGAAGTAGTAACAAGCTCTGGTGATGCTGACACTGATTGTCCACAAACCACACTTTGAGCATCAAGGACCTAGACCCTGAGATGGAGTCCTTGTTTAGCTACTTATCAGTTAGGACAGCTTGGGAAAGTTTAGTAATATCTGAAAGCTCTAGAAAAGTGATTGTAATCCGTTTGCTCTGAGGGCCTGGAGTTTTAGTGTAGGGTCAAGAGGTAGGTGAAGTTTGATTGGTTCAGTTGCCTCTTCTTGGCTCACCTGTAGGTTAGAGTGATCTTCCAAAGGCTAGGCCATGCTGTGTCTTTCCTGGATTTCCTGGATTATAGTTAGGGACCAGATTGTTTGGCCAGCAGATCTCATTTGTGGTTATTATTTCCCCCCTGGCTTTGTAGTCCTTAGAGAAGCACTTACCATGTGATTAGATATTGTTATTCAGAGGCTAGCCTTGTTGGAAACCCTATGAACTCCCTAGTATCCTTTCATAAATTCCTTTCCTTGATTTACAATATTAGTTTCAGATATACAACATAGTGATTACCTATTTTTACAGATTATGCTCTGTTTAAATTTATTACAGAATAATGGTTACATTTACCTTGCTGTACAATATATCTTTGTTGCTTATTTATTTAATACATAGTTTGAATCTCTTAACACCATTCTACTATCTTATCCCTCCTCCCTTCCCTTTGCCCACTAGTAACCACTCATGTGTTCTCTATATCTGTGAGTCAGTTTCTAGTTTTTTATATATATTTATTTTAATTTTTAGATTCCACATACGAGTGATGACATAGAGTATTTGTATTTCTCTGACTTATTTCACTAAGCATAATCTCTAGGACCATCCATATTGTTGCAAAGGCATAATTCCTTTTATGGCTGAGTAATATTCCACTATATTGAATATATATATTCAATATCTTTACCCATTCATTTGTTGATGAACACTTGGGTTGCTTCCATACCTTGGCTATTCTAAATAATGCTGCTATGAACATTATGGTGCATGTATCTTTTTGAATTAGTGCTTTCATTTTCTTCAGGTGTATACCCAGCAGTGGAATTACTGGATCATATGGTAATTCTATTTTTTAGTTTTTTGAGGAAATCCCATACTGTTTTCCATAGTGGCTGTACCAATTTACAATCCCACCAAGAGTGTACTAGAGTTCCCTTTTCCCTTTTATATTTGTCAACTTTTTGATGATAGCCACTTTGACAGGTATGAGGTGGTACCTCATTGTGGTTTTGATTTGCACTTCTCTGATAATTAACAATATTGAGCATTTTTTCATGTGACAGTAAGCCATCTGTATATCTTCTTTGGAAAAATGTCTATTCATGTCTTCTACCCATTTTTAATCATGTTCTTTTTTTTTAGATATTGAATTGTATGAGCTCTCTATTTATTTTGGATATTAATCCCTTATTGGTCATATCACTTGTAAATATTTTCTCCCATTCAGTAGATTATCTTTTCATTTTGTCAGTGGTTTCCTTTGCTCTGCAAAAGCTTTGAAATTTAAATAGATCCAGTTTGTTTATTTTTGCTTTTATTTCTTTTGCCTTGGGAGACTGATTCAAGAAAATATCGCTATGATTGTGTCAAAGAGTGTTCTGCTATGTTGTCTCCCAGGAGTTTTATGATACATGATTAGGTCTTTATTCCATTTTGAGTTTATTTTTGTACATGGTGTGAGAAAATGTTCTAATCTCATTATTTTATATGTGTCTGTCCAGTTTTCCCAGCACCACTTATTGAAGACTGTCTTTTGTCCATTTTATATTCTTGCCTCCTTTGCCATAGATTAATTGACTATAGGTATGTAGATTTATTTCTGGGCTCTTTATGCTATTCCATTTATCTATGTGTCGGTTTTTGTGTCATTGTCATGCTGTTTTGATTACTGTAGCTTTGTAGTAGGGTCCGAAGTCAGGGAGCATGATACATCCAGCTTCATTATTTTATTTCAAGATTGCTTTGGAAATTCAGAGTCTTCTGTGGTTACATATAAATTTTAGCATCATTTGTTCTAGTTCTGTGAAAACTGTCATAGGTATTTTGAAAGGGGTTGCATTAAATCTGTAGTTTGCATTGGGTAGTATGGATATTTTAACAATATTAATTTTTCCAATCCAAGAACATGGGATAGCTTTCCATTTCTTTGTATCATTTTCAGATTCCTTCATCAATATTTTATAGATTTCAGAGTGTAGGTCTTTAAGCTCCATGGTTAAGTATCCTACATATTTTAATTTTTGATGAAATCATAAATGAGATTGTCTTCCTAATTTCTCTTTCTGATAGTTCATTATTAGAATATAGAAAAGTAGCAGATTTCTGTATATTAATCTTGTGTCCTGCAACTTTACTGAATTCATTTTTTAGTTATATTAGTTTTTTGGTGGAGACTTTATAGAGTTTTCTATATATAGTATCATGTCATCTACAGATAGTAACAATTATACTTCTTCCCTTCCAATTTGGATGTCTTTTTATTACTTATTCTTATCTGATTGCTGTGGCTGGAACTTCCAATACTATGTAAAATGGAAGTGGTGAGAGTGGACATCATTGTCTTATTTCTAATTTTAAAGGAAAAGCCTTGCAGTTTTTCACTGTGAAGTATGATGTTAGCTGTGGGTTTGTCATAAATGACCTTTATTATGTTGAGACATGGTCCCTCTATACCAAATTTGATGAGAGTTTTTTTATCATAAATGGATGTTGAATTTTATCAAATACCTTTTCTGCACCTATTGAGATAATCATGTGGTTTTTAATCTTTCCTTTTGTTAATGTGGTATATCACATTGATTGATTTGCAACTAGTGAACCATCCTTGCACCCCTGGAATAAATCCCACTTGATTGTGGTGTATGATACATTTTACATATTGTTTAATTTGGTTTGCTAATATTTTGTTGAGTATTTTTATGTCTATATTCATCAGAGATATTAAGCTGTAATTTTCTTTTACTTGTAGTGTTTTAGTGTGATGTTGGTATCAGGGTAATGTTAATCTCGTAGAATGAATTTGGGAGTGTTCCATTGTCTTCAAGTTTTTGGAATATTTTGAGAAGAATAGGTATTAGCTCTTCTTTATATGTTTGATAGAATTCCCCTGTGAAGCCACCTGTTACTGAACTTTTGTTTGCTGGGAGGTTTTTAATTACAAATTCAATTTTACTTCTAGTGATCAGTCTGTTCAGATTGTATATTTCTTCATGATTCAATTTTGGAAGGTTTTATTGTTTCTAGAGATTTGTCCATTTCTTCTCTGTTGTCCCATATGTTGGCACAGAACTTTTTGTAGTATTCTCTTGTGATTTTTTTGTATCTCTATGGTGTTGGTTGTTATTTCTCCTATTCAATTTCTTATTTTTTCTATTTGTGTTCTTTTTCTTTTCTTCTTGATGTACCTGGCTAAAGGTTTATCAGTTTGGTTTATCTTTTCAGAAAACCAGCTGTTGGTTTTATTGATATTTTCTATTGTGTTTTTGGTGTCTATTTTATTTATTTCCTCTTTGATCTTCATTATTCCCTTCCTTCTGCTCACTTTGGGCTTTATTTGTTCTTCTTTTCCTAATTCCTTTAGATGGAAGGTTAGGTTGTTTATTTGAGAATTTTCTTGTTTCTGAAAGTAGGCCTGTATCACTATAAACTTCCCTCTTAGAACTGCATTTGCTGCCTCATGTAGATTTTAGAAAGCTGTGTTTCTATTTTCACTTATCTCAAGGTATTTTCTGATTTCCTTTTTGATTTCTTCATTGGCCAATTGGGTTTTTTACTAGCATGTTATTTAGTCTCCATGTGTTTGAGTTTTTTTTTTTTTTTTTTCTTCCTGTAATTGGTTTGCAGTTTCATACTGTTGTGGCTAGAAAAAATTTTGATATAATTTCTGTCATCTTAATCTTGTTAAGATTTGTTTTGTGGCCTAGCATGTGATCTTTCCTGGAGAAAATTCCATGTGCACTTGAAAAGAATATATATTCTGCTGTGATTGGATGGAATGTCCTGTAGATTACTATTAAGTCCAAATGGTCTACTGTGTCATTTAGGACCACTCTTTCCTTATTGATTTTCTGTCCCTAGGGACAGACAATACATAGGGTATTAAAGTACCTACTATTATTATACAATATTATTATCAATTTCTTCCTTTATGTCTGTTAATATTTGCTTTATATATTTTAGTGTTCTTTTATTGGGTGCATATATGTTAACTAGTATAACATTCACTTCATGTGTTGATCCCTTTATAATTATATATATAATTCCCTTCTTTGTATTTTGTTATTGATTTTGTTTTAAAGTCTATTTTGTCTGATATGAGTATTGCCACCCCCACTCTCTTGTCTTTTCCATTTGTGTGAAATACCATTTTCCATCCCCTCACTCAGTCTGTGTGTACCTTTAGGTCTGAAGTGAGTCTCTTGTAAGCAGCATATAGTTGGGTCTTTTTTTTTTTTTTTTTCCTATCCTGTCATCCACCCTATGTCTTTTAATTGGAACATTTAGTCCATTGACATTTAAAATGATTATTGATAGGTATGTACTTATTGCCATTTTGTTACTTGTTTTCTAGTTGACTTTTTCTTCTTTTAGTTTTTTCCCTTGTGGTTTGATGATTTTCTTTAGTGATATGCTTGTGCTCTTTTCTCTCTTGTTTTTGTGGATCTGTCATTGGTCTTTGAATTGTTGTTACCATGGGGTTCATATTGTTGATCTATATCTACTTTTTTTAAACTGATACTTCTTGTTATAGCCTTTCCTTTTCCTCTTAGAGAAGACCCTGTAATATTTATTTTATGGTAGATTTAGTATTGATGCACTCTTCTAGTTTTTGCTCATCTAAGAAGTTCCTTATCTCTCCTTCAATTATAAAAGATAACCTTGCTGGGTAGAGTATCTGAGGTTTCAGGTTTTCTCTTTCAGCCCTTCTGAAAGAGAATACATCATGTCACTCCCTTCTGGTTGCAAAGGGAAGCAAAGAGGATCCCAAACCAGATGAACCCAAACAGACTCACACCAAGACATATAATAATTAAAATGGAACAGTTAAAGACAGAGAATATTTTAAAGGCAGCAAGAGAAGAATGAAGTGTCATATATAAAGGAACCCCCATAAGACTATCAGTTGATTTTTCTGTCTTGCCTTTTATTGAGGCCTTCTTTACTTTTTAGTGATATTTTTTATTTTTTTATTATTATTATTTTATTTGCAGTACGTGGGCGTCTCACTGTTGTGGCCTCTCCTGTTGTGGAGCACAGGCTCCGGATGAGCAGGCTCAGCAGCCATGGCTCACGGGCCCAGCCACTCCACAGCATGTGGGATCTTCCTGGACTGGGGCACAAACCCGTGTCCCCTGCATCAGCAGACAGACTCTCAACCACTGTGCCACCAGGGAAGCCCAACAGTGATATTTAAAAAAAAAACTTTAATGTATCAGTCTTGCACTTCTTTTGTTAATTTATTCCTAATATTTAAATCTTTTTTGGCAATCTTATTGTAAAAATTTTTTTTCTAAATTTTGTTTTTGGATTCTTCATTGCTAATATATAAAAATACAAATGATGTTTGAACATTGATTTTTTTATCCTGAAACCTTGTTGAACTTTCTTAATTCTAATGGAATTTCTGGATTTCTGTGATTTTCTAATACAAGGTTATGTTACCTGTGAATAGAGATAGTTTTGTGTCTCTCTTTCCAATCTGAATGTTTTTATTTATTTTACTTGCTTAATAGCTCTGGCAAAATTTTTCAGTACAGTGTTATATACAAGTGTTGGATATCTTTTTTGTTCCTTACCTTAAGGGGAAAACGTTCAGACTTTCACTATTGATGAGAGTTGTGTGTTTTGATGCCCTTTATCACAGTGAGAACACTTTGTGAATGTTTTTACGATGAAAGTGTATTGGATTTTGCCAAGTGCTCTTTCTGTGTTTACTGAGATGATCATGTGGATTTTGTTTTGTTATTTATTCTATTAATATGGTGTATCACAATTATTAGTTTTCTTATTTTAAACCAAACTTGCATTCTTGAAATAAATCCCATTTGGTTATAGTGTTATTATTCTTTTAAGTGTTACTGGATTTGGATTGCCAATATTTTTTTTTGAGGATTTTTTGGAGTCTATTTCATAAGGGTTATTGACCTCTAGTTGTTCCCCCCTTTGGAATGTATTTTTCTGTTTTTTGTATCAAAAAACTACTGGTCTCATAGGATGAATTGAGAAATGTTCCTTCCTCTTCTGTTGTTTAAGTGTTTGTGGAGAACTGTTGCTAACCCCTCTATAAACATTTGGTATTTGGAATTGATCAGTGAAGTCATATGGATTGAATTTTTCTTCGTAGGAAGTTTGCGCAAATATTAATTCAACCCATTTAGTTATTATAAGTCCACTTAGATTTTCTAATTCTTCTTGGGTCAGTGTCAATAATTTGTGTCTTTAGAAACTTGTTTATGCCATCTAGTTATCTAATTTGTTACTGTATAATTTTATAATCCTTTTCATTTTTGTAAAAGTAGTAATTATGTCCCAACTATAATTTTTATTTTAAACATGTGATTCTTTTTGTTTTTTCATAATCAGTATAGCTAAAGACATGCCAGTTTTGTTGCTCTTTTCAAATAACCAACTTTTGGTTTCATTGATTTTTCCCTATTGTTTATCTCTTCATTATTTCATTTTTTTCCACTCTAGTTTTTATAACTGATTTTCTTCTGCTTGATCTAGTTTAGATTATTTTTTAAATTATGTTTTAATTTTTTAGATGTCTTTTATCTTTTTAGAGCAGTTTTTGGGGTTTATGACAAAACTGAGAGGAAGGTACAGAGATTTTTCATATATCTCCCCATCCATACAACATGCATAGCCTCCCCATAATCAATATCACTTACCAAAATTATACAATTTTTTTTTAAACCAAGGATGAGCTTACATTGACATATCAATATCACCCAAAGTCTATAGTTTACCTTACACTTCACTCTTGGAGTTGTATAGTCTATGAGTTTGGACAAACATATAATGACATATAACCATACTTATAATATTGTACAGAGTATTTAACTGCTCTAAGAATCCTGAGTTCTGCCTGTTCATTTCTCTCCCTCTTCACCTCTGGCAGCCACTGATTTTTATTGACTCCTTATTTTGCCTTTTCCAAAATATCATATATTTGGAATCATAGAGTATAGACAGATTGGCTTCTTTCACTTAGTACTATGCACTTAAGGATCATCAAGGTCTTTTCATGGCTTGGTGGCTCTTTTTTTTTTTTCTTCTTTTTTTTAGTGCTGAATAATATTCCATTCTCTAGATGTGCTTTAGTTTCTCCACTCACATTTTGGTTGCTCCCAAGTTTTGGCAATTATGAATAAAGTGGATATAAATATCTTTGTGCAAGGTTTTGTGTGGAGATAAGTTTTCAACACCTTTGGGTTAATACCGAAGAGCATGATTGCTGGATTATATAAGAGTATGGTTCGTTTTGTAAGAAACGGCCAAACTCTCTTCTAGAGTGGCTGTACCATTTTTCATTATCACCTGCAATGTATGGGAGCTCCTATTCCTTCACATTCACACCAGTATTTGGTGTTGTCAGTGTTCTGGATTTTGGCCATTCTAATAGGTGTGTAGTGGTATCTCACTGTTGTTTTAATTTTCATTTCCCTGATGTGGAGCATCTTTTCATATGCTTAATTTCCATCTGTATATCTTTTTTGGTGAGGTTTCTGTTAAGGTCTTTACCCATTTTTTAATCAGGCTGTTTATTTTCTTACTGTCAAGTTTTAAGTGTTCTTTGTGTATTTTGGACAACAGTCCTTTATCAAATGTATTTTTTGCAAATGTTTTCTTCCACTGTGTGGCTTATTTTCTAATTCTCTTGATATTATCTTTCACAGAACAGCAATTTTTAATTTTAATGAGGTCCAGCTTATTTCTTTCATGATTATGTGTTTGGTTTTGCATCTAAAAAATCATCCTCATACCCAAAGTCATCTAGGTTTTCTCTTATGTTATCTTTTAAGAGTTTAATAGTTTTGTGTTTTACACTTAGGTCTATGATACATTCTGAGTTAATTTTTGTGACAGATGTAAGGTCTGTATCTAGATTTTTTTGTTTTTTTTTTTTTGCATGTGGATGTTTAGTTGTTCCAGCATCATTTGTTTAAGAGACTACATTTGCTCCAATGTATGTATTGCTTTTGCTCCTTTATCATTGGTTCATTGAGTATAATTTTATGAGTCTATTTCTGAGCTTTTTATTCTATTCCATTGACCTATTTGTTTATTTTTTCACCAATACCACACTGCCTTGGTTACTGTAGTTTGTAGTAAGACTTGAAGTCAAGTAGTATCAGTCCTCCAACTTTGTTCTTCAATATTGAGTTGGCTATTCTGGGTGGGTCTTTTGTCTCTCCATATAAACTTTAGAATAAGTTTGTTGACATCCATAAAATGACTTGCTGAGATTTTGATTGATAATGCTGTGAATATATAGATCAAGTTGGAAAGAATTGCCATCTTGAAAATATTGTCTTCCTACTCATAAACACAGAATTCTCCTCATCTATTTAGTTTTTTTATTATGTTTATCAAAATATTGTAGTTTTTCTCATATAGATATCATACATATTTTGTTAGATTTATACCTAAATATTTTATTTTTGGAGGTGCTAATGTAAGTGATATTGTGTTTTTATTTTACAATTCCAGTTGTTCATTGTTGATTTTTAAGAAAACTGTTGACTTTTGTATGTTAACTTTGTATCCTATAACCTTGCTATAAATTTCTTATTCACTCCAGCAGTTTTTTGTTGATTCTTTTAGATTTTCTACAAAGATGATCATATAATCTGTGAACAAAGATAGTTTTATGTCTTCCTTCCCAGTCTGTGTAACTTTGATGTCCTTTTCTTGCTTTATTACATGAGCAAGGATTTCCAGTACAATGTTGAAAAGGAGTGATGAGAGATGACATCCTTGCCTTATACCTGATCGTATTGAGAAAGCTTTGAGTTCCTCATCATTAAGTATTATGTTAGTTGCAGATATTTTGTAGATAGTCTGTCAAGTTGAGAAAGTTTCCCTCCAATTTTTCTAGATTCTTAAGATGGAAGTTTAGGCTATTAATTTGAAATTATTTTCTTTTTTAATATAGGTGTTTGCAGATATAAACTTCCCTTTAAGCACTGCTTTGGCTGCACTCATTATGTTTTGGGATGTTTCATTTTCACTTCTTCATCATAATGTATTTTATAATTTATCTTGTTATTTCTTTTTGAAACATTCATTTTCTAAAATTGAGTTGTTTAATTTCCACATGTTTCTGAATTTCCTAAATTTTCTTCTCTATTGATTCTTAATTTTATTCCACATGGGTAGAGAAAATACTTTGTATAATTTCAATCCTTTTGAATTTATTTAAACTTGTTTTACAGTATAAAAAATGGTCTATATTGGAGAATTTTCCATGTGCACTTGAGAAAAATGTGTTATCTGCTTTGTTGGGTAGAATGATTGATAGTTATCTGTTAGGTCTAGTTGGTTTCTGGTGTTATTAAAGTCTTGTATTTTTTCTTAATCTACATCTTGTTGTTTCATGCATTACTGAAAATCAGGTATTAAATTCTCCAGGTATTATTGTTGAATTGCCTATTTCTAACTTCAGTTCTATCACTTTTTGCTTTATGTATTTTGGGGCTGTTTTTATGTACATATATGTTTATGATTTTCACATCTTCCTAATGGACTGACCCATTTCTACTTTAAAATATCCTTCTTTGTGTCTACCAGATTTTTTGTTTTGAAGTCTATTTTATATATGATATAGCCACTACAGCTCTGTTTTTGGTACTGTTTGCATTGTTTAACTTCTTACATCTTTATACTTTCAACCTATTTGTGTCTTTCATTTTAAGTTTGTCTCATGTGATAGTATATGGTTAATCATTTTTAAAATTCACTCTGTTAATTTCTGCCTTTGAGTTGGTGTGTTTAGCCCATTTACATTTAATGTAATTAATAAAGTATGGTTTGTCTCCCATTTTATTATTTTCTTTGTATATGTCTTATTTAGTTTTTGTTCCTCTATTTTTTCGCTTCTGTCTTCTTTTGTATTTAAAAGATACTTTCTTGTACACCAATTT
This sequence comes from Hyperoodon ampullatus, assembly GCF_949752795.1. Taxonomy (NCBI): domain Eukaryota; kingdom Metazoa; phylum Chordata; class Mammalia; order Artiodactyla; family Ziphiidae; genus Hyperoodon; species Hyperoodon ampullatus. The sequence goes on along the minus strand of NC_136918.1, from coordinate 107,588,376 downwards.
AATTCTCTTGTTGCTTCTTTTGGTGTATATATTCTATTTATTTTGTTAATGCCTCTCCTGTGGATTACAATTGACATTTTGTTTTAAAAAGTAACAACTTGATTTTTAAAAATAGTATATTGTGGAAACTCTGGAAATCAAAATACCACCTCCCTCCAGGATATGTTGTTTTCACTATTTGATGTTGCTTCTATTTGTTTAGTGACTTTCCTGGACTGATTCTCTGAAGTCTTTATCCTATTTCACATGAGGCCATTGACGTCTCTGGTTATTTCAGTTGTCAGACAACTAATGATTGGACAGAGATTTCCTTAGATGTCTTGAAACATTAATTCTCCCAGCCTTTGCCAAGGAGTTCCATGTACACACACCATGTGTATTGAGGTATGTGTTTAATGGTCTGACGGTAGTTTACAACTCTTTGTTTACAACAAAGCAAGCCTTTGCTTGCTTGAGCAGAGCCTTAAGGTCAGTCAGAAGAGAGAAATTAGAGTCTTCTCATGTCTTCCCTGGGCATGCACAGAGCACTTCTTATATGCATGGCCTTCTAGATTCCCAGGAGTAAGACTTTTTGTCAGACTTTTGTTAGTTCCACCTCAGGCAGCTTCAGTGTTAAACAATTAGCCCCGATAGTTTGCTACAAATGCCTTGGGGATGGGACTGCTCGCACAGTGGATGCTTATAGAGTCAGTTTGAGACAGACCCTGATAATGGAGTTTTCAGCAAGCTGCCAAACAGGTAAAATAGTAACAATTCTTAGGGATAATGTTTTTACAGAGCTCCAAATCTGTTCTTTCTCTCTAATAGCTTTTAGCACACTGGTTTTCACAGCTACCATAGTTGCAAGGCTATTGGTTTTCAAACCAACTGAAGAGTTGGAGAGAGAGGAGTGGGATTAGGGCAAGTTAAAATGACAGAAAGTGCACTTTTTTTTACTGAGATTCAGCTGTTTGATTTTTTTCTATTTTTAAATCAATGCTTCTGAGATAGTTAAGTCTTTAGTAATTACCAGAGTTCTGAAAAAGTTGATTTTGATAGTTTTTGCTAGTGTTCTTTTTCTGTTTGTGGAGAAGCAGATTTTCAGAGGCCTTTACTTTGTCATTTTGGACCATTCTTCGGTCTTTGTAATTTCTGTTTCAAAGTTCACTAAATTTCTTGGCTCAAGAATATAGATAAATAGCTACTAAAATATAAATTGGAAAAAAACAGAGTTGAGATGGACCCTGAGCATGGAGTAGGGGATATTGGCTGGAAACGAGGACTGAGAAAGATGCCTGAGAGTGAAGTTCATATATACCTTGACAGAGGTTTTGGTTACACAACTGTAGCTTACATCAAAAAACAAACAAACAAACAAACAAAAAACTGTAGGATACATCAATGAATGGACATTTATTATCTGCATTTTATCATATATAAGTTTTATTAAAAATAAAACCTGTAAATAAATATTGAATTCTAATAATGCTGTGAGTTCTAAAGTATCTAGAGGAAAACTTACTGATGTCTGCAGTTAATTTACTTGAAACATGTCCAAAATAAGATGGATTCATAGATAGAGAGAGGAATTGATAAGCATGTGAAAAAGTAAGTTTAGTGAAACAAGTATTCACTGAAAAAATCTCTCAAATTTGCTTTAATTTTGAAAAAAATATAGTAAAATGTTAGGGTAAATACTTAAAGTAGGAGATAGGTAATAGGTTTGAAACATACGTTGTCTAATAGTGTCCCAATATAAATGACTACTATTTTTCCAGAGTTGAGAAACTTTGGAAACATTGATAGAAATCTAAAAAGATAAAAGTCAATTCTTGTTGAAGGGGTATAGCTAAAATCCTCCAGGATCTGAGAAAATGTTTTTTTACAAAAGTTATATCTCTCCTAAACTGTGAGGAGAGAAATTAGTATCATTTAAAGCTCTATATAGGTGACACTTTAGAGGTTTTTTCTGTAATACAATAAAAACATGAAACACTACTTTCCATTTTTCAGTACGATTCCTGTAAAAATAAGAGTAATAGATGAATCAGATATCAAACTTTTATGAGACCAGTGAACACAATGGTTTAGTTCAAAGCTCTTAAAAATAAAATTGGTTCATAGGAATCCTGTGAGGTGAAAATTGTACATGCCAGCATAAAAATGCAACCCAGTCAGTGTATACTGGGACCACCCTCATTTTCCTAGAAACTTTATTAGCCCATAGTTTAAAATTTAACATAAAGTATAATGTTTTGTCATCCAGACTAGATTATTTGCCTGTCTTTTGCAGAATTGTTAGGTTGTTATTTAATGTGATTGCATGATACAAAGCCTGGCTATACATGGTAAAAATGTGACAGCAGTCACCACCACAGCAGAATATATTACATAATTGGAAGCACAATGTAGTGCTTTAGGAGTTGAGAGGAAGAAATCAAACAGCTTGCTCATGCTGTTTAACAAAGCAGGAATCAGGACTGTAGGTAGTAACACACTGATATCACAGGTCATCCAGGCTGTGTGGATCTCTACACCTAAGAGAGTAAATGGAGCCCAGATACACAGGACTGTTTGAGTGCATTTTAATCACCTTAGGAGATGTCTGTGCTGTGTTTATCTTGCTCTTTTTTATGAACAAATAGGAGTTCTTAGCACAATAAATGTACTGACTCTCTGGCTATAGAGGTAAAAAAAAAAAAGGAAAAAGAACTTTGTGATAACCAGAAAATACATTTTAATGCCTAGTATCTAATGTAGAACCAGGCACATAGTAGTGATCCAGGCAATGTTTACTGATTAATTAAAGGCATGAATGAATTAATGAATTTTACAGCACATCTTTATGGAATGAGTGTTATTTGCAAGGATTTGTGCTGCACTGCTTTCAGAACATAAATCTTCATGGTGTTAGATCTCAAGAAACCTACAAATTGCCAGGGAAGATGAATTATTACAAATATTTATACCACAAGGCAGAAAATCATAAGAGCTATGTGAGAGATAAAATTTGAGAGCTACTGAAACATAGAGAAAGCTAAAGTCATCTTGGAAGGCTTTATGAATTCAGTTGCATTTGGAAGGATACTAAGATATTAATAAGAGAAGATGAGGATGAGAAATTTAGGGTATTACAGGTAAATTTACTTGAAAGAATGAGGATGGAATGTACATAACATAGTTTTCTTTTTTGTTAGCTTTATATAATTTACATATAATTCATAAAAGTCTATAGTTCTATGAAGTTTGATACATTTATGTAGTCTTATAACCACAGCCACATTTCTATCACTTGTGGGTAAATTCTCTCATGTTCTGTATTAGTATCCTATTGCCACTGAAACAAACCACCACAGAAGTAGTGGCTTAAATCAACACAAATGTATTCTTTTACACTTCTAGATATTAGAAGTTCAAAATGAGTCTTATGGAAATAAGGTATTGACAGAGCTAGCTCCTTGTGAAGTCTCCCAGAGCAATCCATTGCCTTTCTTGCCTCTTGAAGTTTCTAGAAGCTGTCCATATTCATTCACTTGTGACCACATCACCCCAATCTTTCATGGTTACATTGGTTCTCCTCTTCCTGTAACTCCTCCTGTGACCGTCCTTGTGACTTCTGCATCTGCTCATTGTGACTACAAAAGACCCACCTGGATAATCCAGGATAATATTCCCATCTCAAGGTCCTTTACTTAATCACATCTGCAAAGTCCCTCTTACCACATGGGGTGAGGGGCATTATTGAGCTTTACCACATGCTCTTCTTTTGATTTCATGTCTTGCCTGAACCTTTGGCCCTGGAAATTAATGATCTGCTTTTTTATCACTATAGTTTTTCCTTTTTTGAAAGTCATATAAATGGGATCATACAGCATCCAGCAGTCTTTTGTTTCTGGCTTCTTTTACTTGGCATGATGTTTTTGAGATTCATCCATATAGTTGAGGTTAACAGACGTTTTTATCTTTTTATTGTGAAATACTTATCATTGCATGAGTATATAACAGTTTGTTTATTCACTAACCAGATGGTGGTATTTTGGGTTTTTCTAGGTTTTGACTATTATGAATAAAACTGCTATGGATATTTGATTATTAGTACTGTTTTGAAATGTGTTTTCTTTCTCTTGGTTAAAAACATAGGTGTTCATAGGATGTCTGTAATATGGTAAGAGTATGTTTAACTTCATTAAGGAGCCATTAAACTATTCTCCAATATGTTTGTGCTATTTTGCATTTTCAGCAATGTGTGATTCAATTGATCTCTATCTTTCCAACAGTTGTTAGTATTGTTTATTTGTTTTTAGCCATTCTAAATTGTATGCAATGGAATGTCATTTGTGCTTTTTATATTCCAGTAATGACTGATGATCTTCTTGTGTGCCTATTTGCAATTGATATATCATTTTTTCCATTTTTTTTGCCCTTTTTAATGAAATATAGTTGGCTTCCAATATTATCTTAGTAGCTGGTATACATAATGATTTTATATTTGCATACATTATAAAATGATCACCACAGTAAGTCTAGTAAACATCTGTTGCCATAAAGTTATTACAATATTATTGACCATGTTCCTTATGCTGTATATTATATCCCCTGACTTATTTATCATATAACTGGAGGTTTGTACCTCTTTTTTTTTTTTTTTTTTGCGGTATGTGGGCCTCTCACCACTGTGGCCTCTCCCATTGAGGAGCACAGGCTCTAGACGTGCAGGCTCAGTGGCCATGGCTCATGGGCCCAGCCGCTCGGTGGCACGTGGGATCCTATTGGACCAGGGTACAAACCCACGTCCCCTGCATCAGCAGGCGGAGTCTGAACCATTGCACCACCAGGGAAGCCCCAGAGGTTTGTACCTCTTAATCCCCTACATCTATTTCACCTGCCCCCAGCCCCTTCCTCTGGCAACCATCTGTTTGTTCTCTGTATCTTTGAATCTGTTTTCATTTTGTTTTGTTTGTTTTATTTTTTAGATTCCATGTGTGAGATCATATGGTATTTGTTTTTCTCTGACTTCCTTCACTTAGCATAATATAAACTAGATCCATCCATGCTATCCTAAATGGCAAGATCTTATTATTTTTTTATGGTTGAGTAATATTCTATTTTATATATTTATATATATACACACACCATACCTTGTTTATCCATTCATCTATCAGTAGAAACTTAGGTTCCATATATTAGCAATTATAAATAATGCTTCAAAGAACATTGAAGTGGGTGCCTATATCTTTTTGAATTGCTGTTTTTGTTTTCTTTGGGTAAATACCCAGAAGTGAAATTGCTGGATCATATGGCAGTTCTATTTGTAATTTTTGAGGAATCTCCATACTGTTTTCCATAGTGGCTGCACCAATTTACATTCCCATCAACAGTCCATGAGGGTTCCTTTTTCTCCACGTCTTTGCCAACACTTGTTATTTTTTGTCTTTTTGATGATATCCATTCTGACAGGTGTAAGGTGATATCTCATTGTGGTTTTGATTTGCATTTCCTTGCTGATTAATGATGTTGAGAATCTTTTCATGTGTATGTTGTCCATCTGTCTGTCTTCTTTGGAAAAATGTCTATTCAGATTCTCTGTCCATTTTTAAGCAGGCTTTTTTTTTTTGATGTTGAGTTGTACAAGTGCTTTCTATATTTTGAATATTAACCCCTTATTGGATATATCATTTGCAAATATCTTCTCCCCTTTAGTAAGGTGACTTTATTTTATTGATAGTTTCCTTTGCTTTGCAAAACTTTATTAGTTTGGTGTAGTCCCATTTGCTTATTTTTGCTTTTGTTTCTCTTACCTGAGGATACAAATGCAAAAAAATATTGCTAAGACTGATGTCAGTGAGCATAATGTCTATGTTTTCTTCTAGGAGTTTTATGGTTTCAGGTCTTACATTTAAGGTTTTGATCCATTTTGAATTCATTTTTATATATAGTGTGAGAAAATAGTCCAATTTGATTCTTTTGCATGTAGCTGTCTAGTTTTCCCAACACTGTATATTTAAAAGGGTGTTTTTTCTGATTGTATATTCTTGCCTCTTTTGTCATAGATTTCTTGACCATATAAGTGTGGGTTTATTTCTGGGCTCTCTATTCTGTTCCATTGATCTATGCTTCTGTTTTTTTTGTGGCAGTGCCATACTGTTTGGATTACTGTAGCTTTGTAGTACAGTTTGAAATCAGAAATCATGATCTCTCCAGCTTTGTTCTTCTCTCTCAAGTTTGCTTTCGCTATTTAGGATCTTTTGCATTTCCATACAAATTTTAGATTTATTTGTTCTTGTTCTATAAAAATTGACATTGGTATTTTGATAAAGGTTGCATTGAATCTACAAGTTGCCTTGGGTAGTATGGCCATTTTAACAATATTAACTCCTCTAATCTGTGAGCATGGTATATCTTTTCATTTGTTTGTGTCATCTTCAATGTCTTTCATTACTCTCTTACAGTTTTCTGAGTACAAGTCTGTTACCTCCTCAGCTAGATTTATTCCTAGGTATTTTATCATTTTGTTTCAATCAAAAGGGGCTTGTTTTCTTAATCTCTTTATCTGATATTTCATTGTTAATGTGCATGAACAAAATATTTCTGTATATTAATTTTGCAACTTTGCTGAATTTATTCGTTTTAATAGTATTTTGGTGGTGTCTTTAGGATTTTCTATATATAGTATGTCATCTGCAAACAGTGACAGTTTTACTTTTTCCTTTCTAATATGAATTCCTTTTATTTTTTTCTTGTTTGATTGCTATGGTTACAACTTTCAATAATATGTTAAATAAATGTGGCAAGACTGGGCTTCCTTGTCTTGATCCTGATCTTAAAAGAAATGCTTTCAGGGGCTTCCCTGGTGGTGCAGTGGTTGAGGGTCCGCCTGCTGATGCAGGGTACACGGGTTCATGCCCCGGTCTGGGAAGATCCCACATGCCGCGGAGCGGCTGGGCCCATGAGCCATGGCCACTGAGCCTGCGCGTCCGGAGCCTGTGCTCTGCAACGGGAGAGGCCACAGCAGTGAGAGGCCCGCGTACCACAAAAAAAAAAAAAAAAAAAAAAAAAATGCTTTCAGCTTTTCACCATTGAATATGATGTCAGCTATAGGTTTGTTATATATGGACTTTTTTCTTTATACTTTTCTCTTTGTTAGAAACATCTAACTTCTTACTGTGTTCATCCATTGTTCTCCTGAGTTCTCTGAGCATCTTTATGATCATTACCTCGAACTCTTTATTGGTTAAGATTGCTTATCTCCACTTTGTTTAGTTCTTTTTTTGAGGTTTTTTTCTTGTTACTTTGTTTGGAACATATTTCTCTGTCTCCTCATTTTGCCTAATTCTCTGTGTTTACCTCTATGTATTAGGAAGCTCAGTTACATTTTCCGGTCTTTGAGAAGTAGCTTTATGTAGTAGATGTCCTATGGGGCCCAGCAGCACACTCCCTTCTGGTCACCAGAGCCATATGCTCTAGGGTGCCCTCTTTCTGGGCTGCATAGGTCCTTCTCTTGGGGTGCGCTGACTACTATGGGCACACTGATAGGCAGGGTTGGCCCTCAGCCTGGTTGGCTGCCTGGTCCTGCCTTGTGCAGTGGCTGCCAACTTGCTGGTGGGTGGGACTGGGACCCAATGTGGCTGGTTGTATGGCTCGGGGGGTCTAGGGGCTGGTGCTAGCCCACTCATGGGCATGTAAGACCCTGAATAATAGGCTAGAAGGAGAATTTTAAAATGGTTTGTGCTAGTGCCAGTGTCCTCACAGTGGAAGGAGCTCTCAAAAATGGCTGCCACTAGTGTCTTTGTCCCCAAGGGGAGTTCCAGAGGCCTCTTGCCTCTCCCGGAAGCTCTCCAATGTCAGCAAGTGGGTCTGACTCAGGCTCCTTTCAAACAACTGCCTCTGAGCTGGGACTCAGAGCATGTGAGATTTTCACAGTGCCCCTTAGGAGCAGAGCCTCTCTTTCCTACAGCCCTCTGGCTCTCCTGTATGCAAGCCCTGCTGGTCTTTAAAGCCAAATGTTCTGGGGGCTCATGTTCCTGGCATAGGACTCCTGGGCTAGGGAACTTAACATGGGGCTCAGACCCCTCACTTCTTGGTTGAACCTCTGCAATTGTGATTATCCTACCATTTATGGGTCACCTCCCCTGTGGGTGTTGGTCTTGACTATATTGCATCTCTGCCCTACCTACATGTTCATTGTGGTTTCTTATTTATATTTTTAGTTGTGAAAAATATTTTCTGCTAGTTTTCAGGTCATTCTCATAGAGGGTTGCTCTGTAAATAGCTATTTTCATGTGCCTATGGACTAGGTGAGCTCAGGGTCTTCCTACTCTGCCATCTTGGCCACACGTCCCTTTTTTGCCCATTTTTCATTGTGGTATTTTTTTTTATTGAGTTGAAAGAATCCTTTACATATTATAGATACAGCTTCTTTATTAAAATATTTTCTCAAATATGATTCTCAGTTTGGGCTTGCATTTTCATTTGTCTTTTGAAACGCAAGTTTTTAATTTTGTTGAAGTACAAGTTATAAGGTTTTTCTTTTATGTTTCATACTTATTGTTATCCTTTCTAAGAATTATTTGCCTAACCCAAAGTAAAATTGTTTTTTCTCCTGTGCTTTCTTCTGGAAGTGTAATAAATTTATATCTTACATTTGAGATTGTGATAAACTTAGAGCTAATTACTGAATATGATGCAATGTAAGAACCAAGATTCATTTTTATTTGTATGGTCAATTGCAAAAAAGGGTAGGGGATGGATCTGAAACCATATAGGGAAATGATAGAAAAATATTATCTTAAATAAGCTTTGTAGTTTGGAAACTTTTTAAATTGCAAAGATAATACATAATTCCCTATATCCCTTACCAGTTTACCATACATAGAAATGCCTAAGCTTTTTCATCTGTGTCTTTATTTTTTCTTTATTTTTTAAAAATTAATTAATTTATTTATTTTTAGCTGTGTTGGGTCTTCGTTTATGTGCGAGGGCTTTCTCTACTTGCGGCAAGCGGGGGTCACTCTTCATTGCGGTGCGCAGGCCTCTCACTATCGCGGCCTCTCTTGCTGTGGAGCACAGGCTCCAGACGCGCAGGCTCAGTAGTTGTGGCTCATGGGCCCATTTGCTCCGTGGCATGTGGGATCCTCCCAGACCAGGGCTCAAACCCGTGTCCCCTGCATTGGCAGGCAGACTCTCAACCACTGCGCCACCCGGGAAGCCCCCATCTGTGTGTCTTTAAATGTAAATGCTACTGTCTTTCTGTTCTCAAGTATTATCTTCTCTAATTTTCTTTTTGTTCTTTCTGGAATTTCAGCTTTTCATATTATGGAGCTCTTGAATTCATTCTTTGTATTTTCTCTCCCCCAAATGTGCCCATTAGTCACACATTCTGAGATATTTCATTGACTTTATCTTCTCTCTCTTTTACTAAATTTTTAATTTCTTCCATCATAATTTTAATTTCTGGAAGTTTTCCAAAGAATGCTGATGACTCTGTCCCATATACATTTGTGGTTTAGAGTGTTAATGACTTAGGTTTCTCCATCATCTTACTCTTCAATACAGATATTTTTCTTTCATGCTGATACATTTTACAAAAGTTTGTTAGCCTTGATCATCTGTCCATATTTCAGAAAGAAACGTAATGGCTGGTTTGGTACTTGGTGTAGGTGGGAGGATTTAGTCAACTTGTGGGTTTTGCTTTAGGGAGATCATGCAAAGAACTGAGTGGAGCTTTTGACCAATGTGGAGATTTTGGCATTACTGTTAACTTAATTGACTCTAGAATCTTCTGATCCTTTGCCTGGTAGAAATATGTTATAATGCATGCAGAGTGTGGAAAATCTTCCTTGTAAGACTTGTAAATAATTCCTTGTTGCCAAACCCCAGTCATGATTCTTCTGCAATCTGCCATTCCCAACATTGCTAAGTCCTAACTCTGAGTTGCACTGGGCCAAAGAGCTCCTTCTTGATACCCGCCTCTGGAAGTACATTACGCTGCAGCTTTTTCTGCCCATCCTATTAATTTCTACTCTTGCACAGTCAGACTTTTATTGAAATGTCACCTTCTCTAGTGATTTTCTAATATTTCCTTCCTTATTCTCATCATTATTATTGTATTATTTAATTTGTTTTTATCATTTTGTTTAGATCTCAAGATAGGAAATTAATAGATCTGCTATTGTTTTCTGTAAATTGGTAAATACAGAGTAAATCAGTGAGAACAGAAGTTGTTTTGATGAATAAAACAATCTGAAATTACAGGTTATATCTGACAAGTTAAACTCACATATCAGTATGAGTATCAAATTTAAAAAAAAAAATTAGTTTCTTGAAATTCTGACTCACATATTTAAGTTGCTGGAAGCAGTACATTTTTTTAAATCAGTATATTTTATTTATTTTTAATTAAAATAAGTTTTTTTTTGCTGTGTTGGGTCTTCGTTGCTGCATGCGGGGTTTCTCTAGTTGTGGTGAGCTGGGGTTACTCTTCGTTGTGGTGTGCAGCCTTCTCATTTGCAGTGGCTTCTCTTGTTGTGGAGCACAGGCTCTAGGAGCACAGGCTTTAGTAATTGTGACGTGTGGGCTCAGTAGTTGTGATGCACAGTCTTAGTTGCTCTGCAGCATGTGGGATCTTCCCAGACCAGGGATTGAACCCATGTCCACTGCATTGGCAGGAGGATTCTTAACTACTGCACCACCAGGGAAGTCCCAGAAACAGTACATTTTTAAACATGTATATTATCCTTTTAAGAACATTTAACAAAAATTCCATTCATTGCAAGTTAAATGAAAGTAGTAGAGAAACTCTTACAAAATGAATTACAAATGATACATAACAATTTCTTAAATTCTATTCCAAAAATAGAAAAACCCTATAAGGATAACACAAAACATGCTTAAGAATTGCACATGATATCATTATGCGATCTGCTATATATTCATATATTCATGCACACTTGACTATCGCACATAATGGGTAGGTAATGGTTGAGCTCTGCTTTCACCTACACATTTAGTTGCATGTAGAACATGTGCTCTGTGGTATGTGTCTAGTGGCCAAATTTTATGAGGATATATACAGATATATTAATACAAAGAAAAAAATGACACATTTACAAAATTTCAAATTTAATTCCAGAGATAGTAAGAAAAAGTTTATCCTGATAAAGACCCTTCAAAGGATAAACCAGACAGGATAAGACAATGTATTAGTGGTGTACAATCTGCTAAATTGTGACATTTTTCACATTTGAGTGTTTTAAAAATATTTTTATGAAAGTGAAATCATACCAAAAAATATAGAATATTAAAAAAATACTCTTTATAATATTAGATTTCTCAGACTATAGCTTATAAATTCCTCATCTAAAATGGATGGGAACTTTAAAGCCTCTTTAAATTGGAATCATGTGGTTCTCAAAAAAAATCTATCTATCTATCTATATATATATATATATATATATACTTGAAGGTAATAAATTTGCCAAACTTAATGAGGATTTGAACTCTCAATTTCCCACCAGATTACCTTAGGTAGTGGCACATATTCAAAAAGTTATATAGCAAGCTTTATTTAATATTTCCTAATATTTTAAAGAGGGTCAGAGGATGCATCATAAATTAGCATTCTAAATTTGAGAAGGAAAGTGCTACAAATGTAATAAATTATAAAATGCTAAATGTATTTTGGTGGGATAGAGTGTATGAGTACTTTAAGATTCTGAGGTTTTGCATACTAGAAGTCAACTTCAAAGAAGTGTAAACAAAACTGTAGACCTTATTTAGAAATGCCATCTCCATAGTCTCCCAGGTCAGTAAGTGAGAGCCTGGCTTTTGAGGGTCTAGTAAAACGAGGAACTAGATGGAATGAGGGAGTGATGCCGCTCTCAATTTCCCACTTTCCAGATTCATATGGTGTCCTGCCTCTGAGTGCCTGTTTCTGTTTGTTAGCCCAATTTTCCCTGCTTCTCCATGAATATGGCAGAAGATATGCCCCCTCCAATCCCACCCCAACTTTCCCCCACCCTGTTCCCCTCCACACTTGCCCACCTCGTTCCATAGCTGTCAAGCCTTGTATTTAGTCCATCCATATGCAAACAATCTGAGTAACTCCACTGCTAAGTGTCCTTTCCTGGTCCCTTCAACTCTGCTGAGTCCTGGAATATAAAAAGGCTGCTGAGACACCATAGTGTGCAGTGGTCAGTGTTGGCTGATAAGTGAGCAGTGAGTGGTTGCAGCTCTCAGGGAAAGGGCAACACTTTATCAGAGAATGTGTTTCTCCAACAGAAATAAGCAAGACTGAGAAGATGGATTCTCTATTTAATTCTTAACCAGTGAATTAATAACTTCTTACTCCCCTATAGGAATTGGGTTATCATTGCTTGGGTAGCACTACCTCCAACATGCTTTACAAAATACAAACAGCTTTTTTTTTTTTTTTTTTCGGTACGCGGGCCTCTCACTGTCGTGGCCTCTCCCGTTATGGAGCACAGGCTCTGGACACGCAGGCTCAGCGGCCGTGGCTCATGGGCCTAGCTGCTCCGCAGCATGTGGGATCTTCCCGGACCGGGGCACGAACCTGTGTCCCCTGCATCAGCAGGTGGACTCTCAACCACTGCGCCACCAGGGAAGCCCTGAAACAGCTTATTTTAAGCTTAGGTGCTCTGCAGAAATTTCTCTTATAGTGCATTGCTCTGTTATTTTGAAGAGATCATCAGAATTTGACTTTGGTTATTTTGAATTTTTGAGTTTTCATATTAAATGAGGTTGAATTCAGGTTAAAACAATAATGAATCAAGAGTGAACCACATATATGTGTTAGCATATGGTATTTGTTTTTCTCTTTCTGACTTACTTTACTCTATATGACAGTCTCTAAGTCCATCCGCATCATGACAAATAACTCAATTTCGTTTCTTTTTATGGCTGAGTAATATTCCATTGTATGTATGTGCTACAGCAGAAACTAACACACCATTGTAAAACAATTATACTCCAATACAGATGTCAAAAAAAAAAAAAAAAGAAAAAAAGAGTGAACCACATGCTTTCCTTCTAGTCAATGGAAGTAATTACCAAAGTTGTATTAGAGGGAGCATTTGATAATATTAGTAACCTTCTTGTAATATAGTTAATACTCTAGCTAGGAAAAGAAGACCACAGAAATAAAATTAACATAATAAATTCTCATCAGTTTGAGACCTGAGGATTTTAGGTGGGGCTTAAATAAAATCAGCCTGCAGGTAGTTATGAGATTGGAGAATATGATACCTAATATTGGTGAGACATTACAGAAGCAAAGAAGATCAAAACAACAGGGATGATGGGCTTTAAAAATACCATATGAGTAAATAAAAAGTGTAAGTCTGGATTTTTTTTTGGATTTGGATAGCCTCTAGTTTTAAGTAATATCCAAAGTTTCAGTAAATTATCTATATACATAGAGGATATGAAAAAAAAAACACCTCAATAGAATTTCTAAAAATTATTTTTCAAATAAGGTAATCATACATAGATCAACTTCCATGGAGGCTTACTATCCAGGGACACATTCATATATTGTAGGTATAAACTTGGCATTTCAAAAGTTGATCAATATATAACTACTTTAATAATCTTCCTGTGCATAAAGGGACAAGGGGTTGTGAATTTCAGTGTTAAAGCTTCTATTACAGAGTCCATAGTAGAGTTTTCACTAAGAGATTATTGACTATTTTTGGTGTAAAATATTAGGATACCTTATTTTTAAAAAGTAGATATATCTGAATATCAAAAGTATCATTATTAGAGGTAGGGTTAATGTCAGAGACATTTCTCTTGTGCTCTCCTCAGTGAGGCCCTTAACCCTTTTAGAGGGACATTTTCCCCTCATTTCAGCCAAAACCTTTATGTGCTTTTTTACATATTGCAATAGGAAATCCTCTTGCATATTGTACATTGGTGATTTCGTCCACTGAAATAAAAATGGCCAACATGAGAGCTGTTTCAGTTTTATTTGGGGACTTACTGAGAACTATAGCCCAGAAGACAGCCTTCCAGATAGCTCTGAGGAACAGCTTCGAAGAGGCAAGGGGAGAGGTCAACATATACCTGATGTTGGAGAAGGGGTACTGGCAATCAAACACATCTTGGTAGAAGGTTACTACAAGTCAAAAGGCACAGATACCTTAGTTAATGATTTTAGTGCTTTTCTAAGTATGGGAAGATGCAAGAAATTGGGTTCATAAAATTTTCTCCTGCAAATATCTGTCCAAAGTTCTATTTATCGGTTTTCTCAGAGCACAGAATGCCTCATTCCTGATCTCTGCCCTGAACTCCTTTCAGGGTGTTTGAAGGTCAGCCACTGAAGAGGCTAATGACTCAGTCCTTCTAGAGCTGGATGGCAAGTGACATTTTTAGTTGGCAGTTTGATAATACATCTTCTCCCCTAAGTGCTGACTTATGTATGTTTGATACACTATACATAGAATACAGTGCCAGGAAGGGAAGTGAATCAGGCTATGCACACCAAGGTTTTCATGGTCGGATAAGTGAATGAATGAATGAACATGCATTCCACCACCAGAAAGAGCAGTTCCAATAGGAAACTATCATTACTTATGACAACTAAAATACAATCTGATATTATAGAAGAACTAGAAATATATGCATTGTGAAAAGGGCTTTTTACACTTATCTTTTTCTACGTGACTGCCCTGAATAGAACTCAATACCATGGAGCTCCCACGAGCTTCCACTGTAGAAGAACCACCCCACCGTGGTGGCAGCAGCCAACCACACACAGCAACATATGGCATTGTCTGTGGCTCCTGCCTCAGCAGGCTCCAGAGCCTCCAATAGATTTCTCCTTTCAAAAAGCTTTTTTTTTTCTTTCCAAGCTTTATTAATATTTGTGGCTGAATGTGATGAAAAATTGCCTCTAATATATTTAAGTCGTTGATCAACTTAACTCGTTCCAGTTCATGTGCTTCTTTAACAAAATCAGCCAAATAGCAATCTCACCTTAGGACGGTTAAGCAAGGGGTATGAGATTATACAGCTTGTCAGACAGTGGAGCTGGGATTAGAACTCTTGTCTGGTTTTTAGAGTCTGTGATCTCAATTGTTCTGCAATGCAGGTATCAGCTATAGCAACTCCCCTCAGTGAAAGTGACTTTAAAGGGGAGAGAGGCCATGGCAGGGAAGAGGGAGAGGGGACACCACTCCCCCTTCCACTGAAACCCGTTCAAGTCTCCTTCACTTAATCAGGAAATGTTTTTTGTCTATGGCCTGTGGGTTGGAAGAAGTCAGATGAGAAACTCATGATAGTGTGGTCCATGGATTTTGGAAGTTGGTAACAGTAACTGATAGAGCAAGTGCTAGGAGATTGGCTGCTTCAAATGGAAGTAGGTAATGGTTTCATAGATAGTTAGCAGGAAAACATTTAGTGGAGTTTTAGGGACTGCAGTTAAACCAGTCAATCTGGAAATTATGAGTTTTTCAGGTTTCACATTTACAGAAATTCTCAGTCCATATGCTTAATGTTGTTTTGTTTGTTTGTTTTAATTAACCTTCTTAATAAAACAGAGAACATAACTTATTTATTTCAGAGAGTTGTAAGTTTTCTTGGAGAGAAGAATATAACATGTGTATAACTCCAGCTGAACTAGTTAATGGGAAAACCCATGGAAGTTTGCAGGAAATATTGCACTATGTAGTCAAAACAATTGTTTTGTATTCACTGTGAACTTGGTGAAATATTCTATGCTGGGGGCTATAAAAAGATGACACACACAATCTCAATGACCACAAGAAGGATTTATATTTACTAGGGAGGCTAAGATATGGGTAAAAATAACTGTGATGCAAAACATTTAAATTTGTAAATTAAATTACCATTATAGCCAGAATAAATATTTTTAGTAATAGGGGAAAACATTAATGAAATGAAAACTCAGTTGTTCAAGGTTAGGGAAACAAAACTGATTATTAAAGCATTTCAGCAACATGATGATTAGTAGGATGATTCAGTTTTGCACCAAGACCAATTTGACCTTACTGAAGTTAAAATCTCAGTCTCCTAACAAGGCAGAAAATATCAGATGAGAAAAGAGCAATTATCAGTCAATGCCCAGTCTCTGACAACTCTAATGTTTACATAAAAAGCACATCCTCTAATGTAGTGCAGCGATATTTTGTCAGACAGTGATGTTTGGAGGCATTACAAAGCAGCTGCTACTTTAAAAAGTTGCACCTTTGTAGGCAGGTATCAAACTGAAAATTATGGAGACAAATTTCCATTGTTTGAAAACATGCTCATTAGTATAAGGTAAAAACAAAGGCTATTTGTGACATACCATCTTTGTTGTATAATTAGTTACTCTCTCTAATATGTTTCCTTTACTTAGTTTAATATCACATAGATTGTGCTCAGGAATGTATATGTGTGTGTGTGTGTGTGTGTGTGTGTGTGTGTGTGTTTGTATTGTTAAAGAATAATTAAAGAAGACAATTTAGGTTATACAAATTCTAACACTTCAGGAAGTAGATAGTCTTCATTCCGAGAACTGCAGAATGGGGCAAAAGAGAGGAAGCTTTTATAGGACAAAGAATAAAGAAAAAGAAAGAGAAAAAAACCAACCCTGAT
This sequence comes from Hyperoodon ampullatus, assembly GCF_949752795.1. Classification (NCBI taxonomy): domain Eukaryota; kingdom Metazoa; phylum Chordata; class Mammalia; order Artiodactyla; family Ziphiidae; genus Hyperoodon; species Hyperoodon ampullatus. The sequence goes on along the minus strand of NC_136918.1, from coordinate 107,571,783 downwards.
TGGCTAGGGTCAAACAGTCCACCTTGTTTGAGGTGAGAAGGAACAAGAAAATTAGTATAAAGCCCAGCGTTGACTTAGTTTTAGGGGATTAGCTGACTGGATAGACTGCGTTTCTGGTCAAGCAGAACATTTACAGGGAAAGATAACTTAATTATCTTTCCTTTAGTTGCATATGTAGTTGCATATGTAGTAGTTTAGTGGATGCTGTTTAAAGAAAATTTGTCTAAAAATGAAATCAAGTTCCGTAAGCACCAAAAGTCATTTCTTTATTTTCCCACCTCTAAGAATACATGGTTTAAACATACTTGTAATCGACAGAATGACTGAATATGCAATTTTGGCTTCTGCCATTGTAATTAATATCTTATTGCTGTAAAAGTAGATTACCACAAAATCAGTGGCTTAAAACAACACAAATTCATTATTTCACCTTTTGGGTGTGAGACTTTGGGTTTCACAGGGCTGAAATCAAGGTTTTGGCAGTGTTGTGTCTCTTTTGGAGGTCATGGGGGTGAATCTAAGCTCATTCAGGTTTTTGGCAGAACTCAGTTGCATGCAGTTTTAGGACTGAGGCCCCAGTTTCCTTATTGGCTGTCAGGGGTCATTCTTATCTTCTAGAGGCTTCACACGTTCCTTGGTTCATGGCCCCCCTTCCTCCATCTTCAAGTCAGTAAAGGAGAGTTGAGTCTTTCTCGCCTTCTGACTCACCTCCCTTCTGCCTGTCTCCTCTGCCACATCTCTCTGCTTCCAGCTGAGAAATATTTCTGCTTTTAAGGTTCAAGTGATTATATTGGGCCCAGGTGGACAGGCTAGGCTTCTCTCCCTATTTTAAAGTCAGTTGATTAGTAACCTCTTTCCCTCAGCAAAGTGCCTTCTCAGCAGTACAGTACCAAGATTAGTGTTTGCTGAAATAACCAGGGAATCTTATAGAAACCTTTTTGTAATTTTCCCTGCCACAGTCATTTATCATTTATCTGGTGATTTTTAGAACTAAATTTAAGATATAATTTAAATAGCACCACTTAATTCATCGTGCTGATACACTTAAAAGACAAACAACTTCAACATAAACTGATTATGAATGTCTTTTTTCCATGAAGAACTAATCATTCCTGAAACTTACCTTGTCAATATTTGAAAATCATGGCCTTTATAAACAGTGAAATCCCACTTGAGCCCAGGTGTTTGTCAGAAAATAATATATTTTCCTGATTCTACCTCCTGAAAATTGTATTTAGGCAAGCAGGTATAAAGTCCCTTTTTTGGTTCACTCCACTAACTTGACAAACACATACATCAACTTTGAACTTTGTCCAGTTTGAGAAAGTCGCAGAAATTCCTTACGTAACTTTCACTGTATTTACTGATTATTACACCTGCATTCATGCTAAACCTCAAAATGTTAAATGATTTGTTCAAGGTCAAATGATTTCTATTTAGAAGCCAATTCTTATATTTATTTATATAGCAAAATATTTCTTGTTGTAGATCACATGTCACTAACATAACAAATGTAATTTTTTATTTAATATTCACCTGCTCACAGAATTATTGGGTTAGTCTGATCTTTGGAGAGTTTTTTAAGATTTCTAATATTATTATATTATTTGCTTATAGTTACCTCTTTCCTTGGCTTGGATACTGTTCAAACTTAGTGAAAGTAAATATATTTTTTCAGTCATCAAAGTTAATAAAATGTTCAGCACTGAATGAGACTAAATCTGACAATGATCAATTAAAACCTCTACAAGTGACCTTGTGACTAGCTATGTAACCTGCTAAAGTGATAAATTTGTTTTACTTCAGCTCCCCATGATCTTAACAAATAGACTAAAAACAAAAAGTCTTATTAATGCAAAGTTTCTCACATGTTTCTTTTTCTTGAAATTCCAGGATTGTTTTAATTTTTTTACTAGAAAGTGGTGTGTGAGCTTTTCTATGTAGCTATGTTTATTTTATCTGCATCTTTTAAAAAAATTAATTGTGATCATGATCTTTCCAGTATTTTTAGACACTTTTAGCTCTTATATAACACCTAACTTATTTTAGATATTACAAACTTATATATTCAAATGGTCTGCAATTTTTATTTTTTCTTTAAGAGTGAAAATCACATTACTTCGAATCCTTTTCTAGTTCATTCATCCATTTATCTGGTATATATTGGGCAACTATGTTGTGTTGGGGCCACAAAATGAAAAATATGAAATTCCTGCCTTCATAGTATGTACATTCTAATGAGGAGAGAAATAAACAGATAAATAATTCTTTCAGTTTAATTGCTATGGACAAAATAAAGCAGAGTAAACAGTGAGAGAACCAAGGGGAACTGGTGTGCTGTTTTACAGAGGAGGCTGGGAAGGGGGTGGAGGAGAGCTGAATGCTGCGGACACCTGAGTCAAGAGAAAAGAGTGGGGAAGAGCTTCACGGGCAGAAGGTCAACAGATGAAAGTCCTGAGGTGGGAGTGAGCTTGGAGGGAACAAGCAGCCCAAGTAGCTGGGCAGGGAAGGTGATAGAAGGCTAAGAGAAGAACAGGCCCAACCCAACACTCTTCAGGACTGGAGCAACCGTGCAAATGAGGGTTCCAAATCATATGTCTAAATATGTCTAAATATTTGAAAGTTACACTCCAAGCTATACTCGTGGCCTGACCAGCATCCCCACCTGGAGGTCAAAGGTGACTTTTCCTGCCTCTTTGTCCAGGCCTGGCGTCCACAAACCTCATTGAGAGCGCTAATGGTTTGAGGCTGTGCAGGGGAGAAGCGGGGGCTGCACCCAGGGTTCCTGGATGGTGATTAGACTCACCTGAACCCAAGCAGGAGCTGACCTGGTGCAACTCCCCAGAAAGCCAAACTGGGGCAGGTTTTCCTCATCATGCTTAATTTTTCTGACGTGGCTTTTCTAGGCTGCTTTAAAAGCCTTCCCAAAGTGCCTCACTTCAGAGCAAGTAGCAAGCTATCTGAAGTCCCTGCCATCTTGGATGACTTGGGAGATGCTCAGCTTTAAACAGAGGTAGGCATTTTTTCCCTCTGTCCTACCTCGTCCTCTGGCACGTCCTCTCCTCTAAGTCCTGTTTGACAGTTAACTGAACTTTCAAAAAATGTTCTAAGGAGATAAAAAGAAAAAAAAACACCTTGTGGTTTGATGTTTGTGAAGTACATCACTTGCAGGAGGGTCCAAGGGCAATATTGAAGACAAGGATTGAGAGGTTGTCAGGCCATGCATTTTAAGTCTGCGTTGGAAATTCAAATGTTAATTTTCATGCAATAAGATGTGTTTGGAGGGCTGAATCTAGACTTAGGTTGAAAGTTTATTTTGTATGGTTCCTCGAATCAAAAGGTTTCCTCATTGTTGGCAAATTGCGTGTTTCCTTTCTAGCAATCCTGACTTCATTTACAGTGAGTCATTGCATTGTATCTTTGGTGATTATAGGCTGTGAATTCCTTATTGGTGGGACTTAATCTGTGGATACTTTTTAAAAAATTTTTGAAGTGGTATCAAACTAAGAAAAATGTTGGAACTATGGCACAAATAAAACTCCTCATTTTCCCCATCTGAGGGTAGGGTGTCAAAATCAAGCTCCATCAATTACAAATACTTTATATTTCCTACAAGCAAGAATATTGCCTTATGTAATCACAAAATAACTATCATATTCAGGAAATTAACATTTATACAGTACAGCTGTTGATACTCAGAAGGATACATGAAATTGAGATTATGGAGAGGTTGCAGTTATTAGATCATTGGTTCAACATTGGAGTTAGCAGCTGAAGTAAAGACGACAAGAGTATGGAAGGAGAGTAATCAGTAGAACTGATAGACCAGAGAAGGAAAGGTTTGTCTATACTTGTCTGAAAATCACTTATGATAGATCATTATGATAGAGCTAAACTCATGAAGAAATCAGAAGAGATAATCTAGGGGTTAGATAGATGAAATAAAAATTTGTGGAGTAATTGGTAGCATAATATGATAACATGAGACTCAAAGATGAATGTGTTGTCCTTAGAGATGAGAAAGAAAGTTCTAAAAGTCTTTAAAGGAGTATCATGGACAGCTACAGAGGAACAAGGCTACGCGGAGAAGATATAGCCACTGCTTGACAGGCTTGCAGGGAAACAAAGCCTTCAGGAGAGAGTCGGGAGTATCTTGAACAAAAAGACAAAAAGAATGATTTTCTTCCTTGATTACCTTAAATAACTGCGATCCCAATTGTGCTGTAATACTATATTTTACTCAGTACTTCTTGTATTTTGTATTGAGAGGTTTTTAGGACATCTAGATAGCCTTAGTTTCAGAAGTTTTCTGAAGTAGAGAGGGAGAAAAGGGTAGAGATGACGGCGGGGGAAGGAGAGAGGGAGGGACAGGGTGTTGGAGTTTCTTTATGGAGATAATACCAAAGAGTAGAACTAAATGCATTTTATTCACAGTTCTTAAAATCACTATATATTTGGGACATGAAGTCCCCCTTTATTTTTTTCTCACTTTAACTCCAGACCGTCAATCAAGTCCTGTATTTTCTATCTCAAAAATATATTCAGTGAGCTTCTCTCCACCTCTCACCTGCCACCACTCTAGTCTAACCAGCATCATCAACTGCATCCTTACTGCTCTTCCTGACTCCAATTTTAACAGCTTCAATTTATTCTCCACATATTAGGCAGCTTAATAGAAACACATCAAATTCTGTCACGTCTTAGACTTAAACCCTTCTACTGCTTCCCACTCTCCTTAGGATAAATTTAAACTCTACCATGGACAGTAAAGTATTACATGAAATGTCTGCCCACTTCTCCACTGTCATTTCTTGCCATTCCTCTGTAGCCTCCAACAATTCAGTCTTATGGACTTCCTGTCAGCTTTTAATGTATTCCACACTCTCCACAGTACAGACATCATCACACATTTTACTTTTCCTCTCTGTTCCTTCCTCTCTTCAACACACATACACGTGCCCATCCTCATTCTATTCATGTCTAATTCCTTTGCATGCTTTTGAGTCCTTTTTTTATATGTAGCATTATTTGAGAGGTCTTTGCTTGCTATTCCTTCAGTCAGTTATTGTGTTATTAGACCTCTGCTTTCAGTGTGTTTTCTTCATAACTCTCTCTCTCTCTCACGTGCACACACACGCACATTTGTTATGTGATAAGTTTTTTGTCTACTTCCCGTAGAGGAGTAAGCTGGCAAAAGGCAGAATCCATGTATGTTTCATTAATTAACAAATGCCTCGTGTCACAGACCTGATACTTAATAAATGGTTACTGAATGATTGAGCGACTTGAGTCGTCTGGGTAGGTGGTGACTTAGGGAGTTAAAGAATTTTCAAAATGAGGCAGTACTACATGTAATGGAAGCAAAAACAGAACAAAACTATGAAGGACTATTTGATAAGACTTGGTTACTACTATAAATGGAGTAGAAATAGAAATATATGTTTATTCATGTACTTATTTACTAAATTTTTTAGAATATTTATTAAACCCTTCCTGACAGTGTGTAAAGCATGTTAATGAATACATTTTGAGCCTCTGTCTCTTAGAACATAATTTTCGTGAGATACCAAGCCCAAGAAATATTAAAAATACTCATCAGAAATAAGTTTAGATATCTCATCCTGGATTTATAGTTTTGAGATTTGAAAGCTAAAGTCCAGAAATGGATAAAATCACTGATATTAATCTGCATACAGAGAATTGATAAAATCTTATGACAACAAATATTAATTAGCCGGGAGAGTCCATCAAACAAAATGAGTTATGACATTACATACGTACATAGTTGCATGTGTACCTAGTAACAAGGTATTATCGGTCATGATTATTGATTAAAACAACGAAGGTGAGCTCTGGTTAACTTCAGAAGAAACTTAGTGATTGCAAGGTTATTGAATGGCTATTCAAAATGATTAGAAATCCGGAGAACCTGGCTTAGGAAACTGAAGACCCGAATAAACCTAAAACCTTGAGAATTAGCCAAGGTCACAAGTAGGATAGCAGGCTGTCCCTGCTGGTGGGCTGACTTCTGCACACTCACCTGCTGCCTCTCCCTGAGCTTAGCTTCCGCCTCCAGTCCCCTAGGAATACCTGTGCTTGGTTTTGTCCACTTTTGCCAAATTTGGTCTCAAGCTGGTTCTTCTTTGCAAGACTTACTTGCTTCCCTTTTAACTGTTTAGGTAAAGGAAAGGCGCTCTTGACTCTCATCAAGGCCACAACACAATGCATGCTTACCCTGCAAATAGAAAGAGTGCAGACACTGGCAATCTTCAAATGAGAACTGTTCACTGCATATATTATAATATTTCTGCATTTTTGATCAGTAAAATTGTGATGCCTGAGTAACTTATTTGCATTGGTATGGATTAGTTTCACGAGAGCATGGAAAATTGTCGCCAGTATTTACTGGGCTTGGACCCTCACCATTAAGTTTCCAAAACTGCAGCCATCAAGATACCAAATCCTCAGGCTTGTACTGACTTTTCCTCCCCATGGGAGCCCACAGTGAAAGATTTTCTAATCTTATATTTCCTCAATAAATATTCAGAGTAGCTACCACATGCCTAATTTTAAAAAAACTCTCAAATTGATGAATGTCACTGGTCGATGTTCCAGTCTTGTAAATTACTAATTGTTCATAGTATAAGAGAACAAAGGCTCTGTAGAAATAATAGCCTAAGTCGGACACATGGCTCTAGCTTTTATGACGGTCAAATGGATAGGAAAAATTATAATGGCACCTAAGCATCTGCTGAAACTAATTGTATCAATCATCTGTGAACCAAGCCATGCTTTTGTGATGGACTTTTAGCACTTCAGTGACATAATTATGGACTATAAGGTCAAACATTTACCTTCATTAAAGAGGACCTAAGTATAAAATTATGCATTGTCCTATAGCATTTTAGGATGTTATTGAGTAGAGCCATATCTCCTTCAAATGTAAAAAATAAGTGGAACAGATATGACTCAAAAGGTATTTACTGTGTGGTACTTTTCCATAACATGAGAAAACTTACCCTTTTCACAGGATTTGCAGTTTGCAAATATTGCTTCTTAATAAAGCATAACAATTATTTGTTTCGGGTCTAAAGGAACCACATAATAGGCATAAATCAGATAAATGCTCTTTTACCCTGGGGCCCTCTTCAGGGGATATCTATCGATGGAGGTCTGTGACAATGGACACACTCCAGTAGCTCATGAATCTTATCTGCTAAATATAGTAAGCAATGGAGTCAAAGATCAATAAAAAGATTAATGGTTTTAATTACCCCTATGTAACCAGTTGTGGGTAAAATTTTGCTCGCTGCTTGCACTGAGGGTAACACACCATAGTCAACTTTCCAGTAAAGCTAATTTGACTTTCTGCTTGGTAAATTGCCCATTGACAATCCTGTAATGAGCCTGCTCTGTGTGTGACTGAATACTGAGCGTGCTTCCACTTTCTAAAATCTGCGGGAAAAGGCCATAAAACTGATGAATGACACATAAACAATTTCCTTGTGAAAAATACTAGGAAATAAGACCATTTCCAGGCAAAAGTTTCCCTGCTTGAGCCATGTGGAACAAGCAAAAGAATACCAAATGAGTGTTGTATTTATGGAGCTGCGTGAGCAATTCTAATTAATACTGACAAATGTCTTCCAAAGATATATGGAGTAACTGACAAATTTTCTTTTTGACAAAAGGACAAAGACAACAACTTCAGTCTGTGATTTGATTATGATCATTGATGTTTAGAGAGAAAACTACTTCATAGCCAATGTATGTATGTATAAATCCACATTCAAGAGTAAGTGGGTCTCTGAAAGGTCTCTATCAGTTCTTTTTAAATTATTCCCTGAGTGTGTCATCAGCTTATCATAATAATTCCTGGATTAGCAGCTTCTATATAAGGAATCAAGACACTACATCATAATATCAAAATTCCATCAAGGAGAATCAATAGAATCACAGGTATAATTTTGTTAGTTTTTATTTTAGTTTTTGTGGTGTAGAGGGTAGATAGGGCTATGGTGGCTTTTTTTTTTTTTTCCTGAAGCCATCTTAAAACTATTCATTTTGTCACATTTGTCTGCACAATTTTTATTAGCTATACTCTTCTCAATTAATATAATTAGAATATTTTCAACATAGCACTAAATTAGGTGGCGAAAAGCAAATGTTAATAAGCTATTGAATACAAATGCTTAGGAGTGTCTGTGCTGGGGATATAAGTTCAGAGGGCCCCTCAAAGCACAAGTAATGAGAGACCATGGAATTATATTGCACAAATACATAAGTGTGATTTTGCTTTTATTTTTAAATACCATGTTAAAGGAAAATAAAAATTCCGTAGAGCAATTTAATTATTTCCAAACTGGACTCTTCTAGTTATTTGCTCAATGAGCCTACCAACAGCATGGGACACAAGTATAAAACTGGCTACTTTGAAACTGTTCTTTATTTCTGAAGACATGAAATGAGTATCTGGTGTGTTACCATCTCTGAAAGCAAATGTTTACAAGGAGTTTGGGCTGCAAGATGTTTATGAGGGTTCAATTCTCAGGAAAGGAAGAGAGAAGAAGGATTAGCCAGGGGAACATGTCAAATTTTTGTATACAGGCACAATAAAACTCAGTCAAGCTGGTGGGGAGATTAGGAATAAGTATTTTCTGTCAGAGTTACCCCGCTTTCTTACCCTGGTTTTGCTCAGTCACAAAATGTGTGCTGCCTGGGGAAGTTCATGACCTTGTGCTAGGTCTGTAGCTGAGGCAGACTTTTGAAGACCTAATGGGTCACAGTGGTTTCCTGGCTACGCTTCTTACAGGTGGGCTGCAGGTCCTTAATTGGAGGAGGATCTGGGCAGCACATCTCCATCTATCACAGCCCACTCCATGTACTGCCCAGATGTGCTACTCTCCACAAATTCAGGGGACAGTTCCAACAGGATTCCAGTGGATCTTTCATTCTGAAAGGAAACTTAAAACAGGGAGGTCATTAAGACAATATGGTTCTCACTATGCAGTTAGATTTGGCAGCGAGATGGATTTTCTTTGTGCCCCTTCCCCATTGTGCATTCCAGATTCCCCCTTACCCACAGCTACCACCTCTGTCTGCTTTAGTGGCTTCCTTGGTAATTCTCATCCCTGAGCTGACTGAGCCCTTAGTCACCATGACTTTCTCAAGATAGGTTGCTCTACCTGTTCATTCAGAGTCGTTTTAGGCAAAAGTACCCAAAGTGCTCACACATGTTTCTTGCTGCTTCCATTATGTAGGAGCAACCCTGTCTCCTGCCCAAGATCAAGGTCAATTACTCTGCAAAGATGGTGATCCTCTTTTTACTTCCTGGTCTCTGAAAAGAAGAAATGTAAACTACCTATATAGCAGTAGTAGTTTTATTTCAAATAAATCACTCTGTCCCCAGGAAAACTTGTGCCTTTGGGGGACCAGGACCTCTAACACCTGAGCCCAGAGTTGTGGGGACATGAAACATGTAATCTCATAGGGAGACACTGGGAATGATAAGTGAGGCAATTCCTGCTTCACTGTTTGATTCCAGACTGGAGTAGCCCTCCTGTTGGGAACCTAGTGCCATTTAAAGGATTTTGAATCAATGAGTACACAACATCTGGGAGAGGAGTACCCCATCCTCATAGAGTACTGCCTTCATGCTGACTCCTTAGCTGTGCTGTCAGCTGGTCATTTTATTGTTCTATCAGAGCAGCAGCTTCTGGGTAGTAGGGTATGTGGCAAAACAGTGGAACCTGTGTTCATGAGCCATCTCTAGGACCTCCTTTGCTATAAGGTGGATCGCTGGTGTCTTTGATGTTATATGGAATCCCATACCATTGGAACAAGCACCCTTTAATCCTTTGGGAATTTTGACAGATACCTTCCAGGCAGTAGGCAAACCCCTACCTGAATTGCATGTCTATTCAGGTCACAATAGTATCAGGGCCTTCCAGGAGGGAAGAGTCAATTTACTGTGATTTGGCTTTTTGGTTTTCTCAAGAAATGTTGTCTAAAGAATACTAATAATTTGTGTTATTTAAGAAAAAAAAAAGACACCTAAAATAAAAGTCAAAGTAACGTGTTTCCTTCCTTGTAGTATCAAGAAAAGGAGGAATGATAATTAACTTTATACTTTGTTATGAATGCATGTTAATACTTATTGAAACCACTTAAAATGTAAGGTTTTCAAACTGATTTAAAAAATGAAATGAGAAGGGAAAATAATTTGAAAAACACAAGAAAGGAGGAAAGGCAACAAGAACATGAGTAAAATAGAAAGCATAAGATGTTAGAAAAACACAAATATAGCAATAATCACAATCCATGTAAAATGAATAATATCTTCAGTTAAAATATGACAATGACTAGACTAGATGAAAATGTACATATACACACAGTGAAACTATATGCTGTTTACAAATAAATATGTAAAACTAGAGGCACAGAAATGTTGAAAGGGAAAGAAAAGCAAACAGTATTTTATGAAGAGAAATATTGAAAGAATTCTTATGTAATTCTTATATAACCACTGTTATATAAATATACTATATAGTTTAAGGAAAAAATGTATTTCCTGAGAAATATGTACACTATTAAACATGTATGTATCTGTGAAATAGTTACAAAATACATAAATTATATATTGGCAGAACTAAATAAATAGACATTCGTAGTGGGAGAAATCAGCAACACATAAAGTGGAATTAGATTTTTTCAAAATAAGATAGTCCTGGTGAACATATAAAGAAAACTATTAGAGAATACATATTATGAACAAATGTGGAAGTAAAGATTTTGGCCTTGTAATTTTTTTTCTTTAAGTTTTCAAGGGGAAATTTGGAAATGGTTAAATAATCCAAATATTTAGAAATTTAAAAATCATACTAAATCAACAACTTAGAAAATATGGAATTTAAAATATTCTCCAATTCTCCAAAAAAATTCTCTAAACTATAGAATTAAAATAAAATCCAAATAACTATGGAATTAATAATGAAATTATCACATAATTTTACGCTGATAGCAAAACTTAGATGAGAAAAAGTCTGACAATTAGTAAGCTAAGCACTGAATTATATAGGTACAAAAGGAGTCGTAGAGTAACCTTCAATACTATGAAATGTAAGCATGAATGAATACTGAAAGTTAATGAGATATGAAAGTAATATAAAGCAAAGAAAAATCACAAATCTAAAGGTTGGTTCTGAAACACATGTAATTAAAAACCTTGAAAATCTTATAAAAAATAGAGTTCAACTGGTCATATACCCTGAGAAAACCATAATTCAAAAAAGAGTCATGTACCACAATGTTCATTGCAGCTCTATTTACAGTAGCCAGGACATGGAATCAACCTAAGCATCCATCGACAGATGAATGGATAAAGAAGATGTGGCACATATATACAATGGAATATTACTCAGCCATAAAAAGAAATGAAATTGAGTTATTTGCAGTGAGGTGGATGGAACTAGAGACAGTCATACAGAATGAAGTAAGACAGAAAGAGAAAAACAAATACCGTATACTAACACATATATATATATATATATGGAATCTAAAAAAAATGTTCTGAAGAAACTAGGGGCAGGACAGGAATAAAGACACAGATGTAGAGAATGGACATGAGGACACAAGGAGGGGGAAGGGTAAGCTGGGACAAAGTGAGAGAGTGGCATGGACATATATACATTACCAAATGTAAAATAGATAGCTAGTGGGAAGCAGCTGCATAGCACAGAGAGATCATCTGGTGCTTTGTGTCCACCCAGAGGGGTGGGATAGCAAGGGTGGAAAGGAGATGCAAGAGGGAGGAGATATGGGGATATAAGTATACATATAGCTGATTCACTTTGTTATAGAGCAGAATCTAACACACCATTGTAAAGCAATTATACTCCAATAAAGATGTTAAAAAAAAAGTTCAGAAATAAACAATATTAGAAGTTGACATAAATATGTATATATGTATATGTATTCAACAGAGATTATGCAGTTAGTAGTTTATTAAAAATTACATTTTAAATTTGAATCTTGGATGAAATAGAATTATTCCTTAAAAAGTCAACCTTTGCTCAAAAAGAAATAGGAAATCTCTATAAAAATACAACCATTAAAACTATTGAATTGTGGGTAAAAGATATTTTTACTGCAAAATATTTTAAAGGAATACCAGGCCTAGATGAATTTATAGATTTCTAACAAAAACCAGTAAATATAATTTCAAACAATCAATTTTTAAAAAATGGATAAAAGGAACTCTTCCAAATTTTATGTAGTCAATATAATTTTAATATCAAAACTGACAAAGATAATAGAAGGCAGGAAAATTACAGCCTACTCTTATTGAATACAGATGCAAAAACATTTATAATAATACAAAGTAAAATACAGCATGTATTAAAATAAAACATAGCATGACCAAGTTGGATTTCTCTGCTAGTGCCAGATTGGTTTAAATTTAAGAAAAGTGATATTGTAATTAGCCACATTAATACATAAAATGAGCAAAAAGTGATGATAATTTCAATGGTTGTAGTAAAATCATTAAATAAAATTCAGCATCCATCCTTAATAAGTTCATAGCTTAATCAGAATAGAGGAGACTTCATTTCTGAATTTTTGAATTTATTTTTTTATACAGCAGGTTCTTATTAGTTATCCATTTTATACACATATACAGTAATATGTCAATCCCAATCTCCCAATTCATCACACCACCACCACCACCACCCTCAACACTTCCCCCACTTGGTGCCCATAGGTTTGTTCTCTACATCTGTGTTTCTATTTCTGCCCTGCAAACCAGTTCATCTGTACCATTTTTCTAAGTTCCACATATATGTGTTAATATATGATATTTGTTTTTCTCTTTCTGACTTACTTCACTCTATATGACAGTCTCTATGTCCATCCACGTCTCTACAAATGACCTAATTTTGTTTCTTTTTATGGTTCAGTAATATTCCATTGTATATATGTACCACATCTTCTTTATCCATTCAGCTGTCGGTGGACATTTAGGTTGCTTCCATGACCTGGCTATTGTAAATAATGCTGCAATGAACATTGGGGGTGCATGTCTCTTTTTGAATTATGGTTTTCTCTGGGTATATGCCCAGTAGTGGGATTTCTGGGTCATATGGTAATTTTATTTTTAGTTTTATAAGGAACTTCCATACTGTTCTCCATAGTGGCTGTATCAATTTACATTCCCACCAACAGTGCAAGAGGGTTCCCTTTTCTCCGCACCCTCTCCAGCATTTGTTGTTTGTAGATTTTCTGATGATGCCCATTATAACTGGTGTGAGGTGATACCTCATTATAGTTTTGATTTGCATTTCTCTAATAATTACTGATATTGACTAGCTTTTTATGTGCTTCTTGGCCATCTGTATGTCTTCTTTGGAGAAATGTCTATTTAGGTCTTCTGCCCATTTTATGATTGGGTTGTTTTTTTCCTATTATTGAACTGCATGAGCTGTTTATATATTTTGGAGATTAATCCTTTGTTGATTCATTTGTAAATATTTCTCCCATTCTGAGGGTTGTCTTTTTGTCTAGTTTGTAGTTTCCTTTGTTTTGCAAAAGCTTTTTAGTTTCATTAGGTCCCATTTGTCTATTTTTCTTTTTATTTCCATTACTCTAGGAGGTGGATCAAAAAAGGTCTTTCTGTGATTTTTGTCACATTGTTCTTCCTATGTTTTACTCTAAGTGTTTTATAGTGTCTAGTCTTACATTTAGGTTTCTAATCCATTTTGAGTTTATTTTTGTGTATGATGTTAGGGGATGTTCTAATTTCATTCTTTTACATGTAGCTGTCCAGTTTTCCCAGCACCACTTATTGAAGTGACTGTCTTTTCTCCACTGTATATCCTTTTCTCCTTTGTCATAGATTAGTTGATCATAGGTGCATGGGTTGACCTCTGGGCTTTCTGTCCTGTTCCATTGATCTGTATTTCTGTTTTTGTGCCACTACCATATTGTCTTGATTACTGTAGCTTTGTAGTATAGTACAAAGTCAGGGAGTCTCATTACTATAGGTCCATTTTTTTCCCTCAAGGCTGTTTTGGCTATTTGGGGTCTTTTTTGTCTCTATACAAATTTTAAGATTTTTTGTTCTAGTTCCATAAAAAATGCCATTGGTAATTTGATGGGGATTGCATTGAAACTGTAGATTGCTTTGGATAGTATAGTCATTTTCACAGTATTGATTCTTCCAATCCAAGAACATGGTATATCTCTCCATTTGTTTGTATCATCTTTAATTTCATTCATCAGTGTCTTATAGTTTTCTGTCTACCAGTCTTTTGTCTCCCTAGGTAGGTTTATTCCTAGGTATTTTTTTTCTTTTTATTGTGGTGGTAAATGGGAGTGTTTCCTAAATTTCTCTTTCAGATTTTTCATCATTAGTGTAAAGGAATGCAAGAGATTTCTGTGCATTAATTTTGTGTCCTTCAACTTTACCAAATTCATTGATTAGCTCTAGTAGTTTTCTCATGGCATTTTTAGGATTCTCTATGTATAGTATCATGTCATCTGCAAACAATGACAGTTTTACTTCTTTTCCAATTTGTATTCCTTTTGTTTCTTTTTCTTCTCTGATTCCTGTGTCTAGGACTTCCAAAACTATGTTGAATAATAGTGGCGAGAGTGGACATCCTTGTCTTCTTCCTGATCTTAGAGGAAATGTTTTCAGTTTTTCACCATTGAGACTGATGTTTGCTGTGGGTTTGGCATGTAAGATCTTTATTATGTTGAGGTATGTTCCCTCTATGCCCACTTTCTGGAGAGTTTTCATCATAAATTGGTGGTGGATTTTGTCAAAAGCTTTTTTTTGCATTTATTGAGATGATCATATGGTTTTTATTCTTCAATTTGTTAATATATATCACATTGATTGATTTGCATATATTGAAGAATCCTTGCATCCTTGGGGTAAATCCGACTTGATCTTTGTGTTTGATCCTTTTAATGTGTCCTTGGATTCTGTTTGCTAGTATTTTGTTGAGGATTTTTGCATCTATATTCATCAGTGATATTGGTCTGCAATTTTCTTTTTCTGTAGTATCTTTTTCTGGTTTTGTTATCAGGGTAACAAACTCATAGAATGAGTTTGGGAGTGTTCCTTCCTCTGCAATTTTTTGGAAGAGTTTGAGAAGGATGGGTGTTAGCTGTTCTCTAAATATTTGATAGAATTCATCTGTGAAGCCATCTGGTCCTGGACTTTTGTTTGTTGGAAGATTTTTTTTTTTTTTTTTTTTTTTTTTTTTTTTTTTTTTTGTGGTACGCGGGCCTCTCACTGTTGTGGCCTCTCCCGTTGCGGAGCACAGGCTCCGGATGCGCAGGCTCAGCAGCCATGGCTCACGGGCCCAGCCGCTCCGCGGCATATGGGATCCTCCCAGACCGGGGCACGAACCCGTATCCCCTGCATCGGCAGGCGGACTCTCAACCACTGCGCCACCAGGGAGGCCCTGTTGGAAGATTTTTAATCACAGTTTCAATTTCATTACTTGTGATTTGTTTGTTCATATTTTCTATTTCTTTCTGGTTCAGTCTTGGCAGGTTGTCCCTTTTTAAGAACTTGTCCATTTCTTCCAGGTTGTCCATTTTATTGGCATAGAGTTGCTTGTAGTAGTCTCTTAGGAGGATGCTTTGTATTTCTATGGTGTTTGTTGTAACTTCTCCTTTTTCACAGAAGGAGACTTCTAATTGTTAAATTCCACAATGTAGAACAAGCATCATACTTAAATAATGAAGGTTAAAAGACTTAGCAGGTATTATTTAGCTAATCTGAAACTATCACTAAATAAGAGAGAGAAATTAGAAAGTATGAAGTAGAGCTCTCATTAGTTGTTAATTACATGACTAGGTTTATATCAAAAACGTGAAGTGCAGATTTATTTTCAAAATTAATTAAAAGAGCTTAGGAGAGTTCTGTGTAAAAGCTCAATATAGACAAGTCAGTTGTATTCATTTTTACATATCCTCAGGAAAATATTAAAATGTAAATTTTAAAAATGCCATTTAAAATAACTACTCATAAAATAAAGTAAGACTAAATACAACAAAAGCTGTATTAAAATATAATTATTATTAAGTCTTCACTGAAAGACATAAATCCTGTGGTAACCAGCCTCTGAAAAATACCTCAATGAGCCCCTCCTCTTGAAAAACATATGTATTGTTATCCCATCCCTCATTTCCCAGTGAAGGTCTATGCGACCAGTGCATATGGTAGACATGCTATTATGTTTCCTCCAAGTTTAGATTATAAAAGACCTTGGCTTCTGTCTTGGGTGATCTCTTGCTTCCCTCTTTGTTCACTTATTCTGTATGAAGCCAGCTGAGTCATTTGTGAGTAGCCCTATGGATACATAAGGAAATAAAATGTCTAGGTAACAGCCAGCTAAGAACTGAGGCCTACAATCCACCACATAAGTGATCCCGGAAGGAAATTTTCTAGCTACAGTCAAGTTTTGAGATAGCTTCTTTTCTGTCTGATAGCTCAACTGCAACTTAGTAAGAGGCTCTGAGTCAGAAACACCAGCTAAGCCACTCTTGATTCCTGATCTTCAGAAACCATATGAGATAATAATTATATTTGTTGCTTTAAAAAGCTAAATTTTGAGATGTGTTAACTGGGCTTGATCATGGATTTGAGGGCAACTGGTAGTTGAGTTTCTCATTTCCATTTCTGGAAGTAGACTTGCTATTGATATGAATGATGGAATTAACTGCCTCTTATCATTTAGCTGCTAGCCTTGGTTTGTTCATATGGTGGTGGTCACAAGTTTCCAAGGAGTAGTACCTGCATGAAGAGAAGTCAAGACTTATCATGCAAGCATTTTGCAAGCTTCTGCTTCCTTCACATTTTTAAAAGAGCAATGTATTGGGATTCTCCAGAGAAATAGCACCAATGGGGTGTGTGTGTGTATCAGTAGATTGATTGATTGAAATTGGTTCATACAGTTATGGAGGCTAGCAAGTGCGAATCTGCAGAGTGGGCCAGCAGGCTGGTGACCCAGGGGAAAACTCATGTTGAAGTTCAGGTTTGATGTCTCCCTACTACAGAATTCTCTTTTGTTCAGGGGAGGTCAATCTTTCATTCTCTTCAGATATTTGACTGATTGGATGAGGTCCACTTACGTTATGGAGGACAATCTGTTTACTCAAAAACCACGTATTTAAATGTCACTCTCATCCGAAACCACTCTCATAGAAACATCCAGAATAATGTTTGACCACATATCTGAGCACCATGTCTTAGCCAAGATGACACAGAAAGTTCACTCTCACAGTCAAATTGGCCAGAAAACCTGATACAGCGAAGGGCAGATTCTTCCTTTCCATGAGAAGAATTAAAAGTCACATTGCAAAAGAGTACACCATATAGGAATGGGAAAATGTGTGGCTATTTTGGAGGTAATATACCACAGAATGGTCAATGACTCAGTATTATGGTTATGTCTGTGAGGAAGAACAGGGGGGTGAGCAGAGAGGATGTCTATGTGTACTGGTAATGTTTTACCATAAATCTGGGTGGTAAATATATTAGTGCTTGTTGTATTTTGTACCTTAAATGTTTGTAACTATCAATATTTATGGATGAATATTCATATACATGCATATTTTGATATTATAACTTATAATAAGAAATGTCTATCTGGCAAAGAACTCATAAAACCATTGGAATTTCCTAAATGATAAATAAAGGTATCTTTTGTTAATGAGGTGACTTTGGAAAGTGCCTAGGTAACCTAAGGTTGTCGGTTGGTTGCCAGGGGAACCAGCTACATAATTAGAGCGTTAAAACTTACAATCCCGTCTTCCCCACCTTCAGGGAGGGGAGAGGGCCTATAGGTTAAATCAGTTGACCGTGGTGAATGATTTTGTCAATTATGTTTATGTAATGAAGCCTTCATGAAAACATAAAAGAATGGGATTTGGAGAACTTCTAGGTTGATGATCATGTGGAGATTTGGAGGGAGTGGTTCACTGGGAGAGGGCATGGCAGCTCTGTGCTCTTTCCCCCTGCCTTTCTCTATGCACCTCTTCCATCTGGATGTTCTGAGTTATATCTTTTTATAATAAACTGGTAATCTAATAAGTAAAATGTTTCTCTGAGTTCTGTGAGTGTTCTAGCAAATTAAGCAAACCCAAGAAGGGTGTCTTTGGAACCTCCATTCTCTAGGTGGTTGGTCAAAATCACAGGTGACAATCTAGACTTGCACTTGGCACCTGAAGTGATGGAGGGGCAGTCTTACAGATGAACCCTTAACTTGTAGGATCTGATGCTATCTCCAGGTGGAGAGTATCAGAATTGAGTTGATTTGCAGGACACCCAGCTAGTATCCAAGAATTTATTGGTAGTGTGGAGAAAACCCCCACTCATAAAAATTACTGATCAGAATTGTATATATATAAATATGTATACAATTCAAAATCAAAATGTCACGGTCTATATTACCCTTTCATTACACTGTAGGGAAGTTTTGATTTTAGATTAAGCTATTTCAGATATTATAGCTTGTTCAGAATTTGTTACTATGAAGTTAAGTCTTGCATTTGCAGGACACATATTTTTTATATACTATTATAGTAGAGTTTACATCATATGCAGAGATCTTTGTTTTCAAGTCACATAATGCAGCCTCAGTACCTAGAAATAGCTAACTTCAGTAAAGACAAAACATACACATATGTGCAAATGGTATTATGCTAGCCTTTATTTTTTTAAAGTTTTGGTTATGAAATATTGAAGATGTCTTCACAAAGACACCACCTTTCCTAATTAGATGGCTGGTTCAAAACAGGCACATTTTAAAGTAAGAAATAGAGACTTATTACTCAGAAATTCTTGTTTGAACCAGGTGCAAGTATATAAAACCTAAATTAAGCATGTACGTAGATTGTGTGACATTGATATGGGATACTTAAGACATAAAGCATGGGGTTCTTTATTTTGAGGTAATTAATATGAACCAAAATGTGATCGAAATACCAGAGACCATGCCTATTTTAGTAACTAGAGACTACATGCCATTATGAATGAGACTAACTGGTAGTGAGATGCTCAGTTTCAACCACTGAGTTATAGAAAGACTTAAGCAAATCGCTCAGCTTTCAGGGCCATGATTCCCCCATTTTGAAAATCAAATTTCTGATCTGATCTTTCAAAGAGTCTACGGATTATGATTTTTCATTCATATGAAAAGATTGACTTTCCGACTCTGTGATATCACTCAGTTCTAATTAGGAGAAGATTTTCACTATAAATAGCAAGATATTTTACTTCTAATTTTCTAGCATTTAAAACTCAAATGGTACTTAGGGAAACTTCTGTAGTTGTAGATAAGTTACCACTCCTTGGAATTTGTCATTGATTTATTTTTCACACACACTATCTCTTCTAAAGCAGTGAGAATTTTTCAAATTCTGTGATTCTTTTCAAGTTATTTGAAGGTGGATGTAAATGAAACCAAGGTGTGTATCTATTTGTGTTTTTCATATAACAGTCATAATTTCATGGTATACATTTTTGTTGGTAGATGAAAATTGCATACTATTCTTCCATCTAGTTTATTTACTGGGCAAACCATCAAAATTCTATTTTGTACTATAATGTTGTGTTTACAATCTATGTATTCTGTCCTAGCTAGAGAAGTTTATTTTTTTCTGGGAAGCAAATGCATCCTTGGAAAAAAAAAAATTAAAAACTTTTTAAAGTATTTTTTTAAAAAGTGGGAAAGCAAAGTGAATATTGAGCTGCTGTTGCCCAAGGGCAATTGCAACATGTTTTGGGATAAAGAGAAGAATATAAGCAATTAAAGATTATGAAACTCAACCAGGGTTCTGATCTCATAACCTTCCAAAGTGTTTGGAATGAGACGTAGTAGTATATTGTTGGTAAGAACCTGAACACCATAGCCAGAGTGCCATGGTAAGGCTTAAAATAGTGTCTTACATTATAACAAACAACCATGCATGATATTGCTAAATTGATGTCCAAATGGACTCGAACTTTGTGATATGTAAAGCAAAAATGTTGAAACACAGGCAAATACATGTTTATCAGACTATATAAAACATTTATTTTTATATATTTTGTTTAGATAGATATAGTCAAAATACTCTAAGAAATAGTTGCAGAATAAAAGAAATGTACCATATGGGGGTAATGCTATGTGACCACCCTCGTTATGACAGCTGGCACAGTCTGGAACAAGGCTTCCCTTACCCAATAATGACTGACTTGTACTCAAAGGGGAAGTTTTTATGTTGCTTTTTCATTATTTTATACTTCCTAGAAAAATATATAACTTAATAGATTTGTCTGTTTAAATAAAGCATTTTAATCACAGACCTAGTGACAAAGATTAACATCTGCTTGAGACACATTTCCAGAGTAATCTCAAGGATCAGTGATCAAGGCCAAACAGAGAAGACAGTATGTGATCTCTGCACTCTGCCATTTGCATGATTTTAAACAATGGAATCATCCATCGAGGAACTAAGCCTTTTAATATTTATTGAACACATGTTAAGTGCTGTGTAGCATTCCAGTATTCTTGAGGGGGATATTGCCTGCCAATGTGTGTTTAAATGAAGGCTGCACAGGGGTGAAAAAGGATAGATCTTTGTGGGGTACAATCTTCAGCCCCACGTACATTGTTAATTTCAGGTCACATTGTATCTGGATTATATAACCCTAAAATTGTGTGGGGTATAATCATAATGAGTATGATTATAATTACTGATGATTATGTTCTTTCAGTGATATTAATAAAAAATATAATATAATAATTTACTTGAATGATAAATTACCTCAATGAGTAGGATTTAAGGTGAGGGTAGTGAGTACTGAGCTTGTATCTATGTTGAGGCACAAGTGGAGAATGTCAATATATCTGTGTTCTGAGGAATCCGTCCTAGAAAGTTAATAAAAGTAAAGGATGTATCAATAGTAATTTAACCCACTGCTTATCCAAAGGCACTTCTAATAGAAAGACTAGAACTTTCCTACTGTAGTAATAGTTCCATTGAAAGAGTAAAAAATACATTTATAAGGTGCCTTGTGTACCCAAAGGGTAATGACTGGTAAAAGAACAAGAATTTCCATCAAGAACTAATATTCTGGACTAGTAAAATAGCAGTTTGGACTAGGATTTTTAAAAAGTTCCTTTAGAATTAAACTAATTTTTAAAATTAGTTTTGATAGTTGAATTAATAGTATGCATATATTTTTCTTCAAAAAATTTTCCTTTATTTTCAAATTTTTCTACCACAACTGTATTACTTTACAAATAAAATGAACACAGTTTATAAATTACGTATAAAGCATCTGTTAATACAACATAGAATTTTTCTTGTGCAATGAACACATATGCAGTATATCTAGATTTCATATCATAGACCCATGAAAAAAACTTTTTCAGGAGTCTGTCAACAAAGTACAGCACAAGCTTTGGGCTGCTACTCCTTGTACCTCAGCTAGTTCTTCTGTTATCAGCTCAATAATCTGTGTAAGTATAACCTGAAGGTTTGACTAAATATATAGTTGTGTAAGTGTACGTGGGGTTGGGGGATAGAAATATGTAAAGGATAAAGTAGAAAATAAGGGATGCAAAGGACTGTTTTATCTTGAGTTCCCTGGAGGCAGAGGCTGAGACAAAGATGTGGGTGAGGGAGATTTATCCAGGGAGGAAGTACTCTCTGGAGAGATGGAGTGGTGGAAGCAAGACAGGGCAGAGAAATAATAACATGGCAAAGATGTGTTCTTACCTGGACACTAGCTTCTGCTTCATCCTATAGGAGACTTTGAAGACTGAATTACAACAGAGTTCATCTTAACTTGAAGCATTAATGTGATAGCCTGTGTCAGTCAGTCCTAAGCCTCAGGCTGTCCCCCTTCTGCAAGAGATTTCTTCAGATCAGGGGACAGCTGGAGCCTTTGGAAGCCAATACTCAACTGTTGGA
Organism: Hyperoodon ampullatus; assembly: GCF_949752795.1. Taxonomy (NCBI): domain Eukaryota; kingdom Metazoa; phylum Chordata; class Mammalia; order Artiodactyla; family Ziphiidae; genus Hyperoodon; species Hyperoodon ampullatus. The sequence goes on along the minus strand of NC_136918.1, from coordinate 107,549,808 downwards.
GGCTTAGTGTACCGCTCAATTAAGGAGATATTGGTGGGCCACCAACACTACTCACTATAATACATATTTGAACAACCTAACCTTTTGTTTTATTAAACAACAGGAAAACAGAATTTCATAGAGCAAACGAAATGGGCTTTTTACCCACACCTGAATGATGAATTCCAAAACCATCACTTTGGAATTCAAACTAAGCTTTGCTGAATCTGTTTCCTCAATTATAAGATGTCAATAGCAATTAGATGTATTTCTAAAATATCTTGGAAAGTGCTTGGAACATCCTTAGGTGCTCAGTAAGTGGTAATTACTTGCCTTGTGACACTAGTCATTTGTGTTAACCTTATTTATTCCTTAAAATTATATTTTTAGAGTGCTTGAGAGTTTAAGTTATTCTATACACATTATCATAATTGAACTTTATAAAGATTTTCTGAGTTCAGTAGGTCATACATTATTATCTCTTACAGATCAGGAAATGCAGATTCAGAGAAGGAATATGGGACATAAACTGTATTAGTTAGCTACTGCTGGATAACAAACTACTCCTAAGCATAGCAGCTTAAAACACTTCATGTTTATTATCTCATAACTTCTCTGAATCAAGAATCAGAGCCTCGTTTTACTGGGTTCTCTGATTCATGGTCTTTTGCAAGACTGAAATCAAGATGTTGGCCCAGCAGTCTTATAAGGGTACAGTTACAGTACTTGTAGGGGCCGTAGACATCTCAAGTTCCAAATGGGGCATGGTTCACTTCCAAGTTCACTCAGTGGCTCTTGACAGGATTTTGTCCCTCATAGTCTGGTGAACTGAAAGCCTCAGTTCCTTGTTATATGGGTCTCTCCAACATTACATTTTTTCTCATCAAAGGGAGCAAGCGAGGACACAAAGGAGAGGGCCAGAGTGCCAGTAAAAATGTACTGGCAAGAGAGAAATCATGGTCTTTTCTAACCTACTCAATGAAATAACATCTGTCATTTTTACTGTATTCTGTTTTTAAAAAGCAAGTCACTGGGTTCAGCCCACTCTCAATGGTAGGGGTTGATACAATGGTATAAATACCAGGAGACTGGAATCATCATGAACCAAGTCAGAGCTGCCCAGGATGGAAAACAAAGGTGTTTTGTTTTGTTTTGTTTTGTTTTTTTGGTGTCTACTCTGTCAGAAATTGGGCTAATAACATACAATGTAATACACAGAACAACTCTGATAGATATATTTCTCTTTTTACCTCTGTCAAAAGGACAGTTTTGATTAAACGATTTTACATGGTCACATTGCTACTAAGTAGCAAATCTGTGCCCAGATTGTAATGATGCAAATAGACTATGAATGATCTGACTTCTATTAGATGTCAAAAATGGCATCTGATCCTTTCTTGTGCCCTGCAGAGTGGCTTGTTTTACAAAGTTAGCATTCAAAAAATAGTTGTTGAATGAAGAAAGTGAACAAAATGCTAATGAGAGGGATATTATCCATTATTTTCTTCATTAATCTTGTTGAAATTCCAAAATAAACTTTTCCAGACATGTGCAGAAAATGGATAAAATAAATATAATGCTGTTTGATGAATAGTATTTCCAATGTCCCCTCTAACTCTTCAGCATGTGATGGAGATTTGTTTCCCTTGCAAAGGCAAACTGAATTGAATTCTGCCCAATGTGTCAATGCTTATGATTGCTTTATTATGCAGGCTTATGTCACTCATAGCTTATCAGATTGTAAATTGCCATATAAATTTCTGTAGTTAGACAATATAGGAGACATCAGTTTAAAAATCATCTAATCTTATTTTCAAAATTAGATAAGAAACAATCAACACTTTAGAATGAAAGCAATACCCCTAAGTTGGAAAGTGAGAGCCTAACAATATTATCTAGCCATTAGCTATCACAATACTAATACTTGCAAAATAGAAAGACTGATTTAATTAACTGTAACACCTGCAGGGTGAGAAGATCCAGAATCTGCTGCTTTATGGGGAAGTGGGGGCTGGCAGAACACATCCTAGGTTTCATTGAACAAGTCTATAAATTAACATAAAATACATGATAAAGGGAATGCAAATTCCATTCTAATACTGAATTCCATTCCCACGTCTATTCTTATGGTAACAAATGAATTTTTATTTTCACCTATCCTTCTCAATAAACTTTTCCACAATTTCTAATTCAGTCTTTTCATCAACATACTCATTTTACCACAGGTGGCCAGGTAGGATTATTCATTAACATCTAAGAAAGCAACATGGCAAAATAAATTAAACTACAAAGTAAATTTTATGTTCTATTTACCAATTTATGGTTGGCTAATTTCAGATTCCGTTCCCAGGCTTGATTATATTTGACTGCACACATGGCTTTCTACACTACTAGATGGTCAACTACTTGAAAGTATGGAATGAATCATTCATTTGTTTTACTCAGAGCATATGACATAAAATCTTGTATGTAAGTCAGGATTCAATATATTAAAACCTTTTGTCATAAATAAGAAGTTGACATGGTTAAACTTTCAGCATCCCAATAATGGCGTAAGTGAATCCAATTAGTAACAAGGACATAACTAAAGGATTTGAAAATTCAGATATTACTATAAAGCATAGTCATAGGAAAACAGTATTATACAGAATAAAACAATGCTTAAAAAGGCTGATGCACAAACATGCTTTTGCATAAAACGTATGAGCAGAATTCAACTAATATTTCTGAGTTTCTCTGTAGCTTGCAAAATCATCGATTATTCAGTTACAATGGCTAATGAACATTTTAAAATATTCACCCTTACTAATAATTAAAGAAATGAGAATCAAGATAATAAAATTTGATTATCACCTATAAAATTAGTATTTTTAACTGCAACAATGAAGTGCTAAAGATGCAGAGAAATCACGCATACATGAACACACATAGACACACACACACTTTCAGCTAAAAATAACTAAAGTGCCCAATAGTACAGGAATGAATAAGAAAATTATTTCAGCAGCACTAAACATAAACTTAAAAAATGCTATATACAGTAACATATTAAATCAAATAGAACCAAACTGAATGAAAGATATTCAAGGCAATGAAACAATATTAAGAGAAACTAAAGAGGACCTAAATAAATGGAAGAATGCATAATGATCATGGATTGGAACATACTGAGAGATAGAGACAAAGGGAAGGGAGACAACCTGATAAAGATATTATCCTCAAGTTGGTTGATAGATTCACTAAAATCCCAATGAATATCCCCACAGATTTGTGTGGGTGTGTGTGTGGAAGTTGACAGCTGATTCTAAAATTCATAGGGAAATGTAATTGCCAAGGCATTCTAAAACACAATGAGCAGGACTTACTTTATAATAGATCAAGGCTTATTGTAAAGCTAGAATGGGTGGTATTACTGCAAGAATTGACTAAAAAATCAATGGAAAAGAATAGAGTCTAGAAATAGACCCATGAATATATGTATTTAAGCAAAGGGAAAAATACTATATACTCTTATGTTGAATTGAAATTGTTGAAACAAAGATTATTATTTACATGAGGGAGTGCTTATCACGTTTGTCAAAAAAGCAAAATTAAAAAGTTTATCAATATGGTTTTACCTATTTAAACTGCATGGTTATTGGGAGAAAAAATCAAAATATCAGATATCATTTCTAGATGATATGGGAATTTTTTTGTCTTCCTATACCTTTATAACTATCAAATGACATGTATAACTTTATAACCAGAAATAACTTTAATATTAGAAAATGGAAGTACAAGGTGAGAAACTCTTTAGACAGTAAATTACATTAAACAAATTATTCATCTCAAGTTATTAAATTTAGAAGTAATCTCATTTTTTCCTCTAAAATTTTAGAGTGTGAGAAATTGGAAGTAATTATTCAGATATTTTAGAGGTGAATTTTGAATCTATATGTCAATAATTATCACTTTAATGAAGGGTGCTTGGAAAGTACAATAGAAAGCAAATACTGAAATGCAGGTGACAGGGACAAGATGACTGTTTCCAGTGTGAATATCATTCTCTTCAAAGGAAAAAATGTACACAGTTTAACAGTGGCAAAATTCAGGTTCTACACTACCCTTCAAGTCTTGCAAGAGTCTTTGTTAGGAGAGCATAGCTATTGCAGTTTTACAGAAGTTCCCTTAGAAAACATGTCTTTTAAGCTAACTTAATGATGTTAATTTTGTTGGAAATTTTATAATGCTGTACTTTATTTAAACAGACCATCTAAAAGGAAAATATTAAAGTGTTTCTTATTAAATGTAATCTTAATTTTTCTAATGCCTATAATTGAAGGAGTTCGGGTTATTATTTATTTAAATCTATCATTTTTATTCATATATCTAAATGCTGTAACCTTGGAAATAAGTAGTAAGAATGGGGGCATTGGAAAGGCAATAAAAAAGAGAATACTTGAAGAGAAAGAAAAGGAAACACAATTTTGCGTTTGTAGGTATGTGAGCCCAGGGTTTCTTTAAGGAAACACTCCTCCCCCTCTCAACATTGCTGATTGGGGCTGTCCCCAAGCCCTAGTACCAGATATGGGAATGTAACCCAAGTTTACAAAATCAATTATTCTATCACCTTCCTCTGATCAAATAATTGGTTCAGGTCCAAGGATGAAAGAGTTGGACAAACAGAGCTACTCTCAGCTGTATTTGTTTTTCACAAATTTGCACAACCCAAGGGGAGAAAAGGTATTTCCTCTTCATACTAAGTCTAGAGCTCCTGATTTTGATCTGTGCACCATGTGGTCCTTAAGAATGGACCACACAGAGGAGAGTATAAATGAAAGGGAGGATCCTGATGACATAAATAGAAACCTGTATATAGACATTTCTGAATTCTCAAAAATTACAACTATACTGACATGAAAGTAGTTTAAACTGGCTTTGTCCCTTTAAATAAAAAAGAGTCCTACATTTAGAAGTATACATTACAATTGCTATGTTTCTCAGCCAGGTATCACCAGGTCACAAGAAGAAAAAGATCCACTATTTTGTAGTCTACACTAGAACTTCTTCCAAGTAATGGAACCAACAGATAAAATAGGTGGGAAAATGTGGATTCACAATAATTTCTTGCTTATGAAAGATATAAAAATCAATGGGCAAAATGTATGGGCCACCAAAGTTCGTGAGCAGGTAGTCTCATCACAATGCTTTCTATTTACAGTCCAAGTCTGAACAGACATCTGTTGTCCAGTGCTAGGTTCCCTCTCAGAGCTCCCCTTAAGATGGAGTTAGCTAAAACACAGATTACCCCACCTCTTACTACTATTTACTTCATTTGCATATGGATTTTTGTATTATAATCTTGGTAACGATAGGTAGGGTCCTTATAACCAGAACAATCAGGAGTAGAGCTTACACAGTGTTCTTGGCTACTCTCACTTGTAGGTGAAATTCTTCTTCCTTATCCTATTTCTCCTAGTTGGTTATGAAAGCACCTCCTCCTTATTATGTTGATCAGGACAATTCGGTATGGCAGCAAAGGACTCATGACAACATATTTCTCTTAGCCCAAGATCTTTACTTATATGTAGCAGAGCAATTAAGACCATGGATGCTGGGGTGAAATTGTGAGGCTAGCAATACTGGCCCTACAAATTACAAGCTGTGTGATCTTGGTGGAAATTACTAAATTATTTTGTGCTTCACTTTTCTCATTTCTAAGAAGGGGAGAATAAGAGGACCTAAATCATACTGATTTTTTCAAATGAACTTTATTTTTTCTAGAACAGTTTTAGATTTATAGGAAAACTAAGACCGTAGAACAGAGAGTTCCCATATACCCCACATTGTTTTCCCTATTATATGCATCTTACAGTGTACTTGTTACAATAACTAACCCAATATTGTCATGTCATTGCTAACTAAAGTCGATACTTTATTTGGATTTCCTTAGTATTTACCTAGTATCCTTAATCTTTACCTAATATCCTTTTGCAGTTCCAGGATCTCATTGAGGTTACCACATGGCATTTTAGTTGTCATGTCTCTTTAGACTCCTCTTGAATGTATCAGTTTTCTTCCTCATTTTGATGGTGCAAATACTCCATTAATCTTAGGATTCATGGAATGCAAATTTTATAGACATTACATTTCTGAAATTGCCTTTATTTTACCTCCCTGTTTTATTAACAGTTTGGTAGGGTATAGAGGTTGAGTTTAAAAGTTACTTTTATCTCAGAATTTTGAAGGCATTTATTCCATGTGATTATTTGGATTTTAATATTCTTATTACCATTATTATTGCATCTTTGGTAGTATACATACATTTTACTTCAGAGGTCTTATGATTCTTAATCTAATACAGTAGAATATGTTCTTCATTTTGAAATAACATGAAGGACAAGAGAAAAAAAATTTTTTGAAACTTCAGTTCATCTTAGAGAAACTGGAGGAAACTGAGGCAAAAAGAAGTTAATAAACTGGACCAGGGTCACTTAGGTGGTAGGTAGTAAAAGTTGACTTACACAGGTATTTGAATAAAGAACCCACATTCTGAATTATTATGCTATATTATATGCCATCTATGTTATTTATAAAATATACTACTTACACTTGTAAGTTTATTTATCAAAAATGAACTTAATTATATATCTATATGCATATTCTATTTTCTACTCTAAGATGAGAAAATTTCTAAATTGATGAAGAGAATTTTTAAGCACACTAAAGGTTTATAATTATCAAATTAAAACTATAACTCTTTCTTCAGCACATTCGTTGGGAAGCTGTTCTTTAAATAAAATTATATTTGATAGGATATATTTAATTATATTTGATAGGACTTTACATATGTTTTTGCTGATAAAGAAAATTTGTAATACCTCATAAATCAAACTTTTACAAAGTTTTTTGATTAACTGTATGATAATATGATAACTCTTCATATGTAAAGATTAACTCCATAAAAACCAAGGCTAACTTCTTAAATAGTAACTTAAAATTGTTCTACTTGATAAGTTACAGAATTAGGAATATGATGATCATTTGAATAAATGTACCTAATTGTTTAATTATATTGGTTGCTAAGCATGTCCATTTCAACTTTTGCATTCTGGAAGTGGGAAAACAGACAGATCCAGCCCCAAAACTCCATTTATCACCTGACATCCAAATCACAGTGCGTTCTGGGTGCCCAGAGATTGTCAGCACTTCAGACCCAGTATCCAGTAAACCCATTTATTTTCTCTAATTCAGTTACGTGGTAAATGACTCCAGGTCTCTTAAGAAAAGTATATGGAAATACATACTTGTTAGGATTGTTCTTGAGTTTTCTCAAGGTCACACAGTCCCTTTTAAAAAGGGACTCCTAGTATATAGATTGAGTCAGGTCTGAGCACTGGGTGAAAGGCTGTGACTATTGTGGTGATTTTTATTAGGCTTTTGTTCACCAGACCTATGATTTTCGTTTGTTTTGTTTTTGTTTTACTTATACATTTTAAGCAGGGTTTTGAGTCAATTGCCTGTCCAGTTCAGTTCTAGTGATATCAAAATCAATAAGCTACTACAAGAGATGTCTGATGGTCATATCATTATAATCACTGTTCAGTCCCTGCTGCCTTATAGTAACCAGGTCCACCCTCCCAAGATTTCTATTGAAATCAAGGAGCCCTTTCAAAGTATGGGCCATTCCCTGTGATTCTTGCCTGCAGGATATAGCATTTCAAGGATGAAAAGCCCTACAGTGGATATACTCCATGTATTTCTTAACAACTTAGTGAAGAAGTGATTAAAAATTTTAAACTATTTATTTAACAACCATTCAAACGTTTACATCACTTGAAATTATATTTGAACACTGTTCATAAATCTCTTTCTGTTAACATCCCAAATTCAGTCATTATTCTTTTGGCACATAGGAATTTCTGCATAGCACCAGAGGCTGCAGAGTCCTCTGCAAGTTAATACAATATAGACCCATCCCTTTTACATTCCCATTGAATTATTACAGCTAATCGAATTGCCTCTAAAAGATGCAAAAATGTATCATCAATGAAGTTCATAGAGTTGTGTGTGCATATAAACTACAGATACATAACCCCATTTCTGCAATTCTACAACACCGCAAGCTATGAAAACAATCATTTTTTTCCTTTAGGTTTGTCACCAAATCCCATTTGGTGACAAAACTTGACCTACACTAATATTAGCATTGACAGTCTTATTCATCCCACTTTGTGTGAATATTGAGAAACAATGTGTTAGAGTGTGGATGGACATGTTACATAATATATATGCAAAATCCATTTACTCCACGGGTTTCAGATAAGGGATTGTAGACCTGTATTTTGTTTCTCTCAATTTACTTTCTTCATTATTTCCCTATTTTTCATCTACCCTAAAAGGTATATATACTAAGTGTTATTATCTGCTATGAATTCTTGTGAAATAAAAACTGAGGTTGTTGATCTTGGTACTTTTACTGGTTGACTGATTTGATTCCTGATGACACAGAATAATAAATTCCTTTTTAAAATTCTAAAATACATTTTTTTAAAAAAATGAATATAATTAATTTGCTGAAATTGACTCATTTTTTCCTCAGAATTTTAATTAAATTACATTCAAAATATAATTTCAATACTTTGTTTTTTCTCATGCTTATTTTTAAAAAAATTTTGTACAACGTGCTTTAAAGCATTTATAAGAATACAGATCATCTCTATTTCTGTTTTGTGTGTGTTTTTTAAGAAGTCAACGTTTTGAAGCTGTAAGATCTATTATTTTTAAATATTTTCCAAGTTTTACAAATATTTATTTTCCTGCTCCAATGGACAATAAATGCAATATTAAAAATAATCTAATAATGAAACAATATAATGAGGACACATTTGAATGCCTTTATATATCTCAGTAATTATTTTCTCTAGATTTAAAGTCTTATTTTCATCAGAAATTATATTCTTCACATTAGAGCCAAGCCAACTGTGCCAGCATCTTTATAAAAATACTCAACAGTCCCAATATTTTGTTTCTAAGGCATTTGATTCCCCCTTTTAGGCCAGTTCCTAGATCTTAAATGGAAAAGGAATGGAAAGAAATGTATTCCTTCTTCTTTGAAAACATCCTCTCTGATTCTTGTATCTTCCTCAAAAACTTTGTATTTCTCCTTGAACAACTGCAGGCAGCAGGGTCCCTGCTGTGGTCACTTCCAAGCTCTGGGATTGTCAGTTCCTCCTGTGGACAATACTAGTAATAACTATGAACGTCACCTGGTGCTCTCTGCGTCACCTCCAGCTATGCTGTCTGAGGCACTGAAATACACTCCATCCTTTGCTCTGTCCCCTCACTCTGCTTCTTGCTCTGCTGGCCCTGACGATATGAAGCCCCTCCTCCTTCAGGTTATTCTCCTCACTTACATGCAAAATTCTCCCTACAATTTGTGAAAGCTCGTATAGGCTGCCTGATGTTTTCTCTTGCATCTCACAGACAAGAAAATTGTAGAATTGATCCCATAGTGTGACACCTTGAAGTGAAACCTGACGGAGGTCAATAGTTACTTCTCTCTGTGCCAAGACTTCCCTTCATATGAGAAGTGTGGACCTTGAGTCTCGGATCGTCATGCTTCTCTCTTGAGGGAGCTGGGAGTGACCTAGAGAAAGTAGCTCAATCTTCTGTATATGCTTGTATTTTGGCAACACCTGCTGTTGCACCCTGTCCCCCACCCCATCCAATGTGCAGTGGATGATGCAGTGATGGACTTCCAGCCCATTCTCATGCTATCTTTTCCCCCAAACTTTTCTAATTAATTAGTATATCTCTCCAAACCCTGCAAATATCTCATTTTTTCCAGGAAGGGAGAATTCCATCTAGTTCAGGGGCTTGAAGTGTGAACGAATTAAAGAGACTCGTTTGCCATGCCCTCTTATAACCCCATCACCCTGTGGTTTATTGTAAAACAGCCATTATATATAAACTTTAAGGTTTTACAAGATCTGAGTTTTGTTTGCTTTCAATCTCTGATTTATAATTAGTCTATATTTATGTGAGTGTGTGTTCTATTAGAAACCTGCATCAAATAAAAAATTTTGTGTTTCAAAAGCTTTACTCAAAGAAACCTACCTCCTGACTACTATTGTTCTTCATCTTAAAGCATCTGTTCTCAAGCAAGTAAAGCATGCAGAGAGGCACTGAACACACGCATGTTAAGCTTTCATTTGGGTCCTCAGGTGAAAGCTGGACTGCATGGGGTCGAGCGTAGAGTGGCCACAGCTCTTGTCTTCCAACATTCAGGAAGTGTAAGCTGATGTGCCCCCATTGGACTCGATTATATAAGTCTGCAACATTTCACAGGATTAGAGAGGTGCTAAATATCTTTCATTCCAAGTGGAGTGAAGCTATCCCTATAAACAAAGTGGATGCTGAGCAAGGAGCCATCAGTTTGTGACCTAGATTTCAGAGTTGGGGGCCTCCTTACTAAATACAATCTATTAACAATGCCTACGGGGGGAATACAACCGAGAAACACCTGAGGCTCAAAGGCAGGGGATACGTTGAGACATTTTCATCCCAGATTTCTTCATTTTAGAAGGTCTTTTATAGAAAAGAGTTAGAGGTAAATGTACTAGACTCTGAACAGGAGAGGATCCATTAGCACCTTCAAAGGGACATCAGTCCCGATGGAAAGAAGAAAACACGGAATTAAATTTTCTCACCAGGATTTTCTAAAGTGTCACCACTCAGAATACAGCCACAGAGAGGAAATTTACATTTATGTTTTCTCACTAATTTGAGAAGAAAAGAAGAGGCAAAAAAGAAAAGAATTGGTTCATTTTCCAGTCGCAATTGACTTTGTTGCTTCTCTGAGAACAGAATGAGAAAGCAGGAGGTTGTGTAATAAACCTAGGTCTGCTCTGTGGGCTAGGAGACAATATTGCTATGCTAAGAGTTCTGGGGGCATAATCCCATAATTCAGTGGTTTCACTTCAATGCATGTTCCACTTCTTTTCCCACTGAGCTCATTTACAGTCCCAGACAGTTTCTTCCTGTCACTTCCCATGTGTGTCACCGATGTCCATGTTTTTTCTTTCCTTTAGAGATCATCCCTGTCACAACCCATCTTACTTCTGACTCGTTGTCATCTTTCCTTGAACTGTTCCTTCCCCTTTTTTCTGCTGTCTCCCTGAGTTGTCATCACCTAAAGGTTAATGAGGCAGACCTTCTCCTGGGTGAAATTGCTCTGTGTGGACTTTCTATCTCGAGAATCATGACCGTCCTTTTCCTGTGTTTATGGCATACTTCAATTTCAGGAGTTGTGAGCTGTTTAGGTTTTTCTTTACTGATACTGATCAAAATGATAAAGTTAGACTTGGGAAATCCTAATATATTCAGAGATCTTTTGTGACTCCCTCCTCTTATTTCTTTTTGCCACTTCACTGTAGTGGAATTGGTGGAGGGCCATGTGTGTTGGGTAGGCAGGAGAGCTAAGAGGTTGGAAGGATGACCAGAGGCTATAGTTGCTCCATATCATAGTCATTTAACGTGTGTTAAGACATATTTTAAGAAATAGCCAGTATCATAGATTTTAGCCAACTGTTTACTTGAGTTTGAAATCCAAATGTTCCAAATTCTGACTTCTCCTCTATCTGCCAGGCTTTTAATGAAACCATTAAACCTGTCCTCTCATGTCTGTGGACATAGGATAATAGTTGTTATATACACAGTCTCTAGAAGCTTGTTAAGACTTATAAAGTAATTTTATTCAAGATAGTTTGCCCCAAATCCAAACTGATCAATTATATTAATGATCAAAAATTAATGCATGAATACTCAGTCAAACAACAAACACTATAGGTAAATAGAAGAAATTAAAACTCTTTTAAAAACTTTCTGTAATGGGTGTTGTTTCTGGACATAGATTTCACCACTAAGTAAGTAAGTGTGTGAGTGTGATATATACATATACATAAGTAAATAGTATCAAAAATATAATGTGTCCTAATATTTTTTAGAATGCAGTATAGAAGTTATATACTATTTACCATAATTATTTTCTTCTACCATTAACATTAGCATTCCTAGAGAGGTTGTCCTGCATATCAAACATTATACTCAAAACTAAATTATATATAATATTTCATTTACACAAATATCCAGATGTTTTATTTTAAGGGTTTCTGTATGTATAGATTAAGGGTATGGATCTCAGAGCTCTATTTTCAGGGTGCAAATCCTCGCTCATCCACTTATTAGCTGTGCTACCTTTGTCAAGTTGCCCAACTACTCTGTGCCTCAGTTTTCTTAATGCTTTAAAACAATGAGGATAAAAGTCATAACTACCCCTTAGGGTTGTTATGCAATTTAAATGTGTTAAATATTTTAACATATTAGAACACCAAGTCTAGTATTTAGCAGAGAGTAAGTGTTTAGTACATGTTAACTGTTATCATGTTTACGATTACAGCTTCTCTAAGTAAGCCTAATACTATTTCTCAAAGTCTCATTTATTTCTTTTAGCTGCTGCATAAGGCTGAATATTTTCTTCTGTTTGATATTTAAAGACAAACTTTACTGTTGTTATTTATTATGAAATCAATGTCATGGATTTGAAAGTAATATTCAATTTCTCTCTTAGTCTTTTAAAGTAGGACATTTAAATCTTATGTAATCCTCCATATAGTTTTCTGTAAGCCCATCACTATCTTCTGATCGTAAAATTTCTCCAGATGTTATGTGACAATAATTGTAGTTCAAGTAATTAACAGTGATCATGTATTTACAGAGAATCAGGATGGAAAGTTGGGGTACATTGAAAGTCTGGCATCACCCCTAAAGGTGTTTTTGAGCAAATTCTGTGATATGATTTTTTTAAGTAAATGAATTTTGGAAGGTTGGGTTATGAAATGCCATTGGGGCTTCAGAAAAGTTCTGTAATAGAAAGAGGCCAAGAGGAAAGGAATTTCATCTTCCTATAATAGCTTTTGTTTATTCACGTCTCTACCCCTGCCTTTTGAAGTCTTTTTAAAATAAGCCTTATAAAAAAAATGTCAAATGGAAATAAGCTCTTTAATTCTACCTTTTTATAATTCTGAAGCTACAGCTGACCCTCCTCAATATGGTCTTCCTTTTTAACATTAATTACCTTGTTATCTGAGAGATGCAGCAGTTCTCCGCTGTCTGCTTAGGAAAAGTGCCAGAAGGGCAAGAGCTGGAAGTGAATTACCATGATTGTTTGGGGCTTTAGAAAGCCCTCTCTGCTGTCTATTCTTCTTAGATTCCTGGTAGAGTCACTTGGGTATGTTTTCTAATTCAGTATTCCTGTGTCCACTGTCCAGTAAATGTATGTTTATACTGTATGTATGTAACCAATTATACTGTGGCTAGGGGCAATGTCTCTTCTGGATTCTTCACATACCAATGATTAGAAAACCTGGTGTAGGACTCCTGGGCATGCCCTCAGTCAAGAGGTTGGGGGAAGGTATTCCATTTGCCTACAGGTTTTGCTCATTCAGATGATTGGTTATGACCAGTGGGGCAAGCAGGCATCTCGCTTTGTGATTCCCCAGTATTAACATTTTCCCACCCAGCAGAGACTAGTGCTTATTAGCAAAAATATTAAGATTTAGAACCATAATAAGGATATTGAAGTGAACACACCCAGTCTATTTACATAGTTTGATTATTTTGACTGCATCCATTTGTCACTTCAGCTTAAGGCCAGTTTGGCCAATTTGCTTAAATTGACTGGTTCTTTCAATGAAGTGTCCAGTCAATGCTAACAAATTGGTTGTGTTGGTAGAAACTCATTAGGTTTTATTTCTTGCATTGTGCTGCGATAGATATGGAATCAAGAATTTGACATAGGCTTTGCTTTTAGCTCTTATGGCAAGGGGTGTGGAGAAAGGATCACGTCTAGAATTTTATAGACAGGCAAAATAACCATTATTAATTTAGGCTAGAAGCTAACCCAAGGTATTAATTATTATCAAGACAACCATGTTTGTGATTACATTGTGCTTTCTTGAAAGGTTTTTTTCTAAATAAGCACTTGGTGTTATTCTCCTTACTCTGAACACCTGGGTAGTCAATTAATCTGTGACCAGGAGGAAAAGTAATATCTACGGCAACTGTCATGAAAATTCTTTCTTGGAAGAGAAGAAACTGCTTTCTTGCCAAGAGGAGCAGTGCTGACCATCCACACGACTCCAGTATTTGAGTTTCATTTATTTCAGACTTCTTATTTGCTATCCCAAGGGCCACATATCTTTGAGGCTTCTGCATATCAGCTGTGTAATTGCTGTAATAATAATCTGGTATAAAAGTCAGTAGCTTTTTACTATCCAGGAAAATAACTTTCTGGCATTTTTGTGTTGTGTCCAAGCAACAATTTTAGCTACTAGCTACATTAATCGCAAGGAATAATTTATAAAAATAGAGGATGAGTCAACACCATCGTTTTGTGCTATTTTCATTTTCATTTTAAGTAAAATATACTTGTCTCAGTGTTTGTTGCCAGGCACTATAAGGCATGCTCTGATCCCAGGGAATGTAGTCAATGCCTCTGGAATAATCCATGGTGTATCTGTTAGGAATCTTGGACTGCAAACAAGGGAAACCGAAGCTAACTAAGCAAAGGAAAATTTCATGTGGTGATTTATGGAGCTCACAGGGATAACTGGATGCTGAGAAAGCAGGGCAGGAACTAGGGCAAAACCTGGATTCCAGGTCACAAGACATAATGGGTAGTTTCTTTAGGTCACCATTGTGGGAATGAATCTGTGAGCAGCTTTTCCAGTCTTTTTCCAATCTTGATTGGCCATATCATCAGACTGTATCCAGTAGGGAAAATGTTGTTCCCGGTACAATACTGGAATGGTTACAGAGAGAAGAGGAAGTGGATGTTGGAAAATAAACATAATAAATGTCCTCTCTGTAGGGACATAGGGTAGTCATTTGAAGTAAGAGTGGTAAGTTTCATTGTCATCAGTCTACAAATGGAGATTGAGGTCTCTGGCATTCTGTTACATAAAAACTTTTATTTTTCACAGAAAGAAAACAAGATGAATTTGTTCTTAGGTGGGCCATGATAACTATGCTCTTTTCTGTAACAATGAGTTAAGTGTTTAAACTAAAGAAAAAAACATGTAGGTTTTCTTGAGGAGAGGGACTTTTGTTTGTTTTGCTTGTTGTCATATTCACTAAATTTAGTTCAGTGCCTGGAATATGTAAATGATTTTTCAGTATCACCTGCAATAAGCAACTCTTTTAGGAATCTTTCTTACTTATTTTTTGATAAGCCTGGCTTCTTAAAAATTTAAGAAGTAACTACCTTTGTGTATATATATATAAAAAAGAAGTTTTACTTGGATTTTACCATGGCCAACAATCTGTCTTGAGAGAAATCTCAATTCTCAGAACATGCTTTCCTAGAAGTTCAACCTCTACTGAGTTTGGGTTATAAGGTGAGAGCAAGACCATTCTGCCATCCATCTTCAGGAGCCTAGTACTGTTCATATGATTGAATATGTTCACGTTTAGAGAAGCATGCAGTAATAGGTGATATTGTCTAGGCATTGAAATTGATAGCTTCTATCTCTTAGGGTCTGGGACTCATTGAGGGAAAAAAAGTAGATTCTAGCCCAAAGAAGGGACATATTATTAACTGGTAACTCTCAAACATCCCAAATAGGTTGTCCATAAAAATGGCCAACCCCATTCTAGTATTAACATATATTAAGAGGAAGGTGGCATGAGTGTGACACTTTCATTGATCTTGGGTAAGGCTGTGGGGATATGAGTAGGAGGCTAGTGAAAGAGGTAAAATTGAATCCAGGGATTGGTTTAGGCTGTCAGATAGATGATGGAGTTATTTACTGAAATAGGGACTAGATAAAGAAGGGCAGGATTAAGGAAGGAGCTGACTACCAAGCAAGTTGACTGACCATTTCTTACCTTTTATTTTATTTTATTTTATTTATTTATTTATGCATGCATGAGTGGGTCTCTCACTGTTGTGGCCTCTCCCATTGCGGAGCACAGGCTCCGGACGTGCAGGCTCAGTAGCCATGGCTCACGGGCCCAGCTGCTCTGTGGCATGTGGGATCTTCCCGGACTGGGGCACGAACCTGTGTCCCCTGCGTCGGCAGGCACATTTCTTACCTTTTAATAACTAATCGTTGTCAACTGTTCTGATTTCTATGACAATTCAGATTTTATTTTAAATGTCCTTTTAAAATATCTTGTGTTTGTTTATTGCTGCTCTGTCTTAAACACCCTATTTCTGCTGGGATTTGTCCTATTTCCTTTTCAGGGTGAGGTATTGATAGTGAAGCAGATCTTGCCAAATCCCCTGTGCTTCCATAGCACTGTGGTTGCTGCTTCCATCACACCAGGATATCACAGTCTCCTAGTTTAGAATTCACTGATTTAATAATACTTTTTGGCAGTACTACATCATAATTTTTTAATTCAGGTATGGAAATTACAAATAAATGCTTGGAATGGGCTGCAAAAGTCTGTTCAATATTAAAGCCATTGTAATTAGAGAAATACAAAATTTACTGATGAAAAATAGTGTTAACTAGGATCTGAAGCTTCATTTTCAGGACATGTTCTACAGTCAATCAGGTTGTAAGAATAAGAAATTGTTTTCAGTATAAATACATTTTTACACTTTTTTTTTTTCCCAAATCAGTCATTGATGACTATAGGGCATACCTGGCTTCAAAGAACATCAGAGACAAGTTTATTCATTCTTTGCTGCATTCATTAAAAAGAAAAGTTTATTCAAAATGAAGTTTCAGTGACCTATTTGTGTGTGGGTGTTTGTTTCAGAGAGACCTTCTCTAAAATCGCCACAAATATATATTGTTCTAATATTGAATAGTCGTTCTCCTGTCTATTTGTTGAATGAGGAATTTATCTAATCTATCTGCTAGTGCTTATTGTTTCTACCTAACCAACACTGAACTAGATACAGTAGAAGAATCAACAAAGAAATCAGACTTAACTCTGGCTTTGAATGAATCACAAGTCTCTATTTGCTGGATCCTTCAACCCAGTACCCTCTACTAATAGAAAGTTTTCTTGGTGTTAGCATGGTGGCAAGGTCTGGGTTTTCCTCACCTCTATCCTGAGTCATTTTTATTACAATTAGAATTAACTGTTGAAAACTAAGGGATGAGGGATGAGTCCTTTTAGATCCTTATAGGTAGAGTGACACATAATTTCTCTCAGAAACAAGAACTCCTTGAGAGTGAAGGCAGACAATAATAAAAACTTTTAAAAACTAGTCATAAGCCAGGATTGCCCTAGGTAAACTGGGATATATGTGTACCTGACTTGTAGGTAATATGTTTTTGAGCCACTTGGCTAAGTATTTTTGACAACCTCATACAGATCACTGTACTTAACCACCATGCTGATATTGTTCAATCTAAAATCAGTGGGTAATGGAGTAAGTGAAATGATAAATATCCAGAACTTATAAAAGCAAAGGCTTGCCAACTGGGCAGTGTAAGACAAAGATCCTTTACATATGCAATGTAGTGTTAATCTGTTGTTAATTCACCTACTCCAATGTCCCCATCTGTTAGGATGTTATTAGGTCACTCGTATGTAAACATACACATAGCAGGAAGGCCTCTTTAGTTTGCAATTTTAGTAACTGTATTCTTTTTTTTTTTTTTTTTTTAAAGAAGATGTTGGGGGTAGGAGTTTTTTATTAATTAATTAATTTATTTTTGCTGTGTTGGGTCTCCGTTTCTGTGCAAGGGCTTTCTCTAGTTGTGTCAAGCGGGGGCCACTCTTCATTGTGGTGCACGGGCCTCTCACTGTCGCGGCCCCTGTTGTTGCGGAGCACAGGCTCCAGATGCGCAGCCTCAGTAGTTGTGGCTCACGGGCCTAGTTGCTCCGCGGCACGTGGGATCTTCCCAGACCAGGGCTCGAACCCGTGTCCCCTGCATTTAGCAGGCAGATTCTCAACCACTGTGCCACCAGGGAAGCCTGTAACTGTATTCTTTATCCAAATACCTGAGAAATCTTTGCTGTACAGAGAAATACCCTGAAGCAAACATGACTTTCTCACTTGTGATTATATTAATCATGGCATATCAAAAGCAAGAACAGGGACCACTATTAGATATTTTGGGTAAACTATGGCTTATGCTCTGGAGATTATTCATGTAATACCTGTCTTCTGCTGCCTGAATGGTCTCTGCCTCTGACATAACCACTTCAGTGCAGGTTTCCTAGCCCCTATCAATAAATTTTAGTTATCTTCAGCCACAGTTATGTCACGGCCTTGCTTTCTCTTGCAGAGCTGATGTTTATTTTCCAAGGTTTGATTTCCTTGGATGAGCAGAACTTTCTCCCTGAATAGTGTGAAGCCCAGCAGAATTCTAGAGCCAAATGTTGGATCTTTGGTCAGGCACTCAAAACTTTACCTTTGCAGGTTATATAATGCCAACAAAAATTTAATTAAAATCAAGGTTTTTCCTATGATCTTAATCTGAAATCATAGAAGAAAATTAGGAAACTGAATTATATTAATCTCTAATATTTGAAAATGTATTCTAAATATATTTTTAAAACCATGAGGTTTTAGGAAAATATATTAACACAAATGTTTCAGTAAACCTTTTTAATCTGAGAAGCCTAAGGAAGCACATTTTACTAACTAGGAATCCAGTAATTAAAAATCTGGGCATTAGGTTCAAATCTCAGATATCTTTCATGAGTTTAAGGATGCAGATTTGGATGAGACAATTTTTGATAAGTGTGCCTATTACCGCCCTTAAGAGTACCTGTAAGGAAGATATTCAACTTTTATCAATATAAAGTATTTAAATTTAACCCTGGGAATACTATCAGGGTCCTTTGAACTCAAACTTTTAGGGTTTGTTTTCAAGAAGTTCTATCTATTGTGAGAATTGATGTTACATGACTTTTATTCTTTTTAAAAGATTCCTCTATAAAGAGAAAATTTACATTTTTAATAGAATAAAACTCATTTTATCTTGCTATTCCTTAAGGGTTCATTGGGGTCTTCTATAAATATAAGATTTATTATGGAAACTCGATGATCTACTTTCCCCATATATTCTATGCACAAGTTCCTTTCAGGGATATATGGGTGACCTGGAAAGGGACAGAGGGAGCGCACAAAGATGGTGCCCACTAGTCACCCTGGTCTCTGGAGAGGGTTGAAGTTGGCCCCTAGATTTGTGTTAAATTAGGAGCCTGAACTTCAGGCTGCAACTTTTAAGCTAGGCAAACAAGCCTCCTTTCTGGGAGAGACTTTTGGATGGGAATTTCAGTCTGCTGCCTCTGCTCTAACCCCTGAGAAGATAGCAAGGTGAGCCCTTTAGAGCAGGGGTCCCCAACCTCTGGGCAACGGAGTGGGCTGCACTGCAGGAGGTGAGCAGCTGGCAAGGGAGCGAAGCTTCATCTGTATTTACAGCTGCTCCCCATCGCTCACATTACAGCCTGAGCTCCGCCCCCTGTCAGATCAGGGTCGGCATTAGATTCTCATAGGAGCTCAAACCCTACTGTGAACTGCGCATGTGAGCGATCTAGGTTGCACGCTCCTTATAAGAATCTAATGCCTGATGATCTGAAGTGGGGCTGAGGCGGTGATGCTAGCGCTGGGGAGTGGCTGCAAATACAGATTATCATTAGCAGAGAGGTTTGACTGCACAGAGATCATAATTAATCAATTCTTTGGGGACTCATAACAAAACCCTATCAGTGAGTGGCAAGTGAAAACAAGCTCAGGGCTCCCACCGATTCTGCATTATGGTGAGTTGTATAATTATTTCACTATATATTACAATGTAATAATAATAGATATAAAGTGAACAATACATGTAATGTGCTTGAATCATCCCCAAACCATCCCCCTACCCCCCGTCTGTGGAAAAATTGTCTTACATGAAACTGGTCCCTGATGCCAAAAAGGTTGGGGACCACTGCTCTAGAGCCCTTTAAAAACTATTTTTTGTTCCTTATAGTCCTGTGGACACACGCTCTTCGGCATTTAGGGATAGTAGAGCTAGGTGTTTTGGGACCCTATCTCTTAGGTGGAAATCTTACAAGCTGTTAAGTCCAAACCCTTCACTCCTCAAGGAGAAGTTGGGAGTTGAGTTCCTTGCAGTTGAATGTTGCCACAATGAGGGTAGGGTTTATGGTGACATTGTGTCTCTGTCTCTCCTACTAATTTTGATATGAATTTTCTCCTTCACCGGGCATGTAGGAGTCACTCAGCTAGTTTCTGGATTTGTTTCAGAGGGCATTGTTCCATATGTAGCTTAGAATTAGTATGTCCATGGGAGAGGGTGAGTTCAGGAGCCTCCTATGTTGCCTTCTTGGACGGGACATTGCCAAGTTATTCTAATAAAGATTATAATAATAAGGAAATGGAAGGATGGTGGAATCACCTGGTAGGGTGATACAATAGTGAAAAGAATAATCAACTTTTAATCATTTGTCAATTTTTCTTATTACATCGCTTAAAATACTGTATCATTCTTCAAAAAGTTTTAAGAGAAGTGTGGTGCCACCTTCTTTGTAGCCTTTTTGTTTGCTTGTTTGTTTCAAGTTTTCATTAAACAATTAAGAACTAAATTTAAAAATTTTTTTCTTCTGTAATGGCAATGAGTAAAACATTGGGAAAAAAAGACTTTTCAAAATTATTAGGCAAATGAGGAAATAAATGTAGAGTCAGATGGCACTGCTCAATATTCTAATGATGATGGTGAAGTTGAATAGAAATCTCAGATGACCATAAATTACATAATTTTTCTCAAGAATTAGTGAGCAATATTGAACAAGTGAACCATCATTTCTAAAGACAAAAAAGGAGTTATGAGTTTATTGTGCAGTACTTCATACAATAGAAGGCATTTCATCATGCATGTTTTATGATAAGGGCATGAGGCATGCTTTTTTCTTTAAGAAACATGTGAAAGTATTTTGTATTTTTTATTATGTTTTTAACCAAAATGTACTTGATATATTTCACAAGTGGACAAAAGCTGAAGGCTAGTATGCATGCAAAGATTATCGAAAGGATATTGATGAAATTGAAATGAAAAATAATTCATTGGCTTCTTTACTCTAATTGGTGTTCATAAATCTAAAAGTAAAATGCTTTACAGTTATGGAGCATAGATTATGGACATCCTCTTTTTTAAAAAATTAGGGCAGTCAAAATATTCAAAGGTATTATGTTTTGGTGATATAAAAGCAAGAAGAAAAACAAGGACAATGATAAACTGGAACCCATAAGAAATGCATCTGAAATTTGGAATCAGTATTTACAAGATGGGTATGTTTCAGGTCCATGCATAATAGTTGCTGAGTAGTTAAATGCATTCAAAAAATGTTGTCCATTTTAGCTACGTGTTTTCAGAAAAAAATGATGAAAATTATGGTGTTATGTTTAAAATCTTATTAAAATTTCTAATAAAGCTGTTTTTTCCCTATATCTTCTTACATCTATAAAGAATTTACAAAATGACTTAAGTGTATCTACTTAAAAAAAAAAAACCAGTTAATTGGACACAGAGTAAATGATGAGGACACATTTTTAGGGCATACTGGAGTTAATGTGTTTTAACCAAGCCCATAATGCTTGAACATGTATGTTTCTGATGAAAATAAATCTCTCTAATTTTTAAACTCCTTCCTTTTTATCTCCTCTCCCAGATAATGATAAATGGAGGGACATGATTATAATGTTAAGAGACTGTGGATTGTGTTGACCTAGTATATTTTGAGAGCTTAGATATATAACAGGGTGTTCACATTACAGAATTCCTAGCTTGAAGTGCATGAGTACTTCCTCCTTGTTGAATTAATCAATTAATTATTGGAATATTTAAATTATTGAATGTGATTGTGGGTATGGCAGTAAATAGGCCTAAAATGTTTGGTATTATTATATGTTTCATATGTGTCTCATATATGAACTAAATTATAACTTATATTATACAGTCTATAGCACCTACTCCTGTTACCCTTACAACAAGAATGGCTTTTGAAAGAAGCTGTTTAGATAAGGGGCCATTAAAACATTTTGGCAGAATTTGCCATGAAGTAGAGCACAAGAAACTGCATTTTCAGTTTTCACACTATCATAATGAGCCATGTGAAAAAATCAACCCCTCTGAGCTGCATATTTTTTGTCATCTGTAAAAGGAAGGATGCTAAAATTATCTCCAAATTCTTTCTGTCCCAGAAAGTCTAGATATCAATGTCTTAGATGCCCTCTGACCACGCAGAGATTCAGTTTGGACCCACAGTCTCTTCTAACTTAGCTCTGACCTGAAAGGTACTTTATAATTACAGAAATTGCTGGAGTTGATTGGTCTACATCTTGAGTAGTTTCTTCTCTCATTCTTGCTCTATTCCAATCCCTTTCATCTTTCTTTATGTGAAATGACAGATTAATGTATTTTCCCTTAGGCTATATAATATAAAATTAGAGGCAAATTAGGGTGGTTCACTCATAACTCTGGTGAGTTATATGAGATAACAATTTTCAGCATACAATAGGAGCATAATAAATATTGATCAAATGAGTACATGAATTAACAAATAAGCCTAGTGAGAGAATATTAAACCTTAATTTATCTTGTTTTCTTCTCTTCTACCAACAGAAGAAAAAAAAAAGTTCCAGAAATTGAGGTAGCACAGTAAAATATCAACTTCTGGGGATTTCTACAACTTATAAATATTATCCCTTTCCCCCTGCAAACTAAATCTATTTCTCATGCTTGCTTGCTTGCTTTCATACCCACACGCAAACAATCCGATTTTCTTGATTTCCGACTCCAACAGAATCAGGTCAGCAATGAGGATAGAAGCAATAAATCTCTTTATCTCTGTTGACTTTTATAGAACTGACATCTCTTAAAATATTTTTCTTGACTTTGGTGCTTTTTTACTGACTGATTAGGCAGTAGGGCATGGCAGTCAATTGAATCTCCCGAAATCCAATATTAAAGGTGGAAAAGGAAAGACCTGTGGGGCAACAGAATAAGTGAAGAGGACTAAAGAAGGTCCAATAATTCCTTTCAAAAAAATCAGAAATTTCATTTAAGTGTTAGCCTTTCTGTCTACCCAAGTTACTGTCTTCGTGGCTCTGACATTCTCTGTTTTCTATCATTGAGATAGCATTCCACTGTTTTATGTTAGTAATAGACTCAGCGCCTAAAAATGGATTGATGATAAATATATTACAAAGTAAAATGTGCAGATCTAATGCCAAGTAGGAAGGAAAACATTTCTCCATTGTGATAGAATAGACAAGTTATCTTAGTGGAATGTGCAAAACAAAAACACAAGCTCTGGGCAATTTTATTTGTGTTTTGGGGTAAAGTTTGTGATTTGGGCATATTGGCATTTGCAAGAATCAATAATGAGTAAAATCTGGAACACTAAACTGCAGAAGAGCATCACAGGTACTGTCTCTTTCAACTTCTAGAAGTATGGATATGGATGACACCCAGGGCAGCAACTGAATAGTATCTAGATGCTTGAAGAGATAATTAAATTTTAAAAAGCCACACAGAGATTTTTGCTAAAGCATCATGCCACTTAGCCAACTCTTTATAATTTCCAAAGTAGCTTTATTTAAATCCCCTGGACAATATGAGAAACAAAACCAAAAATAAACAACAATGAAAACTCCTATGTTCCTCCCATAAGGAAATAAACATCTCCCCTATCTTAGGAGATAGTCAGTATCGATATACAATGATATAAATACTGCATGGTTTAAGGAAGTATGATAACTTCATCTTGGAGGCTGATAATCTACGGACTTCTAATTTCTTATCCTTTTCATGTAGTTCTTAACTCTGCAGCTCATAGAGAGGGCTTAAGTTGGAGGCTGTCATGGCACTTAATAGCTTGTTTATTTGCCCTACAAGGCCAAAGGCTTGGAAAAGAGCCATTTAATTTCACTCTTTGTATTTTTTTTTTTTTTTTTTTTACCATAACAGCTTTCCAAAGTCATCCAATAGGTAATACGAAGAGACATGATCAAGAAACATGGTTGCAGGATGAAAAAAATCAGTCTTTTACATTTTTGATTTTCATTATATAAAGGTTTTCAATATTGCAAAATTCACCTAGCTTCAAATTCAACCTGAAGAACTAGAAAAGTTAGTCTTTCAAAAGATAAACACAGTAAAAAACAAAAACAAAATATAATCACAAGTCCCTACATTTATCAATCTACTTGTTCTTAGGAATGGGTTTAGCTGATAGAATATTTCTCCTCTGAGATCTTTGGATAGAAGAGAAAAATATTTAATATTTGATAATTCCAACACTAAAGAGAATATGATGCAAATCATGAGTTCCTTCCTTATGTATGAACCACTTGACTCTGGACCAATTTTGTGATATTGTTCAATGGTTGGCCTAGAAATTGCTTAAAGAAAAATTCCTTCTAGAAAACTCTAAGATGGAAGTGGTCCAGCAGGACATATCTAGGTATGTTTGCCCTGCTTACTGCTCAGTGATGCTTTAGGGTGCACTTTAAATCATTTCAAACATTCCAGCATGTACTACATTCTAAGTTGCCTTGGCATAGACTCAAGTCTCTACATACAACAGTAATCTGCAGCCAAGCTTTTAATCTTATAGACCTTGAAATGAAAGAAGAGATTTGGAATGGAGAACTTTCACTGTCATTTCCCAGTTCCCCGAACCATTAGATTATTTGGAAGTTGGAGCCCTAAAACAAAAGTTAAGCAGAAAACTATAATTAAAAGGCTATTTGGGCAATTGCTGCCTTGTTTTTGTCCCATTTCCTTATTTTTAAGTTGTGATTAAGAAATGAGATTAGAAAGAGGCAGTATGCAAGACTTTGAACTAGTCAGTGTTTGGTTGCAGGAATCCAGCAGCTGAAACACAGAAACCTATGCAATTATTTGAAAATTAATTATGTTAAAATGCCTCTGTTTACTCAATTACTACTTTCACATTTTTTGTCCTTTCCTTGCAATTTTCTATTACTACACTAATTATTAAATTACTTGCATAGAATGACTTACAATAAAATAAGTGATATTAAATATGGATAAACATCATACTATATACTCTGTCACCATATGCTGTCACCATATGTTGACATTTATTTGCATATATGTTTGCTTCATAATTGAAAGCTCATATGAGAAACAATGGTAACACTTGCTAGACTATGAACTATGATCTTGGGAGAAGAAGTTGTATACAGTTTAAACATTAAATATCAGTCTGATTTGTGACGTCAACTTAAGTTTCTTGAACACATTGCAGAGGTTAATGTTGAGGTATGGGTAATCAGAATTATATTTGCTTTCAAGGTAGTTTTGAGGATTGGGTAATATAAATATCAAAGCATGTTCAAGAAACATTAATCCAGTGAAAATAGTTTTACAGTTTCTTTACTTTTATTAATACTTGCTCTTAGTAGCAATAGAATTTGATGAGGTTGCATAATGCTAAAATGATCCTTACCATCTATTGTACAGTACATATCATCAAGGTGAATATTCAGCTTCCTTTTTTTGATAGATGAACTATGTTATACCAGGTTCTTCCCCTAACATTGCTCATGATTGTTGTTAATTTTAGCCTGGTGGCAATTAATAATCCTGGTTTTCTCACTGTCTGCAGAAGAGTTATTCATTAGGTAGGACACCATGAGGAACAGATAAGTGTCTAAGGATAGATAATTGAAAGTCACTGCAATTCCCCTTAAATACTTTGCCCACCTGTCAGGCTCTTTTGCATAACAAACTCATTTTTCTGTCAATTTTCAGTTTTCTAATAGCTCAGGAAATTCTGAGAGAATATCAGCCTCTTTAATTGTTTAAAAAGAAGTCTCAGAACATTCTGTTTCTCAAGGCAAATGATTAGTTTGCTAAATATAAATAAAAATCCAATTTGCCTGACACTTTGGAATATCTTAAAATAAATATGCAAATTGGAAAATCTCCTTTGCCAAAGTTGCATTATAAATTAGGGTGAGCTTTAAAAAAAAGAAAAAAGAGAAGCAGTGAATTTAAAGTCATTGTAATAAGTTCTTTTTGCTTCTGATCCCCTCCTATCCCTATCAACCTCTTTCTTTGCTTTCTTTTCTCCCTTTCAACTTTTCTCCCTTTGAAGTACACAGCTTTGAAATGTGCTATTGTTATCCTATCTCTCATCTTTTCCTGCAGCTTCTTTTTGTTACCCTTTTGTTAGATATCTACGGGAAGCTGTGTTTGTGGGTGACCTCTGAGTGGATTTTGGCTTCAGGTATATACT
This sequence comes from Hyperoodon ampullatus, assembly GCF_949752795.1. NCBI lineage: Eukaryota > Metazoa > Chordata > Mammalia > Artiodactyla > Ziphiidae > Hyperoodon > Hyperoodon ampullatus. The sequence continues at coordinate 107,523,549 of NC_136918.1, read as the reverse complement.
TTTGTTTTCTTAGTCTGGTGATCTGAGACGTGGACTTGAAAAACTGGTTAGTGAATATGGATTAACTTTGGGTTGGTAGTCATTTTTGTCAGAGTCACTTTAGATGTATATCCAAGTATATAAGTATATTATTCCACTACAACCTCTTGTAATGATGTCTTCATTCTTCAATATAGAATTAAGTATAAAATCAAAGCACAGAAACCTTAAACTTTTATTTGCAAATCACAGCCTAGTATTTTACTCAAAAATTATACTGTGCCTATTCTCTCTTCTACTTTCCCTCACCTTATAGCCATTGGATCTTTTACTTGGTCATCTCATGCATCTGGCATGTTCTTCTCTGTACATTCACAACAGATGAGGGCACTGGGTGTGGGCAGAGCAGTGGTGTGCAGTGGTGCACCCCATCGATCTAGACCCTGTGCTTCACCAGCCATTGATCACTTTAAATTTATAGCACTGCCAGTTCATTATTAACCACGTGGCCAACTGTATTTCCAGATACACCTGTCCTGTAACTTTCCCAACCAATTTTTAAACTAAATGTAAGACTTGATTTTCAATATTCCTATTAAACTTAATCTTGTTTTTTGGACTGAACATTCTAGCTTGTTGAGATAATTTTTACATCTGATTCTTTCATTTATCATCACTCTCAACTGTATGCCATTCAAAATTTGATAAGCCTACTTCCTGTGTCCTATCCTAGTCATTAAATTTTTTGTACAGGACAACACCAAAGACAGAATCTTTCATCAAACTAGAAGAAAATTCTAGTCATGTTGACATTAAGCGATATGCTCTATGTACTCCTCAACCAGTTAAAATTTATTTCTAATCCTCAAGAATATTAAGTCATGTCAAATATATCAACAAAATTAAAATATACTATGTGGTAGTTTCCAAATCAATGATATAAGTAAGACTGCTAAAACCTAAGTCAATTTTTGTGTAATTCTTTCTGAATAAATCCTTTCTGATTTCCAATTATTTTAATTTTATTTTTTAAATGTCCATAAACTTCTTGTTTAATAATTCTTCCCTTTCCCAGCATTTCATATGACTATTAGTTTAATCACTTCCACATTAGAGATGTTTAACACAGTCTATTAAGGCCTAGTTTTACACAGAAAGAAATCTCCAATTTTATAATGGAAATTATATAGGAAAGGGAATACATATCATAATTAGTTTTCCTGAAATGCATCTATTCTGTTAAGTGAAGATGAATGAACAAAGTTATTAGAATTCAGTGGGTATTTTACAAATTATGTGTTCACTTCCTCCTGCCCCATTAAAGAATGATTAAATCGGTCAAATGATTGCTATGTATTCAGTGTTGTTCAGTAGAGCAAGTGAAGTAAAAGTTTGGTTTTTATAAATTCAGTACCCTTAGGGGGTGTGAAATCTAGACAATGAGACAAAAATAGCAAATTAGTAATAAGAATGCATATATCAGTTAATGTTTTACATTCTAGCTATTCAGTTGGACATAAATAAAAGCTATAGTAGAGAGGAGAAAATAACAGATGAGTGTAGTCATTTGAAAATCATATCTGTGTACTTTATCTAATTTGATCAGAAGGTTTTATGGGGAAGATAAGATATAATTGTGGTGTAAGGCCTAAAATTAAAAGTCCAGTATCATGTGTTGCCTTGAAATCTGGAGGGCCTCAAATGGCCTTTCTGCAAGTTCCCCTCCCCAGGATACTCCTGCACAAATATGGTTCTCTAACCAAACAACCCTTCTCATTAAAGGGACCAGATAAATTTCTTGCTTCTACCTGAGTAGCAGGTTTCAGTTCCCTGCTAGCCCATGGAATTATTCAAACAAGCCAATCGTATCCTTCCTTTGATACTGGTGGCACTCACCCTCTTGATACTACAAAACTCTTGTTGTTTACTCTGTTCCTAAGTGCAACCCCTGTGGGGCCCTGAATGGCATGTAGGGTCCTCCTCCCCTCCAGGCTGTGAGTATTTGTGACTAATAAACTGCCCTTGATCTCATTTGTCCAGAGTTGGTTGTTGTGTGTTCTGCCATTCCCACAACCTTAGGACAAGAAAAGTCCTGCATTAATGGGGTGATAGGTGGTGTTTAAAACACTAGATCAGATATTGAGGAATTAGCCTATGATAGTGAAGACATTAACCTAAACAGAAAAGGAAAATTAAGATGGCATTCTGAGTTAAAAAAATAAATGGAGATAGGCATGACCATGGTGTATTTGTGGTACAAGGTGAAGACTAGTCTGGCTAGAGTGGAAGATACTTTTGAGGGATAAATATATTTAAATAGAGATCATAGACCATGACAGTTATTCAGAGGAACTGGATACAATATGGTTTAAACTAATGAGACTTTTCAAAAGGAAGTGCCCTGATGAAAGCAGTATTTGAGGAAGATTAGAAATATGGAAGCCAGAAAATTATAAAATCTCAGGGTTAGTAGAAATTCTAGTCCTGTGTCCCTTTCAAGGCTTGGGTCTCCTCTCCCAGATTCTTGCCATGTGATTAACCAGCATAAGTTTAAGTTTGAATATGTATCCCTCCTGCGTCCCATGCCATCTTTGTGTACCTCTAACTTGTAGAAATTTTAACTTGAATTTGATGCTTGTACTTGTTAGTCCTATTATAACTACTGAGATCCAAAGAAACAAGTTTAATTACCCTTCCATGGGGACAGAAAGAAATTTTTTGCACTGCAACTAGGACCCAAGCAAGCTAACTGGATTGCCTACCATAATTGGAGCAGAGAGTTGCAAAGCAGAATTTGAATCCAGTTTTTCCAATTAGTAGTCTTTCCATTACACTGTTGTTGTCATTGACATAGACAGGGAAGTGAAAACATGTATCTATGGATAATTTTACCTTTTGCAATAGAAAAAGCATGATCTAATTTTGTGATGAAAAGCTTAAAATAAAATGACTATATATATTGGCTTTTTTACATACATGGATTCAGATTTTTTCCTCATCTTTAAGGATTATTAGATTTTAACATCTTGGAAGTATATAAGAATAATAAAAGTAATTACTGCTTGTTTTTTAAATGTAATCTGTTAAAGAGAGTTTCAATTATTTTGTTTTCAAAGGACTGCATATGCTAATTCTTTCAAAATATGGGTATTCTCCATATGTATATGTATAACTGATTCACTTTGTTATAAAGCAGAAACTAAAACACCATTGTAAAACAATTATACTCCAATAAAGATGTAAATAAATAAATAAATAAAATAAAGGTTTAATGGGAAGCCCAATAAATACACTTCAGATCCAAAAAAAAGATAAAAAAGATGGGTATTCTTCCCCAAAGGGAGTTTTCTGATAATCATGATTCTGTAAAGCACCTTTGCATTAGTCAAATTCCCACATGGAATATGTGGATTCAGATGCTTTCAAATACTTTAGATTCCCAAACTACACAAGTTTATAATTTTTTTTGTGATTACAACTAACATAATTATATTAAAAATGCAGGTCAAAACTCAGGAGCTGTAGCTTTCTCATGTGAGACTTGATATCTTTGCATTTTGTGGTCTATTTTCTGTTAGTGTCATTTTGTCACTGATAAATGCAGATATTGTCAAAAGCTGGGTACTTCTGGCATATGAAAGGTCTACCTTTTTTGTTTCCATTTGAAAGATTACACTATAAGTTGAAGTGTCAAATATATTTTGGTATGTATTCAAGTGTAATTCATCTGTTTTCTCTCTGTCTAAACTGGAATCATAAAGTTGAATATCACATTAGGGCTTGCATTAGTTATTCAGGTGATAGGATTTTTTTTTTTTTTTTTTTACACAGAAATGCCCTGGAGCATTAAATCTTTTTGTATTCATCTTAGTAACTAGAAAAAGAACTTTGTAGTGGTTGCTTGAAAATGAAAACTGCTGGGAACAGAAGGAGAGGAGATGTACTCAGTTCTTTGTCCTGAGTCTCAGCGTATGGGTCACACAATTCTACCACGAAGAATGAGTTCTGTGGGATTTTTATACCTTTATTATAGAAAACAGAAGTTTGAACTTGGGGATATTTTCCCCTTTTTTATGACACTGTGATGTTCTGGACAGATAAATTCCAAACTCTAAGGAGCAATCTAAAACCTTTGAAACATAAAGACTGAAAGTAACAATAAGTTACAAACAAAAGGAGCTTTGTAAACTCTATGATAGGAAGTCACTTCATCACATTACCTTTCATATTTCTCTTCAAAGTGGGCGAACATTCCCAGTCCGAGTATATTGTTAATAAAATATAGCACCAATTCCCATAACAATTTATTGAACTACACTCACCTTCTTTTATTACCAAAAGCCTTTTTTAAGAAACCTCAAGCCCAGGTGCAGCATGCCCATGGGTTTGGGGGGTGGGAATTGCAATAAAGGGAAATATGTAGGAACCAAATGAAAGCTATGACCAGGGACATGGTTTATCTCATTCATAAGTTAATACTGCCTCCATGAGCAGATAATAAATCTAATAGGACATATTGGGGTCCAATTACTCAGTACAACATATTGTACCATTCCTGTGATTGTTTATTTCTACTGGTATTTAAGGAAGTCTTCACTTTTCTCTTTGGAGATAAGAGGAGTAATCAGTATAGGCAGAAACAAATCTACTTCTGGAGGTAACAGACATATTATCACAGGGTTGGGAAGGAGGCCATTTTCAGAGATACTCCAGCCCTTCAACTATTGATAATGTTAGGAATGGCTAGAAGGCTTCTTTGGTAACACACCTGCTTTCAAACGACACTTACTGTCATTATGGTGATGATAAGACTTACTGAAGTGGTTTGGCTGCTAGTGGATACCAGAAATGGGGCTCAAGTAGGAAGGGAGGGCAAAGATGACATCTCCAGGTGACAAGTCCTTAAGCTGGTTTATTAGGAATAGAAAGACCCTTTTTGGAATTCACAAATTTAACGTAATCCTACTTACATTTACAGGATCACAATAGCTTTAGTCTATAGGAGTGTAAAAATAGAATCAGGAAGACCAGTCAGGAGGTTACTGCAATATCCACTTGAAAGAGTGTGGTGTCATGAGTCAGAAGGGTTGCCATGGAGATGGAGTCAAATGCATAGATTTAGGATAAATTTAAAGGTATACTTAGCTGATGGATCACAGTGTGATATGAGGGAAAGAGAGGGGGCAAAGGTGATTCCAAAGTTTTAATCTGAGCAATGGGTGAATGGAAGAATCGTATGTGGGATTTTAGACGATCGGAGGAGACGTAGGTTGAGGGAAAGAAAACAAATGGTTGATTTCCAATACGTCAAGTTTGAGATGTTAATTAGATATCCAGGAGGAGATGTGAGCAGGTAGAAATATGAACGTGGTATCTGGGTGATAGGTAGAGACCAGAGTGACATTTGAGTGCCATCAGTAGGAAGATATTTAAAGTCATGAGCCTGTATAACAACAGAAGTGAGTATAGATAATGAGGGCAGTTCCAGGATAAGCCTTCTAGCATAGAGAAAGTTTGTGGTAAATACTTTACACTGTGTGTCAAAACCCTGCCATGAAAGTCTCTGCCACAACCATGAAGACTGATTTCTACATTTCCCTAGTGCCAGGCTGATGGTCCTATTCCTCCTATCCCCTGACCATCAAAGATGGATCTTCTTTTTCTTAACTGAATACAATTCTATTCAACAGGCTGTTCAAAGCTTTCTTTAAAAATCAGCCAGCTTTTGCTCAGGTAAAGTCTCATAAGCAGAAGTTAACTGTTCATTGGTTTAAAGACTTGGGAGTCCAGCCATATGCCTATTGAGACCCATATTGAACAAATTCACCCACCTCCAGACAGTTGATATCTCTTCTACACAGTGAAGTGGGATAGCAACTGCTTGATGTTATTTTCTTGTTCCCAGCTCTTCCTGATAAGGTTGGGGAGGAATGGGGACCTGAGAAACACTGTGTCTTCCATCACATCTTGATGTATGCAGAAATAATGTATATCATATGTGTGGTGTAGGGGAAGGAAAGTAATGTTCCTGCTACCCTTCTGAGTTCATGGCTGAGACCCCTATTAAAAAAAGATTAGTAAAAGAGAAATAAACAGAAGTTTAACATGTATACCACATGTATACATGAAAGATACCAGGGGAAAATGAGTAACTCTTCGAGGTGGTTTAGAATTTAGACTAAATGTCATATTAATAGGAAAATACTTTTTAAAGGTAGAATCAATGATTTTTAGGAAAGATGAATGGGGCTGTAGAAGAAAAGATGGAAGATACGACAGTTTGTGACAAAGTTTGTCTGGGTGTAGTAAAGTTTTCTCTCCTGTCATAAGAGTATATCTTCCCTGGTCAATGAAACTCCCAGAGAGGGGATTTATGACAACTGAGTTCCTTTTGGAGGATATATCTTTTGGCAGATAAGGGGAATTTAGAGAAAGCTTCTCTCTGCATTTGTTGTTTATCAGGTGCCTACAGCTCAAAGAAATCAATATACCAAAGCAACATATTTTGGGGTGGCATGTCCTGCTACTCTTTAGTGGTTATCAGAGTAACCCCCTTATCTGCAGCCTCTGAATGGCTTTACCTGTGTGCCCCAGAGAGGAATATAGAAAGCCTTCTGTAAGCATCAAGGTTGGTGCTAACACCTACCTAATGTGCTGTTCTGTAGCTGTTTGGCCTTCAGTGTCTATTCTCCCAAAGGAATGTGTTCTGAACATCTGATCATGAAATATAAGGATGTTTTGTTTCAAGACGTTTGACATGCTCCTATTGCAGGGTATATTTTGTGGTCCTGCACTATGTTGTTTTAAGGGCTGGGATTCCCAGTAAATTTTTCTGGTTCTTAATTGCTATATAGCAAAAATCCAGTTGTTTACAATAATAACCATTTTATTAAGTCCTGCAAATAAGTGGTTAAGGAATCTGGAAAGTCTTGGCTAGGTGATTCTTTTGCTCCATGTGGCATCAATAGGTAGCACAGGGTTAACCTGGAGAGTCACAGGTAACAGAGAGGTCCTGAACAAGGGTTAAACTGGAGAGTTACAGGTAACAGAGAAGTCCTGAACAATCATCACTAGAACTGATTTTAGTGATGAAGATTCTGGACTTTGAGCTGATGATATAATGGGATGAGACTTCCGAGGACCTTGATAGAGTATTTTAGAGGGACATAAATCATTGGAAGCCAGAGGATAGACTATGGTGGGGAATCATTTAATATCACTTCCAATGATTCCTGCATCTTAGTATTCCTGCCCTGTGTAATCTCTCTTTGAGTATGGGCTGGATCTAACAGTTTGTTTCTAAAAGATAGAATAAGGCAAAAATTATGGAATGCCACTTCCATGAACAGGTTTTCAAAGATGATGACTTCTGTCCTTCTAGTAGACTCTCTGTTGACTTCTCAGCATGTGTGTTTTTATGAAGCAAGCTGCCTTGCTGGGGAAGCCCATGTGGCAAGGAACTGAAGGCAGCCTATGGTCAATAGTTAGTGAGTAACTGAGCCTGTCAGTTTTTCACAACCTTCGAGGAATGGAATCCTGCCATCAGTCACATGATCTTGGAAGCAAATCTTTACCCAGTTGAGATTTGACATGATGAAAGATCAGTGGGCATCTTGTTATAGCCTGTGAGAGACCCTGAAGTAGAGGTCCAGGATAAGTTGTATAAGATTCAAGACCCACAACCACTAAGAGATAACAAAATGTGTGTGCTGTTCTAAGTTTCTACTACTTCAGGTAACTTATCTATTGTCATGTATCAATAGATAAATAATGCAGAACTATTTCTGTATTCTATTTTTACTTCTCTCTGATTTTTAGCTTGATTTGTATTATGATGACTCTCTCTACAAGGTGGGGACATGGCCTCTAACTACTTTTAAGTTTTATGTCTCAGAGCTTTTGCCATCAGAGAAGAACTGACTCTCTCTCTCTCTCTGACTAGTGAGAAAAAGCATTTGGGTATGTAAACCAAATCATATTATTGATCCTCTTAAACCCCTCACTCCCAATGGCTTCCCGTTATATTTAAAATTTAAAAAATATATATATTTTTTCCACAGGCAGGGACCTTACATGAAAGGGGTATTGCTTCTCTTACCCACCACTTCATCTTTTTTATTGTTTCCCCCACCCCACAAACTCTCCCCTGATTATTTTCTTCTGTCCACCCTTGTCCTTCTGTCCTCAGACATGCACACTCACTCAGACCTCTTCTGCCCCCCTGGCGATCAGAACTTCTACATCCTTGTCTAGATTGTTTTGCTCTTTTCCCTTTGTTCTCCTGGATCTTTCCATCTTTCTAGTCTCACCAAAAACATTGCCTCCTTAAAGAGCTGTCTTTTTATTCAAGCTAAAGTAGTACCCAACTCCAAGACAACGTGTACACATTTTCCTGTTTAATTTTCTAATATTTAATTGCTATCTGAAATCATCTTATTTATTTACATATTTATTACTTGTTTTCCTCCTATTAGGCTGTCAGTTCCATGAACTTATAGGGACCTTGTCTTCTCTATTTCATTGCTATAAGTTCAGGATTTGCTAAATTCATAAATAATGAGTGAATGAATGAATTAACTGTAAGAATATTGGCTTTGGTGATATTATACTTACAACTCAGAGCATGATTTCTTTCTTGCAGAGGAAGAGGCTGTTTGAGAGGCCACTATAAGATTGGTGGTGGCCTGTCATAGAGATATGTTAAAGGGAACTTTATAGAGAGAGGTACTGTCTGAAATACATCCTCTATGGGGTTTATAGGAATTCTCTTTTTGTTGGGTGCAATTTCTTTTAAGTAATACTAAAGAGATGCCAACTTGAACATCATTTTGCAATTCATTTCTGAGGAAGATCATAAGTTTACTTTAGGGCATGTGAGATTCAAAGGGCCTTCAAGACATCTTCACATATACAACAAATAATGGTCAGCTATTGTTTCTCATACACAGAAAAGTGGTTTGAAATAACAATAAATGTTTGTGTGTTTTGTGTAGGGAATGGAACTTAAGTCATGGAATGGGTGAGATGTCCTAAAGAGTGTTGGGAATGCAAAAATAGATTAGGGCCAAAATTTGATGCACTATATTATTATAGTTCTGGAGGAGGGATAGTAGTCAACAAAGGAGACTGAAGAGAGGCTGGAAACATTAGAGGAAAATCATAAATAGAAGCTAGGGGAAATAATATTTCAAGAAGCAAGTAGCAGCAAGGTATATCCAAAGTTAGGAAGTCAGATAAAGTGAGAAGAAATTGACCATTCACTTTAAAGTCATAATCATTGTTAATGAAAGAAATTTCTGTGAAATGGGGGCTAAAGCCAGACTGAAGTGAATTGAAGAGAGAATGGAAAAGTTAGGACTAAAATTTTACATGTAAAGAAAAATTGAGCAAAGCAGAGATTAATGTGTTGTAGGTGACAAGGTTATTGGCATGATTCCTATAAATGTTCTGCATCCCTCCTTCAGGAGAAAGTCTGGCCATTTTATTTAAGCTCCATATGGTGGAAGCAAATTCAGCCTTGAATGTATATTTTCATCTGAATTCTTTTCTTTGGTTGAATTTATTGGTCTTTGTTTCCCAACATTTGTTTCCTCTTTTTTTATTTTTTAATAATAGACCGAGTAATGGAAATCATCCAGGAACTGACACTAAATTGAAATAAACCTGGAAATAAGACTCCGAACTCAGTTTTAATATGATGTAAATGTGTCCCTTTGAAGAATGTACTTACCTGTAAAATAAGCAGGTTTTACAAACTCTCTTAACATCCTTCAATTTTCCCAATTCCATGTGAATATTTGAAGATGGCATTTTACTTACAGCCACTGTGAGTAATTTGCATTTTTACTTGTGAAATATGGGCATAGATAAACAATTATCCAACCTTCCAGCGAGCTTTTTAATTTAATTATTAGAAATCTACTCACTTATTATTTGTCTTCAATAGAAAAATAATTAACAGATATTATATTTTCCACATAGATTTTAAATTTCTGCAAATAAGTTGACATTCTGTCTAGGTAAACATCATAGGTGTATCAAAATAAATTCAAATAAAACCACATGAGAACATATTCTCTTTTTAAATACATAATATACATATTTAATATTTAATTTTATTGTGTATAAGCCTCTAACTTCCTACATCTAGAATACTATAAAAAATGCCATTTTCGTTTTCACATAAAAGTTTAACTACAAAATTAACCATATATTCAATTAAAGAATTTATCCCTAATTATGACTTTCATAACAAAAATTATTTTCTCCTGTGAGGAACAGAGACTTTTGTGAAAATACAGTTTGAATTTTTTTTGGCAAACTGCAATTTGAATTTTCCATCAGCATTTCAAAAATAAGTTTGTCAGTATGAGAAAAGGAAGACAATGCAACCATCTACTTTTCCTGACAACTGCTGTGTTTCCCAAATGATGATTTTGGCATTTGTGCTTTGCTATAGCAAAGAAAAGAAATAAAACTAAGGTTCAGATAAGGTCCAATTCTATGATATCTGTAACATCTAAATGACGAACATAAGGCCATAACATGTCTACATTAATATTTTGGCACCTAACTCATAGTTTCTCCCTTAAACTCGATGATGACATGTAGATGGTACATTTTAGAATCAATTATTTTTATCACATTTATGAAGACAGAGAAATTTACTCCTATGAATTATGAAGGAAATATTTAGGTACATTAAAAAACAAAAATCAAGAAATCTTGCTTTCAGAGTAAACCTAGATTATGTTATCTCTATGGCAACTTAAACAAATCACTTTTTATATACTAGTGCCATAGCAGGCTTATTATAATTCAATAATTTATTATGAGAAATGTAAAATGTACCTTTTAAAATATACTCTTTAAAATGTGAATATCTAACTTCACCAATGTAGAAGTAAAAGCCTACATAATTTTAATAATTTTCTTGGGGCCACATAGTTTTCTCGGAGCACAGCCAGGATCAATAGCAAATCTGACTCTTCACTTGGCCATATTATGTATTACATATCAAGATCAATTGCCCATCAGAAGCTCATGTCGTTTTTCAAAATACAAATGTCAGGTCACCCATATCCTGCATTCTATTTCAGTAGGTCTGGGGAATGACAAACTCATCTCTGATAGTGATGTGTAGATGGCTTGGGGAATGACTGTTTAATACTCAAAACTTGCCTTATCTGGTCACTATAGGTCACAGAGTGTTAATGTTGCTCAATGGAATAGATGGAATAGATATTTGTTTAGAAGAGTTGTATCCAGATGAGGGTCAGTAACATCCTTAGGACATGTTATACATGGCATGGAATTCTCATATCATCACTTGGGAATCAATACATTCCTGTTCCTGCAGCTTTTACTCAGAGCACAAGTTGCTGCTAAGGAGTCAAAACCTCAATAGAAAACCTTAGTGTGTCATAAGATATATTTTACATGGGTGTATATGTGTGTGTGTGTGTGTGTGTGCTTACTTTTTCTGAATACCAGTGTGTCTACTAAGAAAATCATTTAACATGTCAGTCTCATCTTTTCCTATCAGCCAAAAACTGCAGATATTCAAACTAGAAGGGATAAATTTTCTTTTTACATTGTCTTTTTTTCTCTATATTGCTAAAGACTCAATACTAGTTCTGGTCCAGTATTTTATATTCTCCTAGATTCTGGGTAGAAAAATATCAGGCATAAAGGTGCAACATTTGTTCTACAGAATTGTTAATAGTTTTTTAACTAACAATAATAAATTTCTCTTTCCTCTCTTCTCTTCTCCTCTCTCCATACAGCAATGTTTTTATTTAAGAGCACAACTTTAAAGTCAGAGAACTGTAGCCTTGGGTCCTGTGTCTGCTAGTTTCTTGTCTGATACTTTACTCAAGTTACTTTGATTCTCTAAAATCTTCATTTCCTAATCTTTAAAGTTATAATGGCATTTACTTCACTCATTATAGTAAGCATTAAATATGAGAAAGCATATGAAACTATTAACATATTGCTCAAGACATATGTCTGTTTATAACCAATATTAATTTATCAATAAGATTTCATTTTGTATGAATCAATAAGATAACTGAAGAAAATGAATAGTGCTATGGACCGAATATCTATGTCCCCCCAAATTCCTATGTTGAAACCCTAATCCCAAATATGATTGCATTTGGAGGTGGGGCTTTTTAGGAGGTAATTAGGTAATGAGGGTGGAACACTTATGAATGGGATTAGCACCTTATTAGAAGAGACACAAAGAGATGATCTCTCTCTCTACCATCCGAGGACACACCAAGATCTGTGAGAAATAAGTTTCTGTCATTTAAGCCACCCTGCCCATAGAATTCTGTTATAACAACCCCAACAGACTAAGACAGATATATTGGAATAATATTGGGAATCTCACAGAAAAAAAGAAAAATCTGAGAAAACAAGCTTAGGAATCATGGGATCCATGAATCTCCCTGATGTTTTCCAGGAGTTTTAAAACAGCCTCTTTTCAGTGTGTCATCTGCCTTTTGTTCACTTGTTATTCTGGGATTCTAATTTCTGGAAGGGAGAGTGTGAGTGGTCTACCTGGGTCAGGTGCACTCTGCAAGGGATGAAGGGAGGAGCATACAGAGTGATAGATCTTTGATAGACATTTCCATGAAGAACACAGGGAATGTGAGAATTGTTCCACAAAGGAAAAGAGGGATACTGATTTTTAAAGAAAAGGGATGAGAGACAATGGCTGGAAAGTATCTATTATATTCATTCCTTGTGTGTTTAAAATATAAAGAGACAGTCACACACAGAAATACTTTTTTTCATAGATACAATTTTAAAACGTCCCCACTTTACATAATTGTACGTTGTGTGTGCATGCATGTGCGTGTGCACACACACACACGCTTTACCCTATTTCTACAGGGTGATAGCCTGAATACCAATGACAAGTACATGGCCTTGAGTGATGCCCCCTCTCTCCTGTGAAATATCATAATATGATGTGATAGTCTATAAACTATGAACATAAAGGTAATTTTATCTACCTCTAACACACTTTATATGTATTAGTAGGAGAAAGATCAGTGGAAAGTTAAGACTATCAAGATATATGATTAAACATGTATTTGGGATATGAAGTGAGAGTAGATTCTTTTCTGGTATGCAAATAAAACCCAAGTTGTAGTTGATTTTCTTCATATAGTACAGATCATGGGTCAACACATCCATTCAACCACCCTCTGGTGTAAGACTCCTCCAGAGGCTGGATGAAGCAAGCAAGCAACCAACAAACTTCATTTCCCAGATAATCTTATGACCAGGTTTTTGGACCTGTTTTAATTTTCACCAATTCCTACATTTGTGTGAATTGCCAAGTGTAAGATTTGGAATTTTAGTTGAGGCGCAGAATGACTTTCTTCTGCTTCTTCTGTATATGGTGCCTACCCCAGTCAATGGAGATACTGTATTTTAAGGTGTCAGCCTGCAAGGCTGAGGCTTGTGTATTCATTGATTAATTACCCACACACATTAAGCAACAGACATGGCTAGAGGACAAACAGTTGCAGAGATGGTAGGGGTTTCTGATATTCTAAACTGAAGTGAAGGCACCTATGTCTCCAAAGATAACCATCCCAAATGCTGTTTCTTGATTTCCTTACTAATTGTTGCAGAGAAAGCAGCTCTCTGGATCAGATCTATAGTATTGTTGCTAATCTTTCACTGGTGGAGTGAACCAAACTTTCTTTCCTGAGTGGTTTAAAGCCTTGACGATCTTTCCTGTTTTGTTTTGCAGTAACGTAATCATAATTTTGGACATAGTTCAGAAAAGAAAGTGTCTCAATCACCTGAACTCCAACTGTACTTTTCTGGGCTCCTATTTTATAGTGGTTTTATTATTGTCCTTTATTACTGTTTTATTACCATGAAATAGTCTAACAAATACTGAAACATTCTTTTTTCTTATGTTTAATGGCATGAAGAACCCTCAGTCACCAACTCTTAGATTCCAAACTAGTGGAACTATTGTTGGGTCCCCTAGTAGAAAGTATCGCTTGGGTGAAAAAGTCGGGATGTCCATAGAACCTGACCTGTTGGTGAAAAAATTAAAAATATTGTGAAGGTATATACTTGGGTAGAAACATGAAGTCACTGACAATTCCAACCATTGGTTCTAGGACTCATGCGTTTTACCTATAGGAGAAACTGCAACATTAATAGGCATCTGATTCTAATCACATCATACAAATCAGTACGTCATTGCATTATTCAGTAAAACAGTTTCTGGCTGGTAAAGTAGATAGTGTTAGAGAATCTCAAAGGCATCAGCCTGTTGCCCTACTTTTGCTGTTAAATAATCTCTATGAGTGAGTCAGTACTATGTAAGATTGTGTATGATGGATAGTATTTGATGCATGTGACAAATCTATTTGTAGAAGTGCTGGCAGTTATTTGAATGGAGGGGAGGCACATCCATTTCCACAAAAAAAGTTTATTTAAGGGAAGAAAACCAACTGTAACTTTTAATATAAAAGGGGCTCTGTATAATAACTTGCTTCCAGGTTGGTTTCTTGAATACATCATGTCAAATGGGAACCAAAAGTTTGATTTATTTGGAGTTAGTTTGTTTATTTTCATTGCTGGAATCATACAATCTAGATCAGAGTAGTCAAGTCAGTCTTTGTGAGTAGAAATCCAGTGACAGCCTCTATTTCTGCCACCTTGGGCATTTTTATGAGTCCATAAAATGTCTGAAGATCATCCATGCACTGGGCTGGATAGCAAGGGTACTGATTTTTCATTCACAGAGTAGATCATTGTATCTACTTGATTGCTAAGAGTCTCTAATATAGAAGGGATTTTCTGATGGGCTTTTACAAGGAACGTGAACTTCCTTATTGTCTGAGCTCATTCTGAAGGGATCAGTTTCATGTCCGCCCCATACTCTGGTGGGCAAAATGAGGTCCAATACAGTAATAACTTATTTATACTCTGTTTTTGCTTATCTGACTATTTCAGATAAATCAAATACCTTGGTTTATACTTACTTTATAGAAATATAATTTTTGGTAGGTTAAAATTATTTTCTCAAAGTAATACAATATAAATTGTAATTCTTTCAGCTTACATCTTTTTCTTTTTTTTAATCTTTCATATACAGTTCTGGAGCTTGCTGTTTTAAACTCAATATCCATATCCAAGATGTTTAGGCGATTGAGCATCTGAAATTGGTAACTAGCTTGGATCTCTCAGAATATGAATCAGGCCACATATATTTTTGAGGTTTTTTCTGACCTGAAACTTAAACACGTAGGAATCATTAACTGGAATTCTAACTCGGTGAGTGAGGATGAGATTTCACCATCTCACCTACTTAAGCTTCATTCACTTCCATGGAGTGATAACTTCCTTCCTGATAACTTCTTTTATATTATTCATAGTTGTACTAAGTTTCCTAGTGAGAGATTTCCTTTGCAAACCAGACAGTAATTTTAGGGAGGAAAAATAAGATAAACTACTCTACTGAAATTTTTCTCGTAGGTTTTAAAAAAAAATTACAAAAACACAAAACAAATGCATACTCACTGTGATATATGGTTAAAAAATTAACACAGTACAATAAGATCTATTTCAAGGCTTTATAGAATTGTAACACATTTTAAAGAAATATCAATAAAATTGATGATATGACATTGAATGGATTTCTATTTCATATGGAAAATGTGAAACAAATATGTAGTGTGAAATTTTTATGGATTTAATAACTCAGTTTGAACGTAGTCCACATTCTTGGTTCATACTAATTGCCAATTTGATATAGAATTTGTTTTATTTTAACTATAGTTGATTTACAATATTGTGTTAGTTTTAGGTGTACAGCTTCAGATTCTCTTCCATTATAAGTTATTACAAGATATTGAATATAGTTCCCTGTGCTATACAGTAAATCCTTGTTGTTTATTTTATATATTGTAGCATGTATCTGTAATCCCATACTCCTAATTTATCCCTCTCCCTCCCCTTTTATATATGTATCACACTTCTTTATCCATTCACTTGTTGATGGACATTTAGGTTGCTTCCATGTCTTGGCTATGGTAAAGAATGTTGCTATTAACATTGGTGTGCATGTATCTTTTCAAATTAGAGTTTTTGTCTTTTCTGGATACATGCCCAATTTGATATGGGATTTTAAATGTAGCATTTAGAGTCTTTCTTTATCCTTAGAAGTAAAAGTCTGTTTATTTCCTATAGAAGACAACTTTTCTTGCTACATAATCAGTGAAAGAAAGAACGTCTTATAAATCGATGTGTGTCTATCTCTTGAGAAAGCATTTCCGCAGGTTTCATAAGATCTTTAGTGGAAGAGGATTCTATAACCATCATGTATAAATGTTTGTAGTTGGGGGTTGCATAACTTGAAGCATAACTTAAATCTTTTGAGGTCTTTGTCTGAAGCCAAACACTGTGACTTTGTTTTTCTCAGCCATTTGAAGTGCATTTTTTTCAGTGGTCCATTGTGACCTTGATGGACAATAAAAGTGTTTTATATCACTCCAGGCAAGTCTCCTAGAGTTAACCGGGAAAGCGGAAGCCTAAAGATGAACACTAACTTGTCCAAACTTTGATCCTTCAGGCTTACTTTTCTCATTCTCTGCAACAGTACAAACTTGGCTACTGTCTTACTTAATCGGTAGTCAGGTAATTTCCAAATAATAAAGTAGTGCTTGTCACCATAAATTAAATGGATAGAATAAGTTGTTAAAATACATCAAATAAAATACGTGTAGTTCTTCTTATGAATGGTTTTAAGATTGAGGTTTAACACACAGAAAACACTGTAGACTCTTCAACTTCTAATTGAGAGGACTTCTGTTAGGGGACTGAGTAAATTCTGGACATACTCCCACCTCTACCAAGCTTCATACCTTAAGCTTCAAATACATAACAGTAAAGATATATTATTGTCAATGAAAAGACATAGATGAAAAGAGAGAGAAAAAGAGAAATCTTCAGGTACTTAAAGGGACTTCTTAGCTGTGGCAGTAAAGTGGAAGTTGAGAAGGTATATGACTTACTGAGGTACTAGGGCCAGTACAGACCTGAGAGCCTGGGGTGTTAATGGACTTGAGAGATTCAGAGTTGTAATTTTAAGCCCTGGTATGGCAGAGCTGTATCTGGTTTAACTTAATAAAGCCAGTAGCTTGGAAAACAATGCATATTCACTGAAACTTCCAACTGCTGGTTAAATTGTACCTATGAGAAAAATTGGACCCTAGTGATGGCCATTTGATAAAGTGAGTCCCAGTTTCACAATACCTGTTCAGCTGGGCTGAGATTCTTTTTGTCAGACAGGAAGGCTTCATAACTCATCCATGTGGAAGGAGTTTTTAGTGTTTTTTAAGCTTTATTTCTATTTTTATTTTTTCTTTGTTTTAAACCAAAAGAGCACTGGTACACAGTGTGAAGGGACTATCCTAGGAAAGAGTACCCCTCAGGGTACAATGAGAACACTGACCCATACTTAGTAGAGTAAGATGTGCACCTGCTCAGAAACCACCTTCTCAGAGGGGATTCTCCTGCCTGCTCTATACAACAATGAGGAGTCACATCACCTCATTCTCTACCATCCACGATGTGTTATTCTTTTGCCTTGTCATTTTTCTCCCCCTGACAAACTACACATTTGTATATTTGTTATCTCTCTTCCTTCATTAAAATACAAGCTTCATACATCAGTGTTATGGCTGGTCTTGTATGTTGCTATCTGTTCAGAATCCAGAAACTATGCCTGGCATCCAGTATGCACTCAATAAATATTTGTTGAAATTATTGAATGAAAGTTTGAGCATAATTATACAATAAATATGACAAATATTGCCCACCTATATAAACATGAGTTTTAGAATTGTTTGAATCAAAGAACAAGATAAACAAACAAACAAACACGATAATACTGAAAACTTGTAGCTCTCTCTGTTTTCCTATATGTGATCTATTGTATATTATTTGGTAACCAAAAAGTGGCAAGATTTGGAGGATAAACACAAAAAGGAACTAGAAAATTATATAAATTAGATATAAAATGAAATTGGCCTTATATTGGCCATTTTCAAGTATTAGTCGTCAAGTGTGTGTCCCCATATCACACTGAGAGCTGAGAATAGTCAAAAGAAGAACAGAAGATTTTCAGGGCAGGGAAAATACTTTGTATGACTTTATAATGTTGGATATGTGTCATTATACATTTGTCCAAACCATAAAAGGTACAACACAAGGTGTAAATCCTAAGGTAAACTATGGACTTTTGGTGATTATGATGTAACAGTGTAGGTTCATCCCTCGTTAAAAATGTACCATTCTGGTGAGTGATGTTGATAATGAGAGTCTATGTATATATGGGACTGGGGGTATAAGGGTAATCTCTGTACCATCTTCTCATTTATTGTAAACTTAAAACTGCTCTAAAAAATAAAATGCTTTAGAAATTAAAAAATAAAAAAAGCAAGTGAGAAGATTTTGCTATGGAAAAAAAAAAGATCTAGGTGCTAATATCCAAATATCACATCACAACTTGCTAAGGACAGAGCATGTATATCTGTTGGTGATACCCAGTTTTGAAGTCAGCTCATGTGTTGATGGAATCCACATTTCAAATTAACTTATCTAGCACCTATCTGGGTAGCAGTCTACCAACCTCACCTCAGGGATGGATTAAAGCAGTAATATGAAATAGCTCAAGATGGTAGAATATAGCAGGAACATTTCAAAATTTAAACAACCAAGATCTTTTCCTATTGGAATGTTATAATCTACAGCAGGAATCAAGTACATTAGCAGAAACAATGTGGCATTAAAGCATATCAAAATACCAAGAGGAACACAGATGTATTAATTATCA
This sequence comes from Hyperoodon ampullatus, assembly GCF_949752795.1. Lineage (NCBI taxonomy): Eukaryota > Metazoa > Chordata > Mammalia > Artiodactyla > Ziphiidae > Hyperoodon > Hyperoodon ampullatus. Next base: position 107,504,693 of record NC_136918.1, on the reverse strand, counting down.
TTGTGGTCCCTGTCCACATTGTACTTGACTCTGTGAGAACACAAAGTGATTGATCAGGATGCCATGATGTCTTTCATCCCTGTCATAGGACTGCCACTGTGTATTGCTCTGGTTTGATCATCTAAACTGTAGCCATTAAGAATATATCATCATCTTGTCAAAAGACAATTTACCAGCATCTACCTTTTCAATGAATGTATTTGCTCAGTTTAGATTTGAAAACAATACAATTGATCACAACAAATAGTTTTTATAGGCTTGCTCAAGATAAGCTCCTGGTAGGATTCAGCGTTTAAAATAATTTTCTATTTTTCATTATAAAATTAATTTTTAATCACAATTTGCAGAGTATTTGAGTTAATATTCATATACCCATATTCACTATTGACTCAAAAAGTATTTTTAGTTATACTGACTTTTTATTTCCCCTTTTTTCTTTTGCTTAATTTTAAGATCTATTTGATGTAATTGTCCCTAATGGTAATTTCTACAGCTACATTTACATCTAATAATCCTCCTCCTCTTCCTTTTTCATCACTTAGCATTTTCATTATTAAAATGTGTAACCCACTTAGTTTTGCCAGTTATCCTTTCACATAACACTTATTTGGAATATCACCATTTTTACTAATTCAAATTAAGGATCACAATCAATTTATCATGGATTGTCTTCATACAAAATGTTACAAAACACTGAAACACAGTGGGGGGTGGGGGGTGAAAGTATTGTCTCTCAGAAATTTCTCTGTTTTCCATGAATTCTGAACCTAGAGTTTCATACTCTAAAATAGAGAGTCTCAGAGTGTGATCCAAGGTTAGCAGCACCAGAATCATCCAGTGAATTTGCTGACAGTATCATATCTGGGGTCTCATTATTGGCCTACTGATTTGGAATCTCTAGGTATGGAACCTACAGAGATTTTAATGCACACTATAGTTTGAGAACCTATGATTCTAAGAGCTCTAAACACTTCACACAGAGGAATAAATGAGAAGAGAATGATCATTTGAAGTACATTTGAATTTTTTTTTTAAAGATCTCTATAGAAGAAAAATTGAGTAATGAGGTTTATTTCATAGCCTGGCATAACAGGATAATAATTCAGGCCCCAACTGGGTTTGCAGATACCACCCAATGCAAGCTGAAATTCAACAGGTCTTATGACAAGGAGACTTTTATTTTAAGGTAAATAGATCATAATTCGTGCAGTAAAGGAGCTGAATATTGTGTGTTCTATGAGCCTGGCATAATGGAGATGCATTAGGATTTATGATACCTCTAGATATTACAAGTAGTATCACTAAGAACAGGAAGCATTTTTAAATCACAGATGATAATTAATGATCAGTAGATATTTGCTCAGTAAAGAAATATTTCAAAATATATGAGTCTCACGCAAAAAAACCCGTAAATATGTATGAAGACTAATCTTTCATAGATGAAACATAAAGTTTATGTTTAGAGTTTTTAAATTTTACACATTTCATTGATTAGATATTCCCCAAACATTTTTGAAAGGTGGTATGGTGGAACTAAAAACATCCAAAGATGGCATTGAAGATGGAAAGACATTATTATTCACTCATGACTAAAGGAATCCCACAAACTATGATAATTGAGAGAGGCTTTGAAATATGTCTTGGGAGTTTAGCTTTCTCCTAGGGAAATTAATGCCTTATTTGTTCACATAGAGCTGTGGGGCATGGAATCTAGTCTTATTAATTGTAACATTATTTATTAAATGCATGTGTTTTCATAGACATTATGTGATAGAGGTGTTGGAATGTATAGTTTATCTTAGCTACATAGGGTTTTCAGAATGTCGAGAAGGATTATTCTGAGGATGTGGCTATGGTCATATCCAAACCAAATACATGGAAAGTATGGGGACAAACTGTTGATGTATATATTTATTTCTTGAAAACCCTCAAATGTTCAATTTAAAATACTTACAGCTGAAACATTGAAAGCTGAATTCCATGAATGAGGTTCAGTTTTTTTAAAAAAGAGAAAGAAATAATATGGTACTGCCTCAAAAATCTGACTTTGTAGGAAACTCAAGAAGCAAGTTTTCTATCTCTGTGCTGAAGATCAGCACATAACATTGACCATGCCAAAAACTAAGGAAAGCCATCATCTTCCTCCTAGCCAAATCTTTCACCTGATTTTTCTTTTCCTTTTAATATCTATTTGCAGTTTATAAGTAGCAAGAACTATATTTAGGTAAAATTTTGAATCAGCTTCAGCATTGAGCTCAGTAAATTAATTACTATGCAAATAAATCAAAGGCAAGAAAAAGGGAAATGTATAAGATTTGAAAAATTACTTTATTCTCCAACTTTATGGAGTGTCTACTGTGTACCAGGTACTAAACTAAGTATCAGGGTAAAGAAATAAAAGACACAATCTCTACAACCTGTGATCACCATCTAATGATGACAAAAGACAATTACAGCTAGGGAAATATCAGGGGAGACATTTCAGGTAAAATCCAAAGGACAAATGGAAACTAAGAAAGGACAGTGAGGTAGTACATTCCAGTGAGGGAAACAGCATGTATGTAGACAATTATGCATATAAATCATGACACATTTATGAGAATTAAGTTTTGGATATACTCCCTCTGAGAATAGTCATAGTAGCCACCAAGATGAACCAATACCATTAGGATTTTGTAAGTTCCTGGAAAAAATAAATTAATGCTAAGGAAATCTGATTGTACAGCCCATAGAGAAACATATTTTTACTATTTATTTTTTAATATTCAATAAATATTTACTAAAGTATTAAAATATTTAATAAATTAGAAGGCATGGTCAAGGTTTTATTAACTAGATTGGTAAATTCTAAAATAGAGGAATCTGGCGCCTCATACTATTACATTTATTTTGGATAAATATCTTATTTTTCTTATTATAGGTTTACCATATTCTGGGAGCTTTTTAAGAGGAAGAAAAATGGAGAAAAAGGCATTATTTTAGCCTTTGTTTTAGTCTCTCTCTCCCTCTATAGAGAGAGATCTAAATAGAATACTACTTGTGTAATATATGAATCAAATATCTTTTTGAACCTAAATAGATACATGTCTAATGAATAGAGTATGAAATGTTTCACAGACATCTAAAATGTGTCGTGCAAAGATAGGGAAAAGACTAAAGCAGCTACAAAAGAGAAAGTGAAAAATGAAAGTCTAGCCAAAGGTGGGAATCAGACCGTAGGTGAATAGAAGAAATATATATGATCCTTGGAATTTGCAAATGTTTATAAGTACATTGGGTGTAGGGTGGCTAACTTCAGAGTTACATTATAAGAAAATGTGTGTAACCTTGCTATTTAATAATCTTAGCCTTGCAGACCTGAAATAAATTATTTTATGATATATATTATAGAAATAAAACATTTTATAGAAGATATAACCATTTATATCATATATATATATGTTTATAATAAGCAACTAACAAATATACAACAAGGCTGATGTTCTGCTACTCAAGACTTTAAGTTTACCCTCTCCCTTATTCTAAAAGCACCTCCAATAGCAATGAATTTCACTTTTGAAGATAATATTTAAATGATGGAGCTTGATGCTGTTCACAAGAATGGATTCTTGCATGATCTGAAAATATAATTAATCAATCTCATAGCTGGGTCGCCTTTGTAGTGATGACCAGGAAGTACCTGAATATCCCCTATTTTGAGAACAAGTTTATGGGAATATGTCAAGAACACAGAAAGAAAATAAAAATAGCAGCTAAAGTACTGCTCTACATAATTTCAGCATTTGTTGTGACAGTAGATTCTATTCACTGTCTTGAATAACATTTCAAATGTCCCTTGTATCACCTTTATTCTTGTCACCAGCATTTAAAAATATTAAATTTATCTAAAAAACTATTCTGGGACTTCCCTGGCAGTCCAGTGGTTAAGACTCTGTTCTTCCACTTCCGGGGGCACGTGTTCTATCCCTGGTTGGGGAACTGAGATCCCACATTCTGCACAGTGCAGCCCAAAAAAATAAATAATATCAAATGAACAAAAAAAAAAAATCTATTTGAGCCTTTTAATGTAACCTCTATTTCTGACATTTTCTTCAAGTTAATATCCATACTTTATATTTAGTAAACGTATCCTTTCCTTATAATGATGTGGTTTATTTTCATTTAGCCTCTCAGATAGTTTCATAACCTGATTATGTTCTGTATGCTCTTTAAATACAATTTTGCTCCCTTTTGCTCTGAAGAAGAAAGTGCTCTCATAAACTGTCCTCTGTTCTAAGATTTGAGTTTAAACGCAATTGCAAAGTGTATTAAAAGACCATATAGCTAAAATTAACTTATTCTTCAGCATTCTGGATTTATCCTGAGTTAGAAACAAATTAAGACATGAATGTAATGATGAAAAAAATTTCACTGAATCCATATAGTTGAGTATTTCTAAGTGAACTTTATGGAAATATTTTAAATTTTTCATTTTCTCTTATAAAGGAAAATATGTATTAATTTACATATTTAGCTTTTAAATATGTATTTAATATGTATTAATTTACATATTTAGCTATTAAATATGTGTTTAATATGTATTAATTTACATATTTGGCTATAAATATGTTTTGTCTTAATTTACATATTTAGCTATTCAAGGAACATGCAACCTTAAAAAATGCATGTGTTTTCATGTCTATGAAAAAATATATTGAAGGGTAAAAATCAGCTAAAAATTTAAAACCATACTCTTTATACTTGAATGTATAATCATTTCTTTATAGAATTATTTATTAGATATATATGAAGGTAATTTTGAAAAAGAAGAACAAAGTTGGAGGTCTCATATGATCAGATTTTAAAACTTACTTAGACTCTGCAATACTCAGAAGAATGTGGTACTGTCATAAAGGTAAACATATAGAGGATGGGATAGAATGGAGAGCTGAGAAATAAACTTATGAATATGATCAAATGATCTCCAACAGATTAGCCAAGACCATTCAATGGGGAAAGGGAAGTCTTTCAACAAATGATGCTGGGAAAACTGGATATACCTATGTAAAAGAATAGTGTTGGACTCTCACCTCACGCCATATATAAAAATTAACTCAAAACAGGTCAAAGACCTAAACATATAAAGAAAACACAGGGCAAAAGATTCATTAAATATGGTAGTGATTTATTGGATGTGACATTAAAAGCAATGGCAACAAAAGAAAAAAAGGGATTCAATGAACTTCATCAAAATGAAAAACTTTTGCATCAAAGGGCATCAACAGAGTGAAAAGGCAACCCAAAAAATGGGAGGAAATATTTGCAAATAGTGTATCTGATGAAGGATTAATATCCAGAAAATATTTTTTAAAAAACTTCTAAAACTCAACAAACAGAAATAATCTAACTTTAAAAAATGGGTAAAGGACTTGAACAGACATTTCTCCAAAGAAGATTTACAAATAGCCAAGATGCACAAGAAAAGATGAACATCACTAATCATTATCAGCATTATCAGAATGCTAAATCTCAACCAAAATGAGATACCACTTCATATTCATTATAATGGCTACTATTAAAACAAACCCCAGAAAAAAATACTGTTTGAAAGGATATGGAGAAATAGGAACACTTGTGCATTGCTGGTGGAAATTTAAAGTGATGAAGTTTCTGAGGAAAATGGTATGATATTTCTTCAAAAAAAATTAAACAGAATGACCATATGACCCAGCAATTCCACGTCTAGGTATATACCCCCAAGAGTTTGAAAAAGTTGAGTGCAAGTTGTCAAACAAATCTTTGTACACCATGTTCATAGCAGCATTTTCCACAGTACTCAAAAGGTGAAAATAACCCAAATGTCCATTGAAGGTTGAATGCATAAACAAAATGTGGCATATACATACAATGGAATATAATTCAGCCTTTGTGAAGAATGAAATTCTGTTATATGCTACAGTATGGATGAACCTTCAAAACATTATGCTGACTGAAATAGGCCAGACATAAAAGAATAACTGTTGTATGATTCTACTTATATAAGATAAATAGAATAATCCACAGAGTCATAGAATAGTGGTGGTAACAAGTGATAGGAGGCAGAAGAATAGGAAGTTATCATTTAATGGATACAGTTTCAGTTAGGGATGATGAAAACTTATGCAGATTTATAGTGATGATGGTTGCACAAAAATGTGAATGTACTTAATGCTACTGAATTGTACACTGAAAAATTGTTAAATTGGTAAATTTTATGTTATGCATATTTACCACTTTTTTTAAGTATAGGGGAAAATATCTATCTACACCATTGATTACTTGCAGTTATGATAAAGAAGGGAAGAAATTTCACTAATATTTGTGGCAATATCATTGTTGGCTGGATACTTTCTGGGTCCTTTATGTAGATTTTTTTTCACATAATTTTCATAATAATCTATACTACATACTTTAAATGATTTCAAAGATGTTGAAATTCTCACTTTAACTTAAAATTACATTACATGTAAATAGCAGGTACAAGATTTAAAAGGCTGCGTCTCTGGCCACAAAATTCAGTCTGAGTATAATTCTGACAACCTAAGAGGATGTATTTTCCTACATTCAATAATAAAAGTGTTTTGTCTACTTAATTTTAATTTTGCATAATAAATTAGTGCTATCATGACCAACTAAATTTTCACAAGAAGAAAGATGATCACAGTTTGTTTATGATAGTCTTATTTCCATTATATGTACCTAGTAATTATAGAAAATTTATCGCATGTTAAATTATAACATATACATACTTAAATGTATTTAGTTGTATATTTTAAAGATGATTGTTATTATAACAGACATAAGAATACTGCAAGATAAGTTACTATAATTTGTCCCTTTATGTTTGCTAGAAGCATATACAGTAACCCCAAACATACAAAGTTATAGAGGAAAGCATTTCTGGTAAATGTCTTGTTTTTGTAAATGTGTAGTGTATTCAATTTACCAATTGAATACTTGAGAATGATTAAGCAAAGTCTGTCTTGTCACTATTAATAAATAAATATACCATAAAGTTATAATCCATTGAGAAATATTTAATAAATGTTGATGAACATGGATTTCTAAGTGATGTTAGAACATAATCCATATATATAAGTACATGGGGACCAATATATTTTCATTATAAATCATGTTCCAAATAAGTTACTTCGTCTTAATACCCTATTTTCTTAGAAAATCATATCAAAATAAGATATTGAAAAGAGGAAATTTCCTAAATGTAATATTTTAGGTTACCTCTTAAATATTTTTAAGGAAATAATGTTTTCTATCTTTACTAAGGCCTTTTATTTTCAAATGTGTGTGATTCAATCTTTTTCTCAAAATGGCAAGTGGAGCAAAAGGGTATTTGTGGTACATTTTAATTTTTTACCCAAAGGATTATGTAGTAATAAGGATTATAGCTCTTTTTGAAAATAAGTAAAAGTAATTTCTATATTAAATTCTCTAATGTTCCATAATTTTAAGCTATATGCTTTTTAAAATTTTTTCAAATGCACTTACATAAATATAACTGAACGTGTATTCTCACATAAAACCTACTGAAAAAGTGAGTTTTAAAACAAATTTAGGATGAGTTTTAAATATATTTACCAAAACCGTCATCCACAAACCAATAAGGCAGAACTGGGCTTCACTGTCATTTTAAACTCTGGTTAAAAATCGAGACTAAAAGGTCTCCCCTAGCGATCCAGTGGTTAGGGCTCCAGGCTTCCACTGCAGGGGGCATGTGTATCCCTGGTCGGGAACTAAGATCCTGCATGCCGTGTGGTGCAGAAAATAAAATAAAAATTAAAAAATAATCATATTTGAAAAATAATGAATCAAGACAAAAGCAGAGCATTTAAATTCCTCCTGATGAGAAGCAGGTGTGGCAAATCTTGTTCAATTACCTCATTCTGCTGGGAACGAGGTCTTCTTCATCCAAATGCTAACTTTTATTAGGGTCTCACTGTTTATTTATTTATTTATTTATTTTTAATCTTTATTGGCGTATAATTGCTTTACAATGGTGTGTTAGTTTCTGCTTTATAACAAAGTGAATCAGTTATACATATACATATGTTGCCATATCTCTTCCCTCTTGCGTCTCCCTCCCTCCTACCCTCCCTATCCCACCCCTCTAGGTGGTCACAAAGCACGAGCTGATCTCCCTGTGCTATGCGTCTGATTCCCACTAGCTATCTATTTTACGTTTGGTAGTGTATATATGTCCATGCCACTCTCTCGCTTTGTCACAGCTTACTCTTCCCCCTCCCCATATCCTGAAGTCCATTCTCTAGTAGGTCTGTGTCTTTATTCCTGTCTTAACCCTATGTTCTTCATGACATATTTTTTACCCTTAAATTCCATATGTATGTGTTAGCATATGGTATTTGTCTTTCTCTTTCTGACTTACATCACTCTACATGACAGACTCTAAGTCTATCTACTTCATTACAAATAGCTCAATTTCATTTCTTTTTATGGCTGAGCAATACTCTATTGTGTATGTGTGCCACATCTTCTTTATCCATTCATCGTATGATGGACACTTAGGTTGTTTCCATCTCCAGGCTATTGTAAATAGAGCTGCAATGAACATTTTGGTACATGTCTCTTTTTGAATTATGGTTTTCTCAGGGTATATGCCCAGTAGTGGGATTGCTGGGTCATATGGTCGTTCTATTTGTATTTTTTTAAGGAACCTCCATACTGCTCTCCATAGTGGCTGTACCAATTGACGTTCCCACCAGCAGTGGAAGAGTGATCCCTTTTCTCCACACCGTCTCAAGCATTTATTGTTTCTAGATTTTTTTGATGATGTCCATTCTGACTGGTGTGAGATGATATCTCATTGTAGTTTTGATTTGCATTTCTCTAATGATTAATGATGTTGAGCATTCTTTCATGTGTTTGTTGGCAGTATGTATATCTTCTTTCGAGAAATGTCTGTTTAGGTCTTCTACCCATTTTTGAGTCGGGTTGTTTGTTTTTTTGCTATTGAGATGCATGAGCTGCTTATGAATTTTGGAGATTAATCCTTTGTCAGTTCCTTTATTTGCAATTATATTCTCCCACTCTGAGGGTTGTCTTTTGGTCTTGTTTATGGTTTCTTTTGCTGCACAAAAGCTTTGAAGTTTCATTAGGTCCCATTTGCTTACTTTTGTTTTTATTTCCATTCCTCTAGGAGGTGGGTCTAAAAGGATCTTGCTGTGATTTATGTCATAGAGTGTTCTGCCTATGTTTTCCTCTAAGAGTTTGATAGTTTCTGGCCTTTCATTAAAGTTGTTAATCCATTTTGAGCTTATTTTTGTGTATGGTGTTAGGGAGTGATCTAATCTCATACTTTTACATGTGCCTGTCCAGTTTTCAATAAGCACCACTTATTGAAGAGGCTGTCCTCTCTCCACTGTACATTCCTGCCTGCTTTATCAAAGATAAGTTGACCATATGTGTGTGGGTTTATCTCTGGGCTTTCTATCCTGTTCCATTGATCTATATTTCTGTTTTTGTGACAGTATTGTACTGTCTTGTTTACTGTAGCTTTTTATTATAGTCTGAAGTCAGGGAGCCTGATTCTTCCAGCTCCATTTTTCGTTCTCAAGATTGCTTTGGCTATTCAGGGTCTTTTGTGTTTCCGTACAAATTGTGAAATTTTTTGTTCTAGTTCTGTGAAAAATGCCAGTGGTAGTTTGATAGGGATTGCATTGAATCTGTAGATTCCTTTGGGTAGTAGAGTCATTTTCACAATGTTGATTCTTCCAATCCAAGAACATGGTATACCTCTCCATCTATTTGTATCATTTTTTATTTCTTTCATCAGTTTCTTGTAATTTTCTGCATACAGGTCTTTTGTCTCCTTAGGTAGGTTTATTCCTAGATATTTTATTCTTTTTGTTGCAATGGTAAATGGGAGTGTTTTCTTGATTTCATTTTCAGATTTTTCATCATTAGTGTATAGGAATGTCAGAGATTTCTGTGCATTAATTTTGTATCCTGCTACTTTACCAAATTCATTGATTAGCTCCAGTAGTTTTCTGGTAGCACCTTTAGGATTCTCTATGTATAGTATCATGTCACCTGCAAACAGTGATATCTTTACTTCTTTTCCAATTTGGATTCCTTTTATTTCCTTTTCTTCTCTGATTTCTGTGGCTAAAACTTCCAAAACTATGTTGAATAAGAGTAGTGAGAGTGGGCAACCTTGTCTTGTTCCTGATCTTAGTGGAAATGCTTTCAGTTTTTCACCATTGTGGATGATGTTGGCTGTGGGTTTGTCATAAATGATCTTTATTATGTTGAGGAAAGTTCCCTCAATGCCTACTTTCTGGAAGGTTTTTATCATAAATGGGTGTTGAATTTTGTTGAAAGCTTTCTCTGCATCTATTGAGATGACCATATGGTTTTTCTTCTTCAATTTGTTAATATGGTGTATTATGTTGATTGATTTGCATATATTGAAGAATCCTTACATTCCTGGAATAAACCCTACTTGATCATGGTGTATGTTCCTTTTAATGTCCTGTTGGATTCTGTTTGCTAGTATTTTGTTGAGGATTTTCACATTTATGTTCATCAGTGATATTGGCCTGTGGGTCTTACTGGTTATTAAAAATCGTTGTTTCATTTTGTTTAAAAGACTGAATTAATGGGAGGGAGTCAGATATTAAAAATCAGCAAAGACCATAACCAGAGACTTAATTTAGATAAAAAACCTTAATTTAACAGGCTGAATGACAAGAAATGTATTAGATAGCATAATCTTTCCTCCTTAGCAGAGCGGTCCTCCTAAAATATTGATACTGTGATGTGTTTATCTAATGTGCGTAAAATAAAATCTATTTACTAGATAATGATTTTCTTCTTAAAGTGTGAGAGTTAACTATTCACACATTATTTACATGTAGAATTTAAATTCCTTTATCTGGAATTTGAGAATAAAAGTAAGAAAAAATTCAATGTATTTTCTAAGAAGTCAGGTAGATAAAATGGGGAAAAGAACAAAGAAATTGGTAAAACGCAGGGACACCAGAGTGATTTGGGAAACAGTGAAGGCAAAGTGGGAAGTAGAAGAGAAATGGAGAGTTGTTGTTTGATAGGTATTAAAGTTTTAATGTACAAGATGAATGTGTTCTAGAGATCTGCTGTACAACATTGTGTCCATAGTTAATACACTGTACTGTGCACTTAATGTGTTAAGAGAATAGATATCATGTTAAGTGCTCTTAACAACAACAATGATAATGGTAATAATAATAAAAGTAGAAGGCAATGAATGATACATATGGATGAATAAAGTAACCCATTATTGGCTAACAAAGAGATCACCAGCAAATGAAAAATAAGTGAGACAGATGGCACAATACGTAGGAGAAGGAGGAAATTAAAAGTTTGCTCATATACTGATTGTGTTATTTAACTGCCAAATTTTCAACTACTAAAGTATATGGTGTGGTATTTGAGCAAATATGATGAACAGTTTATAGTGGTTGATGTATCAAAGACATAATAGAAAGGGATTGCTCTGTTAAATAGTAAATGACTCCATTCTTGTGTATGTATTCTTTTTCTCAATTGCATCATATTTTCCCTTTTGTAAATGCTATCACTATTGTTACCAGGGAGAGTACTACCTGCAGAAGAACAAATTATGTTCTTTTTAAACAGTATATTATTTTTAGATTACTATGTAAATGTTTTTCCATGATTAAAGCAACTCAAGGCGTGCTTATTATATGCTTATATTTACATAAATTCACACAGATGGCCAGACTGATTTTTTTTAATTGTTATGTTGTGAGTCCTAATCAACGTCCTTGTGCATGCTATTAGCCTTGGGAATAGAAGGCTAAACAGAAGTACAATGTTGAACTCTTGGCAAGTTCTTCTTTGATTTTAAACATTATTAGAGTTGTTTTTAGTCACTAATTTTGTAACAAAGGAAATTGATATGTGTTCAAGGTGTATATAGAGAGCTTCAAGATTTAACTCTGTATGATGACATTTCTTAACTCAATGATGTTAAAGGATCAGGATGTGTGAAATGTACATCTAGACTATGCTTAGTGATGCTGTGCATCTCTGTCATTTTTGGTCAGAGGCAAATAATAGGACATGGGGAAATTGCTGTAATCCTTCTTAAGGTCGTGGTGTGGAGCATTTACAGGTCTGCATGAACAGCTGGGCACTTTCTCAGTTCGTTTGTGAGTTGTTTCACCAGTCCTGTCAACAGTTATTCCTCTAAGAAGCAATCATCTACATCTTGCAATCCTCTAAGACTACAAAGTCATCCTGCAACTAGCAGTTAGATTGACGCTGCTTACTTGATCCTCAAAATGGCATTATGTTGTGATATAACCCTCAGTTGCCACACAGAAATAGGGTCCAGTAGTCATTGGGAAGCTCCAAATGTATGGCATAGCTGTATTCTTTAGTTTAAGTACTTGCCTTATGATTTTCCCTGTACTTTTTTAATATTAATGGTTATCATGGGGCATAAGAGATATACATCTTAATGAGCAAAACTAAAGAGGCATTCTAATGCTCTTGAACTGACAAGCTAAAGACTGAGATGGGTTCTACAGAGATGACATTTTTTTTTTTTTTGAATGGGAATATAATAGCCTCTGGAGATACTGGTCAGGACAGATAGATGTTTCTTCAGGTCTACTTAGACACTAGAGATTTATGATATGAATCTATTAGAATATATTTCATCTGCTCCTTAAATCTGGAACAAAGAAGTGCCCTTGATTTGAAGGGAAATTTTTTTTAAAGGCACATCAATGTGAAATAGATGATTTGGACATTTTGCTGACACTTGGGAAATTTTTGTTGGGAAAGGAGTATTTTTCTTGCTTCTAACTCAATAGCCAGAACCAGTGACTTTGACCAAGTGACATAGGATATTAATGTGAGGATTATAATTTGAAGCAGAAATTTAATCACAAAGCACTCTCAGCCTGTTTGGCTGTCTCTCTTTCTCTCCATTTATGTGTGCATTTTATTAATCTTAACTAATAAAAACTTTAGTCCCTACAAAATAAGTGAACTATCACCTATTATTGATGGCACAATATAATTTTCCTAGCCATTGTTTTCTGAATATACCTCAGTAATAGAGCTCTGTGATTTAAAAAAAAAAAAAAAATAACAGCTGTAATTGATACCAGTGGTTTTTTTTTTTTTTTTTTTTTTTTGCTTTTGGGAATCTTGGAACAATCATGTATTATTTGATGCATAAAAATGCATGTAACAAATTTGTAAGTTATAAAGCATAATAAAAACAGATATCAATGAAACCACAACCACTACTGCTACCTTATTACTCTTCCCCATTCCATTGTCATGCCTCTCATTGTAGTGAAAAATTAATCTTTTGAATTTTATAAAATTCGGAATTTTGTTCTCATGCTATATGTATGTAATTACTATATGTATGCATTCTTACATAATGCATTATTAATTTTATTTACTTTGAGCTTTTAAAAGTTTTAATACTTTAAGAATTTTTTGATATTTTTATTTATCATTCAACATTATGTTTCTAAATTTTATCCATGTTATTCCTATGAAGTTCTTTTCATTTGTTGCCATTATTTTATAATATTATGCTACATAAATACATTATGATTTATTTGTATATTTTCCTATACTTTGGGGGTAGTTTCCATTTCTTGTTAATACAATGTTGTTTTGAATATTCTTGTTTTCTAGGGCACATTTGCAGGAGTTTGCCTAGTCTAGAAGTGGAGTTGCTGGTTTTTAGTGTTTGCACATATCATTTTGTATAAAATAATGCCAAATTTTATAAGATAATGCCAAATTTGTTTCCAATATAATTACATCATTTTTTTTCCGCTAGCAGTATACATAGTTCCCTATGTTCTATATTCCCACCACTTTTGGTATTGTCAGACTTTGCTAGTCTCATGAATATAAAAGTTTCTCATTAGATCTAATTTTGCATATTCATAATTAGTAATGAGAGAGCATCCTTCATTTGCTTTTCTAGCTTGGTTAATGTTCTAAGTAAACTCTTCTTATGTTTGAATAGTATTTCTATGCCAAGGCCAATAAGAGATTCTTTCATTTTTTCTTTTAAAGGTTTTGTACTTTTTGTTTTCCTTAAGTCTTTAATCTATTTGAAGTTGACTACCATGGATCTCATTAACTAATTTCATTTTCCTTTTTCTATATGAATAACTAATTCTCCAAGTAACACTAATTAAACAACCTCTTCTTTCCTCAATTATTTATTAATAACTGCCATGACTTTTCTGTCATATATTTCATGTTCTTCAATTAATGGATTTTTTTTATAATTGCTTTACAATGGTGTGTTAGTTTCTGCTTTATAACAAAGTGAATCAGTTATACATAAACATATGTTCCCATATCTCTTCCCTCTTCCATCTCCCTCCCTCCCACCCTCTCTATCCCACCCATCTAGGTGGTCACAAAGCACCGAGCTGATCTCCCTGTGCTATGCGGCTGTTTCCCACTAGCTATTTACCTCACGTTTGGTAGTGTATATATGGCCATGTCTCTCTCTTGCTTTGTCACAGCCTACCCTTCACCCTCCCCATATCCTCAAGTCCATTCTCAAGTAGGTCTGTGTCTTTATTCCTGTTTTACCCCTAGGTTCTTTGTGACTTTTTTTTCCTTAAATTCCGTATATATGTGTTAGCATATGGTATTTGTCTTTCTCTTTCTGACTTACTTCACTCTGTATGACAGACTCTAGGTCTCTCCAACTCATTACAAATAGCTCAATTTCGTTTCTTTTTATGGCTGAGTAATATTCCATTTTATATATGTGCCACATCTTCTTTATCCATTCATCTGATGATGGACACTTAAGTTGTTTCCATCTCCAGGCTATTGTAAATACAGCTACAATGAACATTTTGGTACATGTCTCTTTTTGAATTATGGTTTTCTCAGGTTATATGCCCAGTAGTGGGATTGCTGGGTCATATGGTAGTTCTATTTGTAGATTTTTAAGGAACCTCCATACTGTTCTCAATAGTGGCTGTACCAATTCACATTCCCACCAGTAGTGCAAGAGTGTTCCCTTTTCTCTACACCCTTTCAAGCATTTATTGTTTCTAGATTTTTTGATGATGGCCATTTTGACTGGTGTGAGATGATATCTCATTGTAGTTTTGATTTGCATTTCTCTAATGATTAATGATGTTGAACATTCTTTCATGTGTTTGTTGGCAGTATGTATATCTTCTTTCGAGAAATGTCTGTTTAGGTCTTCTGCCCATTTTTGAGTCGGGTTGTTTGTTTTTTTGCTATTGAGATGCATGAGCTGCTTATGAATTTTGGAGATTAATCCTTTGTCAGTTCCTTTATTTGCAATTATATTCTCCCACTCTGAGGGTTGTCTTTTGGTCTTGTTTATGGTTTCTTTTGCTGCACAAAAGCTTTGAAGTTTCATTAGGTCCCATTTGCTTACTTTTGTTTTTATTTCCATTCCTCTAGGAGGTGGGTCTAAAAGGATCTTGCTGTGATTTATGTCATAGAGTGTTCTGCCTATGTTTTCCTCTAAGAGTTTGATAGTTTCTGGCCTTTCATTAAAGTTGTTAATCCATTTTGAGCTTATTTTTGTGTATGGTGTTAGGGAGTGATCTAATCTCATACTTTTATATGTGCCTGTCCAGTTTTCCCAGCACCACTTATTGAAGAGGCTGTCCTTTCTCCACTGTACATTCCTGCCTCCTTTACAAAGATAAGCTGACCATATGTGTGTGGGTTTATCTCTGGGCTTTCTATCCTGTTCCATTGATATATCTTTCTGTTTCTCTGCCAGTACTATACTGTCTTGATTACTGTAGCTTTGTAGTATAGTCTGAAGTCAGGGAGCCTGATTCCTCCAGTTCCGTTTTTTCTTTCTCAAGATTGTTTTGGCTATTTGGGGTCTTTTGTGTTTCCATACAAATTGTGAATTTTCTTGTTCTAGTTCTGTGAAAAATACCAGTGGGAGTATGATAGGGATTGCAATGAATCTGTAGATTCCTTTGGGTAGTAGAGTCATTTTCACAATGTTGATTCTTCCAATCCAAGAACATGGTATACCTCCATCTATTTGTATCATCTTTAATTTCTTTCATCAGTGTCTTATAATTTTCTCCATACAGGTCTTTTGTCTCCTTAGGTAGGTTTATTCCTAGATATTTTATTCTTTTTGTTGCAATGGTAAATGGGAGTGTTTTCTTGATTTCACTTTCAGATTTTTCATCATTAGTGTATAGGAATGCCAGAGATTTCTGTGCATTAATTTTGTATCCTGCTACTTTACCAAATTCATTGATTAGCTCTAGTAGTTTTCTGGTAGCATCTTTAGGATTCTCTATGTATAGTATCATGTCATCTGCAAACAGTGACATGTTTACTTCTTCTTTTCCGATTAGGATTCCTTTTATTTCCTTTTCTTCTCTGATTGCTGTGGCTAAAACTTCCAAAGCTATGTTTAATAAGAGTGGTGAGGGCTTCCCTGGTGGCGCAGTGGTTGCGAGTCCGCCTGCCGATGCAGGGGACGCGGGTTCGTGCCCCGGTCTGGGAGGATCCCACATGCCGCGGAGCGGCTGGGCCCGTGAGCCATGGCAGCTGAGCCTGCGCGTCCGGAGCCTATGCTCCGCAACGGGAGAGACCACAGCAGTGAGAAGCCCGCGTACCGCAAAAAAAAAAAAAAAAAAAAAAAAAAAATAAGAGTGGTGAGAGTGGGCAACCTTGTCTTGTTCCTGATCTTAATGGAAATGCTTTCAGTTTTTCACCATTGAGGATGATTTTGGCTGTGGGTTTGTCATATATGGCCTTTATTATGTTGAGGAAAGTTCCCTCTATGCCTACTTTCTGCAGGGTTTTTATCATAAATGCGTGTTGAATTTTGTCAAAAGCTTTCTCTGCATCTATTGAGATGATCATATGGTTTTTCTCCTTCAATTTGTTAATATGGTGTATCACGTTGATTGATTTGCGTATATTGAAGAATCCTTGCATTCCTGGAATAAACCCCAGTTGATCATGGTGTGTGATCCTTTTAATGTGCTGTTGGATTCTGTTTGCTAGTATTTTGTTGAGAATTTTTACATCTATGTTCATCAGTGATATTAGCCTGTAGTTTCCTTTCTTTGTGACATCACTGTCTGGTTTTGGAATCAAGGTGATGGTGGCCTCTTAGAAAGAATTTGGGAGTGTTTCTCTTTCTGCTATATTTTGGAAGAATTTGAGAAGCATAGGTGTTGGCTCTTCTCTTAATGTTTGATAGAATTCACCTCTGAAGCCATCTGGTCTTGGGCTTTTGTTTGATGGAAGATTTTTAATCACAGTTTCAATTTCAGTGCTTTTGATTGGTCTGTTCATATTTTCTGTTTCTTGCTGGTTCAGTCTTGGCAGGTTGTGCATTTCTAAGAATTTGTCCATTTCTTCCAGGTGGTCCATTTTATTGGCATAGAGTTGCTTGTAGTAATCTCTCATGATCTTTTTTATTTCTGCAGTGTCAGTTGTTACTTTTCCTTTATTATTTCTAATTCTATTGATTTGAGTCCTCTCCCTTATTTTCTTGATGAGTCTGGCTAATGGTTTATCAATTTTGTTTATCTTCTCAAAGAACCCGCTTTTAGTTTTATTGATCTTTGCTATCATTTCCTTCATTTTTTTTTCATTTGTTTCTGATCTGATTTCTTTCCTTCTGCTAAATTTGGGGTTTTTTTTTTTGTTCTTTCTGTAATTGCTTTAAGTGCAAGGTTAGGTTGTTTATTTGAGATTTTTCTGGTTTCTTGAGGTAGGATTGTATTGCTATAAACTTCCCTCTTAGACCTGGTTTTGCTGCATCACATAGGTTTTGGGTCATCGTGTTTCCATTGTCATTTGTTTCTAGGTATTTTTTGATTTGAACGTTTTTAAAAAAACGGATTCAATTAATTTATTTATTTGTTTAAGGAATGTTTGAGTTTAATTTTTTTCTAATTCAGATCTGGTAGCATAGATTTCCTAAGAAAGTGTCCTTTTTTTCCTAAAAGCAGATAAACTGCTTTCAGGTTTTCATCAGTCTGAGATATAACTATATCTACATATACACACACAATCATTTCTTAGCATATCAATTTCTATAATGATTCTTATTACATTAGATAGCTAAAAGAGATTAATTTATAATCATATGCATATATTATTTATGAAATGTATCACTATAGTTTATTTGCATTTTATTTATGATACAATTGACACCGACTTTAAAAAATTTTTTGGGTATCTTATTTATATCCTAGTATGTGACCAATTTTCTGTAGGTGCACTCTATGTTCTTAAGAATGAACATTCCTCAATTGTTGGTTTCAGGGTGATATATATGTCTTTTAATCTAACTTGGTAAGTCTTTTGCTCAAATTTATAAATATATATTTATTTACAGAGATAAAAATACTTTTTGTGGTCTTCATAGATTTTGAGAGAGGAATGTTGAAATCTCTCACTATAATAGTGGTTGTCAATTTTTCCCTATAGTTGGCAGAGAACTTTTGTCCTTTTCTAGTCTATAGCATAGGACACAAATATCACCTTCTTGGACCAGGATCATGAGGACTATATCTAAGTGTGACTGAGAGATGAAGTAGATGAAGCCTGGTCCTTGAGGAGTTTGAAGGCAAATTTCTAATACCAGCACTGGAAGTTTAAATGTATAAAAGGGAAAAAAAACTACTTCAACCATTGCTCTTTTAAATTGTGTAGCACATGTAGCTCTAATTAATCTCAGGATACAATTTTATTATAAACAAATATACAATTGCTATATAATTCTGTTTACTTGAACATTGATCATTTTATAGTGACCCTCAATTTCCTATTTATATATATAGGAAACTTTTGGGCTGTTTATGTTTTGTGTATGTTTCTTGTAAATAGCATATTGTGGGATGTTATTTGATTTTCCATTTGGACTTTCTCTGCTTTTGTTTAACTGAAAAGTTTAGTCCTTTTGATGACTGATATATTTTGACTTATTCATCTTACTTAGTGTTTTACGGTTGTCCCACTTTTTAAGATCCTTTTTCCTCCTTTCTTCTTCATAACAATTGTAAATGTTTATTTTTTCCCCTATTTTTCATTGACTTTTACCTTGTAAAATTGGGAAGTTTTGGCTTTTGGCTGTCACTTTCCATGAATCCTTTAATATTGATGTTTGGCCTCTGAATGATTCAAACACCTAAGGACTCTCACTTTTTCAACTCTAATCTGTTTTATAGATCATTCTGTTCATGACTTTACTTTCTTCTTTGTAGCCAAACATATTTGATATTACACAGATAACTTTTTCAAAAAATATTTATTTATTTATTTGGCTGTGCTGGGTCTTCATTGAAGCACGCTGGATCTTTGTTGTGGAATGTGGGATCTTTTTAGTTGAGGCATGCGGAATCTTTAATTGTGGCATGTGGGGTCTTTAGTTGCAGCATGTGGGATTTAAATTTTAATCAGATTTTAATAAGTTTATAGCATTTTCGGGGCTTAAACAACAAAAATTTGTTGTCTCACTGTTTTGGAAGCAAGAAACACAAAAATCAAAGTGTCATTAGAGTTGGATTCTTTTGAGAGCTATCAAGGAAAGATCTGTTCTAGGCCTCTCTCCTTGTCTTGCAGATGGTGTCTTCATGTTCACCTGGCATTTTTCTGTATTTTTACACCATCTTCCCCAAGCCACTTTTTTTTTTTTCCCCACTATTCTTTCTTGCATCTTAGACCATCCTTCTGGGATATTTCTTTTTCCTTCCTGAAATATATCTTTTAAATATTTCTGGGGAGGAATTATTTGTGGAAAAAATTAACTCTAGTTTGTTAGAAAATATAACTATTTTACTCATTATTAATATATGGTTGCCTGTACAAGCAAATTTAGGTTGATGGCCATTTTTTTCTTTTCATTCAGTCTTCTGGCTTCCATTGTGGTTGATAAGTCTGCAGTTAATCTATTGGTCTATCATGTCATTATTAGTGCTTCTTTTATGTTCTTTTTATATGCTACTTTTTATCAATAGTCTCTTGCAATTTTATTATAATTTATATTGTTTCACACCTATGGATCCTATTTCTATGACTTTATCTCTGATTAGTTCTGGGACTCCATTTGAAGGATTTTTAAAGGCAATAAGTTTTAGTCAGTACTATTAAAACCTTAATATTACCACAAACTTTCCAAATGGAGAGGATTTCTCTTCAAGAAGGATGAGGCCTACTGAGTCTAGGTAAAAGAAAATCTGTGTGGCATTTAAAAGTTCATTGATGTAAAACAATAAAAATCATTTTGGGGAGAACAAAGATGATTTTATGTAAGAATTTTTTTTCTCCCTCTTACTTTTCTAAACTAAAAATTGCTGAACTTTCTTCCAAGTTTAAGTAGATGCTAAGTCATCTTATGTAGACAGCCAGGTAAAGGAAAAAAAGTTACAAAATAAAAAGAGAGATGGTTCCTCTTTCCATGAGCATACAGAGGGTGCTTCACTATTTCCGGCTTATTAACTCTAACTTGAGTTTTTCTTTTCTTAAAAAAAAAAAAGATGTGGGAAAGTGGGAAAGTAAGTTATATTGATGTTATAGGAATAAGTATTTTCAATATTGAAATTATTCACAAATTTGCAGCTCAGATTTAACCTTGAAAATAACAACACCTCCATTTAAAATTATTATCTTAAAGCTCTAGTACCAGTTTGTTCACTCATTCATTTATTCTGCAAATATATATTAAGCTAGTAATGCAGGTTATTAATCTAACCCTCTTTTGAATTTTTCTTGACACCTGCTCAATAAATGAACCAAAAATATAATGAGACTCACTTTATATTAAGGGGGAGAAAATGAAATGATATTTTTTTCTTAAAGTATTATTTTTAAAAAGTATAATGGGGGAAATAGTTGTAAACCCATATATAATGATATACTCTATTTTTAAACTCTCATATATTTAGATCTTTTCAGAAGCAAGAAGTAGGTTAAATAGAATTCAATGCCATCCTTGAAATATTGATCTTGTAGTTGTAAATTACTTCAACAAAGTTAACCCTTATCCATAGTCATTTTTGATGTTGCTTATAGGTTCATGTCTCTGTATCTGTATTGTACTGAGTTTAGAAATAACCCAACTTCCTACTGCAAATCCTTTATAATGAGGACAATTTTAATCCTCAGTTTCTTTTTGTAAGCTGTTCTTACTAAGAATCTGTTTCATTGATAATATTTTAGCTTCTTTAAAAGTAACCCTTCATCTTTTGAGGTATCTTTGATATTTTTGAAGGATTGCACTAAGAAAAACAATAATTTATAATCTACTTTTTTCATTAAAACTTATAAACTATCATGGTTGAATATATTTACTATCCCTATGTATTAATATTTTGAAGTTAAATTTCATGACATAAAATACAGTAACTAGGCAGATAATGTAAAAAATAGTTAATACATATTCGTGATCATTGAGGATACCAGAGTTTAACTCAGAAGTTAACGTGTCTACTCTGTTAATGTTTAATGAAGGAATGTGATTGTGAATTACAAAGAATAACCACAATTTGTCTCATTGGTTATTTTTGTTTTAAAATAAGGATGTATATATACAGGGCCAGAAAGTTAATTTTTAAAAATCCTATGCCTTCTTGAAGCTTACCGTCTAAGTAGCTAACACTAAATTAAGCAAAATTGGACTAGGCAAAAAATATTCTGTAGAAAGGAAAATCCTTGAATTAGTTTAATGAAAGGAACAAATTCTTACTTCCAAGTACGTGTTTTGGAGTTAGACGACTCAACTTGAAATGCCTTTGGGCAAATTTCCTCATTTTTTAAGTCCCCACCTCCATCCCCCCCACTCCTCCTCCCACCCCCAAGGTTTTCTTTTTGTAATACTTGGTTATAATATCATCCCTAACACTGTGCCTGTCACATGGCTCAGCTACTTCCAAAGATTTCATTGTACTAACCCCTCCACACACACATTTTCCTTTGATATTAGAATAATTTCGAGACTTAGAAATGGAGTAGTGAGTTAAAAATAGGTGAAAAAAAAGTCAGTAATTCACCCCGGGCTAATTTTATTTTGCTTGTATGTGGCAGAAAGATTTGGGATAATTATCATTTTTTTATTAGGATTTATCGTTTTCTGTATTCTTTCCAAAAATCAAGTCTTCAAGCAAACATTTGCATTCAAGTGAGAGAATTTCTAGAAGCTCAGGTCTTTTATTTTACTCAGGCAGTAATATGTTAGGAGTCACAGGACTTGATTTGGAATCACAGATCTCCTAGAACCTGTGGATTCTGTTGTTTCACATGATAAATTATAGTAGTAAAACCTAAATCACAAGGTCATTATGAGGATTAAATTAGAAAGTATGTACAAAATGTCAAGTAAGCAGAAATAGTGCAAGAGATGCCAACAATTATTAGTGTATATTAATTAGAAGTGGGTGGAGATATCATACCTATTTATGGAAGTGATCTTAAGATTTATTTTCATATTTTATAAACAACTTAAAAGCCAAACTAGAATCATTGATTTTTATTTTTAGTATTTTTACTTTTTGTAGATGAAAAATACTACTATCAGAGTTTTATTGAAATATACAAAATATAAATATTTTACACATGAAATTCACAACACTATGCATGATCCTTCCTTATGTAACACATTTTATCATTTCACTATCCATGTTTGAAGATGTATTAATAGTTTTATAATTTGCATCAAGTGGGAAGTACATAATAATAAAGGTTAATGCTTATTGAATGCCTAGATTACCTATTCAAAATGCTTTATATGTAGTGTGTAATTTAACTTAAATTATACTCCTATGTATAGAGATATAGAGAAAGAGAAACTGAAGCACAGAGAACTTAAGTTGCCCATTATCAAAAACCATAAAATAGATGTGAGAAGATAAAAGTAAATAGTAGACTTTAGAGCCGGTATCCCTTTATAATACTGTTACCCTCTACTAAAAGTATTGATTGAGAAAAAGTGAATTATTCTCCATATACTAGACAACTTCAACATTTAAACATATATTTTCTATGTTTTTCAATATGGTTCTAAATAATTGGGTAAACATCTGTTTTACAAACTTTAAATTATGTGGACATAGAAGTGATCTTCAAACTAATTTTTTCAGTACTAAAACCAAAAAAATTAAAACATATTTATTTTGCCTTATTTTTAGAATAATTTTTAAATGTGTATCTGAAATGCTAATGGAAAATAAATTGTAAAATACTCTTGGTATTTTATGTAAATGGTGGCTGAGATAAATTGCCAATTCTGATTTCAGCTCATTATGTGGTTGGACATTGAGAAGAATAAAAGTTAAATCTACAGAGTGACATTACAGTTTACTTTTTATAAGCTTAATTTAGATGTATGGCCATTATATTCTTTAATACTCTTTACATTTTGAGTTAATTTTGGTGTATGATATAAGGAATGGTCAAGTTTCATTCTTTTGCATGTGGTTGTCCAGTTTCCCTGACACCATTTATTAGAGACTGTTCTTTTCCCATTGTATGCTTTTCACACCTTTGTCATAAACTAATTGACAATATATGAGTGGTTTTATTTCTGGTTCTCTATTCTGTCTCATTGATCTATGTGTCTGTTTTTATGCCAATACCATACTGTTTTAATTACTATAGCTTTATAGTATACTGTGAAATCAGGAGACGTGATGCCTCCAACTTTTTCTTTCTCAGTATTGGTTTGGCTATTCAGTTTTTTTTTTTCTGTGGTTTCATACAAATTTTAGGATTATTCTATTTGTTTGAAAAAATGCCATTGGAATTTTAACAGGGATTACATTAAATCTGTAGATTGCTTTTGGTAGTATGAATATTTTTACAATATTGATTCTTCCAATCCATGAGCATATCATATGTCTCCATTTATTTATGTTGTCTTCAATTTCTTTCATCAATGTCTTATAGTTTTCAATGTATAGGTTTTTTGCCTACTTGGTTAAATTTATTCCTAGGTGTTTTATTCTTTTTCATGTAATTATAAGTGAGATTGCCTTATTTTTCTTTCTGATAAGTTATTGGTTATAGAAATGCAAAAATTTTGTGTATGGATTTTATATCCTGTAACTTTACTGAATTTGCTTATTCTAGCAGTTTTTTAAATGAAGTCTTTGGGGTTTTTATATAAATATCACATCATCTGCAAATAGTGGCAGTTTCTTTTCCAATTTGGATACCTTTTATTTCTTTTTCTTGCCTAATTGTTCTGGCCAGGACTTCCAAAATGATGTTTAACAAAATTGGCACAAGTGATCATCCCTATTTCTTTTCTTAAAGGCCTCCAGCTTTTCACTATTGAGTTGTTATTAGCTGTGGGCTTGTTATATATGGCCCTTTTTATGTTGAGGTATGTTCCTTCCATAACAATGTTGTTGAGAGTTTTTTTTCATAAATGGATGTTGAATTTTGTCAAATGCTTTTTATGCATCTATTGAGATAATCATATGATTTTTATCCTTTATTTTCTTAATGTGTATCACATTGACTGATTTACAGATATTGAATCATTCTTGCATCCCTGGAATAAATTCATCAAATGTATTGTTAAATTCAGTTTGTTAATATTTGCTTTATATATTTAGATGCTCCTATGTTGGGTGCAAATACATTTTCAGTTGTTATATCTTCTTATTGGATTGACTTCTCTATCATTATGTAACACCCATATTTGTCTCTTATTATAGTCTTTGTTTTAAAGTCTATTGTGTCTAAGTATAGCTACTCCTGTTTTCTCCTGGTTTCCATTTTCAAAGAGTATCTTTTCTTCCATCTTTTCACTTTTAGTCTGTATGTATATCTAAAGTCTGAAGTGAGTCTATTTTAGACAGCATATAGATGTGTTTTTTTGTTTGTTTTGTTTTTTCTTTAAATCCTTTCAGCCACTCTGTGTCTTTTGGGGAATTTAGTTACATTTAAAGTAATTATTAATAGGTATGTACTTGCCATTTAGTCAATTGTTTTGTTATTGTTTATGTTGTTCCTGTCCTCTTTTTTCTTTTCTTTTTTTTGGTTTGATGACTTTCTTTAGTGATATGCTTAGAATCCTTTCTCTGATCTTGTGTATATTTAACATAGGTTTTTGCTTTGTGGTTACTAGGGGGCTTATAAATAGAAACTTACATCTCTATCAGTCTATTTTAAACTGATAACAACTTAAGTTTGATCCCAGCCTAAGGTTCAACATTTTTACTCTACCCTCCATATTTTATGTTTTTGATGTCACATTTCACATCCTATTGTGTGTATCCCTTTACTAATTATTGTAATCAGTTATTTTTATTATCTTTGCCTTTAACCTTATAAGAAATATTCCATTCCTTTTACTATATATTTAACTTTCCAGTGAGACTTACTCTTTCATATATTTTCTCCTTACTAATTAGAATCCTTTCTTTTCAGTTTAAAGAAGTTCCTTCAACATTTTTTTGTAAGGCTGGTTTAGCTGTGATGAACTCCTTTAGCTTTTGTTTATCTGGAGAAAATTTTATGTCTCCTTTAATTCAGAATGATAAATTTGCCAGTAGAGT
Source organism: Hyperoodon ampullatus (assembly GCF_949752795.1). NCBI lineage: Eukaryota > Metazoa > Chordata > Mammalia > Artiodactyla > Ziphiidae > Hyperoodon > Hyperoodon ampullatus. The sequence goes on along the minus strand of NC_136918.1, from coordinate 107,479,104 downwards.
GTTCTTGGCTGGAGTTCCCCCCCTCCACGTTGAACATATCATGCCACTCCCTTTTGACCTGCAAAGTTTTTCTTGAAAAATCTGTTGATAGTTTTATGGGGATTCCCTTGTATATTACAACTTGTTTTTCTCTTGCTGATTTTAATATTCTCTTTTTGTCTTTAAGTTTTTACACTTTAATTATTAACATGTCTTGATGTGTCTCTCTTTGAGTTACTCTTTTTTGGGGCTCTCTGGTCTTCCTGGTCTGGATGTCTGTTTCCTGTCCCAGATTAGGGAAGGCTTTAGCCATTATGTATTCAAATAAGATATTTGCTTCTTCCCTCTTCTCCTTCTGGGAGCCCTATAATGCAAATGTTAATTTGTTTGATGTCCCCTAAGTCTCTTATGCTATCTTCACTTTTTGTCATTTCTTTTTCTTCTATTTGGCACTTATATTTTCCATCTCTTTGTTGAAGCTCTCACTGTGTTCATCCATTCTTCTCCCCAGTTTGGTGAGCATTTTTATGACCATGACTTTGAACTCTTTATCACATGAATTACTTGTCTCCATTTCATGAAGGTTTTTTTTTCCTGAGGCTTTATCTTGTTCTTCGAATTGGAGCATATTCCTCTGTTTCTTCATTTTGCTTGATTCTCTGTGTTGGTTTCTATACAGCAGATAATACAATCACCTCTCCCAGTCTTAAAGGATTGGCCTTGTGTAGAAGATGAAACTTGTCATTCAACCCTGCTTCAGCTCCTTATTGTCTTTCAAACCTTTGTGCTTGTCCACTCAGCCTGTTATATTTTTAATAGTTTTCAATAGTTGAGGAAGTGCCAAGCCTGTCAGTATCCCTAAAAGACATCTCAGCACATAGAATCAGGTTTGGAAACCATATTCTCAGGCAGTAGCTTTAAAAAGTATGTCAGTATTTATAGTCAGGTGGGACTACAACCATAACCTCATGGTCCAGAGGATCTTGCCATGTCCCCTGGGCAGCAGTCACAAAAATCAGGGCTCCAGATGAGTATATAAGCTATTTTCTGGGATATAAGAGAAAGTTGGAGTGAGACAGAGGGCGAGTACCAAGATGGTGCCCACAGCATACAGTCCTTGAGAGTGGCTCCATAGCCTACTAGATGTGTGTCAAACCTGAAAGTCTTTCCCTCAGGCCAAAGATCCAGGACAAGCAAAGAGGCCTCCTTCACAGAAAGACTAGGAGTGTGCCTTAGTCTGTGCAGTGCCTTGTGGAGGGTGGTGCAGCTGCAGTCTGGTGGAACCTAAGAATGCAAGTGCCCTGGCCACCTGAGTCAAATGATCAAGAGTCATCCTCTGGGTGGCAGCTGCCCAAACCAGGGTAGCAGACATAAAAGACAGGTTACCAGCCATGTGTAAATCTCCCTTCCAGGAGATACTTAAGCTCTGGATCACAGCAGAGGGAGAGCACAAAAATAGGTGTCTGGAAAGGACTTCAGTCAGCCCCTAGAATCCTACCTCTCAGGCCACAGCCATAATGATTAGCTAACAGATTTCCTTCACAGAAAGTCTGAGCTCCTGGGTCTGTTGCCTCTTGTTGTGCCCTGGGGGTGGTAGCTATTTAAGAACGTTTTCTCTGTTAGTAATAGTTCTGTAGGACTCATGAGAGTAAGCCCCACTAGCTTCCAGAGCCAGGCAATATAGAGGTGTTCCCTGACAGAAGTCACTAAAATTGGGGTGCCAGACAGGCATAGGAGATTCTTTCTGAGTGACACTAATTATTACAGTACCCTGGGACCAGGAACCAAAATTCCCCTGGCCTCTAGAGTCAGGCAGTCAAGAGGCATTCCCTGGGTGTGAGCCACAGGGATCAGAGTGCCAGACACGTGAGACAGCTCCCTCTAAGGAGATACTGGTGTTCTGGAGCACAGGAAAGGAAAAGCATAAATATGGAACCTGCTAGTCTCCATGCCTAGGTAGTGTTCTAACAGGATCCTAGATGCGTATTTTAAATTAAATGCCTTTCCTTGAGCTGATGTTTTAATATAAGCAGGTAATCCTCCTTTACTTTCAGTCTGGGCACCATCAGCTGCCTCTCAGTTAGGTTCTGGGATGGGTAAGTCTGAGCATCACAAGGGCCCTTTAAGAGCTGTTTCCCAGATGGCCACAATCTTGGGGGGTCTCATGATGTAAGCCCTGTTGGTTTTCACAGTTCTGGTGGCTTGTCTTTCACATGTAAGCCCCATGTAGGGTTTGAACACTTTGCTCCTTGGAGATAAGCTCTGGGTTTTGAGTTTTCTCCCAGTTGTGGGTCACTGTGCTGTGGATAGGATTTATGGTGAGATTGTGTCCCAACCTCTCCTACCCACTTTGATATGGTTTTCTTCTTTTTTTGCTCAGTAGTCCTCACTCAGCCAGGCTTTAGGTTATTCTAAGAGGAAATTGTTTTATATGTAACTGTAGACTCAGTGTATTCATGAGAGGATGTGAGTTCAGGACCTCCCTATGTCACTGTCTTGAATGAGAACCTTAGTCAAATTACCAGAATTAGTCAACCCTTGGTTTAAATAACAATAATAACAACAACAATAAAAAACCCTCTGTTGTATACTTTATATTAAGTATAGAGAGTGGTAATTCTGTAAAAATAATCTATAAAACCTAAAAACAACAACAAGGTGATATCCATGGGAAAAAATGATTTTACCCCAAATAGCTCTGATGCAAGTCATAAAGAATCTGGTTCTGGGTTGCCAAGAAAAAGACAAAGGTAAGATCATGAAAGCATGTGTGCATTTGCTCTGATAGGATCATTTTTTACACAGTGTGAACTTATTTAATTTATCAACATGGTGGATACACAAAATATAATCCCTGCATTTGTGAATGATTAGATACTGATAGAGCTCTACAAAACAAAAACAAAAAACAAACCCTTCACTCTTGACCACTTTTATTAGCAAGTTTTTTACTTGCTAACGGATGCTATATTAGAGAATTAAACCAGCCAAACACATAGAGCATTTACAGCTCACTGTTATTACTAGCACAGATTTTAAATGGCTCATATATCTATCTGTAACACTAAGGAAGTATGTCTGTGTTGCTGAGAAGCAGGTTGTTTGCATGAAAATCCCAGTGGCTCAAAGGAACATAGCTTTGGAAGCTCAGAGATAGTTCTGTAAAAAAAAAAAAAAAAAAAAAAAACAAGAAAAAAATAGAAAAGAAAAGAAAAGGAAAAAATTGGTCTACCAGAAGGGAGGGCTGTATTCCAGTCCTCACTCTTTTGGTAACTGACCACGTGATCTTGGGCTTTTTCATTCCTATTTAAAAATTAAGTAGATTATTTTTAAGGTCACCTTCAACTCATAAAATTTATATCTCTGCAAACATAAGTGTTCACTGTCAGTATTAGGTGAACTAATATGGCTGCTTCTCCTCATGGGATATCTTTCCTCAAAAAAAAAAAAAATATATATATATATATGTGTGTGTGTGTGTGTATACACACACACACACACACATATATTCTTTACACTTTGATGATTTTTCTTATAAGACTGAATATGGCAAGTAAGTTTATGCACTAGAAGTTTTATGCATTTGATAACAAAATATATTATTTGGAGACTTTTTGTAGACTAGTAATAAGTAAATAGTGATGAAAGAAGGATCATTGCTGTTAAGGAAAATAGGCCTATGAGATTGAGTCTCACCCTACTGTAACTGACTGCAGCTTATGTAACATTAGATTTTCTTTTTATGCTTAGAAGGAAAAAACTCCATGGCCACCTTCGGATTTGCATCGTTTTACTAATTAGCATATCAATAAATTACAACTTCATTTTCCTGAATGCATTTTTTTTTTTTTTTGGAATCCAACTTATTTACTTCATATTAAACATTCTTCAAATTTAACCACAGAACTTGAATTTACAACAAAAACTGCACTACTCCAATTTTGGGAAGTGTCCAAAAACCTTTAGAGTCATTCAGTCCATTTAACACTTGAAAAGTAAACCTGGTTGAAGTCACTATGTGGCCATGCTCTAAGTGAATAACATTCTCTCTGTGGCCATGCATAATTCTCTCTAGCTTTAATGCAAGTTGTGATTTTGCCTCAATAGAACACCCCAGAGCATAGACACATGGTGGCTTGAATCATGCTTACTCTTAAAATATTAAATATATGAAATAATTATCAATATATGCAAATGAAAAATAATGGGATCGTCACAGATCAACAAAGAGGGAAAAAGAAAACAAAACTCTTGGTAGATAAAGAATTTTCATTAGGAACCAACAAATTTGTTGGCTCAAGACCACTAATAAAAAGGGTAATTTTTTATTTTGCTAGCATTACACAATGTTTTGAGGATAGAGGTCATGGAACAGGACACAGAATTCAATCAGCGCTCCTTAGTCATAGAGCACACAGGAACTTAAGGGCGTTTGTCCAGTAATGAGGAGATTCTTTGCTAAAGAAAGCACATTTGTAGAACTCAGTTTTCTCAGCAGAAGCCACTTTTGTGTTTTTCCCCCAACTTTATTGAGAATAATTGACAAATGTAATTTTATATATTTGAAGTGTACAGTGGGATGATTTGACATACGTATACATTATGGCGTGATTACCAAGTCCAAGATAATTAACATGTCCATCAGCTCAGACAGTTACATCTCTCTTTTTGTGGTGAGAATACTTAAGATTTATTCTCAGTAGCTCTCAAGTATACAATACCTTTTTTTTTTTTTTTTTTTTTTTGCGATACACGGGTCTCTCACTGTTGTGGCCTCTCCCGTTGCGGAGCACAGGCTCTGGACGCGCAGGTTCAGTGGCCATGGCTCACGGGCCTAGCCTCTCCATGGCATGTGGGATCTTCCCGGACCAGGGCACGAACCTGTGTTCCCTGCATTGGCAGGTGGACTCTCAAACACTGTGCCACCAAGGAAGCCCCTACAGTACCATATTATTAACTCTAGTCACCATGCTGTATACTAGATCCTCACAACTTATTCTTCTTATAACTGAAGGATTGTGCCATTTAACCTACATCTCCCCATTTCTCCCTCTCCCTACCCCCTGGTAATCATTCTATTCTCAGTTTTGGTTACTTGGTTTTTTGTTGTTGTTGTTGTTCATGTGTGTGGTGCCACACAGTATTTGTCTTTCCGTGTTTGGCTTATTTTACTTACCATAATGCCCTCCAGTTTCATCCATATTGTCATAAATGACAGGATTTTCCTTTTCTTTTTATTGGTACCTTTATCTCGATGGACCCACTGTGCTCCCCAGCACCTGTGCTGGGCTTAGTTCTAGCCTTTGGTTTTTTGTTTTTGTTTCAAATTTTTATTGGAGTATAGTTGACTTACAATGTGTTAATTTCAGGTGTACAGAAAAGTGAATCAGTTATACATGTACATATATCCATTCTTTTTCAGATTATTTTCCCATATAGGTTATTACAGAATATTGAGTGGAATTCCCTGTGCTGTGCACTAGGTCCTTATTAATTATCTATTTTATATATGGTAGTGGGTATGTGTTAATCCCAGTCTCCTAATTTACCCCTCCCTCACCCCATGTTTGTCCTTTGGTAACCATAAATTTGATTTCAAAGTCTGTGAGTCTGTTTCTGTTTTGTAAATAAGTTCATTTGTATCATTTTTTATTAGATTCCAAATGTAAATGATATCATATGATTTTTATTCTTCTGATCTTCACTACAATCTCAGGCCTGATGAGTCATGGGGTGAGGTGATATTTTCTTTTTCTATTTGAATTTTATTTATTTATTTATTTATTTATATACAGCAGGTTCTTATTAGTTATCTATTTTATACATATTAGTGTATATATGTCAATCCCAATCTCCCAATTCATCCCACCTCTCCCTTTCCCCCCTTGGTGTCCATATGTTTGTTTTCTACATCTGTGTCTTTATTTCTGCCTTGCAAACCAGTTCATCTGTACCATTTTTCTAGATTCTACATATATGTGTTAATATACAATATTTGTTTTTCTCTTTCTGACTTACTTCACTTTGTATGACAGTCTCCAGGTCCATCCACGTCCCTACAAATGACCCAATTTCGTTCCTTTTTATGGCTGAGTAATATTCCATTGTATATACATACCACATCTTCTTTATCCATGTCATTCGTCTGTCAATGGGCATTTAGGTTGCTTCCATGATCTGGCTATTGTAAATAGTGCTGCAATGAACACTGCATGCATGTGCCTTTTTGAATTATGGTTTTCCCTGGGTATACACCCAGTAGTGGGATTGCTGGGTGTTATGGTAATTCTACTTTTAGTTTTTTAAGGAACCTCTATACTGTTCTCCATAGTGGCTGTATCAATTTACATTCACACCAACAGGGCAAGAGGGTTCCCTTTCCTCCACACCCTCTCCAGCAATTATTGTTTGTAGATTTCCTGATGATGGCCATTCTGACTGCTGTGAAGTGATGCCTCATTGTAGTTTTGATATGCATTTCTCTAGTAATTATTGATGTTGAGCAGCTTTTCATGTGCCTCTTGGCCATCTGTATGTCTTCTTTGGAAAAATGTCTATTTAGGTCTTCTGCCCATTTTTTGATTGGATTGTTTTTTTAAATATTGACCTGCATGAGCTGTTTATATATTTTGGAGATTAATCCTTTGTCCGATGATTTGTTTGCAAATATTTTGTCCCATTCTGAGGGTTGTCTTTTCATCTTGTTTATAGTTTCCTTTGCTGTGCAAAAGCTTTTAAATTTCATGAGGTCCCATTTGTTTATGTTTGTTTTTATTTCCATCACTCTAGGAAGGGGGTCAAAAAAGATCTTGCTGTGATTTATGTCAAAGAGTGTTCTTCCTATGTTTTCCTCTAAGAGTTTTATAGTGTCTGGCCTTACATTTAGGTCTTTAACCCATCTTGAATTTATTTTTGTGTATGGTGTTAGGGAATGTTCTAATTTCATTCTTTTACATGTAGCCATCCCGTTTTCCCAGCACCACTTATTGAGTAGGCTGTCTTTTCTCCATTGTATATCCTTGCCTCCTTTGTCATAGATTACTTGACCATAGGTGTGTGGGTTTATCTCTGGGTTTTCTATCCTGTTCCATTGATCTATATTTCTGTTTTTGTGTCAGGACCATATTGTCTTGATTACTGTAACTTTGTAGTATAGTCTGAAGTCAGGGACTCTGATTCCTCCAGCTCTGTTTTTTCCCCTCAAGATTGCTTTGGCTATTTGGGGTCTTCTGTGACTCCATACAAATTTTAAGATTTTTTTTTCTAGTTCTGTAAAAAAATGCCACTGATATTTTGATAGGGGTTGCATTGAATCTGTAAATTGCTTTGTGTAGTATAGTCATTTTCACAATATTGATGCTTCCAATCCTAGAACATGGTATATCTCTCCATCTGTTTGTGTCATCTTTGATTTCTTTCATCAGTGTCTTAGTTTTTGGAATACAGGTCTTTTACCTCCTTAGGTAGGTTTACGCCTTGGTATTTTATTCTTTTTGTTGCAGTGGTGAATGGGATTGTTTCCTTAATTTCTCTTTCTGAACTTTTGTTGTTAGTGTATAAGAATGCAAGAGATTTCTGTGCATTAATTTTGTATCCTACTTTATCAAATTCATTGATTAGCTCTAGTAGTTTTCTGGTGGCATATTTAGGATTCTCTGTGTATAGTATCATGTCATCTGCCAACAGTGACAGTTTTACTTCTTTTCCAATGTGTATTCCTTTTATTTCTTTTTCTTCTCTGATTGCCATGGCTAGGATTTCCAAAACTATGTTGAATAATAGTGGCGAGAATGGACATCCTTCTCTTGTTCCTGATCTTAGAGGAAATGCTTTCAGTTTTTCACCATTGAGAATGATGTTTGCTGTGGGTTTGTCATATATGGCCTTTACTATGTTGAGGTAGGTTCCCTCTATGCCCACTTTCTGGAGAGTTTTTGTCATAAATGTGTGTTGTATTTTGTCAAAAGTTTTTCTGCATGTATTGAGATGATCATATGTTTTTTCTCCTTCAATTTGTTAATATGGTGTATCACATTGATTAATTTGCATATATTGAGGAATCCTTGCCTCCCTGGGATAAATCCCATTTGATCATGTTGTATGATCCTTTTAATGTGTTGTTAGATTCTGTTTGCTAATATTTTGTTGAGGATTTTTGCATCTATATGCATTAGTGATATTGATCTGTAATTTTCTTTTTTTGCAGTATCTTGTCTGGTTTTGGTATCAGGGTGATGGTGGCATGGCCCTGTAGAAGGAGTTTGGGCGTGTTCCTTCCTCTGCAGTTTTTTGGAAGAGTTTGAGAAAGATGGGTGTCAACTCTTCTCTAAATGTTTGATAGAATTCACCTGTGAAGCCATCTGGTCCTGGACTTTTGTTTGTTAGAAGATATTTAATCACAGTTTCAATTTCATTACTTGTGACTTGTCTGTTCATATTTTTTATTTCTTTATGGTTCAGTCTTGGAAGTTTATACCTTTTTAAGAATTTGTTCATTTCTGCCAGGCTGTCCATTTTATTGGCAAGGAGTTGCTTGTAGTAGTCCCTTAGGGTGCTTTGTATAGCTGCAGTGTCCATTGTAACTTCTCCTTTTTCATTTCTAATTTTATTGATTTGAGTCCTCTCCCTCCTTTTCTTGATGAGTCTGGCTAAAGGTTTATCAATTTGTTTATCTTCTTAAAGAACCAGCTTTTAGTTTTATTGATCTTTGCTATTGTCTTCTTTGTTTCTCTTTCATTCATTTCTGCTCTGATCTTTATGATTTCTTTCCTTTTGCTAACTTTGTGTTTTGTTTGTTCTTCTTTCTCTAATTGCTTTAGGTGTAAGGTTAGTTTGTTTATTTGAGATATTTCTTGTTTCTTAAGGTAGAATTGTATTGCTGTAAACTTCCCTCTTAGAACTGCTTTTGCTGCATCCCATAGGTTTTGAATCATCGTGTTTTCATTGTCATTTGTCTCTTGGTATTTTTTTATTTCCTCTTGATTTCTTCAGTGATCTCTTAGTTATTTAGTAATGTATCATTTATCCTCCATGTGTTTGTGTTTTTTTACAATTTTTTCCCCTGTAATTTATTTCTAATCTCATAGCATCTTGGCCGGAAGAGATGCTTGATATTATTTCAGTTTTCTTAAATTTACGGAGGCTTGATTTGTGACCCAAGATATGATCTATCCTGGAGAAAGATCCATGTGCATTTGAGAAGAAAGTGTAATCTGCTGTTTTCAGATGGAATGTCCTATGAATATCAATTAAATCTATCTTCTCTATTGTGTCTTTTAAAGCTTGTGTTTCCTTATTAATTTTCTGTCTGGATGATCTGTCCATTGGTGTAAGTGAGATGTTAAATCTCCCACTATTATTGTGTTTCTGTCGATTTCCTCTTTTATAGATGTTAGCATTTGCCTTATGTACTGTGGTGCTTCTATGTTGGGTGCATATATATTTATAATTGTTATATCTTCTTCTTGGATCGATCCCTTGATTGTTATGTAGTGTCCTTCCTTGTCTCTTGTAACATTCTTTATTTTAAAATCTGTTTTATCTGATATGAGTATTGCTACTCCAGGGTTTTTTTGATTTCCTCTTGCATGGAATATCTTTTTCCATCCCCTTACTTTGAGTCTGTATGTGTCCCTAGGTCTCAAGTGGGTCTCTTGTAGATAGCCTATATATGGCTCTTATTTTTGTACCCATTCAGTGAGCTTGTGTCCTGTGGTTGGAGCAGTTAACCCATTCACATTTAAGTTAATTATCGATATGTATGTTCCTATTACTATCTTCTTAATTGTTTTGGGTTTCTTTTTGTAATCCTTTTCTTCTCTTGTGTTTCCTGCCTAGAGAAGTTCCTTTAGCTTTTGTTGTAGAGCTTGTTCGGTGGTGCTGAATTCTCTTAGCTTTTGTTTGTCTGTAAAGCTTTAGATTTCTCTGTCAAATCTGAATGAGAACCTTGCTGGGTAGAGAAATATTGGTTGTAGGTTTTTCTCTTTCACCATTTTGTGTATATCCTGCCACTCCCTTCTGACTTGTTGAGTTTCTGTTGAGAAATCAGCTGTTAACCTTATGGGATTTCCCTTGTATGTTACTTGTCATTTTTCCCTGTTGCTTTTGATAATTTTTCTTTGTCTTTAATTTTTGTCAATTTGATTACTATGTATCTTGGTGTGTTTCTTCTTGGGTTTATCCTGCCTGGGACTTTCTGTGCTTCCTGGACTTGGGTGGATATCTCCTTTCTCATGTTAGGGGAGTTTTCGACTATAATCTCTTCAGATATTTTCTCGAGTCCTTTCTCTCTCTCCTCTCCTTCTGGGACCCCTATTCTGTGAATGTTGGTGTGGTTAATGTTGTCCCAGAGGTCTCGTAGGCTGTTTTCATTTCTTTTCATTCTTTTTTCTTTATTCTGTTCAGCAGCAGTGAATTCCACCATTCTGTCTTCCAGGTCACTTATTCGTTCTTCTGCCTCAGTTATTCTGCTATTGATTCCTTCTAATGTATTTTTCATTTCAATTATTGTATTGTTCATCTCTGTTCTTTAATTCTTTTAGGTCTTTGTTAAACATTTCTTGCATCTTCTCGATGTTTGCCTCCCCAAGGTCCTGGATCATATTCACTAGCATTATTCTGAAGTCTTTTTCTGGAAGGTTGCCTGTCTACACTTCATTTAGTTGTTTTTCTGGGGTTTTTATCTTGTTCCTTCATCTGGTACATAGTCCTCTGCGTTTTCATTTTGTCTATCTTTCTGTGAATGTGGTTTTTGTTCCACAGGCTGCAGGATTGTAGTTCTTCTACTGTCTCAGGATTTTCCTATTTTGCAGCTGAATAATATTCCATTGTGTAGGTATACCACATTTTCTCTATCCATTCATCTCTCAGATTATGTTCAGATTGTCAGTATCTTGGCTGTTGTGAACCTTATTTGTATTTCTATGTAGCTTCACTATAATTTTATTTTAGGAAAAACTAGGCTAAATAGTCTTTGTTTCTTAACTTTTACACTTCTAGAAGCCCACACTAAATGTAGTAATACATGTTCAAACCTAAATTAAACAATTCATCCTGGAGCATTGAGATCAGAACTTTTTCAAAAACTACTAGATCTTTCCAGATAGTATACCTCTCCATATTGAGAACAGTGGTTCTCAATCAGGGACCACTTTTCTCCCAGGAGACACAGTTGGTTCTTGCAGTTTGTTGGGATAAGTTGATACTAGCATCTAGAACCCAGTATGTTGCTAAATATCCTACATTGCATGGAACAGCCCCCATGCCAAAGAATTATCCAGTCCAAAATATAAATAGTGCTGAGGCTGGAAAACCCTGCAGTAGACTATTTCATGAACATAAAGCTTACTTTTCTAATTTAAAACATTTAATATTTTGAGACTATCCGTTGTTGAATTATTACTATTGGGAATGTTAATGGCTCTTTACTATATATCTATATTTTTAGTATGTAATGTGTGTGTGTGATGAGAACTAGTCATTCATATAGAACTGAATTAGAAGGCTCCCAAATATCAAGAAACATTGCCTTTATAATAAGTAAAGCAAGGATGGGCGACACTTCTCTTCCTTGAGCAAGTGAAGTATTCACACATTTCTAGGGAATTGATGCATCTAGCTTAGCTGAACCTGAAATTGTTTTATTCATCATTTAAAATGTTCCAATCTCATTAAAGAGTCCTGACACTTAGAAGCAAGAATAGTATTCTTGCTACCTTCTCTGTGTTTTTATGGAAACAGACATAGAATATTCACTCTCCAGGGGCCTTTAGAGATCATCTATTCTAATCCTCATATTTTATAGATGGAGAGAATAATCCTCAAAAAGGGAAGTGTCGATTTTCAGTTGAACAACTAGTTCGTAATGAAACCAGATCTACAGTTATGTTTTATATCCCTATCAAAATGAGGTCATGATTTGATGACTTTGTAAAATTGAATCTATGTATATTGAGATGTTATATTGAGATGATTTATAGTGGAATTTTGCTCAGCTGCAATAGTTTGGAATTGTCCTTCATGACTGACATGACCTCTTTTGCCATCTAGATAAGATGGAACTTACTGCATAATTTTTTCCTTCTCTGGGAAGTACTTTCTTTGTGCTAGTATGACACTCATACTGGAAACATCATTTTCAAGTCACAATGTGCCATATATAATATTCTACTCTAAATCATGTTATGCCTTTAAAGTCATACAAGTCTGTGTCCATATGTCAGTGAGATTAGGAGATGAGTCTCTAAGAAATCATTCCTATCCACAAATCCATTAATCTTTTGCATTTTTATGGAAGAAGTCTGCTTTCTGTCCTTGAACAATAGCCTACATTTAGACTTTTTAAAAAAATTTTTTTGCTTTATTGTTAAGCTGATTCTCCTGGGTTTTGTGCCTTCATATGTTAATAGGGTCATATGGCCAAATTATTTTTCCTGTTTTAATTTTTACCTCAAATTCAAGATAACTGATGTTGTTTTTAAATGAAGATTATAAGATTAATGGAAACTACATATTTTTCTCTCAAGGTGATTATACAATAACCTATATATCATATCAGTTTGAAGTGAAAAACTTTATAGAAGTTTGACTGAGTTATTTAAAAAAGTGCTTTTAATTGTGTTGCAAGTATCATCCTGACTTATGACCAGTTGATATGATCTTAAATAATATTGTTATCTATGCTTTCACTGACACATTTTAATAAACTGAACTTCATATATAGAAATCCTCAAGGCAATATATATTGACACAATGAACTCTTCTATTTACATAGCCTCCACTTATATATAACTGGTACATTTCATGATCCAGAAACTAAAACTTATTAGGAAAGATCCAATGTTATGTTAATGTTACAGAGGCCTAATTGAAGGCTCAAACATTTAAGAATCTCCTTCATCAAGGAACAAACTGTCATATGCTCAGTAGAGTGTATTATTATTTTATGACTGTCTGCTTGTTATAGGTAATTTTAGAAGACATTAATAATTACATAAAATAATATGATAACATATAAATTTGCTTTGATATGATGTCCTCTTTTCAGATAAGTTGTAAGGTATTTCAAAGTTGGTACCATATTTTGCATTTAATTATATTCAACTGAGAGGTTCTCAGAATGTCAAACCTATCTTAGGGATTAAGGGTGTCAATATATATAACACTCCTTTCCCTCCTGAATTAGAAACAAATTGAAAAATAAAATACAAGAGACAGCAGGGGGATATAAAAAATCATTATTGTAAAAAAGTATAGAAAATTAGTCTAGATTTGTATCTAAAAGGGGTTGACTATTATTCTTCTCCCACAGCACCCCCTCTTCCTATATTTATAAATGCCTTGGAAGCACCCATCCTGGGAAAAAGCTGTGTTTACAAAGCAACTTGAGTTTTCAAGATAGCTGTCTCTCACGGGCTGAAGTGGGGAAAAAATAAAGCAAATGTTTAGAAATTAAACCTTTCAATGCTTTATTTGTACAAAGTCAAGAAATATGAACCAGATAGTAAATGACAGCATCTTCTTATCCAGCCTGATAATCAGTCAAAAGAAAAATAAAAAGTGAGGAGTATAGCAAGGAGAGATTCTAACACAAGTGTCTTCATATGAAAATGTGATATCAGAGAAAGGCAGTGTTCTCACTAACATAACATATTCTAATAAAATGGGTTTCACTTTGTTGATTGACTCTTCCTTGATAAGATACTTTGATCCCTCTAATAGTGACTCATTAATTTTTTATCCCCTCAAAATGAAGCAAAAATGTCAATGTGTCCTCAGGGATTCTGTAGCTCTGCTGCAAAAAAAAAAAAAAAAAAAAAAAACAAAAAAGATGGTTATCTACTGGTAAGGGACATGGAATTATATGGACAAGAGAAATAACTAAAAAATTGGGTTGATTATTAGGTGGAAAAGATTTACATGAGAATACTGATTTTTGTCTCTAATATTTAACATTTATAAAAATAATCAAGATTAGTCTTGATTAAACATTCACTTTTGTTTAGATCTTAAAATTTTTTTTATTAACTTCCATGCTATTCAGTTTTGTTAATGAAAATTGCTATTATGGGGTACTTTCAGAATTTTGGAATTTTATGCTCAGTTATCTAATGATTCTCACTAAGGTAAATTCAGATAGAATGTAGAAGTGTGCAAATCACATGCTGTATATTTTCCCTAAATTAGCAAAGCTAAATACATATAAATAATAAAGAGGATATAAATGAGGGAATGAATTTAAATACTTGTGTTTTATTTGAATAACTTTAGTAGTCATATTCATTTTTAAAATTTTTGTGATGATATGTAATTATAATGTTGTTAAACTATCCTAAGGAGAAATATTTCACAGTAAGTAATATACAGAATATGGAATTCATAGCTTATATTAATATTTTCTCATTCAGCATTTTGATAAAATAGTATATTTATTCAATAGATAAGACAAGGTTAGATATGACAAAAACAAGTTTTAAACTAAGGAAATGTGTCTTATTTCAGTTGTTTCTAATTGAGTCTTTATTTGTACTACGTTGAACATAAGAAAAACATCGAAGACACTATTTGTTTCTGTATATCACGGCTGTAGTATATGTTACCTAGATTTCAAGGCATTGGCTAACATATTCAACTCGACAAGCCGAAGGGAAAGCATAAAGACAAGCTAGACTTCAGCTTGCCATGATTCTAAAGTAGATTATCCTGGCATCCTGAAGTAATCTCTAAACTAATCCACATGAGATGAAAAACACTCAGAAGGGACATCTATGAATTGCTGACCATTCAGAGAGTAATCCCAGGGCTTTCTTTTGGACAACAGGCACATTTTTACCTGTTCAAGTGGAGCTTTTCCCAAGATATTATGACCAGAGTCTGGGGTGGGGGAAGAGAGACTTCTATAGCAAATTACAAAAGATGGTAATAAAGTACAAACATTAATTTTTTTCCTCCAGTTTTTTGTATAGATAAAGATACAGATATAAATATAGATATGGAGGTATAATAAAATGAGTTTATTTATTTTCCCTCACATATTCATATTTGGTAGATAAATATATTCATGTTTGGTAGATAGACTTTTGCTGGTGAAAGCTCAGTATGATCCGTAGGAGAAATAGAGAACGATGCATGGAGAGTACCCTTCCATGCCTCCCTGACCTCTCTGTCTCTCCCTCCCTCCTCCACCCCGACTTGGCAAAGATCTCTTTGTCATGCTTCTGCTCAGGACAATGAAGGCTCTGACCAGGCTAAACAAGTGTGGGTTGGCAAGGTTATAGCCTTATTAGAAATTCTCTCTCTAATATCTCAAATACTCAAATACCAAAGTTGGAATTGCCTGAGTCTGTCTTCTCTGATTTCCCCCAATACATTACTCAGGAGCTCTCTGTCAAATTTGGTACTACTGATAATAAGCAGTCTTTTGTATTAAATGCAAGTTCTCCAGGAAACTTTTGAAAGTGAAAAGGAAAAATGTAGAGAAAATTGAAGAATAGAGGGAATATGTTTTTGTTCTACAGCAATACATTTACTCTGTAAAATAATGCATTTATCTATAATTATGCTTTTTACTTCTATATTAACCTCATCTGATTTATGTTAATTTCTGCCCCAAATGAAAATAGAAACAGAAGTTTACAGCCTCACACACTGTATTTGCTTTACTATTACTCCACCTACTGGAATTGCCCTTCACTGACCACAAATTTCTAGGACAGACACTTGAAGAAAAACAAGAGAAAGGGAATTGGAATTATATACAAGCACCAACAAAACCATTTTCTTCATATTGATTTATTTAATAGGATGATACTTACAAAAATGAGACTGGTAATTTTATTGGATCATCAGTTGAAACTGTTCAGTAACGGGATACATTGTTTTTCTCTTTATTATTTTATGTTCTTCTCAGCTACTGAGTCCCAATCACATCATGTAGAAATAGTGTTATTTTGATATTAAAATGCTGTACTATACATTATTCCAATATGTATCATTTGCTTACCAGTCAGGCATGCATGCTTTTGTTATAAAAATAAGATGGATGTGTGTTCTCAATGTTTCAGAAATGTATTCAAGCAAAACAATTCTAGAGGAAATATTTTGTTGAGTGTAGTTTAACATCAAGGTAATTAAAATAACTTGTTACAAATACAATAGAGAAGACTTTTGAATTTACTATAAATTGTATGTTCTAACTTAATAAGTTTTGCAGATCATTTAGATCAGAGCAAGAGAATCCTCTATGTATAAACATATTTGCATTTATTTTTAGATATGTTTTACCTAATTTTCAATCTTGGAGTACCTGAAAAATACAACTTTATTACATTTAATCAGAATTTAATAATAACTAAGATTACATGATTTTTTTTTTTTAAAGATGTTGGGGGGTAGGAATTTATTTATTTATTTATTTTTGCTGTGTTGGGTCTTCGTTTCTGTGCGAGGGATTTCTCTAGTTGTTGCAAGCGGGGGCCACTCCTCATCGCGGTGCGCGGGCCTCTCACCATAGCGGCCTCTCTCGTTGCGGAGCACAGGCTCCAGACGCGCAGGCTCAGTAGTTGTGGCTCACGGGCCTAGTCGCTCCGCGGCATGTGGGATCCTCCCAGACCAGGGCTCGAACCCATGTCCCCTGCATCAGCAGGCAGACTCTCAACCACTGCGCCACCAGGGAAGCCCAGATTACATGATATTTATATGGAACACTTAATTGAGCAGGTAATTTGTCCATGACCATACATATTTTAGAAGGTGTATCTTAAAATAACATACTGATGAACAATATTCTAGGATATTAGCAGTTATCAGGCTCACTATACCTTGATTCATTTAAAAATAAAGACACAACGTCAGCTGAATTTATTTTTGAAGTGAATTTAAAAGTGACTTCCCTTTATAATAATGTGGAAACAAATTGATACTAAACTAATGCTGAATAATGTCCTTGTGTGTGTGCATTTATATATGTGAACAAATATGATATATAGAGGCATTGTCAATTCCCACATTTATGTTAACTTTTCTTGAATGTACATTAATAAAAATAACAGGACAAACAACTTTATATTAACATGTAATGTGGTTTGGGGCATCTTTTAGCATAATCCATTAACTAATGACTTTATATAGAGGTTGTTAACTCTGCATTATAAATGATTATATAATAAATACTAGATTAAGTACTTCTATTTTCATATCCACGAAAGGCAAAATGTTTTTAAAATAAGTCATAGACTAGCTTAAAAAAGACATAATTTTTTAGTGAGATCATTCACAAATACTGTATGGAACATGGCAAAAATAAGAGACGGTATTATGTTGTTTTTGATGAAAAATACCCTGCCTGAGCACAAATGAAATGGTCTTCTTTTCCTCTGCAGCACAATAAAGGCATGTACTAGATACAAGTGAATCAACACAGCTGGTTGATGGCATTATGATTAGGAATGCACTAGTTTGGGGAAAATAAGACCTGGCCTGAATCTTTGCCCAAAGCTTGAACTGAAATGACCCTGAAAGAAGTGAAAATATTTTGCCAAACTTTTTTTTTTTTTCCCCTCTAATTTCACATGTCCTGTTTTTATAATGAAAGATTGGGGGCATCCTATTTCTTGATTAACTTAAGAAAGGAATTCTAAAATAAAAATAACCAAATATACAAGTATAGAACAAGATGTATGCCAAATTTTAATAACCCAAATTTAAAACACAAAATTGAGTAAAAATAAATTTTATTTTATTTTTATTTTTTATTTTTTTGTGTGGTATGCGGGCCTCTCACTGTTGTGGCCTCTCTCATTGTGGAGCACAGGCTCCAGAAGCGCAGGCTCAGCGACCATGGCTCACAGGATCAGCCGCTCCGCTGCATGTGGGATCTTCCCAGACAGGGGCACGAACTCGTCTCCCCTGCATCGGCAGGCAGACTCTCAATGACTCTGCCACCAGGGAAGCCCTAAATTTTATTTTTTAAGTGAATTCCCTCTTGGGTTCTTTTTCTCAAGTAACCATTAAAATAATACAAACCAATAAATGTTTAATTTTCCACAAGATTTTTGCGGAAGGGTATTGAATATTTTATTACATGTTGATATATACTTTGTGGTGTTTCATGTTTCAGTGATCATTATTGCACTGTTTTGTTGGGTCATAATCTGAATAAACTTAAATTTATAGCTGTCCACTTATAAATTTATGTAGCTGTCCATTCTGCAGTACGTGTTAAAGTATAGGTAAGGCTATTAATGAAAAAGAATGTGTTTCAAGGATGCACATTATTGTCAGAAATTGAGTCCTCAAAAGTAGAACTAATATGAGTCACAGATAAGCACTCTAGAGGAATCATAACTCCCAAATGTCCTTGCCTTCTCAGAAAAATGCAGATATCACTATTAATGTTCTAACACTGACACTTGCATTGCATTTCCCTTAATCTGGGTCTCAGTAATAAATCATAAGCCAGGTCATAACAGTTTAGTGTTCTTCCACCTACTGACTAATATCTCAAACTAGCATCACATGATTTAAAGCCAATCAGCAGTTGTTGAAGACACAGATTTTATTATTTATTTATTTATTTATTTATTTATTTTTATATTGGAATACAGTTGATTTACAATGTTGTTTTAGTTTCAGCTGTACAGCAAATGATTCAGTTATACATATACAATATCAGATTCTTTTCCCATAATGATTATTACAGAATATTGAGTAGAGTTCCCTGTGCTATACAGTAGGTCCTTGTTGATTACCTATTTTATTTATAGTAGTGTGTATATGTTAATCCCAATCTCCTAATTTAAAAACTTGAACATAGACAAACTCTAAAGGGCATATTGCTCCCTGGAACACAGCAAGCTGAAAAAACAGAACACTGTCTTCCTTTGTGGAAAGTGGCCAGCAGTATCCTAGAAGGGAGAATGAAAAGAGAAAATGTTTAATGAACGAAAAATGAGAATGGAGAAAGTTGGGTCAGAGGAATCAAAGAGACTAAGAAGGAAAAAGCAGAAAAAGAAAAAAAAAAGGGAAAGTAGGAGGGAGAGAAGAAGAGAAGAAAAGAGGAAAAAGGGTGGATGGGTGATGATATAAGGAGGAAAAAAGCAGGGTGAAGAGTAATGGGTAAGAAGCAAAAAATAAACGGGAAGGAAGAGCAAGTGAAGATAAGTGAGGGAGAAATAGGAAGAGGGAAAAAGTGGTAGTGGTTTCTCTCTAGCTTCCTTTATTTTTTGTTAATATCTGTTTAAGGCTGATCTAAGGAGAACTTCCTGTTCCTCATAATCTAGGTCCCAGGCATGCAGGGCAAGGCTTCCCTCAGAACTTTCTTTATGTGTGCCCTGCCACATACAGATCACCACATGGAGATGCTTTCAACAATCTCTTCAAAACAAACTTCTACCATTATTTCATCTTTTGTGAACAATAAAATTCAAACTTATTTACAAATGAATTAGGATGTTGAAGAAATAACAGGCATTGCCAATAACTACTTAACGAAAATTAACTCAAGTACTATGTTGATTTCAGAAGATAAATTAATTTTTTAAAAGAGCCTTTTCCTAAGGAATTAAGATCAAATATACCTATCGTCTTCAATCTCTTTAAAAAACATCTTTAATTCATTGGCCCTTCTTCAAATTCATCATCGAATTGCTTGAAACTTTCTCTACTGTAAAATTGTTATATAATCACAGATATATATATATAGTTTCTTTCTTTGTCCAGCCTCCTGGCCAGAGTTCCTAAAAGCCTTGTAATTTCCTAAGTGATTCTTAAGTGTAGTTTACTAATTTCCTAAGAGCAATAGGAGTATATTTTGTCATAATATTTGGTTTTCGTCCCCAGTTCCTGAAACAGCTCCAGAGCAATAGAAATGAAATGAGCATCTTTTGTTATTCATAACAAATGCCAACTCAGATGAAAGGCACCTCAGTTTATGTTAATGCGGTGACTTTTGGAAAGCCCCTAAGTCTGAGGGGAGGATTGCTAGGGGAACCGAATTGTGTTATCAGAGTTGGAACTTTCAGCCCAACCCCCAAGCTCCAGAGTGAGGAGAGTGGCTGGAGGTTGAGTTGATCACTAATGGACAATGATTTAATCAGTCGTGCCTAGGTAATGAAGCCTCCGTAAAAAACCCTAACCACAGGGATTTAGAGAGCTTCTGGGTTGGGGAACACATGGAGGTGTGTGAAGGGTGACATGTCCAGGGAGGGCATAAATGCATGTCACCCCTTCCTATATACCTTATCTTGTGTATCTCTGTATTTGCCTGTTCATTTTTATCCTGTAATATATTGTTGGTTATAAATCAGTAACAATAAAGTGCTTTCCTGAGTTCAGTGAGCCATTCTAATAAACTACAGAACCTTTGGAGGCGGTTGTGAGAACCTCCAATTTATAACTGCTTGATCAGAAATACAGAGAGCAACCTGAAAATTGTGATCAGTTTCTGAAAGTGGAGTGGGGCAGTCTTATGGTACTGAGTGCTTAACCTGTGGAGTCTTCACCAACTCCAAACAGTGTCAGAATTGGGGACACCCAGTTAGTGTTCATCCAGAATTGGAGAATTGCTTGGTGTGGGGAAAACCATGCATCTGGTGTCAGAAGTGAAGTGTAGTAGAGTACAGAAAACATGAGTTTTTCCATTTATCTACTTTGACTTCTTGTCCTAAAGATGGTTCTTCTCTTTCCTTTCTCCTGAAGTCTCTGAAATGCTGGTTTTGTGGTAAACAGTATTTACTCAGCCACATCACAGAACATATGCAGCCTCATTTTGCTTCAACTCAAACCCAGCTCTCCCTATAGCATTCTTTATTTTGGTCCTTTTAAAAGAAGGCTACTTATCTTCCAGTGAAATTGATTTAAAAGTGGAGGGGGGAGTCAAAAGTCTTTGGGCTTTCAACTATTATTTCTTGCCTGCTTATAAAGTGCCCTCCTTTTTCGTAACTCATGCCCTCTGCATATGCAAAACTACTTTATACTAGGGTATTCCAATACACCTTTAAGGGCTGAAAAACATTGACTTCTGTTCTGGAGAGGTATTAGGGGGTCTGTGGGGTTAACCCATCTAGCTCCCTCAGTCCTCATCCTCAGTCATTGTGCTCTGCTTGAACAACCTGGTAGAGAAACTGAATCATTCATCTTGACATAGGGGCCACATTACCACTGCACTGAAACAATATTTTGAGTATTTTCATGTTTTGGCATCAACGGAGCTTTTGGAACAAAGATTGCTGGACCCACGGTTAGAGGAATGTTTGAAAGGAAAACAAATCTTGAAAATTAAAGATAGAATGAAAGGGTTCAGAACATGCCATCCCGAAATATGCCAATTTAGCATATTGACTTTTTTGAGCTAAAGGTACTTAGAAAACAGCAGGTGCCCAAAAAAAGCATCTGACCTCCACTTTTCTTCTTGAAATGAGAGATGAAATTCCCAAGTGAAAGATGCCTTTCCTGAACCTGGAGGAAAAGAACATTCTTATCTCCAGGAAAGGGGGGGTTGAGGCTGAGAAGAATCTGTACAAACACACTTTGTTAAGATAACCCTTATCTTCCTTTAGCCTCCCCAAATATTTTGCTGTTTCACCATTACTTCTCTTTGTTCAACCTAATATTAAGTACTTAGACCTAAGCACTGTGTGGGCGTTCATTTTCCTGTGAAGGCTTCCATGTATATGTAAAAAATAAAATACGTATGCTTTTCTCCTATTAATCTGTCTTATGTCAACTTAATTCTCAAGCTCAGCCAGACACCCTAAGTGGGTAGAGACAAAATTTTGCTTCCCCTACAAGACTTTCAGGGAGATTTAGAGACAATTCCCCTGGACCACTTATTTACATATCAAGTGAGAATACCTCTAGGAACCTTTACATCCTTTCCCCAGAGAGGATGCCTTTACAGTCCAAACCAAAGGTCATTCTCTCTTCAGAGAGAAGAGGTAAATGTGCCAGCTGCCCTCTATAATCTCCAGCACTCGTAATTTCAGAGATGCTCTCCTGTGGTATTGACAAGAAGGATGTATCTGACTCTCACTGCATTCCCCCTTGGGGAATTAGGGCATAGAAAATTAGTGCTAAGATTGCCGTGTAAGTAAATAATCAGTCTGTGTTCTGATCCAGGAAACTTGTGTTTTCTGTCAGGATAAATAAATTTAGACATAAAAACTTAATGCACACTTCTTCTTTAGCTATGTGGAAACATCCTGGACTTTTATCCCTTCATTCTCTCTGCAATCTAGCCGATCAACTCTGATTTCACATTCTTTTCTTCAAGTTCTATTACTTTTACCTCTCAATTACTTTCAATTTTCACATAAAATAGAGATCACCAAAAAGAATCTCTAGTTTCCTGCCTCTTGTCTATCAAAGCCTTTTATTTGCATGAATCTCAAAAGTTGAGACTCATCCTATATTACTCCTTCTGCTAACACATCCAATTCATTTTATAGCTTATTGACTCTACCTTCTAAGTATATCTTGAAACTTTTTTTTCCTCCTTAACACCTTGGTTACCGCTCTTGACTTAGTTTAGACCCACATCACTATTGAATGGCATTAGTGAAACACACACCTTAAAATAAAATTGAGCTGATGCTGAACAGAATGCCTGGAGTGGGAGGGCAAATTGCTCTTTAAAACTGTACTTCTGGGGATTTCCTAGGCGGCTCAATGGTTAAGACTCCATGCTTCCAATGCAGGGGGTGTGGGTTCTATCCTTGGTCGGGGAACTAAGATTCCATGTGCCAGGGGGCGTGGCCAAAAATAAATAAATACCAAAGTAAAATAAAACTGAGCCTTTTTTCAAACAATTTTTAATAGCATAACAAATACTGAAATTGCTCTGAATACATTTTTTATATTTATCTGTTCTAAATATGTACTTAGCACTAGATGTATTTAATCAAAATATTTGTGGGGTTTTTTTAAGCTCTTGATCATTTTATGGTAAACCAGCAGACTTACTTATGTTTTGTGGTTCTAGAATTTTTGATGCCAATTACTTTATGAAGATAGTTCTTATTTTACCCTGTTGCTGATTAACATACTAGAAGTTGCTTACCATTTATTAATATATTTGATAATTAGTAAAAAAACAAACTTTAAATATATTGCAGACTAATGCAAAAATCCAAACCTGGGGTAATTCACATTTATCCCACAGAGCATATTAAACTGAATATAACAATGTAGTTTTAGGATCCAGAAAAATAATATAAAAAATACAATATTTTTCTAGATGTTTAACTTCACAAATATTGGATTTATTTCAATGGTTCTAAATCGAATAGCAGAAAGGCAATGATATTTGCCATGATATGTTTTATGTGTTGTTGAGGATAAAATGATATTTTCCAACACAAACACATAATAAATGATGATTATGAGTAAATAAAAAATCTTTTCATTCTTCTGATCCTCTTCATAGCTGTAGAATACATCTGCAGCTGAGTCTGAAAGTAAGGTCTGGAGAAATAAGTGAGTTTGTAATAATGTATAAGGATAAGACTTCTTGGACATTCAAGAGGGAGAAGGAGAGGAAAAAAGTTTTAGAGGGAAGAAATAGGAGAAGCCTAAAAAATGATGTGTGATTGGGATTCTTTGTGGTGAGATGACAAAAAAATATATAGTGTTGGAGTACCTAGGAAAGGCTTTTTAAGTAGTCATGTCTGATATTTCTTTTGAAATTGTCTTATTTTTGCAATCTAAACTCCTTTTACCAATGGAAGTCCTAAACAAGATCTATTACAAACACAGTTCTTTGTGTGATCTTTGAGTGTGTTTGGAAATTTAGAAAATGACCTAATTCCATGTGTGGTTGGATAAAGTGAGGAGTACAAATAACATCCATAGGAAGGAGAGGTAATCTATAAGTGAAATAACTTATACAAAGCAAGATCTCAGAAACTTCAGTGATAGATTCACAGCTCTAATGAAGAGTATTTTAAACTTCAGGTTTAGTCTACCTTTCATAGATCAGTAGGGCAAAAATAAGCCAATTGACATCTGAGTTAGTTATATAGGAATGTAAAGTATACACTTTCAGCTGCAAATATAATTATTCATCTTTCATTCATTTAATAATTCATTCAACAGATATCTACTGAATATTCACTGTGTACTGAGCATTCACTGGATGCTGGCCTAAAGACTGTGAACAAAAAGCTAGTTGAAACAATACCCTGGCCATCAAGATCTCACAGGGTAACAAGCATGATGAAAAACAGTTGTAATGTGTGATAGTTCCTAAAACATAGACATGCACAGGGCTAGAGGAGCTCGGAAGAGGAAAAAAATCTAACTTGGAAAAATCAGAGAAGGTTTCAGAGGTATTAGCCTTTGAATTAAGTAGTGAAAAATTATTAGGAATTCTTTAAGAACAAAAGCCTATGAAGGACAATCCAAAAAGCAGTAATATGTGCAAAAATACGGAGGTATGAAAAGCAGTGGTATGTTCAAGATAACCTAGAAGTGTCCAGAGTAAGTGTGCACATGGTACAAGACAGCAGGTAACCTTGTAAATCACCCAATAGAAATGTAATGCAGACCACATATATAATGTAAAGTTTTCTAGAAGCCATATTCAAAAAGTAAAAAGAAATGGTAAAATCAGTTTTACTAATATGTTTTATTCACCTGATATTTCAAAAAATATTATCATTTCAACATGGAATTAGTGTAAAATTATCAATGAAATATTTTGCATTAAAAAATGTCATTAAAGTTCGGAATGGTATCTATATTTACAGTGCATCTCAATGCAGACAAGTCACATTTCTGTGCCCATCAGACGCACGGTGGAGTGATCACTTTATTGGACGGTGTACCTCTAAAATTAGATTGATTGTTGCATGACGTTGTTCTTAAGTAATGTAGAGATTCATTTTAAAAGAAAAGTCATTCTCAGGAGTCTTACATTGTGGACAAATCACTTCTGTCTAATTTTATATTTATTGTAATGTTACTGCTTAAATATATGCAAGTATGAATCTAGTGATAAATTTCTCAAGCTTATAGCTCTTATACATTTATAAGATCCACAGATGTAAATTCATATAAGCCATTTAAATGTTAATAATCAACATAAATTTCATACGATGAGTAATATAATTTACTTAATTAATGTGTCAAACATGAATAAAAACTTGGCTTCTCTGAGCATGTTAAGTTCAACATGTTATACACTAATTTAAACTACTACAAAACCTTTGCTAGTGTACTGCATAATGGTATTATTTGTTATTTCAAGGAAAGAATGGATCTTTTTCTTTTTAGATTCCACATATAAATGCGATCATACAGTATTTGTCTTTCTCTGTCTGACTTATTTCACTTAGCATAATAGTGTCCTCCAGATCTCTCCATTGTTGTCACAAATGGCAAGATTTCATTCTTTTTTATGGCTGAATATAATATTCCATTGTGTGTGTGTGTGTGTATACACACACACACACACACACACACACACACTGCATTTTCTTTATCCATTCATCCATCAGTGAACATGTAAGTTGTTTTCATAGCTTGGCTATTGTAAATATTGCTGCAATGAACATGGGGATGTATATCTTTTTGAATTAGTGTTTTCATTTTCTTCAGGTAAGTGGATCTTTATCATATTGAGTCACCATTATTCTTTAATTTGTTGACCTGAAAATTAAAATAGTTTAAAGTGGTGACAATGTGATTTTAAAAACAAACTCAACCAATGAATTCCTTGGTCAGTTCTTGGTTATAGGGCAGGCTATTCAGATAGTTCAGATATATTGAGTGTTTTAGGTGCTGTCAAAATCAAAACAGAATATTTTTAAACACGCTACAGAACCTGTGAATTCTCTGAATTTAGTGTACAGATGGTCCTGTTTGAGAATTGTTGCTGTTGGCACATTAGAATGTCACTGTGATATCTAAAACGTTAATAGGGAATCATTTACAGTCTCTAGGGATTTACAGAGTAAACTTCAGGTTTTAAAAAGAGAAGCTCCTGTGAGTGTAGATAGATGTTGTACGTATGTGTAAGAACTATGATTCTAAACTCAGGAGGTTTTGCATTGAGAAACATAACAATTTAACTATCCTTATTTACTGTGGGAAAGAAAACACAGTTAAAATATTGTTAGTCAAACCATTGTTTGATATCTTCTTTGGAATTGCCTTAAAAATGACTTAGACTTGTATAAGCAAATCAATTCCATTATGTTCTAATCCCCAAAATTTTATTACTAAATTACCCTCAAAAATGAAACCGCCCCACCACTGAGCATGTTTAACAGAGCAGTGAAGTTTGAATAGGTCCTTGGCCTTCCTGGGCTACTACCCTGAGAACAAAATATTCACAGTGTTCACTTGAATATACATGACCAGGAGCACTTGTTTTTTTCTATGCTAACACAGTTCGGTAGCCATAGTTTGAGCTTTCTTCATTTCTGCTTTTTTATGTAATAACTTAGTAGTAGCTTTTTTTTTCAAATATCTGAATCTCACTTAGTATTTAAAAAGTCCGTTATCAGCTCCACCCTCTGTGATATTAGTCAGCTAATTATATTTGATTATATTTATATTATTTGTTCATAAAAAGATGTCTGGAAAACTGTATTAGTAGTTCTTATATGGACTTGCTAAATATTTAATAGTAAGTTGACATATTCTTTTTGTGCATGTATGTGTGAGCATGAATTTAATTAGATATACATCCATTCAGAAATGATATATTAGGGCTTCCCTGGTGGCGCAGTGGTTGAGAGTCCTTCTGCCGATGCAGGGGACACGGGTTCGTGCCCCGGTCCGGGAAGATCCCACATGCCACAGAGCAGCTGGGGCCTTGAGCCATGGCCGCTGAGCCTGCACGTCCAGAGCCTGTGCTCTGCAATGGGAGAGGCCATGACAGTGAGAGGCCCGCATACAGCAAAAAAAAAAAAAAAAAAAAAAAAAGAAATGATATATTAAACTTATTTGGTTTTATATATTATTTAGAAACTTACATATGTTATTAAATAACATTACTGAAAAAATCACAATGTCCATGATAAAATGCTAAATATTACAAAGATCATTTTCTGAATATGATACTGATTATACATTCAACCAAAACAGTTTTCTCGAAGATTTGTTTCTCAAAAGCCGTACCCAGTTGAGGAAAAACAAAATGATTACAAAGGCTCAGTGTACCAAACAAATCAACAATATATCCATGTGTGCTTTATGGCCTTTTAATTCCTTAGTATATTAATTTGTGTTTTATGAAAAAAGGGTTAGATACTCAAATAAGTTTACAAAATCATGGGTTAAACCCAGTTATATAGGTTACTTTAATACTGACTCTCTCCCTGTTTACCATATAATAATTTGCTTTGTGACTTTCTGATAGGAACCTATATCTGCAGAGGTATGCAAAGGTTTCTGACCAAGCTACAACTTTCTCTACAGGACCATATATCTAGATAACTAACTAAAAATAAGATTTTTTTTTAAGTTATAGCATTGCATTAGATGCTGATAGGGATATTTATTGCATAGGTAGGAGGTTTTCTTCAGTTTTTACACATTTTTGTGTTCCTGCCAATGACAAACACATAAATTAGATTAAAATTGATTATACTGAAATATTTTGTTTTATAAGACATTGTACAAATTCATGTTGCAACTATCATTAAATAGTGACCTAAATATAATTAAAAAGTCCTCAGTATAATTATCTAGTCTTAATGATAAAATTAGCCTATTTGCCATTGACTGAGAATATTTATGCTTTGGACTTTAAATGACTGATTTTAATAGGTAAACATAACTTTTTATGATAACTGAGATTATTTTATTGCATATTTTAGGGAATGGGTTTATATTTGTCTTTAGGTTGATTTTCTAAATCTCCTAGTTTTCTGTCCTTTAATGAATTTCAAAAAATTTGTTTTGAGTCTGATAGAACTGGACCATTCATCCATTCATTCAAGAAATATTTATTGAAAACCTGTTTCCAATCATGTTCTAGATGGGGGACCATATAATAATAAATTTAATAATTTCATAATATTATGAAAGGCATATTATAGTAAATAAATATGCAAATAAATAAATCTAATATATTCCTCATGGTGATAAGTGCTTTGGAGAAAGATAAAGCAGAGGAGGGAACTAGGAAATACTAGGGTGAGGAACAGTTTTACAATGTTAAATAGGGTTGTCAAGGAAGTTGTCAATCAGAAGATAGAATTTTGTAGAATTTTTACAAAGTGCTGGGATGGATAAGAAAGCAAGCATTTATGTGTCTATGTGGTGGAAAAATATTCCAGGCAGAAGAAAAAGCAAGCACAAAGGCACTCAGGAGGGAATTTGTCTAGTGTGTTCAATAAGTAGCAGGGCATGAACTTAATGAGGGGGGAGGATAGAAGGTGATGAGGTCAGAAAAGTAATAAAAAGAAAAACGTATCATGTAGGGCTCCCTAGGTCATTTTAAGAACCTTCACTTTTACTATAAGTGAATTGGGAAACAATTGGAGGGTTCGGGACAAAGAAATAATATGATCTGACTTATTTTTTTTTTTTTTTTTTTTTTTTTTTTTTGCGGTACGCGGGCCTCTCACTGCTGTGGCCTCTCCCGCTGCGGAGCACAGGCTCCGGACGCACAGGCTCAGTGGCCATGGCTCACGGGCCCAGCCGCTCCACGGCATGTGGGATCTTCCCGGACCGGGGCACGAACCCGTGTCCCTTGCATCAGCAGGCAGACTCTCAACCACTGCGCCACCAGGGAAGCCCTGACTTATTTTTAAAGAACACTCTGAACTGTGTTGAGATAAGCAGTAGGGGAGAAAAGAGGAACAGAAATATAAGTTGGAAGCTATTGCAAAAATCCAGATAAATAATAATGATGGTGTGAGCTAGGGTATTCATGGTGGAGACAGTGTGAAATTGTCAGTTTCTGAGCATGCTTAAAAGTAAAGAGAATAGTATTTTCTGACAGACTGGCTGTGGGATATGACCACAGAGTTTTAGCTTAATCACTTAATTAAAAAGTGGAGGAGTAGAATGTGGAAGGGCAAGTGTGAGAAGACTATGGCACTTCTAAAAAAAAAAAAAAAAAAAAGATATTGATAACTGGAGCATTTAATATGGAGTTCAGAAGAGAGGTCTGAACTAGGAATGTATATCTGGGATTGTCAGCATGGAAATGGGTCTTAAGTTAGTGGGACTGAATGAGATAACCAAGGAAATGAGCGAAGACAGAGAAGAAAAGAGGAGCAAGGACTAATCCCTAAGGCTCTTCGAATTAGCAAGACAGGAGAATGGAAAAGGATATCAAGAAATCTAGTGGGAAGAACTAGCCAGTAAGGTAGGATGAAACTAGGAGGATAATATGGAAGCAAAGTCAATAATATGTCAATATAAGCCAAGTCAGATGAGAAATGTGGATTCATCATTGATAGCTGACTTTGATAAGAGTAGTCTTAAGTAATGTGGTACTGGCAACAGGCTGAATGGAGGGGGTGAGCTCAAGGGAAAATGGAAGGAGGGAAATAGAGAAGCACCCAGGGACCAAAACATTAAAAGGTTTGTTGTAAAAATAGGGCAGGGAAATGAGCTATTGTCAGGAGAGGATATGGATCCAAGAAATTTGTATTTTGATGTTTTTTGAAGATGGGAGGAGTTACTACTGATATGGTACTAGAAATAATTCAGTAAGAGAAATGCTGAAGCTGTGTTCCTGTGTAGATGAGAAAGAACAAAACGCAATGCATATGAGGAAGATTGATTTTAGCACATAAGTCATCCATAGGAATAGAAGGGAAAGAACACGGGTTAGGGAGTTTGGTTACAGTTGGTGGAAATTCCTTCCTGATTGCTTCTTTTTTCTTGTTCAAATAGAAAGCAAGGTTATCAGCCAGGAGGAAGGACTGGGGAGATAGAGTTAAAGTTCTGAAGAAAAAGAGGAAAGAAAATAGCTTTCTGGGAGCATGGGGTATTGACTGAATTTAGAGAAATGCATTTTGATTACTTGGCATCACTAAAGAGCATGCTTGATGTTTGTGATTATGAACTTAAAGAGAGACTGGTCACCATGATTGGCTGTTTCTATCTAGCCATGTTCAGCTATATGGTACAAGTGTGGAATATGCAGGGAGTTGTATTACCTAGAGGCGAGGTTTTTTCTTTTTTCTTTTTTTTTAACATCTTTATTGGAGTATAATTGCTTTACAGTGTTGTGTTTCTGCTGTATAACAAAGTGAATCAGCTATATGTGCACGTATATCACAATATCCCCTCCCTCTTGCGTCTCCCTCCCACCCTCCCTATCCTAGGTGGTCACAAAGCATCAGCTGATCTCCCTGTGCTATGCAGCTGCTTCCCACTAGCTATCTATTTTACATTTGGTAGTATATATAAGTCCATATCACTCTCTCACTTCGTCCCAGCTTACCCTTCCCTAACCCTTGTCCTCAAGTCCATTCTCTACGCATGCATCTTTATTTCTGTCCTGCCCCTAGGTTCTTCAGAACTATTTCTTTTTCTTTTCTTAGATTCCATATATATGTGTTAGTATACGGTATTTGTTTTTCTCTTTCTGACTTGCTTCATTCTGTATGACAGACTCTAGGTCCATCCACCTCACTGCAAATAACTCAGTTTCATTTCTTTTTATGACTGAGTAATATTCCACTGTATATATGTGCCACATCTTCTTTATCCATTCATCTGTTGATGGACATTTAAGTTGCTTCCATGTCCTGGCTATTGTAAATAGAGCTGCAATGAACATTGTGGTACATGACTCTTTTTGAATTATGATTTTCTCAGGGTATATGCCCAGTAGTGGGATTGCTGGGTCATATGGTAGTTCCATTTTCTGTCTTTTAGGGAACTTCCATACTGTTCTCCATAGTGGCTGTATCAATTTACATTCTCACCAACAGTGCAAGAAGGCTCCCTTTTCTCCACACCCTCTCCAGCATTTATTGTTTGTAGATTTTTTGATGATGGCCATTCTGACCCATGCGAGGTGATACCTCATTGTAGCTTTGATTTGCATCTCTACAATGATCAGTGATGTCAAACATCTTTTCACATGTTTGTTGGCAATCTGTATATCTTCTTTGGAGAAATGTCTATCTAGGTCTTCTGCCCATTTTTGTATTGGGTTTTTTTGTTTTTCTTGTATTGAGCTGCACGAGCTTCTTGTATATTTTGGAGATTAATCCTTTGTTACTTCATTTGCAAATATTTTTTTCCCGTTCTGAGGGTTGTCTTTTCGTCTTTTTAATGGTTTCCTTTGCTGTGAAAAAGCTTTTAAGTTTCATTAGGTCCCATTTGTTTATTTTTGTTTTTATTTCCATTTCCCTAAGAGGTGGTCAAAAAGCATCTTGCAGTGATGTATGTCATAGAGTGTTCTGCCTATGTTTTGTAGAGGCAAGGTTTTGATAAACAAATATGAGGGAAACAGAGTTCAAGGTTGGTGATCAATTTCCCAGGTATAAAAGTTAACCATTTAGTGATCATTTATTCTAATATTATTTTTAAAGTAATATTGGTGGTTAAAGTGCCACAAAGCAAAGTTCTGTAAGGCAGAATAAACAAATTCACATTAAAACCACTCCAATTCCATGTGCCAGAAGTTACCAGTATAAATAGATTTGTGTCTATCCTTCTAGATGTTTTTCTATGAATACATAAACAGATAGATTTTTTAAAAACCACATACTGCTTTACACGATTCATATGGTTCTGGTACTTACTTTTTCACTCAACAATATATAATGGGTTTACTCCATGCTGGTCCTTAGAGATCTGTCTCATTCCACAACTACATAATATGCTATTGTATTACTAAATCATAATTTATTTAAATAACCACTTTTTTGATTTAGGTTGTTTCCAGCTTTTGCTATTATGGATAATGCAGAATGAACATCCATATCCACAGAAGCTGATTAGTGCTTTAATTATTCCTTCAATATAGACCATTAGAGGAAGGATTGCTTAGTCAAAGAGTATGCACTATTTTATAGTTTTTACTAAATAATAGCCACAAAGAACATAGCAATTTATTCCTCTTCCAAGTTCTTATCAACACTAGATATAAACAATGATAATTCATTTAAGTATATTTATTATTATGAAGATGATGAACATCTTATCTATTGAGATGTTAGTTCTTTTTGTCTTAAAGATTTTAAATGTAAAATCTTATATTCCTTAAATAAGTTTGACTTAGTGATGATTTGCTAATATTTTATTTATTTAAAATTATTTTTATAACTTTTACACTGATATTTTAAGTGAAAGTCACCTATATTTTTTCTCCTATGTCCTTATCTAGTTTAATATCAAAGTTACAATTATTTGGCATATTTCTCCTTTTTCTCCTAATGTAAATAGTTTGAATAAGACAAATATATATTTCTAAAAGACTTTAAGATACTTTATTATAAAATAGCTGGACATATTTTTCTTTTTACAATCTTTTATTTATTTATTTATTTATTTATTTATTTAACATCTTTATTGGAGCATAATTGCTTTACAATGGTGTGCTAGTTTTCTGCCTTACAACAAAGTGAATCAGCTATGCATACACACACATCCCCATACCTCCCTCTTCCTATGTCTTCCCCCACCATCCCCATCCCACCCCTCCAGGCAGTCACAAAGCACCCATCTGATCTCCCTGTGCTATGTGGCTGCCTCCCACTAGCTGTCTATTTTACATTTGGTAGTATATATAAGTCCATGCCACTGTCTCACTTCGTCCCAGTTTATCCTTGCTCCTACCCGTGTCCTCAAGTCCATTCTCTACGTCTGCGTCTTTATTCCTGTCCTGCCCCTAGGTTCTTCAGAACTATTTTTTTCTTTCTTTAGATTCCATATATATGTTAGCATATGGTATTTGTTTTCCTCTTTCTGACTTACTTCCCTCTGTATGACACACTCTAAGTCTATCCACTTTACTACAAATAACTCAATTTTGTTTCTTTTTATGGCTGAGTAATATTCCATTGTATATATGTGCCACATCTTCTTTATCCATTCATCTGTTGATGGACACTTAGGTTGATTCCATGTGCTGGCTATTGTAAATATACCTGCAATGAACATTGTGGTACATGACTCTTTTTGAATTATGGTTTTCTCAGGGTATAGGCCCAGTAGTGAGATTGCTGGGTCGTATGGTAGTTCTAGTTTTAGTATTTTAAGGAACCTCCATACTGTTCTCCATAGTGGCTGTATTCATTTACATTCCCACCAACAGTGCAAGAGGGCTCGCTTTTCTCCACACCCTCTCCAGCACTTATTGTTTGTAGATTTTTTTTTGATGATGGTCATTCTGACTGGTGTGAGGTGATACATCATTATAGTTTTGATTTGCATTTCTCTAATGATTAGTGATGTTGAGCATTCTTTCATGTGTTTGTTGGCATTCTGTATATCTTCTTGGAGAAATGTCTATTTAGATCTTCTGCCCATTTTTGGATTGGGTTGTTTGTTTTTTTGATATTGAGCTGCATGTGTTGCTTGTAAATTTTGGAGATTAATCCTTTGTCAGTTGCTTCATTTGCAAATAGTTTCTCCCATTCTGAGGGTTGCCTTTTCATCTTGTTTATAGACCTAGATATTTTTGAAATGTATTTTTCAAATGTGGGTTAGGAATGTGGAAGAATTTTAGCTAATGATTTGATTTTCTTAATTGTGTGTGACTATTGAGATTTTCAATTATTTTATTATGGACCAATTCTATTACTTAAGACATATTTCCTTCCATCTCACAGGTTACTTTTGTCCAGGATTTTAATTCCATCTTCTTTTTGTAATCTAAATATTAGTTGGTATAATTATCCCTATTTTATGTATTTCTTGCCTTATTTTTAACTAAATGCTTAATGACTGTTTCTCATGTTCCATTCTATCATTCAGAGAGGCAATCACAAGACTTACAGCATCAGCTGTTTTCCAATTGATGGAATTATTTCAATGTTTTAACAACTCTTGTGGCTGTTCTGTTGAATACCAGCTGAATAATAGGTCAGGCTCCAGAAACAGTGAACTTTATTCAGTTTCCATTAGAGCTTTCAACTTCAGATTTGAGTAGTAATTTGCCAGAGTATAGCCATCTAGATTTATATATGCTTTTATTCAACACATTGAAGATGTTATCCTTTGCCATCTTCTTTAAATGCCGTGATTGAGAATTCAAGTTTGAGTCTAAGTGAGGTTCCTTTGCAGATAAACCATCTTCCTCTCTAGTGGCTTCAATACTATTTTCTGTTTTATTATTATGTGTTTCACTATGAGGTGACAAAGAACACACGGTGCAAATAAGTGATGTGTGTATCCACGTGGAATCTTCAAATTTACTTCTCTTTCATACTTTCCTCTGAGAACTCAAGTGTATGTTAGATTATCTCATTTTAGCCTCAATGTCTTTTTACTACTTTGTCATACTTTTTATCTCTCTGTGTTGCATTCTAGCTAATGAGTGCAATGACCCAGTTCTCCAATTCTGTCTTCAACTATTTCTAATTTATAGAAATTATGAATTTTTAAAAAAAGTTTCACTCTCTATATATTTTCATTTTTAAATTTATTTTGGCCTGTCTCAATCTGTCTGATAGTTTTTATCTTCCTAATCATTCAGTTATTCTTTCATGACTGTAATAATATTAAGTGTACCTATTTTATTTCTGTTTCAGATTACTATGATATTACATAGAGTATATTACTCTGAAAGTGACTTTTTTTTGTGTCTCATAGTGGATTTTTTTAACTAGTGTTTTCTCTTTTATGTGTTTGTGCTGAGTTTTTACAGGACATTTTTGTTGTTTTTGGTTGTTTTGTTTTCCTGTGAGTATCTCTGGCCTAGATTATGGTTCTTCCCTTCAGAGTGCTGTTGTAATTGTTTCTTGTAATACTACTTCTGAATACATCACCTGCTCTGTTAGTCAGGGTTCTCCAGAGAAAGAGAACCAATAAGATGTGCATATATAGAGAGTTTTATTTTAAGGAATCGGCTCATGCAATTGTGGAAACTGGCCAGTCCAAAATATGCAGAGTAGGTCAGCAGGCTGGAGACTCCGGGAGGAGTTGCAGTTCAAGACCTAAGGCAGTCTACTGGCAGATTTCCTTCTTCTTTGAGGGATGTCAGTCTTTTTCTAGAGGTCTTCAACTGAATGGATAAGGCTCGCTCACATCATAGCAAGCAATCTGCCTTACTCAAAGATTTAAATGTTAACCTCACTCAAAAAATACCTTCACAGAGTCATCTGTGAAAGTTATTCAGATATCTGGGTGCCAAGATATTTAGGTGCCTAGTCAAGGTGACACATTAATTAGTCATCACCACCTGACTAGAACAGAATTTTACACTGATTTCTCAGCTTGAGAATTTCCAGGCAATGCAAATTATTATAAGGTTTTATCCCCTCTCTGTGAGTGGCATTGACAGAATCACAGGTCTTTAAATTTCCAACAAAAAGAAACAGGGTTCCTCAGTATCTCCCTTCCCCTCTGGGTGTATTTTCTTTTAATCCTACCATTCACTGACTTGGAAGCTCTTCAAGGATTGGTCACATTTCTAATTTTTCATCTTTTGCAGACTTATAGCTTATTCCTATCCCTGTGAAGTTAAAAGCTAATCCTCTAGTTTACCTAGGTCAACCTATATTTCCCTGGGTAATGACAATATCTGCTTACATTCTTACCATTCTACTTTTCTGTTTTCTTTTTCTATTTCCTCTTTCCACCTCCCCCATCTCTTCCCTCTCTCTCCTCTTCTTCTTATGAACTAAAGTATAATTCTGTAATAATTTTATCATCAATTTCCAGATGCTTTTAGTGGGCAAGATTTTTGTCAAATGATTCATAGCCAGAAAGCAGAAAAGCATCTTTTAAACATACTTTTCTTTCTCTCTCTAGACTTCTATTAATCTTGTGTTCATTTTTATTGTTTTAAAATTTTTATTGATTTTAAGAGGTTTTGGCATATTATGGATATTAGCCATTTAGCTCTCATATTATTTTCTGTATATATTATCCAATTTATTCTTGTCCTTTATAATTATTTATATTTTGTTAAAATTTATATAGTCTAAAATTTATCAACTACATTTTTTCTTTGTGGCTTTTGAGTTCTCTGTTATGATTTAAAAAAATTTCCCCAATTCTGAAATAAACAACTAAAATAAAATAACTTTAAATTTTAGTATTTTTTAATAGTTTTTATTGTACATTTAAATACTTAAGGACATAGAATTTATTTTAGCTTAAGGAATAAGTTTTGTGTTCAGGTTTATTTTCTCACAAATAATTAGACAGTTACCATAAACTAATTTTAATTAATCTGTCTTTTTCCCACTCGACATACTCATTTTACCAATAAAGGAGCTCAGCCAGAGTATGACTTAATTAATACTACAGGTGATTATTAAAATGGGACTTAAATTAAAACCTCCATATAAAATTTAGTCCTCTAACTACTTTTCTGTGATTTCTATTAGCATAGTAAAAATTATTTTATTATCCAGTCTTGATATGCAAATAATTATTTTGTTAAAGGCATTCAAGTTTCTTATTTTAAGTGCCACAATACTGGTAACAGAACGTTTCAGTGTGCATTTCTGTGTGTTTGTAAATTCTCCCAATGAAGAATATAATAAAATTAATAAGACCAACACCTTTATTGAGTAACAACAGAATAATGGCAATCATAAAAAGTGAGTGCAGACTATAATGAAGCAAATGACAGTAAAAAGATATGAAACATATGTAGGAAAAATTTAATTGTTATTTGTTTATAACATGAACTTTACGTGGAGAAGTAGCTTTTAAAAATTGGAGTTCACTGTAATGGGGATGTAAAAAGTCAACTAACTATATTACCACACATCCTCAAATATGAGTGCACCCTGATTTAAATATAGAGAAATTTGTTGCCTTAATTTTGTTTTCTTTTCCTATTGATTGGTTATTTAATGTTATGACAATACATCTAAAAAATAAATGCAGTAAGCATTTAGATATATAAGTAAGAGAAGTTGTGCTCAATAAGTGAATAGTGAATTAAGGCAAATGAAATTTGTGCATATAGCTGTGTGTGCATGCTGCTGTGTCTATTTTAAACCAATCAATTAGCATGTATTTGAGGTATGTAAAATAAATTGTAAAACGTTTCTATTCTTAAATAATTTAATACTTGTTTAGGAACATAATATATTGATGCCTAGAGATTAGTAATACAAGTATATATTATGGCTCAATGTGTAGGAAAGAAAATGAAACTATTGATGTTGAGAAAAGAGATAGTGCAGTCAAAAAATGATGAAGCTAAATTGATATCTGGGTGATTTTTGTGCCCTTTTAAACAGCTTTATATCCAAGTTGATGTGTGAGTCAGAAGTGAATATAGTATTTTAAATTAACTAAGTAATCTGATTTGCTTGTTATTCTGACCAAAAACAACTACTAGTAGCCCAGTTATTTCACCTGTTTTAATTATCAGATTATACATATGCTTTGGTAAGTTCACATATAATAAATAAAGTAATAAAGTCAAGTTTAGTGCCCTTGCCATGGACATCAGAACAAGAATTATGTTATGGTGGAGTCTGATAGAATCTCATTAAGTATATTTTATTTTAAATGTACTGCTTTGCAAAAAAGCACTGCACTGAAGTGAGGGAGATTAAAGGTCCAGGTTTCAGTTCTAGGACACTAACTTCCTTGCTGGGTGATTTCTGGCACGCTACCTAAGTTCTCTGAGCTTTAGCATCCTGAGTTGTAATATAAGGAAAATGACTGTCCACAATACTTACTGCTTGGGTTTTTATGAGAATCAATTTAGAATTTGTAATATAATTTACAAATCTGTAAGATGTAAACAGGGCATCATTAACCTTAATGTATCCTTTGCCTTACGTCCGCATCTGTAGATACTGAGAAGCAGTTAGCCCTTTGAGGATAAGTGCTACTGGGTCCTGGGATCTTCTGTTCCACACTAGATGAAGCCTGGCTATTATTCTGGGGCATGGTGGACAGAAACCCTGTATTCAAGTACAGAAGTTCCAATATTCAAAGCTTCTTCTCAGACCATTTTTCCTTTTGAGATTATAATAGTAAAGGAATGGGGGAAAAGGCAAAAAATCCTAGAATTGTAAGTAATAGTTTTCAAAGGAAACAACAGTACAAAAGAGCAAAGGGTTTATGGGCCTCCATTCAAGCACATACAAGCACAAACAATAAAAGATTAAATTTATCTCCACAGAGAAAGACGAAAAATTAAAATGAGGCAAAATTTACAGAATAGAAATGGAAAAGCCAGAAACATCCTTAAGGCAGTTAAACTGTAAAGTTCCTACACTTAACTGTTATTATGATACAAGACTAAGTGCAGTATTGATTCTCTATAAAGAGATGCCTCTATATTTTTAAGGGTGGGGTGAACTATATTTTCACTTTAATCTTAAGAGCATAATTTATAAGATATACATTTAATGGAAGTATATTTTATAAAATTGAAAATAAGAAGAGATATAAATAGTTTATAAAGAGATCTATCCTGCCTAGGTTTCCTGTTATGCTACAATACACAAACCAAAAGGGTTTTATAATTTGAAAATCAAATATCAAGACAATTTTAAGCCTTTCAATAAAATGCATGAACATTTAATAATATACCTTATTTACAATGAAAATTATTATGATAGAGTATTAAAAATAGTATTACTAAGTATCTATAGCTTAAATAAATAACTGCTTGAAATTACCACCATCAAATTATATTCATTTAAAAAAATTAATGATTATTTTCTATGTGTTTTTACATTGGTATTTCTATTGGGAATCATGTTTCCAATGCCTTTATACCTTGATAATACCTTCCATTTTTTCAGGAACACTTTAAATAAGACTTCTGCTGCTTCAAAATAAGACCTGATTCTGACATTTTGAATTTATGCTTTTTCTTGCCCATATATATTTAGTATGACTGTCTAATATCACTAGTGCTAACTTCTAGAATTATCATGCAATAATATAAAAATCTCACAATATTTCCCATACTTGTAAATGTCGTATCTGCAATTAAACTGTCCATATATTTTATTGAAACACCTTGTTTCTTTCTACACCACTGCTTCCTAATAACAAGAGGTGTGACCATCTGAGGATTTTCAGAGCAATTTAGCACAAAGTGTGGCTATGAATATTAAAGTTTTTTTAGGCTGATTCTTGAAGACATAGTAAGTCTTATAGATAAAAGTTAGGAAGGGATTTTTACTACCTTTTCTCTAATTTTTCTAAATTGTTATCATGGATGATATATATATATAAACACAATTTGTTTTTCTCATCGTTCCTCAGTTGTCTGCAAAATGCAACTGATGTAGAATTCATGATGATTTAATATTAATTAAAATATTACTTTCTCAGTGAGGTTTTCTCTTGCCAGTGATATCTTCCTTACCATTCTAAGAAATGATACAACCATTTTAACACTTGTTAATTCCTTCCCCTGCTTTATATTTCTCCTAACTCTTATCATCAAATAACACATTCTATATTTTGCTTAATAACCATGCCCATCATGAATTTCCTCCCACTAGAAAGTAAGCTCCATGAAGGCAAACATATATTTTGTTTTGTAAATGTTTATCTATTTTCTAGTATTTGGAAAATTACTTACTTTTTCAATAAACAAATGGAAAAGAGGACACAGCTAGAAAACTAGGAAGAACAGACACTACAGTTAAGAAAATATACTTTTTAATATTTACCTACTGTAAAATTCACTCATTTTTGTGTACAGTTGTATGTCTTGATAAAGGCATAGAATCATTTAACCACCACTATAATAAAGATACCATCAACAGTTCTATCAACACAAATATTTCCTAATATTGTTTTTTTAAAGTTGGTCACTCCCCCTATTTATTCCTAATGACCATAGAACTGTTCTCTATTCTCATAGTCATGCCTTTTCCGGAACAGCATAAAAATGGAATCATACAGTTTGTGGTCTTTTTAGTCTAGTGTATTTCACTTATTGTGCATTTGTGGTTTGTCCACGTTGTTGCACGTATCAGCAGTTTATTCCTTTTTTATTGTTGAGTAGTGTTTCATCATATAGTTGTGTCACATTTTTTTGTTTTTTTTACCAGTTGAAGAAAAACTGGGTTCAATCCACTTTTTTTTTTGCAATTACAAACAAAACTGCTATAAACATTCACAAGTAGGTTATCAGTGTTCTTGGGTAGATACCTATGGTCAAGATTACTGGCCATATAGTTTGCATATGTTTAGCTTTATAAGAAATTACTAAGCTCCTTTCTAAAGAGGCTGTATTATTTTGCCTTCCCCCCAGCAATGTATGATAGTTTTAGTTGCTCTGCATCTTCACCTATACTTTTACTGTCAGTTTTGGCGATGTTGCTTGCTTATTTTAAAAATTTGTTTATTTGCTTATTTTGATGATGTACAATTTGGTGAAGTTCACTTTGGTTTACATCTAAGAACATTTTGCCTAAAATGTGGCCACAATGATTTTCTCCTATGTTTACTCCTAAAAGTTTAGGTTTTACATTTACATCTATGGTTTATTTTGAGGTAATTTCTGTAAAAAGTATGAGATACAAGTAAAGATTCAATTATTTATCCATGGATATCCAATTTTTCTAGTACCATTTGTTGAAAAGACTATCCTTTCACCTTAGATTACCATTTTACCTTTGTTGAAAATCAATTATTCATATATGGTGGGTCTATTTCTGAACTCACCATTCTGTTCTATTGATATGTGCATTCTTCAGCAATACCACAGTTTCTTGATTACTGTAGCTTTTTAATAAGTCTTGAAATTGTATAGTGTGAGTTCAACTCTTTTATTTTCTATATAAATTTTAGAAAAATCTTTTTAATATCTACAAAAAATTCTCCTGGAAATTTCATTTGGATTACATTTATCTATAGGAGGAGT
Source organism: Hyperoodon ampullatus (assembly GCF_949752795.1). Classification (NCBI taxonomy): domain Eukaryota; kingdom Metazoa; phylum Chordata; class Mammalia; order Artiodactyla; family Ziphiidae; genus Hyperoodon; species Hyperoodon ampullatus. The sequence continues at coordinate 107,438,183 of NC_136918.1, read as the reverse complement.
ATTGATATAATACTCTTAAGTCTTCCAATTATGAACTTAGTATATCTCTCTATTTATTAGGTCTTCTTTGATTTATTTCATCCATGTTTTAGAGTTTTTATCAGACAGATTCAGGCCATATTGTGTAAAATTTTGTGTATGTGCTCTTGTAAATTTTGATATCCAAGTGTTCAGGGCTACTATTTAGAAAAAAACAACAGATTTTTTGTACTATTAATCTTGTATTCTGCTATCTTGCTAAACTAACCTATCAGTTATAGGGGTGTTTTGTGTAGATTCCATGAGAGTTCATAGACAATTATAAATTGTTTGTTAATAGAGACCGTTTTATTTTACTTTTTCCAACCTCTATTTTGTTAATTTTTCTTTATTTCCTTGCTGTACTGTCTAGAACTTCCAGCACAATATTGAGTAGGAGGGGAGGGGCTAATTCATTGATTTTTAAATCTTTTTTCTCTACTGTTCCTATTAGAAAATTTCTACTGCTCTGTTTGCTTTCACTGATTCATTTTTCTGTCATCTTTATTCTGCTATTGAAGCCATCTAGCATTTTTAAAAAATTCAGATATCTTATATTCAATTTCTAAAATTTTCATTTAGATCTTTTCTATTGTTTCTGTTTTTCCACTATGAACTTCTACTTTCCATTCAGGAGTGTTTACTTCATAACTTATGTCTTAAGAGTTCTTATAAGGTCTTCGTGTAATAATCACATTGTCATGGCAATCTTGGGTTGACATTTTGTCTTTTTCCTTGATGATTAGTCAATTTTTCCTTTGTCCCCTCATCCCCCAACTTTGGCATGTTATTATTTTGGATTGTACTATGGACATTTGGAATATTATGTTGGGGATTATGAGCCCTAGTCAAATCCTTGTTGTTATTTAAAAGACAGTTAAAATTATTAGGCTCAGAAGGCAAGTTCTATTTCATCCTCTGTGGGCAGTAGCTCCAATGTCAGTGTACATATAAATTCTGCTATGTGTTTATGCCTGCCAGTGCATGAGCCACTCAGGAGTACATCTGGGACAAAATACTTGGTGGTTTATATCACAGCTCTATTCTCAAATCCTTTACCCTAACTGGGTGTCGACCTTGGAAGTAGGCTCAGGCTCATGTATTGGACAATGATGCACAGGATTAGGGAACCTGCTTCTCCAGCTCTCAATTCTTCGATGCTCCCTCCACAATTTCTGGTTCCTAGGGTCCTCATTTCCCAGCTCCTCTGGGTGGAAAAATAGTTTCTCTCAGAATTTTAGCCCTTGTGCTATCACACAGTTCCACACGACTGGGTCCATCCTTGAGGTGAGGTGTCATATAATAAGAGAATAAAATAGTGGTGATTCAGAACACAGGGGTTCCTTTGGCTAAAGATAAGTGTTTTCTCTCTTTAGGGTAGGAACCTATGCCATCATCAGCACCATAGCAGTGCATCTCCATGACTAGGGCTCATCTGAGAGCAGAGGTGAGAGAAGAAAAATAAAAAGGAAAAAAAAGGATTTTTCTCTCACCTCTCATCTCAAAATCCCCTTTTCCTGGTCTTCTGAACAGATATAGGGGTTCTCTAAGAGATTCAGTTCTCTGCCTGTTGTGCAGTTCTGCAATTCAGATTACACTCAGATCAAAGGTGTCCTGACACCCAATCCAGAGCTTTCTCTGCTGTATGTTTTTCTTTTTAATTTATTATTTTTGGGCCAGTTTAAAAATCCAAACAGAAAGTCAAGAAAGAACAACTTAAGGGTTAATTATCATATCAATTAACATATTTATTTAGAATTTGAATATGGAATATAGTCAGGTTCAATTTTCATTTGAAGGGTCTGACTGAGGACTTGCCAGTGCTGTTGCCTTAAATATAAAATCAAATGCTAATCCTACAATTGTGTAGCTATGAACTCCCAGTCCATGAAAAACTGTGGCTAAAGGATTTAACTAGTTATTTCCAATCGAATGAATAGATAGCTCATCAGAATAAATATACTTGGGTTGTAATATAAAGGCTCTATTTTTATTATCTTGTGTAATTTTGAAAATTCTAACTTAGCTTTCCTCTTTCTCTTAGTATGGAGCTGGCTATATATTTTCCCCCTTAAAATCCTTGGCCATTTCCCTGAAGGGGATAGAGTCAGTGGACTGAATAGGATTAGCATCAAAAGCCACCACTGCTTTCCCAGGCAGAGTTTAAAAATAGGATCATTGAATAATAAGGGATTTAAGTCTCAACCAGGCAGGGTGAGGAAGGAAATTATTTGGATTTAGACCAATAGAGATTAGAGTGTGATTAGAGACTACCATGTCCTTCATATCAGATTAAGGGACTTGAAAGAGAAGACTTGCAGGAAAAAAAGTCAGGTCACAAAATTTTGCACCTGCTTCCCTGAATCAATCAAAGAAATATCTCTCTTTCCCTGTACATTTCTGAGTCTGAGAGCACCGACTGAAGCAAACACAAAGAGGTGAAGGTCCAGAGGTGTTACAGTGTAAGGTTTAATGAAAATTACCTTTGGGAAATAGCCAATATAGGAATCAAGGAACCAAGACAGGTAACCGATAATAACAACTTTTATATAGATCTTTTATCTTAAAGAATCCCAAAACAATTTCCACGGAAGAAAATGCATCATATTCAGCAGAAATCCATCCATCCCTAGAGTGAAGCATTTCTCTTTAATATAGAATTCTTAGCAGGGACTAAAGAGAGAAAACATTTTTCTTCAATATAAGGTTAGCTTACATTGTTTACTCAATGCTTAGATAAAAGAAAGAGTCATTCTTTGATTTGTTAAGATATTTTGGGAGGAGGAAAAAATACCTAATCACTCTTAAAATATTTCCTAATCAAACTGGGGTAGATTTCTATTTATCATCTCAATCAAATTTATTAAGAAGGCAATTAGTAATGAGGCAAAATTTGTTATCATACACCATTTAACAATTATAATAGCAAGTATGAAGGAAAAATCATTTTCAAATTGCAAAACATTTTACTTACATAAGTAAAAACCTTAATGTTAGAAACATTTTTATACAAACTGTATTGTTTCCTTTATGAAGATAGTAACAGTCTTTTGAAAAGGAATCTGTTCAAAATCTATCTGAACAAACTAGGACACGAAGAATTCTTGTACTTTTTTTCAAAATATACATCAAGGTAAACTGACACTTGAACACAATTTTTTTTTATATCTAAAATTCCACTTATTCTGAAATCTGTAGAAAATTTCATAACAGTGGCAGGAATATAAACATTTTACCTATGGTTAAAAATCCTGATGTCACTAAGTGTGTCAGCTTTTTGTTGTTATTTGTCTTTATTGATTTTTAAAAAAATTATAGACCTACAGATTTAATTTTAGGTGTTAATTGAAATAGGGGTAAGATTGAAAATATTACACATCAACTTTTGTACAAAGACAAGAAAGAACAATAGACTTTTTCTCTCCATAGAGGTAATTACTTATTCTCTTTATTGTATTATCAATCACCAGTTTTTACTATAGAACTGTGAAAGCCTACAATGGAATATTACTCAGCCATAAAAAGGAACAAAACTGGGTCATTTGTAGAGACGTGGATGGACCTAGAGACTGTCTTACAGAGTGAAGTAGGTCAGAAAAAGTAAAAACAAATATCGAATATTAACCCATACATGTGGAATCTAGAAAAATGGTACAGATGAACTGGTTTGCAAGGCAGAAATAAAGACACAGATATAGAGAACAAACATATGGATGACAAGGGGGGAAAGTGTTGGGGGAGATGCATTGGGAGATTGGGATTGACATATATACACTAATATGTATAAAATAGATAACTAGTAAGAACCTGCTGTATTAAAAATAAAAAAAAACTGAAAACATTAATATAATTGATAAGAATTTACTAAACTGTAGTGAACTAATTAATATTATTCCAAAATTGAACAGGAGACAGACAATGTCTTACAGGCCCATTAGTTTAATCATATTTATCATAATGAATGTATAACTTTAAAAACTGGATTGATTTGTCATTTACCTAGATTAACCATTTTAAATAGTAACTCCATGTGGAAAATTGGGAACTGTTTGTGTATAATAAATATACATATATTGTTCAGAAATAATATAGTAATTTAGTCAGGTACAGAGATTATGAGACTCTTCGACAGCTATCTTTTTTTAAGCAACTTTGAAGTATGATTGATGTACAAAAAGCTGTATATTTTTAATGTATACAGTCTGATGAGTTAGGAGAGAAGTATATATCCATGAAACCATCATCACAATCTATGCCATAAACATATCCATTATGTCCAAAAGTTTCCTCCCACCCTTTTAATTTATTTTTTTCCTCAGTGACTATCTTGAATCATGATTGTTTATCACCAAGATCAGCATTCTTCTTTCATTGTTTAGAAGTTTCAATATTATATTAATATTCTATTAATAATTCAGTAGATAGTTCTAAATATGAATCAGTACTCCATACTGTTCCTCTTTCATAGAGCACTGTTCCACTTTGAGGAGAAAATTTCATTGTCGTATGATCTGTTAAGTGTCCTGAAATTACAGAAAATTTTTAGCAATGTCAAACCAAACAATGAAAAATCAAACACTACTCTGAAAATGCTTGTTCATCACTAATCTATTTCATTGGGTAACAGCTTACTATAATAGAAAGAGGAAAATGAATTATTTTAGAACAGTGCCTAAGACACAGTAAGAGCCAAATAAATTGCTGGTAAATATTATTATTACTATTCATGTTAGGTTTATTTTTTCAATTTTTAAATTAGGGATAATAATACTTAGCTCATTGAATGTCTCTTGGAACAGGTGAGTTTGTGCATCATAATTCTCACACTTCTTGAACTATGTTAACTAGTGAATAATAAATAATGATAGAGTTTAATAAACACTGCTATCATTGTTTTCAGTCTGTAGAAGGAGGTATCATTTTGTAGGAGTCATTTTTAGTGAGACTTTTATGGATGCCATTAGATTTAGGCATGTTGATAAGGAATGGGTGGGTATACGGTGTGATGTGCAGCATGTATGCCTACAAAGCCTGGGAGAGGGTCTTTATATTTGGTGCACAGGGAGAAGTGGTGAATGTTGATGGGAAATTGTGAAGGATAAAAATATTAAATTAGCTGTAAACCCTGATGACACGAAAAGCAAAACGATGGGAAGTCTTAAAAGTCAGTTAAGCAGCTTGGATTTTTTCCATATTTTATTTAAATTTTATTTTGTGACAGCTGTTTTTTCCCTTTGTAAAATTTCAATTATTACTTAGAAAAAACAATTTTCCAATCTTTTGAGGATTGAAATGATTGGGGAGAAGAAATCACCACTATGACTATAAGGCTTTAAAAAATGATAACAAAAAAGACATTCAGAAACAAAAGAAAGCTTAGGTTTGGACCTGTAAAGAGCCTTACATAGTATGCAAAGTATTTAATTTGTGTTTCTTTATTAATAACTTTTGCCTGCTTGGAACATTATGCTATTTCTCCTAAATTCTGGGGCTGGTTATTTTGATTAATGTTGAGAAGCTGTGAAAATGACTTCTCTGGATATCTTGACTAGCTAGAACCCATCTGTCTTACATGGCTTAGTTGTAGTCCTGCCTGGAGGCAAGGATAGATAACCTGAAACAGAATAAGAGGCCCAAAGGAGAGGATTAAGTCACTAGATTAGTGGTGACCATATGCTCTCTAGAAGGTTCATGAAATTGCTTATTTCCATGGGAAAAGACATATTTTTCTCAGTAGCCTTGAATTTTAGTAAGAGAACAAGGCCACCTTTAAAATGCCCATTAAAACCACTGGAGCACATAATCTCTCAAGGAGAATATTTTTGTTCCAGATATAAAAATACTAAATTATTAGGAAAACTCTCTCCTCTCTCACCTTCACCTCTTACTTCCTAATTCTCTTTTCCCTTTCTCTTCTTCCTCTCAGCCCTTCTTTCCTTCCCTGCCTTCCTTACAAAAGATTAAAAATGCTTTGATATATTTTTTCAGATGCTATGTTTTATTAGATTGCTTAGCAGTAAGAGCATATGCTAAAAAGAAGAAAAATATCCTTTGAATTCAAGGCATACGCTCTTACATTGATTCTTATTCTACTATTAGTAATGGAAGGTTTTAAACATGAAACAAAACTGATTAAGTTACTTTTCTAAAAGTAATTTCATACTACTGCAAAGAACTGTACTGCACTACATAGTTAGAAAATGGTTTCTAAACTTATTGAAAGTTTCCTTCTCTGTATTTGATCTTTCCTTTACTTTAACCTGAATATAGAGCTTTCTTTACTCTTGCTGAGAATGTATTTATTTTTTTATGAGAAAATTAACTCCAAAGACATCAATACTTTTTAAACTGGAAAGAGTCTAAGCGAAAGGGTTTTATTTCATGTCTTTTTTTTTTCTCTCTGTATTAAGTAACACTTATTACTTTACTGATTCTAGTAAAGTGTAATATGAGTTAGTATTTTCAATAAGACAAAAAATAGAAATTCATTAATTATAGTTAAATTTTCCTTGATAAGAGAATTATTTAAACAAACATATTTGTGAATTTACTTCACTGTCACTCATGAGAATTCAATACCATCTAATTGTTTTTGCCATCACATAACCCATTTTTTCTCTGCCTTGCCTTAGACTATTCCTTTTGCCTGGAATGTTCATCTTCTATCTCATCCATCTTGCATTGCCCTACTCCAAATGCCACCTCTCTTATGTGCTGTACGGTACTTTTCTTGAGATCTCTCCCCATGGCCTCTCTTTGAATATTATTGAGTTTCTTGTTGCCTTGGAGTATAAATGCTTTTAACAAATCATATCATTTCTATAGACTGTAAACTCCTTAAGGACAGGGACAGTTTCATATTTATAGAACAGGATGTTCAGTGTCATGTACATAGGCATTTAATGAATATTTGTTTCATAGGTGGATTAAATGTTTTATTCCACATCTGAAACATGGAGGTTTTACCTCTTGTTATAAAGTTTTCAATTATTGTAAACAGAGTTTTGAGGAATATATTCTTCTCTTCCTTCTCTTATTTGAAATGAAGTAATAGGCACATTTTATGATATATGCTTGGTTAAATGTAAATTTCCTTTTATCCCAGCTATTCTTGTTAAAACAAAAAGGCCTTAGCATGACTAGTGAAGTCCATAGCCTAAATATGCAAGGTTATTAGGCATGAACACTTCTAATTGAATATATCCCTCTATATTTATATAATAAGAAAATTTTTTAAAAATAAAAAGTAAAAAAAAAAAAAAAGAAGACATAATGTTAAAACAGCTAAAACACTTTTATAGTACTTTGTGCCAGGCACTGTTCTACGCTCTTTGCATATACAGCCCACATTTACCCTCATAAAAGCTGTGTGAAGAAACTGAGTCACAAAGAGCTCATGTCATTTCTCTAAGCCATACAACTTGCAAGTATCAGAGGCGGGGTTTAGAGTCGGTTATTGTAGCTCTAAGATTCATACTCTTAACCACTGTGCTATATTATATATTACTTTCTAATGGGTAGCAAGGTTGCACAATATGAGTTCTAGTAAAATGTATATTATACATTCAAAAAGAAATTATTGAGCTTCTTTTGAGCACTGCCACTGTAAAAACTAACTTCTTGAAGAAATCAAAGTTTGCTTTTATTAAAGTTTAGTAATAATAAAATACCTGTTCAAGGTTAAGGTGAAGATAACTGAACATATTTTAGGCAAAGTCTACTAATATTTTCTTAATATAACTTTTCTTTTTATTTCATCCTGGATCTTATTCTTTCTCTTATACTGTTACTGTCTTTTGAAATACTGCTTTATAAAATAGTATCTATCATTGAAATATTTTATTGTTAAAAATGCATTCACATGTCTTTGTGGAATACTAAGTATATATTAAATTTATTATCATTTGTTGAGTTTTTCATATAAAAGTTAGTACATTTTCAGACCATAAAATGTAGACACTTTGGGGACAGTGAAAGAGTCTGTCAAACTTAGCCTCTTAATTTTAGAGACAAGGAGATTGAGATCCAAAGAGGCTATGTGACTTGCCCAAGGTCAATTAACAGTAAGTGACATGATGATTAAGTGAAGTCATGTGAGGTAATTACTTAATAGAGTGCTACAAAACAATTAATCTGTGCTGACTCTCATTTGAAAAACTTATAACTTTCCTGGCTTGTCAGAGTTTCTCTGGCTTGCATGTTAAAGTTATTTTCTTTGTCATAGGAGTATAAACACTTTATTCTATATGGATACCATATAAGCATACCTTCTAAACTTATGAATTGATTTCACTCAAAAATTTAATTTTCCTTTATTTTATGGTACAGTGAAGGTGAAGATATTGAATATATGCACAGTTAATCCTTGATGTGAAAATAAAAAATATATAAATATGAATATTTAGGCAAAATATATATCAACAAAACATATATAGCAGAAAATAGATTACATTTTGCACTTACACTCAAGTTTGGGTGTGTCTGATACTTGTAAATTCAAACTGAAACTACCAAAGCCCACAGTGAAAAACTAAATACTATGCTCTTTATTTAGCATTAATTAATGATAGACACCTAAACCTTCTCATGAACTAAAATTTAAAGGTTTGGTTTTTTTGTTTGTTTAGTGCATAAAGCAAGGATGTTTCCTTGAAAGAATTTCATCCTACATAACTTGAGAAAAAATATTTCAAACTAAAGCATGCCAAATCCTATGGTGAAGGATGGAAAGCAATGTAATGTGATTTACAGCTAGAGATATAGTGTTGGGAAAAGAGATGGATTAATGAAATATTACTCTCATCAAAATTATACATTTCTGCTATTTGAAGAAAGTAGGACTTCCGGGTAAGATGGCGGAAGAGTAAGATGCGGAGATCACCTTCCTCCCCACAGATACACCAGAAATACAGCTACACGTGGAACAACTCCTACAGAACACATACTGAACGCTGGCAGAAGACCCCAGACCTCCCAAAAGGCAAGAAACTCCCCACATACCTGGGTAGGGCAAAGCGGAGAGATTCCCGCACAGAGGATCGGTGCCAAGCGGCACTCACCAGCCCGAGAGGCTTGTCTGCTCGCCCGCCGGGGCGGGCGGCGCTGGAAGCTGAGGCTCGGGCTTCGGTCAGAGCGCAGGGAGAGGACTGGGGCTGGCGGCGAGAACTCAGCCTGAAGGGGGCTAATGTGCCACAGCTAGCCGGAAGGGAGTCCGGGAAAACTCTGGAGCTGCCGAAGAGGCAAGAGACTTTTTCTTCCCTCTTGGTTTCCTGGTGCGCGAGGAGAGGGGATTAAGAGCGCTGCTTAAAGGGGCTCCACAGACGGGCGCGAGTCACAACTGAAAGCGCGGAGCCCAGTGACGGGCGTGGGACGCTGGGGCGGCCGCCAAGAAGCCTGTGTGCGAGCGCAGGTCACTGTCCACACCGCCCTTCCGGGAGCCTGTGCAGCCCGCCACTGCCGGGGTCCTGGGTTCCAGGGGAGGCTTCCCTGGGAGAACGCACGGCGCGCCTCGGGCTGTTGCAACGTCACGCCGGCCGCTGCAGGCTCGCCCCGCACTCCGTGCCCCTCCCTCCCGCCCGGCCTGAGTGAGCCAGAGTCCCCGAAGAGGCTGCTCCTTTAACCCTGTCCTGTGTGAGCGAAGAACAGACGCCCTCCGGCGACCTACATGCAGAGGCGGGGCCAAATCCAAAGCTGAGACCCAGGAGCTGTGAGACCAAAGAACAGAAAGGGAAACCTCTCCCAGCAGCCTCAGAAGCAGCAGATTAAAGCTCCATAATCAACTTGATGTACCCTGCATCTGTGGAATACATGAATAGACAACAAATCATCCCATATTGAGGAGCCAGGAGTCAGTGCTGTGCCTCTGAGTTGGGAGAGCCAACCTCAGGACACTGGTCCACAAGAGACCTCCCAGCTCCACATAATAGCAAACGGCGAAAATCTTCCAGAGATCTCCATCTCAACACCAGCACCCAGCTTCACTCAACGACCAGCAAGCTACAGTGCTGGACACCCTATGCCAAACAACTAGCAAGACAGGAACACAACGCCACCCATTAGCAGAGAGGTGGCCTAAAATCATAAAAAGTCGGCAGACACCCCAAAACACACCACCAGACGTGGAACTGCCCACCAGAAAGACAAGATCCAGCCTCACCCACCAGAACACAGGCACTAGTCCCCTCCACCAGGAAGCCTACACAACCCACTAAACCAACCTTAGCCACTGGGGACAGACACCAAAAACAACAGGAACTACGAACCTGCAGCCTGCAAAAAGGAGACCCCAAACACAGTAACATAAGCAAAATGAGAAGATAGAAAAACACACAGCAGGAGAAGGAGCAAGATAAAAACCCACCAGACCTAACAAATGAAGAGGTACTAGGCAGTCTACCTGAAAAAGAATTCAGAATAATGATGGTAACGATGATCCAAGATTCTATTTCCAAGATCCAAAATCTTGGAAATAGAATAGATAAAATGCAAGAAACAGTTAACAAGGACCTAGAAGAACTAAAGATGAATCAAGCATCGATGAAAAACACAATAAATGAAATAAAAAATACTCTAGATGGGATCAATAGCAGAATAACTGAGGCAGAAGAACGGATAAGTGAGGTGGAAGATAAAATAGTGGAAATAACTGCTGCAGAGCAAAATAAAGAAAAAAGAATGAAAAGAACAGAGGACAGTCTCAGAGACCTCTGGGACAACATTAAACGCACCGACATTCGAATTATAGGAGTTCCAGAAGAAGAAGAGAAAAAGAAAGGGACTGAGAAAATATTTGAAGAGATTATAGTTGAAAACTTCCCTAATATGGGAAAGGAAATAGTTAATCAAGTCCAGGAGGCACAGAGAGTCCCATACAGAATAAATCCAAGGAGAAATACGCCAAGACATGTACTAATCAAACTGTCAAAAATTAAACACAAATAAATCATATTAAAAGCAGCAAGGCAAAAACAACAAGTAACACACAAGGGAATCCCCATCAGGATAACAGCTGATCTCTCAGCAGAAACTCTACAAGCCAGAAGGGAGTGGCAGGACAAAATTAAAGTGATGAAGGAGAAAAACCTGCAACCAATACTACTCTACCCAGCAAGGATCTCATTCAGATTTGATGAAGAAATTAAAACGTTTACAGACAAGCAACAGCTGAGAGAGTTCAGCACCACCAAACCAGCTTTACGACAAATGCTAAAGGAACTTCTCTAGGCAAGAAACACAACAGAAGGAAAAGACCTACAATAACAAACCCAAAACAATTAGGAAAATGGGAATAGGAACATACATATTGATAATTACCTTAAATGTAAATGGACTAAATGCTCCCATCAAAAGACACAGATTGGCTGAATGGATACAAAAACAAGACCCATATATATGCTGTCTACAAGAGACCCACTTCAGACCTAGAGACACATACAGACTGAAAGTAAGGGGATGGAAAAAGATATTCCATGCAAATGGAAACCAAAAGAAAGCTGGAGTAGCAATTCTCATATCAGACAAAATAGACTTTAAAATAAAGACTACAGAAGAGACAAAGAAGGACACTACATAATGATCAAGGGGTAGATCCAAGAAGAAGATATAACAATTGTAAATATTTATGCACCAAACATAGGAGCACCTCAATACATAAGGCAAATACTAACAGCCATAAAAGGAGAAATCGACAGTAACACAATCATAGTATGGGACTTTAACACCCCACTTTCACCAATGGACAGATCATCCAAAATGAAAATAAATAAGGAAACACAAGCTTTAAATGATACATTAAACAAGATGGACTTAATTGATATTTATAGGACATTCCACCCAAAAACAACAGAATACACATTTTTCTCAAGTGCTCATGGAACACTCTCCAGGATAGATCATATCTTGGGTCACAAATCAAGCCTTGGTAAATTTAAGAAAATTGAAATTGTATCAAGTATCTTTTCCGACCACAATGCTATGAGACTAGATATCAATTACAGGAAAAGATCTCTAAAAAATACAAACACATGGAGACTAAGCAATACACTACTTAATAATGAAGTGATCACTGAAGAAATCAAAGAGGAAATTAAAAAATACCTAGAAAAAAATGACAATGGAGACACGACGACCCAAAACCTATGGGATGCAGCAAAAGCAGTTCTAAGAGGGAAGTTTATAGCAATACAATCCCACTTTAAGAAACAGGAAACATCTCAAATAAACAACCTAACATTGCACCTAAAGCAATTAGAGTAAGAAGAACAAAAACATCCCAAAGTTAACAGAAGGAAAGAAATCATAAAGATCAGATCAGAAATAAATGAAAAAGAAATGAAGGAAATGATAGCAAAGACCAATAAAACTAAAAGCGGGTTCTTTGAGAAGATAAACAAAATTGATAAACCATTAGCCAGACTCATCAAGAAAAAAAGGGAGAAGACTCAAATCAATAGAATTAGAAATGAAAAAGGAGAAGTAACAACTGACACTGCAGAAATACAAAAGATCATGAGAGCTTATTACAAGCAACTCTATGCCAATAAAATGGACAACCTGGAAGAAATGGACAAATTCTTAGAAATGCACAACCTGCCAAGACTGAATCAGGAAGAAATAGAACATATGAACAGACCAATCACAAGCACTGAAATTGAAACTGTGATAAAAAATCTTCCAACAAACAAAAGCCGAGGACCAGATGGCTTCACAGGCGAATTCTATCAAGCATTTAGAGAAGAGCTAACACCTATCCTTCTCAAACTCTTCTAAAATATAGCAGAGGGAGGAACACTCCCAAACTCATTCTACGAGGCCACCATCACCTTGTTACCAAAGCCAGGCAAGGATGTCACAAAGAAAGAAAACTACAGGCCAATATCACTGATGAACATAGATGCAAAAATCCTCAACAAAATACTAGCAAACAGAATCCAACAGCACATTAAAAGGATCATACACCATGATCAAGTGGGGTTTATTCCAGGAATGCAAGGATTCTTCAATATACGCAAATCAATCGTGATACACCATATTAACAAATTGAAGGAGAAAAACCATATGATCATCTCAATAGATGCAGAGAAAGCTTTCGACAAAATTCAACACCCATTTATGATAAAAACCCTGCAGAAAGTAGGCATAGAGGGAACTTTCCTCAACATAATAAAGGCCATATATGACCAACCCACAGCCAGCATCGTCCTCAATGGGAAAAACTGAAACCATTTCCACTAAGATCAGGAACAAGACAAGGTTGCCCACTCTCACCACTCTTATTCAACCTAGTTTTGGAAGTTTTAGCCACAGCAATCAGAGAAGAAAAGGAAATAAAAGGAATCCAAATCGGAAAAGAAGAAGTAAAGCTGTCACTGTTTGCAGATGACATGATACTATACATAGAGAATCCTAAAGATGCTACCAGAAAACTACTAGAGCTAATCAATGAATTTGGTAAAGTAGCAGGATACAAAATTAATGCACAGAAATCTCTGGCATTCCTATATACTAATGATGAAATATCTGAAAGTGAAATCAAGGAAACACTCCCATTTTCCATTGCAACAAAAAGAATAAAATATCTAGGAATAAACCTACCTAAGGAGACAAAAGACCTGTATGCAGAAAATTATAAGACACTGATGAAAGAAATTAAAGATGATACAAATAGATGGAGAGATGTACCACGTTCTTGGATTGGAAGAATCAACATTGTGAAAATGACTCTACTACCCAAAGAAATCTACAGATTCAATGCAATCCCTACCAAACTACCACTGGCATTTTTCACCGAACTAGAGCAAAAAATTTCACAATTTGTATGGAAACACAAAAGACCCCGAATAGCCAAAGCAATCTTGAGAACGAAAAATGGAGCTGGAATAATCTGGCTCCCTGACTTCAGACTATACTACAAGGCTAGAGTAATCAAGACAGTATGGTACTGGCACAAAAACAGAAAGATAGATCAATGGAACAGGATAGAAAGCCCAGAGATAAACCCACGGACATATGGTCACCTTATCTTTGATAAAGGAGGCAGGAATGTACAGTGGAGAAAGGACAGTCTCTTCAATAAGTGGTGCTGGGAAAACTGGACAGGGACATGTACAAGTATGAGATTAGATCACTCCCTAACACCATACACAAAAATAAGCTCAAAATGGATTAAAGACCTAAATGTAAGGCCAGACACTATCAAACTCTTAGAGGAAAACATAGGCAGAATACTCTATGACATAAATCACAGCAAGATCCTTTTTGACCCACCTCCTAGAGAAATGGAAATAAAGACAAAATAAACACATGGGACCTAATGAAACTTCAAAGCTTTTGCACAGCAAAGGAAACCATAAACAAGACCAAAAGACAACCCTCAGAATGGGAGAAAATATTCGCAAATGAAGCAACTGACAAAGGATTAATCTCCAAAATTTATAAGCAGCTCATGCAGCTCAATAGCAAAAAAACAAACAACCCAATCCAAAAATGGGCAGAAGACCTAAATAGACATTTCTCCACAGAAGATATACAGACTGCCAACAAACACATGAAAGGATGCTCAACATCTTTACTCATTAGAGAAATGCAAATCAAAACTACAATGAGATATCATCTCACACCAGTCAGAATGGCCATCATCAAAAAATCTAGAAACAATAAATGCTGGAGAGGGTGTGGAAAAAAGGGAACACTCTTGCACTGTTGGTGGGAATGTGAATTGGTACAGCCACTATGGAGAACGGTATGGAGGTTCCTTAAAAAACTACAACTAGAACTACCATATGACCCAGCAATCCCACTACTGGGCATAAACCCTGAGAAAAACCATAATTCAAAAAGAGTCATGTACCAAAATGTTCATAGCAGCCCTATTTACAATAGCCCAGAGATGGAAACAACCTAAGTGTCCATCATCAGATGAATGGGTAAAGAAGATGTGGCACATATATACAATGGAATATTACTCAGCCATAAAAAGAAATGAAATTGAGCTATTTGTAATGAGGTGGATGGACCTAGAGTCTGTCATACAGAGTGAAGTAAGTCAGAAAGAGAAAGACAAATACTGTATGCTGACACATATATATGGAATTTAAGAAAAAAAATGTCATGAAGAACATAGGGGTAAGACAGGAATAAAGACACAGACAAAAAAAAAAAAAAAAAGAAACCATGTAGTCACATATGTCCACCAAGTAACCTCATAGAATACTGCCCTTATCAATTTGGTTTCGGAACATGTGCCAAATTGGACTTATTTGTATTCATTTCAGATGTAATGACTTTGCCTGTTACTAAACATCACATAGAACACAGAATCTCAAAACAAAATAAAATAAAAAGAAACAGATAAATAAAAAAAGAAAGTAATTTTATTACATGAATGATTAAAAGGAATAACTAAAGTAAAAATCTTAAAAATGCAGTGTTTTTAGCTTAAAGTTACTAAATCTCCCCAATAATGGTACTGTCCAATAATAGATATTTTTGCAGAAGATTTTTCTGTATCGGGAGGGAATAGGACTTAGAAAAAGAGTCTCTTCTTTGCATAGATTCTAGGATTCTATATCAAATTGACAACACATAATCTCTCATCATGTACATGTATCAAAATATCTTCTACATTGTCATGCCACCATACTGCTTTGCATGGCTTAAACCTAATTATTAGTGATACCATTTCCTTCCTACACATCACTGTTCCCTTATTTTTCTTCCTGACTGAGGTGATCTTAACGTCTACCAGCCTCTGATGTCTATCAATTAAATGACTACTGTTGACCTGGCTGCCATGTCTTTTGGCTATCTCTAGATTTTAAAGTAGAGTGCTTTTTTCTGCCTGTAATCATGACCAAATTTAAATTCATGTTAAATCACCACAGTTTTTCCTTTAACATTTGAATTCAGTTAATGGTTACCATATTTGGCTTTCTCATTACTTTTTCACATGGACTATATGGATGTGAGTTTACATATGCAAAAAGCATAGTACAAAGGAAACAGTGACTGAGTGCAATTTTTAGTAAACCAAAAGGAGGTGTTAGTGGTTACAGCACCCTGTTGTCTTCCTAAAGAAGTCACTGATTCATCTTTATCACTTTATGTATTGACAGCCATCAATCCTCTTCTGCTTCCACATAATCTATGTTACTGCAGATATCTCATGCCACCCGATCTCTTATATGCACAAGGTGCATATAATTGTATTTCACTCGATTAAAAGGTTTGTTAAGGTCTTTGCCACAAAGAAGTTTATAATCCATAAGAGATCTAAACATTCCTATTATTATGGATAGACATATTCATTCATTCTGAATATTACCTTAGAACATTCTTAAAGGCGTTATTATGAAAAATAGATTCCTTAATTCTATCTCACCTCTCTGTTCTTTACACTTTTCCTCTTATCATCTTCCACTCTTTCTCAACTAAATCCTCCTCTGGCCTTTGCAAACCCTTCCCCTAAACCAATCATTACGGTGGAGAATACACTGCTTTATTATTATTCTTCTTTCTCTGACCATATTCTTAATTTTCCCATAATAAACCTATAACTAGGTTCTCCTCTTTCCCTTGGCAATTATCTACTTTTTGATGACTGCTTTCAACTGAGAGCTACAACAATCTTTTCCTCCTCTCCATCCTCCTTTGACCCCCCCCCTGTTTGTCTTGATATTTCTTGATGCTTATTTTCCAAAGATGCTATGCCCAGCAATCTCCCCAAATCCTGAAAATTTGAATTTGGAGAGCTACAGTAATAAGGAGGTATAAACTACAATAAAGTAAAGTAGATTCAGAGTATGAGATAATGCATTGAAGTTCCACTTAGATCTGATCAAATTAAGCTCAGAACCTTCCTGAAGCTATTATTGTGGTCTATGACTTTTCAGGAATGGAATTAGAAAAGGAAAATCAATCATTTAAAGAAAATTTATTGAACTACACTTAATGCAACGGAAAATGCTCATGCTGGAAATGTAGTGGTAGAATAGAAAATCAAGTCTTCACTAAGCACAGTAACTAAGTAAATGTTTTGCCCCTTATTGCTCTGTTTCTCTTCAATGACTATCTATCTTTCTCATTTTTGGTGCAAATTTTCTTTCATCCTTCTCATTGTAGCACTGTAATTTCTCCCTTCTGCTGCTCACATCATCAGATGTAATTCCATTTGCAGTTGTGTAACATCTGTATTGTTATCTAGCATGACAGAGTATTTAAGTGTAATTATACACATTTTACACATAGATGTACATGCATTATACATATTATAAAATATTAGCTATATGCTCTAAAAGTATGGATAACTAGATTCAACTGATAAATGAAAAGATGAACATCAAATTCCATTAATTCTATTTGACTTCCAGGTTTCTCTCCCTGAAGCATTGATGTTTACAACAAAGGAAAAGAAAATCACTGATTGGAAGACAATCCAAATATATAAATAAGAAATAAAATTCAGTAAAACATCTTTGAAGAGAAAGAAGACAAAACAGTTGTTTTCATAAAACTAGGTCAATAACCACTGTATAACAAGTTGTTTCTAATAATTTTACTTCAAACAAATTTAGTTCCTTTATAAACTGTGGAAGGCAGAAAACCAAAGACCCATGTGTCTGATGGTAGAGGAAGTCCTTTATATTATTCATACTACATTATATTATGACTCAATCATTTGACTTTTAGGGAAATCCTGAGTGACATCTTTAAATGATGCAAATCTGTCTCAGCTAGTCTGATATCATTTTTTCTGATAAATCAATATTTTGTAATTTGTCTAGCTCTTCAAGGTCATTTCTGAAATTCACTTTGCTCATATTAAGAAATGGTTTTGGCTGCAACGGATTATCTCATTACAGTCTATAGTCCTTACCTATAGAAAAATATAATTACCTCAGACCAGCTTACCCAAAGGTGAATTTGAATAATATTAGCATTATTAGCAAAATATAGCAAACAATAGCAAAATTCAGGTTTCAGCTGGAAGTTTCTAGGGTCAACCTGAAAACATTATATATATATATATATATATATTAGACAATGAAATTCTCTATGCCTATAGGAGAAATAAAAAATTGAATTTACTTCCTACTCTGGTGCTTTTTTTTTTTTTTTTTTTTTTGCAGTACGCGGGCATCTCACTGCTGTGGCCTCTCCTGTTGCGGAGCACAGGCTCCGGACGCGCAGGCCCAGCGGCCATGGCTCACGGGCCCAGCCGCTCCGTGGCATGTGGGATCTTCCTGGACCGGGGCACGAACGCGTGTCCCCTGCATCGGCAGACGGACTCTCAACCACTGAGCCACCAAGGAAGCCCTCTGGTGCTTTTTATGATAGAAGGACCTGATTTATATATATTATCTGACATTTCCTATAATATTAGTTTAAAATGACAACTGTAACAATAAAAGCTCATAGGTGGTAAAGATGAGAACAATGATA
This sequence comes from Hyperoodon ampullatus, assembly GCF_949752795.1. Lineage (NCBI taxonomy): Eukaryota > Metazoa > Chordata > Mammalia > Artiodactyla > Ziphiidae > Hyperoodon > Hyperoodon ampullatus. Next base: position 107,419,727 of record NC_136918.1, on the reverse strand, counting down.
CAATTTGTAGGGCCTCCATGATATACTTAGAGATGGAAATCATGAGTTTTGATTTCACTTCTGAACTATGTTGATTGACTCTGTAGCTGTGGAAAAAAATCTATTAATGACTATCCTTTGATATAAATATGTAATGGAAGTACATTATGAAAATAATATTTTTATTGTGAATTAATTAAAATTGAAGCAATATTATTAGCTGTACTAAGTACAGTAAGCATCAAAATAAAATAATTAGGCCATTTTAAAAAATATAGACGGTGTTTAAACACAAATCAAATATACTATCATGTGCTTCAAAATGTGCTTATTTATCTTGCAGTTTGATTTTTAGGGAATAATAAGGTTATTATCAAAACTTATAATAAGTTTGTTATCAAAAGGGAAAAAGTCTCTTGGAATTGAACTTTTGTTAAACATTTGATTTAATGTCTTGCAAGTCTAAGTACTTTGAAGCATCATACATAGAGCACGTTGTATTGAGATCTTCCCTCTTCATTAAGGATATTTTATACCTTATGGAAAATATGTGTTTTACTTGATCAGCTTTTAATTATAGTAGATGTCCCATCTTTCATTTTATAAGTTTCATAAGAGAACTGAAACAAACATAATTTAGAAAATATCATTGTAGTCAATATTTGTAGTTATGGCAACTTTACATTTTTTTCATCTTTGGAAAAGTAAGTTGGTAAGAAAATTGATAAAACTGTTACCGAAGCACAAGTCCGTGTGCCCGACACACAGTGAGGCCAAAAAATGGCAAAATGTTGGCATTTGGAACAGATAAATATTTATTGCAGGACTATGCAAGGAGATGCATGGCTCGTGCCTTAAAAACCCCAAACTCCCTGAAAGCTTTCATCAATGCCTTCTTATAAGAAAGGTGAGGGAGGAGTATGGTTAGTTGTTGCAGACTTCTTCGTGTCAGAGCCTTTGTTCTTGAGGTCAGGTCATGGTCAGGTAACAATATTCCTATAAATCTCTACTAGAAAAATGTTACTTTCTGTTCTGACTAGAAAGAGGAAGGTCCCAAGGCACAACTCTCACCCTCCAAGGTCCAGGCCTGGCTAGGAGAAGGGGGTCCCTAAAGGGGGGCCAGTTACCCTGCCCTGGAGCATTTATCCAGCACCCAGTCTGGGTCCTCCTGCCAGTGCCCAGGCCTGGCTGAAGAGGCAGATCTCAGTTGGTGGCTCCCTCAGGGCCAGGTCCCACAACCCGCATCCTATGCAGACTGCCACTGCCATTAGGTCACAGAGACGGGGATGGGGGAGAGGTTCACCGCTGCCTCAAGGCCTGGGCCTGGCCTTGGAGAAGGCTCTGAAACCCTACATGACACCTGCTGTGCTGGTCCTAGGCAGGGAGGGTCCCAGGGAGAATGCTGAGATCTGCCTCCTACCTCACTCTCCACCTGATGACCACTTTGCCTACTATTGGTTGAATGGGCCTACTGACAATTGCTCATTGAGTTTTTGTTTGGGAGTGGGGTCCATTGCAGCACTGACCAATGGCTGAGCGACCACCAGTGGTCTCGAGGTAGGGTCATGCCTTTGGAAAAAGTACTGCAGGGATGGCCTGTTTCTCCTCCCTAATGAATGGGTTCTCAGCTAGAAGGTATGAAGGCTGGGGGCTGGAATCATCTGAAGGCTAGTTCATGTACATATCTGGCAACTATAATATAATGACTGTCATCTGGGGGTCTTGTTTCTCTCCACATGTTCTTCTCTAAGTAATCTTTGCAAGTGAGATAGTTTAGGATTCTTCACATTAAGAGTGTCCTGACAGAAAGATAGCCATGAAGAAACCATGTATTCTTCTGTGACTTATCTTTGGAAGACATATAGCATCACTCCCCCCCACACACACATTCTATTTGTTAAAGCAATTAAAATATCTGGACCAAGTAAAATGATAGTACTTGAAACTGTTGCTTTCAAGTGACAAATGACCGTGGTAACGTTTCTCTTATTTGAAAAGTCAGAAATATTTGGCACAGTTCATCACTCTTCTTCTAGTAATGCTATCTTCTCTTGGGTTTCATGACAATACATATTTAAGGTGTTCCCTTTACTACACTTTCAGCTGCCTCTTAGCCTCTCTTGCTGCTCAATCTTCTCTGTCCTCTAAAAATATTAGTGAGCCACTGGGACTCAGATCTTGACCTGACTTCTCTTTTTAATATGTACATTTCCCCTAGAAAATCTTGTTTATGGCTTTAAATATATAATCTCTATGCCAGTGACTTCCAAGTGTATATATCTAGACTCTACCTCTTTATTGAACTCAAAATACGTATAACCTAATACCTGCTTTATGCTTTCATTTGGATATCTAATTAGCACTTCAGAATTAATGTATCAAGACTAATTCATTCTTTCTCAAACCTTTTTTTGCATATTTGTAAATAACATTACTATTATTTACACTAGCAAATTTATTGATTCTATCTCCATAACACATTCTGAATCTATCCTTTCTCTACCTCTCCCAGTACAATCTTAGTCTAAAATCTCTAGCCTAGATAATCAAAGTAGTTTCCTAGCATGTCTCCTCACATAGCAGGAACAACTTGCAGTCCACCAGAAAGATTTAGGCACCACTTCTGCCATGCAGAGTTGTTGCTTTGGCTGCCCAATCAAGTACTACCTTTTCAAATCTCTTGTATCAGCAGAATGGGAAGGAATGTGATAAGTTATTTCAGTGGGTTATATATTAAAATGAGCAACATTACTTCTGAGCTCAGGTGGCTTAGAGGCAAGTGGGCTTTGCTTAACCTATCTTTTCCTATTCATTGGCTAAAATCAAGGATTAGGAAGACCTAGAAATAGAGGAGCCAAGAGGTGGAAGAAATCTATGTCCCTGAATCACTGCATTGAGTTGCCAGATAAAAATCATATTGAGATATGGGAGCAAAAAATAACTTCCATTGTGTTAAACTACTTATATTTTGGAGGATTATTTTCTATTAGCAGTTTCTGTCATCTAATCTAATTTAATATTCTATGCTTTCTAGACCCTAAACAACTCCTAAGAAAATAACTCAAAAAACACAGTTAAAAATTATTAAGGAAATTAAAATGTTATACTAGAAAATATCCACTTAATAGAAATTAGTAAAGGAAGAACAGAGGAACAAAATAATAATGAGACATATAGAACAAAGAAGCACAATGGCAGACCTAAATCCAACCATATCAATAAAAACACTAAATGTAAATAGATAAAACAATCCAATCAAAAGACAGATGTTGTCAGACTGGTATGAAAAAAAAAAGAAAACACAGTATCTAACTCTATGCCGTCTACAGGAGACAGGTTTTAGAGCCAAAGATAAAAATAGGTTGAACATATAATATTCATTCTTTAATCCCTTCCTCCAGTTTATTCTTCATTCAGGGGATATTGCTCCAAGTTACCTACTGGCTTTCCATTACACATAGGAACAATACAATAAGTGCAAATTTCCTGTCCTGTGTTCAAAGATCTACACCATCAGTCCACCAGGTGGGTCTTCAGACCAGAAGCATCAGCACTACCTGGGAACTCATTAGGAATGAAAATTTGCAGAATTTTCCCAGAGTAAACCCACACACTTGTCAATTAATCTACAACAAAGAAAGCAAGAATATACAATGAAAGAAAGGCAGTTTTGGGAAAACTGGACAGCTTCATGTAAAAGAATGAAATTAGAACACTCTCTAACACCATATACAGAAATAAACTCAAAATGTATTTAAGACTTACACGTAAGACTGGATACTCAAACTCCTGGAGGAAAACATATTCAGAACATTCTTTGACATAAATAGTAGCAATATTTTTTAGCACCATCTCCTAGAGTAATGGAAATAAAAACAAACAAATCAGATATAATTAAACAAAAGCTTTTGCATAGCAAAGGAAACCATAAACAAAACATAACCAAAAAGAAAAAAAAAAAAACTATGGAATGGGAGACAATATCTGCAAACAATGCAACCAACAAAGGATTAATTTCCAAAATATACAAACAGTTCATACAGTTCAACATAAAAAAAAAACCCAATCAAAAAATGTGCAGAAGATCTAAATATACATTTCTCAAAAAAAGACATACAGATGGGCAACAGACATATGAAAAGATGCTCAACATCCCTATTAGAAAGATGTTAATCAAAACTACAATGGAGTATCACTTCCACTCACCAGAATGGCCATCATCAAAAAGTCTACAAATAGTAAATACTGGAGAGGGTATGGAGAAAAAGGAGCCCTCCTACACTATTGGTGGTAATGTAAATTGATGCAGCCACTATGGAGAACAGTATGGAATTCCTTAAGAAACTAAAAATAGAGTTACCATATGATCCACTGAGTCCCCCTACTAGACTGGAGAAAACTCTAATTTGAAAAGATACATACACCCCAGTGTTCATAGCAACACTATTTACAATAGCCAAGACATAGAAGCAACCTGTGTCCATCAACAAATGAATAGATAAAGAAGATGTGGTACATATATACAATGAAATATTACTCAGCCATAAAAAAGAATGAAAGAATGTCATTGCAGCAACAAGGATGGACCTGGAGATTATCATACTAAGTGAAGGAAGTCAGAGAAAGACAAATATCATATGATATCACTTATATGTGGAATCCAAAAAAATGATACAAATGAACTTATTTACAAAACAGAAGTGACAAATGAACTTATTTACAAAACAGAAATGGACTCAGAAAACCAATGTGTGGTTACCAAAGGGAAAGGGGGGGATAAATTAGGAGTTTGGGATTAAAATAGACACACTACTATATATAAAATAGATAACCAGCAAGGACTTACTATATAGCACAGGAAAATATACTCAATATCTTGTAATAACCTATAATGGAAAAGAATCTAAAAAATAATATATATATATATATGTATATATATATATATATATATATATATATATATATATATATATATATATATACATGTATATAATATATAACTGAATCACTTTGCTGTACACCTAAAACTAATACAACATTGTAAATCAACTATATTTCAATAAAAATTTAAAAAATGAAAATTTGGGACCCCACACCAGACTTACTGAATTAGAAGATCTAGAATGGTACCCCAGCAATCTGGTTGTGTGTCTATGTTTTAAATTCTCCATATTTACCTAAGTTTGATAACCAGTGCTTTACAATATCAATTAACTCCCAACCTATTTTTTGCCCTCATTTTATACTTCTGTTTTTCACTGCATTAGAGCCTCCCTTATTTCCTCTTCTTTTTGTTGAACATAACAAATTCATTCCAGCTTAAATCTCTTGTAATATTTGTTTCAGGCAGAGGGAACAATCCTCCTTTTTTTCCCCTTCTCCTTTCATGTCTCATATCAAATTTTATTCTCTCAGATCTTTCATCATCCTCTAATCTAAAGAAAGTAGTCCTGTTCCATTGGCTGTGTCTCTTTATCTCACCTTGTACAATCTGTTTTCCTCACTTATTTATCACTTTCTGAAATTATTTTGAGAGTTAGTTGGTTTAGTAACTTTTATGTATTTCTCCTCCTTTAAAGTGTAAGATCCAAGAAATAGAAAATTCCATATCAGCAGTCCCTAGAACAGTGCCAGGCAAATAAGGTAGTAGGTATATGCTTAATTGATTATAATAATATTTCCAAAAATTGAAATATAAATATTTACTTTCTATTACACTTTAACTATAAATATATTTTGACACTGAGTGTAGTTTAGAACACTCATTCTTAAAGCCATCTCCTTCTCATATATTTGAGAGACTAGGTGATCACTCCTGAATCAGACATGTTACCAGTCTTGTTTTGACTTGCTGTTTATTTTCTAGTCTTCCATAAGCAACTCATTATCTTGCCTTCTTCAAATCCTGAGATGCACTTCCCCACAGACAATTCTGTGACTTCAAAAGAACCTTGAAAAAGCATAGCTTGGGGCTTGGGCAGGCTTTCTTTCCTTTTCTGGATTGTCTCTTACTTTCATACACATCAAGTTTAGAGGTAGAGGAGAGGGAAAAATTCACCAAGACAATCCCTGCACAGAGTGACACTGCAAGGTGCTAGGCCTTTGGTGGCATCTGTGGTGACCTCATTGGCAAAGGTTGTGGAAAGCAGAAACCTCTCCCACAGAGGAGGAGGAAAACAAAGGTGGCGAGTGACTGCTTGGCTGTTCCATTTCTGCAGTTTGAAGATGGAGGGACACGGTGCTTAGAAGTCTGAGACAGGACCCCTCTGACTAGGAGGAGGGAGAGAAAAAGGAAGCAGGCTGTCTGTCAAAAATAAGATTTTTGCTGTCAGTTTTAAGACTTCAGCAGAAGGTTCTGAGAAATCTATTGCATTTCTCTACACTAACAATGAAAGATCAGAAAGAGAAATTAAAGAAACAATCCCGTTTACCATCACATCACAAAGAATAAAATACCTAGGAATAAACCTACCTAAGGAGGCAAAAGACCCGTACTCAGAAAAGTATAACACACTGATTAAAGCAATTCAAGATGAAACAGAAAGATATACCATGCTCTTGGATTGGAAGAACCAATATTGTCAACATGACTATACTGCCCAAGGCAAGCTACAGATTCAATGCAATCCCTATCAAATTACCAATGACATTTTTCACAGAATTAGAACAAAAAATTTTACAATTTGTATGCAGACATGAAAGACCCTGAATAGTCAAAGCAATCTTGAGAAAGAAAAACAGAGCTGGAGGACTCAGGCTCCTTGACTTTGGACTATACTACAAAGTTACAGACATCAAAACAGTATGGTACTGGCACAAAAACAGAAATATAGATCAATGGAACAGGATAGAAAGCCCAGAAATAAACCCACACACTTATGGTCAATTAATCTATGACAAAGGAGGCAAGACTATACAATGGAGAAAAGACAGTCTCTTGAATAAATGCTACTAGGAAAACTGGACAGCTATATGTAAAATAATGAAATTAGAACACTGTTTAATACCATACACAAAAATAAATTCAAAATGTATTAAAGACCTAAATGTAAGAGTGGATACAATAAAACTCTTAGAGGAAAACATAGGCAGAACACTCTTTGACATAAATTACAGCAATATCTTTTTGAATCCATCTCTTAAAGTAATGGAAATCAAAACAAAAATTTAAAATGTGACCTAATTAACTCAAAAGCTTTTGCACTGCAAAGGAATCTTTAAACAAAATGACTACCCACAGACTAGGAGAAAATATTTGAAAACGATGCCACTGACAAGGGATTAATCTCCAAAATCTACAAACAGCTCATGTGGCTCAATATCAAAAAAAAATCCAATCAGAAAATGGGCAGAAGGCCTAAATAGACATTTCTCCAAAGAAGACATACAGATGGCCCAGAGGCCCATGAAAAGATACTCAACATCATTAATTAGAGAAATGCAAATCAAAACTATAATGAGATATCATCTCACACCAGTCAGAATGGCCATCATCAAAGAGTCTACAAACAATAAATGCTGGAAAGGGTGTGGAGAAAGGGGAACCCTCCTACACTGTTGGTGGGAATGTAAATTGGTATAGCCACTATGGAAAACAGTATGGAATTCCTTAAGAAACTAAAAATAGAGTTACCATATGATCCAGCAATCTCACTCCTGGGCATATATCCAGAGAAAACCATGGTTCAAAAGGATACATTCACCCCAATGTTCATGGCAGCGCTGTTTACAATAGCCAATACATGGAAACAACCTAAATGTCCAACAACAGAGGAATGGATAAAGAAGATGTGGTACATATATATGATGAAATATTACTCAGCCACTGAAACAAATAAAGAATGTCATTGCAGCAACATGGATGGACCTGGAGATTATCATACTAAGTGAAGGAAGTCAGACAGAGAAAGACAAATATCATATGATATCACTTATATGTGGAATCCAAAAAATGATACAAATGAACTTATTTACAAAATAGAAATTGACTCAGACATAGAAAACAAATATGTGGGTACCAAAGGGGAAAAGTTGTGGGGAGGGATATATTGGGAGTTTGGACTGACATAGTCACACTACATTTAAAATAAGTAACCAACAAGGACCTACTGTATAGCACAGGAAACTCTGCTCAATATTCTCTAATAACCTAAAGGGGAAAAGAATTTGAAAAAGAATAGATACATGTATATGTATAACTGAATCACTTTGCTGTATACCTGAAACTACCACTGGCACAAAAACAGAAATATAGATCAATGGAACAGGATAGAAAGCTCAGAAATAAACCCACACACTTATGGTCAATTAATCTATGCCAAAGGAGGCAAGAATATACAAAGGAGGAAACAGTCTCTCCAATAAGTGGGACTGGGAAAACTGGACAGCTACATGTAAAAGAATGAAATTAGAACATTCTTTAATACCATATACAAAAATAAATTCAAAATGGATTAAAGACCTAAATGTAAGACTGAATAACATAAAACTCATAGAAGAAAACATAGGCAGAACATTCTTTGACATAAATTGTAGCAGTACTTGTTTTGGATCTGTCTAGTAAAGCAAAGGAAATAAAAGCAAAAATAAACAAATGGTACCTAATTAAACTTAAAAGTTTTTTCACAACAAAGGAAACCATCGACAAAATGAAAAGACAGTCTACTGAATGGGAAAAATATTTGCAAATGATATTAACAGTAAGGGGTTAATAGCCAACATCTATAAATAGCTCATATAACTCAACATCAAAAAAACAAACAACCCAATCAAAAAATGGGCAGAAGAACCAAATAGACATTTTTCCAAAAAGGAAATGCAGATGGCCAACAGGCACATAAAAAAATTCTCAACATCACTAATCATCAGGGAAATGCAAATTAAAACTATAGATATCACCTCACAACTCTCAGAATGTCTATCATCAAAACGAACACAAATAACAAATGTTGGAGAGGATGTAGAGAAAAGGGGACACTCATACACTGTTGTTGGGAATATAAATTGGTGCAGCCACTGTGGGACACATTATGGAGGCTTCTCAAAAAACCAAAAATAGAACTACCATATGACTCAGCAAGTCCACTCCTGAGTATATGTCTGGAAAACCTTAAAACACTAATTTGAAAAGATACATGCACTCCAGTGTTCATAGTAGCATTATTTACAGTTGCCAAGATATGGAAGCAACCTAAGTGCCCATCAACAGATGAATGGGTAAAGAAGATGTGGTATATATGTACAATGGAATACTACTCAGCCATAAAAAAGAATGAAATTTTGCCATTTGTACTAGCATGGATGGATTTGGAGGGTATTATGCTAAGGGAGATAAGCCACACAGAGAAAGACAAATACTGTATCATTTTTATGTGGACTAAAAAATACAACAAACTATTGAATATAAGAAAAAAGCAGACTTACAGATATACAAAACAAACTAGTGGTTACCAGTGTAGGGAGAGGGAAAAGGGGAGGGACAATATAGGGGTAGGAGATTAAGAGGTACAAACTATTATGTATTAAATAAACTACAAGACTATTTTGTACAGCACAGGGAATATAGCCAATATTTTATAACTATAAATGGAGTATGACCTTAAAAATTGTGAATCACTATATTGTACACCTGTAACTTATGTAATATTGTACATCAACCATACTTCAATTAAAAAATAAAGAAAACCATAACTTAAAAGGGATTCCTCTACTTCAAATGTGAAAGCAGAAATGGATATACTCAAATACTTTGGAAAAAAATCAAGGAAATATGGTATCACAAAAAGAAAATTATATTCTCCAGAAATGGAAGTGGAAGGAATGGAATATTGCAATCTAACTGATAAACAATTAAAAATAGCTATTGTGAAAAAATTCAAGAAGCTATAAGAAAACTCAGGCAAGTCAATGAGCTCAAGAATAAAGTCAATGAAAATGAGGATTTCTTTACCAAAGACATCAAAATTATAAAAAAGAACCAACAAATTTTGGAGTTTAACAATTCAATGAATAGGATGAAGAATACAATAGAAAGCATTGGTAAGCGGGCAGAGCAGATTAAAGAAAGAAAAAGTGACTTGGAGAATAGGAATATAGAAATAGTTAATTTACAAGAGGGGAGAGAACTACATTTTTTTTTAAATAAAGAAACCCTACAAGAGCAATCAGATTCAATCAGAGAAGCAAATATAAAATAATTGGTGTACTAGAAGGAAAAGACAGGAAGAAGACAGCATGTTTATTTAAAGAAATAATAGTTGAGAACTTCCCAAAGGATCCCACCTGCCGTGGAGCGGCTGGGCCCGTGAGCCATGGCTGCTGGTCCTGCACGTCTGGAGCCTGTGCTCCGCAGAGGGGGAGGCCACAGCAGTGAGAGGCCCACTTACCAAAAAAAAAAAAAAAAAAAAAAAAAAAAAAATAGGCAGAAGAATTAAAGAGATATTTCTCCAAAGGTGACATCCAAATAACAAACAAGTAAGTGAAAAGATGTTCAATATGACTAATCATCAGGGAAATACAGATAAAAACCATAATAAGATATCACCTCACACCTGTCAGAATGAATATTATAAAAAAGACAAGAAGTAACAAGTGTTGGTGTGGATGTGGAGAAAAGGGAACACCTGTACACTGTTGGTGAGAATGTAAATTAGTTCAGCCACCATGGAAAAAAATATGGAGGTTCTTAAAAAAATAAAAAATTGATCCACCATGTAATCCAGCAAATTGCACTTGTTTGGTATACACCTAAAGTAAGTGAAAACAAGATATCGAAGAGATATACGCATTCCCATGTTTTTATTGCAGCATTATTCACAATAGCCAAGATATGGAAATACCTATTAATCAAAGGATGAATGCATAAAGATGTGATATAAATACAATGAGTATTATCAGCCGTGGGAAAGAAGAACATTCATTTGTGACAACACGGATGGACCTTTATCACATTTTAATTTTTTTTTGTTTTGCAGTACATGGGCCTCTCAGTGTTGTGGGGCACAGGCTCTGGACACGCAGGCTCAGTGGCCATAGCTCACAAGTCCAGCCGCTCCGCGGCATGTGGGATCTTCCCGGACCGGGGCATGAACCCGTATCCCCTGCATCATCAGGCAGACTCTCAACCACTGTGCCACCAGGGAAGCCCTTGATCACATTATTTTAAGTGAGATAAGCGGGACAGAGAAAGACAAGAAATGTATGGTATCACTTATATGTGAAATATAAACAAACCAAACTGGTAAAAAGAGAGAGTAAAATGGTAGTAACCAGGGGATGGGAGGATAGAACAAATGTTTTTTAAGGATACAAATTTGCAACAAATAATAAATAAGCCCTAGAGCTCTAGTGCACAGTATAGTGAATATAGACAACAATATTGTTTTATAATTGCCAAACTTTCTAAGAGACTAGAACTTAATTTTTCTGACCATTAAAAAAGAAATATGGTTATGTGATGTGACAAACGTGCTAATAATCACCACAGTAGCAATCATATACAATATATAAATGTCATCAAATTAATATGTTGAACACCTTAAATTTACACAATGTTATGTATATTTTAATAAAAATGCATATATTATTTAAGAATTTTGTCTCAAAATACACAATTTGTCAAGAATATTCATTGCAGCATGAATAATGGGCATGGGGAAACATTAGAGAAAACTCAAATAACAATTAAATGGAAAATGAATAAATAATTATATATTGAAATACAGAATAACAAAATACATACTACTCTATAGATAATTTTACTAGTAATATATTTAGTGGAAAAATCACATTACAAAACAGTATTTATAGTGTGGTCACATAAAATTACATGCGTACACACAAAAGTATAAGAATTTATTATCAATATGTGTATAGGAAAAGATCGAAGAGAATACCTAGGAATCTATATATACTATTTTTTTCTTTTTGTGAAGAGTTAATTTGAGGCTGATAGAGAAATTTACTCTCTTCAATATTTAAAAAATATATATGTTCCATCAGAATACATTTATTTTGCAATTTTTAAGAAAGCAATACTTAAAAAATAGAATTATATGCACAGATATCTTCCTTTTTGGGGGGAGAAATTGAAGGAATAGATCATAATACTGATAAACAGGGATTATACAGTGCTGTGTATTAGCTTTAATGATCATGACCTAATTTAATTTCCAGTTTTGCTCAAATTTTTGTTGTTGCTGTTGAATATCAATTATTTAATAATGTTTCCTATGAGCATATCAGTGCACTCACTAGTAACTTGAAGTGTAAAATAAAATGGTTTGCATGCAGAAGTTCAATTTTTTGCTAAAGTGTTAATACAACGTTTTGACTATTTTGCTCTGATAGTTTTAACTGAGCATTTCCTACTTATTATATTTTCACCAGTGGCAATTTAAAAAGTTCCCTTGAAAATATATGAAAGCATAACACATTTGAGATGTTAACAAAATACATTTCACATTTTGTATGCTTTTACTTGGTTATCTACCATATATATTTAGAGCAGTGTTGTTAATACTTTTAACATTAAAAAGGTATTTTTAAAATTCTAAAGCTATAACAATAAAGAGGAATAATTGAAAGTAATAATTTAGAATAGAAAATATGAAAGACCAAGGTCACCATAGATATAAACTATTTTAAAGAGGTTTAATACATATTATTTGTTAATGAGTAATACAAATTGAGCTATGATAATTCTACTATGCTGTATCTGCATTTAAATGTACTAAACAGATCCAAGAAAATTAAATGCTTGTGGAATTGGTATTTGAATGAGACACAGTGAGAAGATGAGTGTTGTCTATGTGCTGTTAGAAATGAAGTCTGAAGTCTTGCAATCTTCTTCCCTGGAGCGTTATTGAATGAGAAAAGAGTGTTAAGAGAGAACTTAGCATGATCCCTGCAGTTAATTTAAAAAAAAAATCAACTAAGAGTACTTCAGTTTCTTGAATCTGTATAATGTACTGAATATAATGTACTGAAGAGACCCAAAATGCTTGGCTATACACAGTGAATGTTGAAATGAAGATTGATAAATTTATCTATTTGTTAAACAGGATTTTTCCTCCTCTTTCACCTCACCTACAGAAAATGTAACTTGAGGCACTACAAACCACAGATTGGGTGATTCATCTAGACAACAGCATTTATTAAATTGGCTATTTATCCAAAATCATTGTCAGCCTATTTGTTCCACCCATTTTCACCTGTAGATGCTTTTCTCTCAATCTGTGGGATCACATCCTCTTAATTCCTGAATAATTACTAACCAAGGCTTTCACAGACTTATATCCACTTGTTACAACGTCTGGAATTAGTCTTGCATCTGTGAGCAGGAGCTTTTGGTCTGAACTGGGCCAGTAACTTCTCAAAATAAATAAACGATCAGTGGAACAGAATAGAGAGCCCAGAATAAAATCCAAACACCTACAGTCAATTAATCTATGGCACAGGAGGCAAGAATATACAATGGAGAAAGGACAGTCTCCTCAACAAGTGGCGTTGCGAAAGCTGGATGCTACGTGTAAATAAGTGTAAATAAGAACACTCTCTCTCACCATATAAAAAAACTCAAAATAGTTTAAAGACCTAAATGGCACCATAAAACTCCTAGAAGAGAACACACGCAAAACATTCTCTGACAAATCATAGCAATATTTTCTTAGGTGAGTCTTCCAATGCAAAAGAAATAAAAGGAAAAATAAACAAATGGAACCTAATCAAACTTAAAAGCTTTTGCACAGCAAAGGAAACCATCAACAAAATAAAAAGACAGCCTATGGAATGGGAGAAAATATTTGCAAACAATGCTACAGATAAGAGGTTAATTAAAATATATAAATAGCTCATACAACTCAATACTGAAAAAACAAACACCCCAATCAAAAAATGGGCAGAAGACCTAAACAGACATTTTTCCAAAGAAGACATACAGAAGGCCAAGAGGAACATGAAAAGATGCTCAATATGAATGGACCTAGAGAATATTATATTTAGTGAAATAAGTCAGAGAGAGAAAGACAAATACTACACAATTGTACTTTTAGGTGAAATCTAAAAACTACAAATGAATCTACATATAAAATAGAAACAGACTCACACATAGAAAATAAACTTATGGTTACCAAAGTGGGGGGTGAGGGAGAATGGAACAAGTTAGGAGTATGGGATTAACAGATATAAACTAGTATACATAAAATAGATAAGCAACAAGGATTTACTGTACAGCAGAGGGAATTATATTCAATATCTTATTAATATCTATAAAGAAATATAATCTGAAAAAATAACTGAATCACTTTGCTGTATACTTGAAATTAACACAGTATTGTAAATCAACTATACTTCAATAAAACAAAATAACCCCAAAACATATACACACATACTATAACTTTAAAATATTTTAAATAATATTTTCATATAAGCGTATGAAAATACAGAGCATTATCAGTACTTTCTGAACTTCTAAACATCAAGTTTTTTGACCTGGGTGCTGACAAATGTGCCAGTCCACCTATTCTTTTTCTTCCTAGCAGGGGTGGGACTTTGACTTTCATAACTCTGGCTTTTGATTTTCAGCTATCAGTGTCATGCATAGTGACTCATCAATGAGAAACCATAAAATCTTCTGTTCTAACTTCTCAGTGGCAGAATCTTTAATATCTTCATGAAGAAAAAAATGTCCAGGGCACTCAGTAGTGAAAGGGCCAGTACTTGGTAGGGTCCAGGCCCCAGAACTGAGCTAAGCAAGGACATTATACAGTGTCCAGTAGCAGACAGCCACAGAAATGAAGAGTTTTATGCAAGCCTTGTCCTAGGGTACACCAGGGTTAAACTGTGGAATCTAAACTCTTCTGTTAATTTCAAGGGACCAAGAGATGGAAACCATTGAAATGAAGCCAATAACAGGAAGGGGAGATGATAAGATCATTTTTCAGAAAAGTGACTAGAGTGACTGAGGCCCACTGGTTGACCTTTGGATGACTTCATGCAGTTGGGCTATGGTATAAATCAAGATTATGCTAGCTGCTCTTGGAAAGCCATGGAAAGTATATAGTAGCTCAAACATGGCTGACATTTCTTGTTCACATACTACTAAAAAAAACATGGTATTTGTGCTTTACAGTCACCTATTTACTAATGAATCAAAGATAGTAGTCTAGCTATGTACCTAGGAATAAGAAAAATGGGTCTGGTTAAACTGCTGTCCAGCTTCTACTATAAACACTCTTGTTTAAAGACACATGACTGATGATGAGGCATCTGGATATCTGGGTTTGAATATTCATGCTATGCCTCTTCTGACTGGTGATAATCTTGATCATTTCAAATTTGTCATGTCCTATATCAGGATTTCTCAAGGGTAAGCCAGGTCCCCTATCCTTATTCTCTCCTGACCTTGAAATTCTTTCTCTTTTATTTACAGTTTCCCTGAAGATCACTGAATAGCCATTGGCAGCAGTTGCCTGAAATATGACTGTCACTGTATTAGGGAGGCTATCATAAGAGATATGACATCATTCAGCAACCTATAGCTTGAAGATAATTGTGTATTTCTAATGACATATGCAAATGCTTTAAGAGAACATAAGTAACTATATAAATGCAAATTAATAGTAAGGCAAATTATATGGGACTGTGAGTCTACTTTGACCTGTCAGTGCTAATCTCCTTTCTGCTATAATTTCTTGTGCTGCTACGCACTCTAGGTTTCTACTGCCTTGTGCTTTCTGGGAAAATAATCCCCTACAGTGACCTCTGTGGGTAAAAATTACAAACGACAGGGACAAAGTTGAATTTCTGCCTAATCTCTAGAATATAAGAATGAGCAAAACTTTTAAATGCATATCTTTGCAGGTTGCCCCAGTATTGCCACAATACCTGTGGAACCTCACCATGGGATTGCCCAGTAAATGACACCTTATAGCTTTCTCCATACCACCGTGTTCACTATACCTTCTACCTCCCTAATCCTAGCAATAACCAAGTCCATCAATATTGAGATGTTAAAAATGTAGGAGAGAATAATTTAAATATAAAAAGTGAAATACATAAAATGCCTTCATCTGTCTTTTCTTCCTTCCTACTTTCCCTCTCTTTATATAATTTTGCAAACATCCAATTCAATATATAAAATCAGCCTTTGTTGATTTGAATCTATTGCTCTCAGTTGATTTCTCCATCTTTAAGTTATATAAGATTCCTAAACGTGTGGGGTCATACTGAGTTCCCTTTCATCACCCTTACTAGTCTTCTGTAAGTTTCATATCCCCTATGGGAGAAGGGCAAAAAAAAGAAAAAAAAAGAAAAAAAGACCAGATTAGAGAGAATCTAAGATTGCATTGTTACTGCTATGTAGATAACTGCTTGTCCCTTTACTCTGATTTTGTGAAAAAGTGTTGGAGCCCTCTGTTCTCAGGTCTGATTCTTGTAAACATCACCTCTGAATTCATTCACAAGTCAGCACCTGAAGCCTGCCAAGCTAAAGTAAACAACTGAAATCAATTATTGGGGCTGTTACAGCTTTAATTTCCTTGCCATCTAAATGCAGATAAATAGAAAATCTAATTTTTATTATACCTCACCTACCACTTTTAATAAATATTAATGTACATGACTGTGGCTGACCTCCCTCCAGACTTAAAATCAATAGTTGTTGATTAAGGTCTTTTGGACAGTATTACAAAAACGAAGACTCACTATTTATTCCTATTGCCTCTTCCCTGATCCCTAAACAGGTTAACAGTGGGCTTATTAAGAAAAGCAAAGTACTGGAGCAAAATCTGGTCATGTAAGAATACTTGAGCAAGGAGGTGAATTATACCTATTATATTTGCATGGGTTATGTAGCAATTTTTTAAATTATTTTTTATCACTAGTGAATTCAATTCTCATTTTCACTTTTTAAGGACCATAAAGGATACTCTTGTCAGTTTCTTTTACCACATGCCACTCCAGGGTAGCAATTTAAAATATTTTTAAATCTTATAATATCTCATTGGTTTTTCTTATTGATTACAGTCAAAATCCAAATTCATCAGAAACACAGAGCACAGATTTTACCAAAGACCTTGCATTTGCTTATTAAGTTATAGTATAAATATTTTGTTTTAAAAAATGTTTCCTTATGCATGTTTATACTTTAAACAATCACTTGGTGCCAGATAGGGTATTAGACATTAGAGATCCAAAGGTAAGTAGCACAGAGCTCCTACCCTTGTAGAAATTATGACAACACGAACATAGGGAAAACTAAGTAACTATGTTCAAATAGCTTTATACCCTTCACTGGAGCAGAGGTTATAAAACTGGGAGGTAACACCAGTGTGTAAAATTACAACATGAAAAGTCCAAGGTTTCATAAAACCTTGGCATCACATGTGAAAATTTAGAAGCCTATGTATCTATCTATTTGCTGCATAATGTGGGAGCTACTTAAAATGAGTAAGATTCCACTAAGATAATGCATATGAAGAAAGAAAGTCATATCAATCTCTGAACCCTCATGATTCATCTTGGGATAATGGAAGATTTAGTAAGTAAGATGCTGAATGAGGAAGTAAAGATTAAGGTAACCAAGAAGAGGGCAAAATTTTGGAAATGCACAAATTCACAGAAGCATCCTTCCCACTCCATCCTGAGGAAAGGCCCATAGACCATACTGAACACTAAAGAGACCTAACGATCAGGTTCACGGACAGACATCATTATTAGTTCCTTCACTGTCTTAATGAAGATCTAACAGAGAAATTAACATGTTTCTTCTGTTTGTCCTTCCTTAAGCTGATGTTCCGTTTCAATGATATCAATATATGTTAGCTATGTAACTGAATATAAGTATCTGGGCATGAAAATAATTAATTACATGTATGTTAAATGCCAAGTTTAGTGGACTTCTATTCCCTGGCTCAGTGTCAAGCTCCACTAATCAAAAAACAGGGGGAACATGGCAGGAATTTTGAATAACAAATGCTGCTAATCCTAGACACAGATATGTGAAATAAAAAATAAAGGGAGCTAAAATTACTATAATTATTATTATACCATTATATTTTATAATATATATATATTATATATAATGGTTTATATATGTGTGTATATACATATGTGAAATGATAATATGCATAAAATCTATATCCATATCTCTCTATCTATCTATCTATCATCTATCTATATACAATCATCCTTTGGTATCAGAGGGGAATTGGTTCCAAGACCTGCCATGGATATCAAAATCTATGGATGTTCATGTCCCATAGTTGGCCCTTCATATCTGCAGATCCTGCATCTAAGTATTCTACCAACCGTGGATAGGATGTATAAAGTTTGAGATCCAGGGTTAGTTGAATCTATGGATGTGGAAGTGCCCATATGGAGCGCCAACTGCATATTTACTGGAAAAAAAAACTGCGTGTAAGTTGACCCATGCATTTCAAACCTTGTGCTGTTCAAGTGTCGCCTGTCTGCCTGTCTGCCTTCTGTCTGTCTACCTATCTTCCTCCAACCTTTCCTCTATGGAGAGGGAGAGGGAGAGAGGGAGAGAGGGAGGGAGGGAGGGAGGGGTGTTTGGTTTCATTAAGCTCAGGAGTAGGGGGGCCAAATGAAACTTACTACCACTTCTAATATGGTTTCATAAGCAAAAAATCTACTCCATATTCTAATGTGTGATTTTCAAACATTTGAGACTTGCTGAACCTAAATGGAAAACTGCCTGCATTAACTTGAGTTTAGAAACCAACTACTGACACTATGATAAAATTGCATATCAAGGATTTTTCCTGGGTTTTTAGAGTCTATTATTCTTCCTGTTCCTACATTTACAGCATCTTGGATCTCTTGCAAGGTGCCTTTACTTTCCATGGCAGATTTAAAACACTGTGTTTTTGCATGATTTTGGAATGGTAAACAACAAATGCAGCAAATATTATTTCCACTATGCATGTATATTTCATTTGAAGCATCAGTTTAAAACTTCACAAAAATTCAAATCCATAATTCAATCTTGAGGTAACAAATTGATTATATAATAGTTTTGTACTTAATATGGAATTAGAAATATTTCTGGTAACCAAGCTAAAATGTAGAATAAAAATAGGCGTCTATGAATTACAAAGATTTGTTGCCATTAAGAGGTTCCTACTGACATAAATATGCCTATGTGATTTCCAAAAAAAAAAAAAAAGCTTTTCATTTTGTAATTGGTAGTTAGGAAATACTTTAATATATTTCAAATGTTTGTGAAAATTATGAAATAGGAGTTGAATATCACATGTTTGGTTTCTGTTTTCAATATATACATATTTTAGTACTTGGCTGATCTCAGTCAATTACTTCTCCTAAGGGGAAATAATGGGACCCAATAAAAAGTTGTTTTATCCTGTAACTTCAGTTCTTGAACCATGGTATTTCATCTACAAATTTATTTTCTTCAGGATTGGCCCAAGGCTAAAGCTTTGAGACAAAATCTGTCTTATTTTGCCCTCTCCTCCAACCTTCCTTTCATTTTTTACATTCCTTTTTATTCTCATGGCAGCATTCCAACTTGTTATATTTTTTTGTGGATAGTGCCTCAACTTCCTATCTCAAAAGAAAACAAGAAAAAAATGTAAACAAACAAACACCAATTCATACTTTATTATCTAGATTTCAGTTGGTTATTGTGAAAAAAATTCCCTGAAAACAATTCCCAGTGATATGTACATGACTTACTATGTAACTCTGCATTAACGTTTTTAAAGATTATTAAAGATGATTATTAAAGACAACTTTTATCATATTCAGGTTAGGTTGGCAAATATTAATAGAATAGATATTTTATGAAAGCTATTGTTTTAGGTGATAGAATATTAAAAATAAATGGAAGGGAAATGAGGATTGAGGAGATCTAATATTCTATTGTTTTCATATGTTGTTTCATTTTATCTTCAGAGTAATATAATACCTATGCTTTTTTTTAAAGAAACTAAAGTTCACAGTCTTAAGCTATCACCCATGATCAAATTTTTAAAAATAAAAAAGTATACATTTGAATCTATGTCATCTACTTCTATTGAGCGACAATTACCACTCATATGCAAAAGCAAAAATGAAGACCATAGGAAACTGGGGGAAGGGAAGAGAAGAAGGGTAGAAGAGGAAATACACCATAATGAAAATGGGATTTGAGACTGGCTTAAAATACAGGTGAATAAAATTAGCTTAGAAGGTAGGAATATTACAGTTATAAAACCTGGAGCTTAATGAAAAATGACTTAATAAAAATGTAGGATATGATAGGTAATAAGAGATACATTTACTTGGCAGAATCATGGGGTATAAACACTGAAAAAATATAAGAGGAGACTGGAAAACAGAGTTGAATCATATCACAAAGATCCAGGTATATAAGATTGAGGGGTTATAGGTGATGTAGAATACCATGAGAATCTTTGAAGACTTTTAGTAAATAAATGAAATTTACTCAGTCTGCATTTTAGACAGTATAATATAAGTACAGTATCTGGATGGATTAAATGGAATTTGGGAGATTAGTCTAGGTAAGTAGTAATAAGATTCTAAGCTAGTGTGGTACCTGTGTAAGGAAAACGATAGATAAAAGACATGCATATTGTTGAGGTACAATTATACTTGAGGACTGGTTGGTTGTCAGTAAATGAAGATGGCAGTGTCTCTAGGGTTTGGAATTTGGGTGACTTGGATAATGATGATAATGCTAATAGAAATTGATAGATGAGGAAGAGGAGCTTATTATGGTGTGATGTTTGATGGCTTATTATTTGAGATTCCTGGAGAAGAATCAAAGCCAGATGGATTGAGAATAACCACAAAGCTCTGAAGTTACTTCAGGTAATGCAGCAATGCTACAAGTTCTATATTTAGCTTATTCTTCCCCTCTAATCCACAGTCCCTTACCTACTGATTCAAAGCTTCTGTATTCCTTTTCTTCCCTTACCCTCAGCAAATTTTACCTTTAGTTCACTGAAAAGAAAATATCCCCACAATGATAAAATTTGCTTCAAAGACTACAAATTTAGTCATATTCTCACATAAATCTCAATTCTCACATAAATCTCAATTCTCCTTCATTTTTCTTTGTACTCTGGATAAACTTTTTCTCTTCCTTTCAAAGGTCAGTAAGATTTATGTCCTATCCTCTGTTAGCTTCTCAGGAACTACAACCACTGATTATCCATCTTTCATTGGCATTATCAACCTGTTTCATTACATATTTAGAATCTCTGGTCTTAAGACAATAAAAACTACAATAAAAGCAAAATAATCCCAGTTACTATCCTATCTCTCCAGACCCTTTTATAGCTCAACTTCTATATTCTTACATTCATTTATTCTTCAACTCATTTCAATCTGAAATCTGTTCTCTTTATACCAAAAAAAAAGTTGCTCATTGTAGTGTCTTTATTTCAGTATTGCAAAATGAAGTAGAAATATTTCTTTTGTCACATTATTAGATTTATCAAGAACATTCAACAAAGTTAAACAGTTTTTACTTCTTAAGAAAATACTTTCCCTTGGAATACTTGAAACAATACCTTCTTGATAATCCCCCCAACATTTAGGGTCACCCCTTTACTCTCCTTTTACAAATTCAGCTCCTCAAAGGATTTCTAAAGCTGGAGTACTTTTCTCCATCTTTTCTCCCTCTTCCTCCTCTTGCTCTCTCCCACTTACATCTATTCCTATGACCTCAGATCCATTCTATAAACTGATGGCTTCCAAATGTATATCTTCAGATCTCTTTCTGAGTGAAAAATTTCTAAGCCCAACCGCCTGCTTCACATCTCTTCTAAGATGTATCTCTCAAGTACAAAATGTTCAAAACAAAATATTTTGTCTTTCCCAGACCTCCTTTAATCTTCTCAATCTCAGGAACAGGCAACACCCTTCTTCCTGTTAATAGAGCCACATACCTAGAAGCCATCCTTGACCCATTACCCTCTCTCACCTACTCCATCTAGTCAAGACCAAATTAACAGACCTCCTAAATAGTTTCTTAACCTCTATTTTAAAAATAAACTTTGACATATTTAAAAAGCTAATAGTAATTTAGAAATTTAGAAGTCAAAATAATATAATAAATACTTTGAACTGGCACCAAAATTAAGCACTAGAATGTTACCAAATGGTTGTATTTATCCTACATACTGCCCCCTTTCAGAGGTTACCATTATTCTAAATATTAATTTGCTTTGATTTTCAAAATATTTTTATTCATGTATTGTATATCCCTAAATATAATTTGTTTAATCATGCCTTTTTTTTTTTTTTTAGTTTCACAGTTAGAGTATCATGCTAAATGTTGGCTTCCGGTTATTTCTGAGATTTACGGATTCTACTCCATGATTTACACAACATTTTTAGTAATCTTATGAAAGTGGTTTACATTATGTCATTAAAAAATAATTTCTATTCTTTGGTTGCTTCCCAAACCCACTGGCATGACCCATACAATTCTAGTGACTGACTGCTTTTTAATGTAACTATCTGGACATGAAACTGTGTCCTAAAACCATCCTGAATTTTTTAAACTTCCTTTAATGCAGCAAGTCCTTTCCCACCTCAGGTAACTACATCAATGTTTTGTTTCCTTTGACAGGAATACATTCCCCACACCAACCCTAAGATTTCACCTTGAAGATTTCTACAAGTTTTCTTCAAAAGGTTTTTGATTCCTGCCACTCAGTTTACTCTCTTTCCCAAGAATTTTTACTGTCTTCATGGAACTTATTACAATTTATAAACATTATTTTTTGTTTTGTTTCCCTTCTAATCCTTAACATGAGATGGGATGCTTAATAAATGTTCAGACTATAATTCCCATGACAGTCATTTTGTGTTATTCAATACTACACACTTATACCTAGTACAAGAGCTCATACTAGACACTAAATAAAAGTTGTTGAGTGAAAATTAGTTTCCCTTAGCCCATGGAACACACAGCAGGACAGAACAAGCAAGTTCCTAAGTGCTTATTTACAAGTTCTTCCAATATATTTATTGGGAGAGGAGTAATTAATTAAAATGGAGAAAATATAACACATACTATATTTGTGGATTATGTATCAAAGCCAAAATTCTGTCCAAAATCCCCTATTCTAAATGTGTGAGAGTGATGTCACCAAGACGGTAAAATAGGGCATTCCTGACATGCTCTCTCACAAGAATCACAACTAACTACAATTCATGGACAAGACACTATTGAATAAATCCTAGAACATGGAATGAAGCTGAACCCCTCCCCCCCACCCAGCTTCACAATAGAGACCAAAACAGACTGCATGAGAAGGGTAAAAGGAGCAGCTATACACTGATTGCATTGCCCTTTTCCCAGGATGGTGAAGCACCACACCAAGAGGTCTCCTCTGAGACAATGGTTTTTCCAGTGGGAAAAAAGGGCCCAAAGTGGACATCCAGCTCCCCTAGTATGGTGGGTCACTTCTTAGGAGCCTCCACTGCAGCCTCACCTCATGAAGATTGCAGGGGAATCTGCAGTGCTTCACCACTGGGAATTGGATTGTGACAAAAAAGTGGGGAGGGTCTTGCAACCAGTAGCATTTTGATCTAGGCAAACAAAGTTCCTCTCTGCAGCACCCAAGTAGTGTTCCCAGACAGCTGATTTGCTCATCTGTAGAGTCAATACAATGACATGGTCTGACCAGGGAACTCATCAGGGTGCAGGTCTACTTGATTTGTGTCCTTAAGTGAAGAGTCTTGTTAACCTTGGAGCCTGGTCTGCTCCTGCCAACACAAGGGAGCTGAATCATAGATAGGTCCATGGCTGACTGTAGTTCCTGGCCCCACCCAAGCAGAAAGGCTGGCAACAACACCTGGAAGATGTGTAGCCCAGTAACATTTGAGCAGATAGTACCACAGGCACAGCTGATTGTCCACAGAGAAAAGCTAGTGACACTGTTCAGCCAGTGAACTTGAAGCATTGATTAGCTTGAGTCAAGACCACAGACAAAGAGCCTTGTCAAACTTGGAGATGGTTTTCCATCTCCACCTGGGCAGGGACACTAATTTATAGCCTTGTTCATTGCTGAATACTGCACTCAGTCCACTCAACCAAGGAACCTAACCAGAGCACATGGGAAGCTGTATAGCTCATCCAGCAGTTCTGCTTATAGTGGCACTGTAAACAGAGAGCACAATACATGGCTTTCCCTGTGTACAGAGCAAAACCAGAGGCCCCATTTGGCCAGGGAATTTTTTGCATGGTCTTGCATGATTTGTGTCCCTAAACAGTGGGCCATGTAGGCCCTAGGGACTGTTCTGCTCTGACAAGAGAGGAAAGCTAATATGTAGCCGCACCTACTAATGAGTACAGTATTTAGTCTGACCATCTAGTAAGCCTGACCAGAGAACTCAAGCAACTGTGAATCCTACCCTATAGCCTTGCTTAGGAGGGGAACCACGCCAGCAGTCCCACCCAACTGTTCTCAGCCAGTGTCACACACTCCACCTCTGACCTCAGAGCTTGGGTGGTGGCCTCACCCCAAAATAGACCCTAATATCAAGGTTATCTGCCTAAGAACATTACCAGTGGACACATCTAGAAACCCAAACTGAGTTGACTGTTGAAGAACTGTCTCTGTTAAAGCAAAACTGTAAAGTCTGGAAGAGGAGACTACTTAACCACTTACTCAAGTGCACAGATACCAATGTATGAAATTAAGGATCATGGGAAGTCAGATAAACATGGCACCACAAAAGGAAACTAATAAAGCTTCAATAACTGAACCTAAAAAAAATAGAGCTCTATTAACCATCAGACAAAGAATTCTGAATAATTCTATTAAAGAAATTTAGTGAACTACAAGAACACAGACAGATAACTCAGTGAAATGAGCAAAATAATTCATGAACAAAATAAGTTCAACAATAAAATATTAACCATCCTCCACCAAAGAAAGAAATACTAGAGCTAAAATATATAATGGCTGAACTGAGAAATTCAATAGAAAACTTAAAAAGCAGACTTCACCATGCAGAAGGATTAGTGACTTAGAAGACAACACAGTTTGAAATTATCCAGCAAGTAGAGAAAAAGAAATGAAAAGAATAAAGAAGGTCAATGAGACTTAAGGGACAAAATCAAAAGAAATAATATCTGCGTTATGGAAGTTCCAGATGGAGAAGAGCATGAGAAAAGGACAGCTAGTATATTTAAAGCAATACTAGCTAAAAACTTCCCAAAGAGGAGTGGACATACAGATTCATGGAACCCAAAGGATTCCAAATATGTTGAACCTGGTTAGGGCTACACCAAGACACATTATAAGCAATTGTTAAAAGTCAAAGACAAAGAAAGAACTTTGAAAGCAGCAAGAGAAGAGGGAACCCCAATCAAACTATAGGTGGATTTCTCATCAGAAACTTTCAGACCAGGAGAAAGTGGAATGGTATATTGAAGGAAAAATTTGTCAATTAAAAATTCTATAACTGACAAAGCAGTCCTTCCAAAATGAAGGAGAGATAAAGACTTTTTCAAACAAACAAAAGGTGAGTGTGTTTATCACTACTATACTAACCCTACAAAAAATGCTAAAGGGAATTTTCAAAATGGAAGCATAAAGATGCTAATTAATATCATAAAAACATAAGAATGTAGCATAAAACTCACTGGTAATGGCAAATGTAGAGTCAAAATTAGATTTTTTAATATGGTAATGGTTGTGTGTAATTAATTTACAACTTTAGTTTTAATTTAAAAAACAAAAGTAATAAAAAATAATGATAACTACAGTAATCTGTTATTGGATACACAATATAAAATATGTAAATTTTTAACAACAATAACCAAAAATGTGATGGGGGGAGAAATAAAAGTGTAGAGATTAGAAATGCTATTCAACTTAAGTTACTGTCAGTAGAAATAGGGTATTATAATTTTAAGATATTATATGTATGCCTCATGGTAACCACAAAGGAAACACTTGTAGTAAATACACAAACATGGTAAAGAAGTCAAAGCATGCTGATACCAAAAAATCATTCAAATACAAAAAAAGAGTAAGATATGAGGAACAATGAATCTCCAAAATAGCCAGAAACAATGAACAAAATGACAATATTAAGCACTTACCCATCAATAACTACTATAAATGTAAATATGTTAAATTATCCAATCAGAAAACACAGAATGGCTAAATGGATTTTTAAAAAATCTAACAATATACTATGTACAAAAGATTCACTTTAGCCTTGAAGACACATATAGACTGAGAATAAAGGAATGAAAAGATATTTCAAGCAAATAGTAACCAAAAAAAGCAGGGAGGGCTAGCTGTACTTATATCAGACAAAATAGACTTCAAACTAAAAATGGTAAAATGAGAAAAAGAAGGTCATTATATAATGATAGAGAACCTGAACCATCAAGAAGATATAACAATTATAAATAGTTATGCACCCAATATTAGAGCACCTAAAAAAGCAAAACCTAACAGAGCTAAAATAAGAAATAAACAGCAGTACAGTAATAGTTGGGGACTTTAATACCCCACTCTCAACAATGGATAGATTATCCAGACAGGGTATCAATAAGGAAACAGCAGACTTTAACCACACTATAGACCAAAATGGACCTAACAAAAAAAACATAAAACATTATATCTGACAACAGCAGAATACACATTCTTCTGATGCACACTTGAAACATTTTCTAGATGGACCATATGTTAGGCCACAACACAAGTCTTGTCAAATTCAAGAAGACTGAAATCATACCAAGTATCTTCTCTGACCACAATGGTATAAAACTAGATACCAATAACAGAAGGAAAACTGGAAAAATCATGAATACATGGAAATTAAAAACACCCTTGTTAACAACCAATAGGTCAAAGGAGAAATTAAAGGGTAACTAAAAACTTATCTTGGAAAAACAAACATGGAAACACAACATACCAAAACTAATGGGATGTAGCAAATGCTGTTCTAAGAGAGAAGTTCATAATGATAAAAGCCAACATTAAGAAACAAGAAACATCTCAAATACATAACCTAACCCTAGTTTCTGGCCTCAAGAGACTAGAGAAAAAGAACATTAAGCCCAAAGTTGCAGACAGAAGAAAGTTATAAAGATTAGAGCAGAAATAAATGAAATAGAGAGCAGGAAGACAAAAGAAAAGGCTAACCAAACTAACAATTGGTTCTTGGATAAGGTAAATAGGATTTACCAGCCTTTAGCTAGATTAACCCAGGTGCAAAAGGAAGACCCAAATCAACAAAATTATGTATGAAAAATGAGACATTACAACTGACACCACAGAAATACAAAAGATTATAAGAGGCTACTATGAACAACCATATGTGAACAAATTCAACAACCTAGATGAAGTGGAAAAATTCTTAGAAACTTACAACCCACCAAGGCTGATTAGAAAGATGTAGAAAATGTGAATAGACTAATTACTCTTAAGGATATTGAATCAGTAATCAAAAATCATCCAAGAAAGGAAAGTCCAGGACCAAGAGTACTTTGGTAATTTTTACCAAACACTTAAAGAAGAATTAAGCCAGTCCTTCTCAAATCCTTCTAAAAAATTGAAGAGGAGGTAATACTCCCAAGCTCACTTTACAAGACCACTATTACCCTGATAACAAAGCCAGAGAGGGATACTAAAAAAAAAAAAAAAAAAGTGCAAAACAATATCCTTGATGAGTATAGATGCAGAAATTCTCAATAAAATACTAGCAAACAGAATTAAGCAACATTTTAAAAGGATCATTCACCATGATAAAGTAGCATTGATTCCTATGATACAAGGATGGTGCAACATATGCAAATCATACAATGTCATACATCACACTAATAAAATGAAATTTAAAAATCATATGATCATCTCAATTGACACAGAAAAAGCATTTGACAAAATTCAACATTTGTTCATTGTAAAAACTCTTAACAAATTAGGTATAGAAGAAATGTACCACAACATAATAAAGGCTCACAGCTAACATTATATTCAGTGGTAAAAGTTTAAAACCTTATTAAGTTCAGGTACAAGACAAGGATGCCCACTCTCACCACTCCTATTCAACATAGTGCCAGTAGTTCAACCAGAAAAATCAGGTAAGGAAAAGAAATGAAAGGCATCAGAACTGGAAAAGAAGTAGAACTGGCTGTATTTGAAGATGATTGATTCTGTATAGAAAATCTTAAAGACTCCACCAAAAAACTATTAGATGTAATCAACAAATTTATGAAAGTTGCAGGATATGAAATTAACATACAAAAAACACAACAGTTTCTATAAACTAACAACAATTTATCTGAAAAAGAATGAAAGCAACTCTATTTACAATAACATCAAAAACAATAAAATACTTAGGAATAAATTTAACCAAGGAAGTGAAAGGTTTCTACTCTGAAAACTACAAGACACTGATGAAACAAATTAAAGATACAAGTAAATGGAGAGGTATCCTGTGTTTATGAATTTGTAGAATGAGTATTGTTAAAATGCCCATACTATGCGAAGCTGTTTATAGAGTCATTGCAATCTTGATCAAGATTCCAATGGCATTTTTTACAGAAGTAGAAAAAAATTCCTAAAATGTGTATGGAACCAGAAAAGACCCCAATAGCCAAATCAATCCTGAGAAAGAAGAACAAAGTTAGAGACATCATACTTCCTGATTTTGAGCTATATTATAAAGCTATAATAATAAAAAACAGTATCATACTGGCATAAAAACAGACACATAGACTAAGGGAACAGAATTGAGAGCCCAGAAATAAATCCTGCATATATGGTCAACTAATATTTGACAAGGGAGCCAAGACTACTTAACAGACAAAAAGAGTTTTTTCAATAAACTGTGCTGAGGAAATTGGATATGCACATGTAGTAGAATGAAATTAGACACTTATTTTACACCACTCACAAAAATAAACTCAAAATGAATTAAAGACTTAAATGTAAGACCAGACACCATAAAATTCCTAGAAAAAAAGAGGAAAATAGCTTTTTAACATAAGTGTTGGCAATGGTTCTTTGGATGTGACGCCTACAGCACAAGCAATTAAATAAAAATAAAAAACAGAAACAAAAACAAAAAACAAGTGGGACTACATGAAACTAAAAAGCTTCTTCATAGCAAGAGAAATGATCAACAAAATAAAAAGACAATCTTCAGAATGTAAAAATATATTTGCAAACCATATATCAGAGAAGAGGTTACTATCCAAAATATATAAAAACTCACACAACTCAATAGCAAGAAAATAACTAATCCAACTGAAAAATGGGCAAAGGACATGAATACACTTTTCTTCCAAAGAAGATAAATGGTCAACAGGTACACTAAAATGTGATCAACATCACTAATCTTTGAAACCACAATATCACCTCACACCTGTCAGAATGGGTAGCATCAAAAAGACAAGAGATAACAAATACTGGGGAGGATGTGGAAACAAGGGAACCCTTGTGCGTTGTGGGTGGGAATGTATATTTGTATAGCTACTGAGGAAAATAGTGTGGAGGTTCCTCAAATAATTAAAAATAGAATTTCCATATGATCCAGCAATTCCACTTCTGGGTATTTATCGAAAGGAAATGAAAACACTAACTTGAAAAGATACCTGCACACCTATGTTCATAGCAACATTATTTACAATAGCCAAGACATAGAAAGAAGTGAAGTGTCCACTGATGGAGGAATGAATAAAGAAGTGGAAGATGGAGTATATAGGTAAAATTTATATATACACACACATACACAAAATTGTGTATGTGTGTGTATATAAATTATTAATAATACATTTATTATTTATTAATAATAAATTTATTATTCAGCCATAAAAAAAGGAAATCCTGCCGTTTATAACAACCTGGATGGACCTTGAGGGCATTATGCTAAAGAAAATAAGTCAGAGAGAGACAAATACTGTATGATCTCATTTATAAGTGGAATCTAAAGAAACAAACAAAAACAGCTACCAGGACAAATAAATACGTAGAAAAAGATATCAGATTTGTGTTTACCAAAGGTGGGGAGTTGGGGGAGGGGAATTGGATGAAGCTGATCAAAAACTTCATCTTTAGACAATACAAGGATGATCAAGAGCAAACCAATATAATGTGGTAATTTTGGGTGCCGGACCATTATTCATTCTTTCAGTGTACTCTCGTTATTTATTCCTTGACATACTCCATTATTATAATAGAGCAAACTTCTTATTGGACTGGTATTCTCTTTCATACTCTATGATCTTCTGTTCCTTCTATCATTCTTATTTTACTTATCCTCACCTTTATTTCTATCAATAACCCACCAGTCCATAGCTTCATAACTCTGGCTTAAAACCTTGGCAAAACCTTGTTTTTAGTTAGTAAATGTCCTATTTTACTTTCTTTTGTTATACTAGTAATGGTGAAATTGGGAATATAGTCAGACCAGTAATTCAGCCTCTGAGAGGACTGGAGTTTGGGGTGATTAGGCATCTCCATAAGATTGGTGCCTGACAGAAAACTCAAGTATGATTTGGGGAAAGGGCTGATTTAGTGGGTGACTCAGAATATTTTGAATTGCTCCTTTGATATGTCCCAGAAGCTGGCTGCTGTAGGAATTAGGATATATGTAGAGGTTAAATAATCTCAGCTATTCTGTTTGGAGGACCATAAAAAGGAGTAAATCAGAAAAGCCTATAAAATAACCTTATGAAATTTAGAACATTTAAAATAAGGATTGAGGTATTTCCTGCAAGAAAGACGTTAAAAATTGTAGCCTAAAGCAATATGCTCATATGGTTAAAGACTGTTCTAGTGATGCCAAGGTCATAAATCATATAAGGGCCAGTTAGCTTTGAATTAAAAAGAAAATCCTCCTCATGAAAATGGATGCTACTCATAATCTAGATCCTTTGCAAGTTTGTGCTACAGACTCATTTGAAGCAGCAAGAGACTGAATCAGCTCAGACCATGTATATATAGACCTGGAAAAGTAATTTATAGTACATATACCACCAATAATCTTCTAGCAGATCTTCAGTAGCATCACTGTATATGAAGTTGAGTTCATTTTTATAACTATGATGAATAATTGTAATATGTATAATAATTTTGAACCTTGCAGTATATAATCATAATTTGCTAAAAGACCTAAAAATGAGTATTTATGGGCTTTTAAATAATAATCCCAGAAAGGTCAGTATCATAAATGGAAAGATATATTATACTAACTTTTTTTGAAACTCAATGTCTAAAAATAGTGACAATCTTGGATTGTGTAACAGGTAGAGATTAAGAAGCTATTGATCATAAAATCAAGACATGATAAAGTGTTGTTTTCTCATATAAATCCAAATCTTTGTACAGCTATTTTTTCAAGGTGGATCTATCTCAAATGTCAAATGAAATTGATCCAAAGTTTTCACAGCTGAGCCAGAATATGACTACATTTTGGATTCATCCTATTTTATCTGTGGATTCCAAATATGAACTGTTGGTGAAAATGATCCAAAATTGATCTTAAAACATTTAATTACAGACTATGATTTTGATCTGAATAGAATTATAACTTCTGCATTGATATGTCACTCCAAGGCACTTGAAATATCTTAAAAAATCAGAATTGTTATTACTACTTTACCAATGAGAAAATATATAATCAAGAGAATGATGCTAACGGTTTAAGTAGACACCAATTAAAATGACAAGGTTTATAACAATAACTAGACCCTCAACACAGTACAGCAACTTTGTTTCTACCTGATCCTGGCTAATATGCTTTTGGGCTTTTCTCATCTGCTCTTTCATAATTTAACTATTCTTTTCAGTTATTCTACTCATTTGTACCTACTTCATTCTAACAAATTCCTTGTGCTCTGTGTCACAAGGAAAATAAAGGCTATCCATTGTGAACTTCTCTGGTCTTCAAATTATCCATCATTTCCTTCTTTCATAAATGCATGAATATCCATCCTTTCTAAAAGTGTGAATCCCTCCTTTTGTTTATTTATCCCTCAACTTCTCATGTAATCCAGGATCTTGTTCTGCCCATTGTCACCCTTTCTTCTGTTGCTTTAATTCTCCAGATGTTTTTTCTTTCCTTCAAAAACTGTAAATGTGCTAAATTCAAACAAGTAAAAACTTCTTTGACTCTACTTTTAGTTCAAGCTGTTACAGTCACATTCTTCTCTACTACAACAAAATTTTACTTTCTCAACTCCCTTTGCTCCTAGAAAGATTGCTCTCTGATTTCTTTCCACCTCACTTAGTTTTCTCTTTTTATTTAGCGTATAAATAACTAATCGCAAAGGTCTCAATTTCTATTCTAAATGTCTTTGCCAAATCAAATGCCTTCTTTTCAAAACTCCCCTCTATGCTAATTTCTGGTTTTCCTTCTATTACACTGACCTGACCGTTCACTTTCAGACTTTCTCCCACTGGTTCTTCTTTATTTTTGACACTCAAATGTAGGTGTCCCTTAGAAGTTCATTCTTGACTGTTTGCTCTTCCTGTGGTTTCCAGATTCTACATATAGAGTGCACATACTCCCATATACACATCAATCATGATAACTCCACTTTTATCAGCATTATATACAGTCTCTAAATGTATTAAAACAAAGATTTGTGGATTAGAAATAAAACAAAACAAAAAAACAAGTCTACCACCACCTAGATGATTTCATTAATTTTCATCACTTTAAATGCAACAACTGAAAAGCCCATACCTTCTCTCTCAGGTTTACCCTTTGGATAAGTCATTGGATAGAGAATGCCCTATTAAATCAAATCCAAGTTTATCATGTTCTTCCACATTAGTATTTGGGCTGATAAATATTTCATGACAGTTTATTTCTCTCTCCCCATTTTTTCCTGCTGGTTGTGTTTCGGCCCAGCCACAAAGCTGAACAAACATGATTAGAGATTGTAAACACAATGGTATGCGGCCCAGACAGGAATGAGAAACAATAAAGATCGGTGGGAATGGTGGTGACCCAAGCAGACCAAACAAACACATCTGCATGTCAGATGTTGCTCACTGATCGCCAGTGTTCAGCCTCTGTGCTAACAGTCAGCATTCCCAGTGCTGGGCCTCTGTCACTTTGTCACGGTATTTGATGTTGAACTCTGATTATGGCTAATAACAGGTATCCAAAAATGTTTGAAAACTTAATGAATAAACTGAGAAATAGTCAAAGTGAAATGAAGCCTGCTTACATATTCTAAATGGTTTATCTAGGTCTGAATATGGAGTGATGTCCAGGTGAAGACACAGACAAACATAATAATCACCAAATTTTCTATTTCCCCATCATCTTTTGAGGGCTTTTTCCTAAATTCCTTAACTTAAAATATATATATATATATATATATATATATATATATATATATATATATATATATATATATATATATATATATATATATATATATATATATATATATATACTATCATTACATTTTAAACAAATACACAGGATTTTCCCAAAGAGAATGCCATTGATACTACCCTTTTGCTAGCTGATATAAGGCAGAGTTGTCAGAAAAACAAAGTTCTATTTTGAACGTAAATTTTTGTTCATTCAAAGTAAATTACTGCTTCCAGAATACAAGAAGGCATACTGCAGTTTAACATTTTTAATGTCCCAGATGATGGTAATTTACTAAGAGATTTACTTCTAATAGAGCATATTTTCCTAACACTCTACTGTCATAGGATTAGACTCAATATTAATTTTTATCATGTTATGAGCAGTCTACTAAGTATACACCAAATTCCATTTCTGCCTCTTAGAAAAGTAAAGTGCAAGTTAAAATAATATACTTGATGCTAGTAATTCTTATATTTTGTATTATGCCATTGAGTTAAAGATAAATACTTTGAAAACATTAAACCTTTAAACAAAATTCTTATTTTACTCACTCATATATTGGCTATTTTATTTGAAGAGAGGCTGGAGATGTGGATGTTGGAGACCTCCACAGGTAGCTCTTCATGAACCAGATCACCTAGGAATAGAAAATAGAATAAAATGAGCAGAGGGTAAATTTCAAAGTCCAAGGATAGGTAGGGAGAGAAAGAGATCAAAAACTAACCAAGAAGAAAACATGGAAGGATTAGGTAGAAATGTTAAAAAAAAAAAAAACTCAATAATATGAACTGAAGGAGATACCAAGGAAACTGAAAATTTAAAGAAGAAAGGAGTAAACATTGGGTTAAATACGGGAAAGAGGTCCCATAAAATACAGACTTAAAACTTTTTTTTCTAGCATGTAGAAAATCATGAATAACTTTTGCAAAAGGAAATGTACTAAGTGACCTTGAAGAGTAAAGGTATTAGAAGGGAACCAGAGGTCTGTTTTCTATGGGTTATAGAAAATATAGAAGGCAAAGTTTTTTTTGTTTTCTGTTTGTTGGTTTAGTATAGAAATAGATTTCTAAGCATATTATACTGAAATAATGTGTTGAAGCTTCTAACTCCTTCACTGTCAGCTTTTCAAAGGCAGAAAGCTTTTTTTTTTTTTTTTGGTCCTTGCTTTAGAGTGTATATTCAGTCATTCTTTAATGAATTTTCGGTGAATATTAAGAAAAGGAGAAAAATATACATGATGAAAATTATTTATATGAAGAGCTGTTTCAATCAGAGGGATGGACTAATGACCCTAATTACCCTTTAGTTTGTGATGTCTTTGCTTTTTGGCTTTTAATATAACAGAGGATCAACTAGTATTAACAATTATAGACATATTTATGATACTTAAGTCTCCTAGGAATATCTTTGCTTCTGCTCTCTTTATTAACTTAAAAAAAACCCATAAAGATAATTAAAATACCTCCACCAGAAATATCCCCCAGTGTCAGCACTACTACATAGAAAGCAAATGCTTGCCTATAACAAAATGTAAGTAAAAGTTTTTAAAGTTTTGGATCATTATCTTTTCCATGTTATATTAGATGCCTGTCACAACCTCTGTATTTTTAATTTTAAATAAATAATATTATTTATTATTATTTTAAATAAATACTATAAATAATTTAAAGTTTTTATTTAAATAAATTAAATTCAAATGAATTTAAATTATTTTGCTACATGGCCTTAATCTGACCATCTGGCTGTGCTGTATATAGCTCAATCATAGCTCTTTACAATTTAAATTCACATTATTCTGTAACTGCACTGAACCTGAAACTTAGAAGTCCTGACTTTGAGGTATATCTATTTTACTCATTATTTTTTTTTCTTCTATGGTCATATGAAGAAGAAAGAGAAGGAGGAGTATGAAAAAGAAATGACAGTATTTCCAACTGTCAACAACAATGAGATCATTGTCGTGTAGTCTGGCAATAGGCACATTTGATCACTAACTATATGTAATGCACACTCTGTACCAAGCCCCAGCTATTGACAACCATAACAGCAGAAAGTGATCTGATAATCTATTTATGCATTGTGGTATATAAATGAAAATCTTCTAAAGACAAATTTATTATGCTCCAGAATCCTTACAGCATTGATGAGACCTGGCTAGAATAGACAAGAGTGCCACAACATCATTCCCTTGCATAAAACCCTTGACATCTTACATAGAAGAAGCTTTTCACGTTTTGTCTATCTCATGAAGCCCTACTGGCCCAAATCTAGGCTCCGTCTGTTAACTTAGCCATGCTCCTGCTCCCAACCTGTTCCAGCCACACTTATTTTTTTCTTTCATTATTTGAATTAAGTTCTTTCTCCATCTACCTTGAAAATTGTATCCAATATTTGCAATATTGGTTCATTCTTAGTACTCATATGTTAGAAAGATACTCTCCAGGCATCCAGTCTAAACCTGTCACACTCTTTCATCATTTTATATAATTTTCTGCCAGATAATCTCTATCAGGTGATGGTCTTATGTTTACTGTGTGTTTTCTTCCTCACAGTACAATCCATGACAATGGAAATGTTTTTTTGTTCACTGATGCATTCTCAATGAGAACAAAGAATGACACCAAGTGAGCATTCGATAAAGATGTACAGAGTGAAGGAATGCCCATGTATAATTTATTTACACTTAGACAATGGAGGAGTGTTAATATAAGCATTCACAGCAAATTAATATAAGCATTCAAGTTTCAGGTTCAAGATGGTGATGTAGGAACTCCTGAACTCACCTCCTCCCACACACACTCTGAATATACAATTTCTTTTGAAAGAGACCAAAAACTGACTCCTACACATTGGGTGAACAAGAAGAAAATCCACATCAAAGCAGGTAGGGAAGCTGAGACACAATCTTGCTATAAACTCCCCTTCAGCCCAGTGATTCACAATCGGAAGGGAACTCATAAACCCAAGCTTCTCTCTGAGGAGTGAAGGGTTTGAACCTCATATCAGGTACCCCAACTTTTAAGATCTGCACCTGAGAGATGAGCCCTAAAACATCTATCTTTGAAAGGCAACAGGGCTTGAAACCACAAGGCTACAGTGAGCTGAGAAACAATTTTTAGAGTTTGCGCACAAGGAGAGCCCATTGCAGAGGGAGCTGACTGAAAAGCACCCAGACTTTCTGTGAAAGAGGCTTATGTGTTTATCTTAAAGCACTGACCAGAGGGGCAGGCATCTAATTTAACACACATGTAGAGGCTTACTGAACTGCTCTCTGGGGTTGGATGATGACTGGCACCATCTTTGTGATCTCCCTCTGCCTTGCTCCAGATTGCCTGTATATCCTAGAAAGGAGCTTGTACCAACATCTGGTGTCCTGATTTTTGCGGTTGCCACCCATGGGACAACTCTAGATGACCTGACTCTGTTGTTCAGTGGAACTAATGCTTGTGAATCCCACAGGATAGTAACAAACAGAGAAAGAGTTCTTAACCCCCTATTGCACCCAGGGTAAAGCAGATAAGCAATAGATTGAGGTGCCCAGTCTCTCTATAAAGAGGCTTATTAGCTTATCTTCAAAGCTGTGGCCTGAGGAGCAGGCTAGAATTAAACACACATCTAATGGCCAACTATGATCCCCTCCATAGTTTGGAGGGCGGGTGCTATCTTCACACACTCTCTCTCTCTGCTACACTCAAGAGACCCAGTATCTCCTGGAGGGGAGAGTGTACATGTCTCTGGTACCCCAGTTTTTACATCTGGTATCCCAGTTTTTGTGGCTGCTGCTGAGCGGATGCCTCTTGACCACCTGGCTCTGTGGCCAGATGGATCCCACAGGATTGTAACATGGAGAAACAGTTACTTGTCAGCTACCACCAACAGGCAAAGTGCAGACTGCAGACTAACAAATACCTCCAATCTTTCTATGAAAGAAGCCTATTTGCTTTTTTTGGAGGTTTGGTCTGAGGGGCTGGCTTCTGGTTCAGCACACACCTAGAGGCTTACGTCTAGAGGTAAGGCTTACACCTAGAGGTGTTCTCAGGGAATGAAAGCTAGTGGACATCACCTTTGTCTCTCTCTCAACTGACTGGTATCTGTCAGAAAGGAACTTGTACGCATGCATGGCACTCCAATATTTTGAAGCTCCCACCCAGGTCTTAATTCTAGATAACCTGACTCGCGCAGCCAGTGGTATTTACATTTGAGATCCCACAGCACTGTATATATTTGCATTCTTTAAAATCTGCTGCCTGAGGGTCTGGCTTTCAATCAGCCTGAATATAGGTGCTACGTAAGAACCTCTCCTTTGGGACACTGACATGTTTTGGCATACACTCAACTACCAGGAGCCATTAAGAATAAACAAGGCTGCTTGGACAATTATAGAAGTTTGAGAAATAACCAAGTGCTAGGATAGGGTTGAACAAAATTCATCTTCTATATGAGGGCACTCCATCAAGACTGGAAGAGGTGGTTATTTTACCTAGTCCATAGAAACCAACTCAGAGAGCCAAGCAAAATGAAGAACAGAGGAATATGTTCCAAAGGAAATAAGATAAAACCCCAGAAAAAGTTCTTAATGAAATGGAGATTTGGTAATGTGATTTACCTGATAAAAAGTTCCAAATAATAGTCATAAAGATGTTCAATGAGCTCGGGAAAGGTAAGGATGAACAAAATGGGAACTTCAACAAAGAGACAGAAGGTACCAAATAAAAACCATGGAGATGAAGAATACAATAACCGAACTGAAAAATACACTAGCAGACTAGATGAAGCAAAAGAAAAGATCACTGTACATGAACACAGGGCAGTGGACCTCACCCTATCAGACCAGCAAAAATAAAAAAGAATGAAAAAAAGTGAAGGTAGGTTAAGGGACTATGACACAACATCAGGTGGAACAACATTTGTAATATAGGGTTCCCCAAAGAAGAAGAGAGAGAAAAGGGCAGAAAATGTATGTGAAGAAATAATGGCTGAAAACTTTTCTTAACCTGGAGAAGAAAACAGACATCCAGACCCAGGAAGGCAAGAGAGTTCCAAATAAGATGAACCCAAAGACACCCACAACAAACATATTATAATTAGACTGTCAAAAGTTAAAAACAAGGAGAGAACCTTGAAAGCAGTTAGAAAATAAAAATTTATTACACCATAAGACTATTAACAGGTTATCCAGCAGAACCTTTGAAGGCCAGAAGAGAGTGGCACAATATTTTCAAATTGCTAAAAGAAAAAACAACTGCTAACCAAGAATACTCTACCCAGTAAAATTGTCATTCAGAATTGGAGAAATAAAGTGTTTTCTAGACAAACAAAAGGTAGAAACATTAATCACCCCTAAACTGGCTTATAAGAAATGTAAAGGACTTCTTTAAGCAGAAACTAAAGGGCAGCAAGCAGTAACAGGAAAAAATATGAGCATATAAATCTCCCAGTAAATGTAAACATATAGTAAAATTCAGAATAATCTAATCTTGTAAAGGTGATGTATTAATCACTTCCAAAGCTAGTATAAAAGGTAAAAGAGAAAATTAGTAAAAATAACTATAACTACAATAATTTGTCAATGAATAGAGAAAATAAAAAGTAGTAAATTATGACATCAAAAGCATGCAATATTGTGGGATGGGTAAAAATGTAGAGTTTTAGAATGCATTCAAACTTTTTAATCAACTTAGACTGTTACGAATATAAGTTGTTTTAAGTAAGTCTCATGGTAACCACAAAGTAAAAACCTAAAGGAAATATACAAAAGAGAAAGAAAAAGAAATTTAAGCATACCACTAAAGAAAGCCATCAAACCGCAAAGAAAGAGAGCAAGAGAAGAAAGTACAGAGGAACCATAAAAAAGCCAGGAAATGACAGATACACCAGAAATACATTTACACATGGAACAACTCCTACAGAACACCTACTGAATGCTGGCAGAAGACCTCAGACCTCCCAAAAGGCAAGAAACTCCCCACTTACCTGGGTAGGGCAAAAGAAAAAAGAATAAACAGAGACAAAAGGATAGGGATGGGACCTGCACTACTGGGAGGGAGCCGTGAAGGAGGAAAGGTTTCCACACACTAGGAAGCCCCTTCAAGGGCAGTGACTGCGGGTGGTGGAGGGGGAAGCTTCGGAGCCGTGGAGGAGAGCACAGCAACAGGGGTGCGGAGGGCAAAGTGGAGAGATTGCCGCACAGAGGATCGGTGCCGACCAGCTCTCACCAGCCCGAGAGGCTTGTATGCTTGCCTGCCAGGGTGGGCGGGGCTGAGGGCTGAGGCTCGGGCTTCGGTTGGAACGCGGGGAGACAACTGGGGTTGGTGGCATGAACACAGCCTGCAGGAGGGTTAGTGCACCACGGCTAGCTGGGAGGGAGTCCAGGAAAAAGTCTGGAGCTGCCAAAGAGGCAAGAGACTTTTTCTTCCCTCTTTGTTTCCTGGTGTGCGAGGAGAGGGGATTAAGAGTGCTGCTTAAAGGAGCTCCAGAGATGGGCGTGAGTCACGGCTAAAAGTGCGGACCCCAGAGATGGGAGTGGGACACTGGGGCTGCTGCTGCTGCCGCCAAGAGGCCTGTGTGCAAGCGCAGGTCACTGTCCACGCTCCCCTTCTGGGGAGCCTGTGCAGCCCGCCACTGCCAGGGTCCCGGGATCCAGGGACGGCTTCCCTGGGAGAGCTCATGGCGTGCCTCAGGCTGGTGCAATGTATGTCATGATGGCCTCTGCCACCGCAGTCTCACCCCTCAATCCGTACCCCTACCTCCCCCAGGTCTGAGTGAGCCAGAGTCCCCGAAGCAGCTGCTCCTTTAACCCTGTCCTGTCTGAGTGAAGAACAGACGCCCTGTGGCGATCTACACACAGAGGCCGGGCCAAATCCAAAGCTGAGACCCTGGAGCTGTGCGAACAAAGAAGAGAAAGGGAAATCTCTCCCAGCAGCCTCAGAAACAGCGGATTAAAGCTCCACAATCAACTTGATGTACCCTGAATCTGTGGAATACATGAATAGGAAAGGAACCATCCCAAATTGAGGAGGTGGACTTTGAGAGCAAGATTTATGAGTTTTTCCCCTTTTCCTCTTTTTGTGAGTGTGTATGCATATGTTTCTGTGAGAGATTTTGTCTGTACAGCTTTGCTTCCACCATTTGACCTAGGGTTCTATCCATCCGTTTTTTTTTTCCTTAATAATTATTTTTTATTTTAATAACTTTATTTTATTTTATCTTACTTTGTTTTATTTTACCTTATCTGCTTTCTTTCTTTCCTTCCTTCCCTCCTTTACACAACGAATCATTCCAAATTGAGGAGGTGGACTTTGAGAGCAAGATTTATGAGTTTTTCCCCTTTTCCTCTTTTTGTGAGTGTGTATGTGTATGCTTCAGTGAGATTTTGTCTGTATAGCTTTGCTTCCACCATTTGTCCCAGGGTTCTATCCATCCATTTTTTTTCTTAATAATTATTTTCTATTTTAATAACTTTATTAGATATGATCATACTTTATTTTATTTTACTTTATCTTCTTTTTTTCCTTCCTTCCCTCCTTCATCCCATCCATCCTCCCTCCCTTCCTCCCTTCCTGCTTTCTTTCTTTCTTTCTTTCTTTCTTTCTTTCTTTCTACCTCTACTAATTCTTTCTTTCTATTTTTTTCTCCTTTTTATTCTGAGCCATGTGGATGAAAGTCTCTTGGTGCTGCAGACAGGAGTCAGTGGTGTGCCTCTGAGGTGGGAGAGCCAACTTCAGGACACTGGTCGACAAGAGACCTCCCAACTCCACATAATACCAAATGGCGAAAATCTCCCAGAGATCTCCACCTCAACACCAGCACCCAGCTTCACTCAACGACCAGTGCTGGACACCCTATGACAAACAACTAGCAAGACAGGAACACAACCCCACCCATTAGCAGAGGCTGCCTAAAATCATAATAAGTCCACAGACACCCAAAAACACACCACGAGACATGGACCTGCCCACCAGAAAGACAAGATCCAGCCTCATCCACCAGAACACAGGCACTAGTCCCCTCCACCAGGAAGCCTACACAACCCACTGAACTAACCTTAGCCACTGGGGACAGACACCAAAAACAATGGGAACCACGAACCTGCAGCCTGCAAAAAGGAGACCCAAAACACAGTAAGATAAGCAAACTGAGAAGACAGAAAAACACACAACAGGTGAAAGAGCAATATAAAAACCCACCAGACCTAACAAATGAAGAGGAAATAGGTAGTCTACTTGAAAAAGAATCCAGAATAATGATAGTAAAGATGATCCAAAATCTTGGAAATACAATAGACAAAATGCAAGAAACACTTAACAAGGACCTAGAAAAACTAAGTTGAAACAAGCAATGATGAACAACACAATAAATGAAATGAAAAATACTCTAGATTGGATCAATAACAGAATAACTGAGGCAGAAGAATGGATAAGTGACGTGGAAGATAAAAGAGTGGAAATAACTACTGCAGAGAAGAATAAAGAAAAAAGAATGAAAAGAACAGAGGACAGTCTCAGAGACCTCTGGGACAACATTCAATGCACCAACATTCGAATTATAGGGGTTCCAGAAGAAGAAGAGAAAAAGCAAGGGACTGAGAAAATATTTGAAGAGATTATAGTTGAAAACTTCCCGAATATGGGAAAGGAAATAGTTAATCAAGTCCAGGAGGCACAGAGAGTCCCATACAGAATAAATCCAATGAGAAATACGACAAGACACATATTAATCAAACTGTCAAAAATTAAATACAAAGAAAACATATTAAAAGCAGCAAGGGAAAAACAACAAATAACACACAAGTGAATCCCCATAATGTTAACAGCTGATCTTTCAGCAGAAACTCTGCAAGCCAGAAGGGACTGGCAGGACATACTTAAAGTGATGAAGGAGAAAAACCTACAACCAAGATTACTCTACCCAGCAGGGATCTCATTCAGATTTGATGGAGAAATTAAAACCTTTACAGACAAGCAAAAGCTGAGAGAATTCAACACCACCAAAGAAGCTTTACAACAAATGCTAAAGGAACTTCTTGAAGCAAGAATCACAAGAGAAGGAAAACATCTACAATAACGAACCCAAAACAATTAACAAAATGGGAATAGGAACATACATATTGATAATTACCTTAAATGTAAATGGATTAAATATTCCCACCAAAAGACACAGATTGGCTGAATGGATACAAAAACAAGACCCATATATATGCTGTCTACAAGAAACTCACTTCAGACCTAGAGACACATACAGACTGAAAGTAAGGGGATGGAAAAAGATATTGCATGCAAATAGAAACCAAAAGAAACATGGAGTAGCAATTCTAATATGAGAAAAATAGACTTTAAAATAAAGACTATTAGAAGAGACAAAGAAGGACACTACCTAATGATCAAGGGATCAATCCAAGAAGAAGATATAACAATTGTAAATATTTATGCAACCAACATAGGAACACCTCAATACATAAGACAAATACTAACAGCCCTAAAAGGGGAAATCGACAGTAACACATTCATAGTAGGGGGATTTAACACCCATCTTTAACCAATGGACAGATCATCCAAAATGAAAATAAATAAGGAAAAACAAGCTTTAAATGACACATTAAAGAAGATGGACTTAATTGATATTTATAGGACATTCCATCCAAAACCAACAGAATACGCATTTTTCTCAAGTTCTCATGGATCATTCTCTAAGATAGATCACATATTGGGTCACAAATCAAGCCTCAGTAAATTTTAAAAAATTGA
The DNA here is from genome assembly GCF_949752795.1 of Hyperoodon ampullatus. Taxonomy (NCBI): domain Eukaryota; kingdom Metazoa; phylum Chordata; class Mammalia; order Artiodactyla; family Ziphiidae; genus Hyperoodon; species Hyperoodon ampullatus. The sequence continues at coordinate 107,376,651 of NC_136918.1, read as the reverse complement.
AATTGTATCAAGTATCTTTTCTGATCACAATGCTATGAGACTAGATATCAATTACAGGAAAATATCTCTAAAAAATACAAACACATGGAGACTAAGCAATACACTACTTAATAACGAAGTGATCACTGAAGAAATCAAAGAGGAAATAAAAAAATACCTAGAAACAAATGACAGTGGAGACACGAAGACCCAAAACCTCTGTGATGCAGCAAAAGCAGTTCTAAGAGGGAAGTTTATATCAAAACAATCCCACGTTAAGAAACAGGAAACGTCTCGAATGAACAACCTGACTTTGCACCTAGAGCAATTAGAGAAAGAAGAACAAAAAAAACCCCAAAGTTAGCAGAAGGAAAGAAATCATAAAAATCAGATCAGAAAAAAATGAAAAAGAAATGAAGGAAATGATAGCAAAGATCAATAAAACTAAAAACTGGTTATTTGAGAAGATAAATAAAATTGATAAACCATTAGCAAGATTTATGAAGAAAAAAAGGGAGAAGACTCAAATCAATAGAATTAGAACTGAGAAAGGAGAAGTAACAACTGACACTGCAGAAATACAAAAGATCATGAGAGATTACTACAAGCAACTCTGCCAATAAAATGAGCAACGTGGAAGAAATGGGAAAATTCTTAGAAATGCACAACCTGCCAAGACTAAATCAGGAAGAAATAGAAAATATGAATAGACCAATCACAAGCACTGAGATTGAAACTCTGATTAAAAATCTTCCAACAAACAAAAGCCCAGGACCAGACGTCTTCACAGGCAAATTTTGTCAAACATTTAGAGAAGAGCTAACATCTATCCTTCACAAACTGTTCCAAAATATAGCAGAGGGAGGAACACTCCCCAACTCATTCTACCAGGCCACCAACATCTTGATACCAAAACCAGACAAGGATGTCACAAAAAAAGAAAACTACAGGCCAATATCACTGATGAACATAGATGCAAAAATCCTCAACAAAATACTAGCAAACAGAATCCAACAGCACATTAAAAGGATCATACACCATGATCAAGTGGGGTTTATTCCAGGAATGCAAGGATTCTTCAATATATGGAAATCAATCAACATGATACACCATATTAACAAATTGAAGGAGAAAAACCATATGATCATCTCAATAGATGCAGAGAAAGCTTTCGACAAAATTGAACACCGATTTATGAAAAATACCCTGCAGAAAGCAGGCATAGAGGGAACTTTCCTCAATGTAATAAAGGTAATATATGACAAACACATAGCGAACATCATTCTCAATGGTGAAAAACAGAAACCATTTCCATTAAGATCAGGAACAAAACAAGGTTGTTCACTCTCACCACTATTATTCAACATAGTTTTGGAAGTTTTAGCCACAGCAATCAGAGAAGAAAAGGAAATAAAAGGAATCCAAATCGGAAAAGAAGAAGTAAAGCTGTCACTGTTTGCAGATGACATGATACTATACATAGAGAATCCTAAAGATGCTACAGAAAACTACTAGAGCTAATCAATGAATTTGGTAAAGTAGCAAGATACAAAATTAATGCACAGATATCTCTGGCATCCTTATACATTAAAGATGAAAAATCTGAAAGTGAAATCAAGGAAACACTCCCATTTACCATTGCAAGAAAAAGAATAAAATATCTAGGAATAAACCTACCTAAGGAGACAAAAGACCTGTATGCAGAAAATTATAAGACACTGATGAAAGAAATTAAAGATGATACAAATAGATGGAGAGATATATCATGTTCTTGGATTGGAAGAATCAACATTGTGAAAATGACTCTACTACCCAAAGCAATCTAAAGATTCAATGCAATCCCTATCAAACTACCACTGGTATTTTTAACAGAACTAGAACAAAAAATTTCACAATTTGTATGGAAACAGAAAAGACCCCGAATAGCCAAAGCAATCTTGAGAACGAAAAATGGAGCTGGAGGAATCAGGCTGCCTGAATTCAGACTATACTACAAAGCTACAATAATCAAAACGATATGGTACTGGCACAAAAACAGAAAGATCAGTAGAACAGGATAGAAAGCCTAGAGATAAACCCACGCACATATGGTCAACTTATCTTTGATAAAGGAGGCAGGAATGTACAGTGGAGAAAGGACAGTCTCTTCAATAAGTGGTGCTGGGAAAACTGGACAGGCACATGTAAAAGTATGACATTAGATCCCTCCTTAACACCATACACAAAAATAAACTCAAAATAGATTAAAATCCTAAATGTAAGGCCAGAAACTATCAAACTCTTAGAGGAAAACATAGGCAGAACACTCTATGACATAAATCACAGCAAGATCCTTTTGGACCCACCTCCTAGAGAAATGGAAATAAAAACAAAGATAAACAAATGGACCTAATGAAACTTCAAAGCTTTTGCACAGCAAAGGAGACCATAAACAAGACCAAAAGACAACCCTCAGAATGGGAGAAAATATTTGCAAATGAAGCAACTGACAAAGATTAATCTCCAAAATTTATTACCAGCTCATGCAGCTCAATAACCAAAAAACAAACAACCCAATCCAAAAATGGGCAGAAGAGCTTAATAGACATTTCTTCAAAGAAGATATACAGACTGCCAACAAACACATGAAAGGATGCTCAACATCACTAATCCTTAGAGAAATGCAAATCAAAACTACAATGAGATATCATCTCACACCAGTCAGAATGGCCATCATCAAAAAATCTAGAAACAATAAATGCTGGAGAGGGTGTAGCAAAAAGGGAACACTCTTGCACTGCTGGTGGGAATGTGAATTTGTACAGCCACTATGGAGAATAGTATGGAGGTTCCTTAAAAAAATTACAAATAGAACTATTATATGACCCAGCAATCCAACTACTGGGCATATACTCTGAGAAAACCATAATTCAAAAAGAGTCATGTACTAAAATGTTCATTGCTGCTCTATTTACAATAGCCTGGAGATGGAAACAACCTAAGTGTCCATTATTGGATGAATGGATAAAGAAGATGTGGCACATATATACAATGGAGTATTACTCAGCCATGAAAAGGAATGAAATTGAGCTATTTGTAATGAGATGGATAGACCTAGAGTCTGTCATACAGAGTGAAGTAAGTCAGAAAGAGAAAGAGAAATACCGTATGCTAATACATATATATATGGAATTTAAGAAAAAAAAATGTCATGAAGAACCTAGTGTTAAAACAGGAGTGAAGACACAGACCTACTTGAGAATGGACTTGAGGATATGGGGAGGGGGGATGGTAAGCTGTGATAAAGCAAGAGAGAAGCATGGACATATATACACTACCAAACGTAAGGTAGGTATCTAGTGGGAAGCAGATGCATAGCACAGGGAGATCAGATCAGTGCTTTGTGACCGCCTGGAGGGGTGGGATAGGGAGGGTGGGAGAGAGGGAGACACAAGAGGGAAGGGATATGGGAGCAGATGTATATGTATAACTGATTCACTTTGTTTTAAAGCAGAAACGAACACACCATTGTGAAGCAAGTATAGTGCAATTAATTTGTTAAAAATAAACAACAGGAAACAATTAACAAAATGGTGATAGGTACATACCTATCAATAATTACTCTAAATATATATGGACTAAATACTCTAATCAGATGACAGAGTGGCTGAATGGATAAAAACAAGACCCCTATATATGCTGCCTAGAAGACTTACTTCAGAATTAAGGTCACACAGACCAAAAGTGAAGAGAAGGAAAGAAGATGTTTCATGCAAATGGAAACCAAAAGGAAGCTGGGGTAGCTATACTTATATCAGACAAAACAGACTTTAAAACAGACTGTAAAAAAAGACAAAGAAGGGCATTGCATAATGATAAAGTGGTCAACACACAAGAGGATATATCATTTGTAAACATTTATTTACCCAAAATAGAAGACCTAAATATATAAAGCAAATATTAACATATCTAAAGGGGGAAATAGACCACAATACAACAATTGTAGGGAACTATAATACCTCACTTACATCAATTGATAGATCATTCAGACTGAAATTCAATAATATATATTGGCCTTAAGCAATATGTTGGACAAGATGGCCTTAATAGAAACATACAGAATATTTCATCCAAAAGCAACAAAATGCACACTCTAAGTACACTTGGAATACTCCACAGGACAGTCCATATATCAGGCCACAAAACAAGTTAAAAATTTAAGAAGACTGAAGTTATATCATGCGTCTTTTCAGATCACATTGGTAAACTAGAAACACAAGAAAAATATTGGAAAATTTACAAGTATGTGGAAATTAAGCAACATGCTACTGAACAACCAGTGGGTCAAAGATAAAATCAAAAGAGAAATAAAAAAATTATCTTGGAACAAACCAAAATGGAACTACAACATCCCCAACGCAGTGATAAAGCAAAAAGCCGTTCTAAGAGGAAACTTCATAGCAATAAATGCCTAAGTTGAGAAACAAGAAAGATATCAAACAACCCTTTTTTAAACCTCAAGCAAATAGAAAAAGAATAAGAAAATCCCAAAGTTAATAAAAGGAAGGAAATAGCAAAAATCAGAGTGGAAAAACTGATAGAGATTAAAATGACTATAGAAATAATCAATGACACTAGGAGCTGGGTTTCTGAAAGGATAAACAAATTGACAAGCTTTTAGCTAGATTCAACAAGAAAAAAGAGAAGAATCAAGCAAATAAAATTAGATATGAAAGAGGAGACATTAAAACTGATACCACAGAAATATAAAGAATCATAATAAACTATTATAGCAATTACACAATAGAAAACTGAATAGCCTAAAAGAAATGGATAAATTCTAGTAACATACAACCTACCAAAACTGAATCATGAAGAAATAGAAATTCTGAACAGACTAATTACTAGCAACATGATTGAGTCAGGAATCAAAAACCTCCCAAAGAAAAAAAGCTCTAGACCAGAATGCTTTTCTGGTGAGTTTTACCAACCATTCAAATAATTAAAGCCAATTCTTGTGAAATTCTTCCAACAAAATAGAAGGGAACACTTTCAAACTAATTTTACAAGGCTGGCATTACCCTGATACCAAAACAAGACAAGGTCACCATAAGGATACAATATTAGAGGCCAGTATATCTGATGAACATAGATGTGAAAAAATTCAACAAAATATTAGCAATCAAAATTTAACAATGCATTAAAAGAATCACACACCATGATAAAGTGGGATTTACTCAGAGATACAAGGATGGTTCAACATCTGCAAATTGATGTGTACACCACATTAACAAAATGAAGAATAAAAATTACATGATCATCTCTAATAGGTGCAGTAAAGCACTGGACAAAATTCAACATCCATTTATGACAAAAATTCTCAACAAAGTGGGTGTAGAGGGAATGTATCTCAACATAATAAAGGCTATATACATACAACAGCTAACATCATACTTAATTGTGAAAAGCTGAAAGCCTTCCCTGTATGCTCAGGAACAAAACAAGAACACCCACTCTCACCAATTTTATTCAATACAGTATTGGAAGTCTAGGTAGAGCAATTAGGCAAGGAAAAAAATAAAAAGCATCCAAATTGGAAAGGAAGAAATAAAATGATCATTATTTTCAGTTGGCATGATATTATATATAGAAAACCCTAAAAAATCACCAAAAACTCTTATAAACAAATGCATTAAAGATTCAGGATACAAAATCAATATAAAAATGTCATGTTTCTATACACTAATAACAAGCTATCAGAGAATTTAAGAAAAAGACTCATTTGCAAATTCATTGAAAAAAAAACCTAGAAATAACCTTACCCAAGTAAGTAAAAGGTCTTTACACTGAAAATTTTAAGACATTAATGAATGAAGAAGACACAAATAAATGGAAAGATATACTGTGCTTATGTATTACAAGAATTACTATTGTCAAAATGTCCATACTACCCAAAGTAATCTATGGATTTAGTGTAATTCCTATTAAAAATCCCAATAGTGTTTTTCACAGAAATAGAACAATCCTAAAATTTGTGTGGAACCACAAAAGACCTCAAGTAGCCAAAGCAATCTTGAGAAAGAAAACCAAAACTGGTGGCATCATGATCCCAGATTTCAAATTTTACTACAAAGCTATAGTAATCAAAACAATATGGTATTGGCATTAAAAACAGACACATAGATCAATGGAGCAGAACAGATAAAAACAGAAATAAACCCACACATATACAATCAATTAATTTATGAGAAAGGAGTCAAGAATATACACAATGGGGAGGGAAACAGCCTCTTCCATAATTAGTGTTGGGAAAACTGTACAGCCATATGCAAAAGAAATGAAAGTGGAACGGAATCTTACACCATACCTCAAAACTAACTCAGAATGAATTGAAGATTTTAACATAAGACCTGAAACCATAAAACTCAGAAAAAAATGTAGGTGGCAAAATCCTTGACATTGGTCTTGATGATGATTTTTTGGATTTGAAGCAAAAATCAAGAAGCGGGACTCCATCATATTGAAAAGTTTCTGAACAGAAATGAAACATCAACAAAATGAAAAGGCAACATACTTAATGAAAATTTTCAGATCATATATCTGATAATAGGTTAGTATGTAAAATATATACAACTTGTACAACTCATACAACTAAATACGAAAAAAAATCTAGTTAAAAAATGGGGGAGAATTTAATACTCATTTTCCGAAGAGAATATACAGATAGCCAACAGATACATGGAAAGTTGTCCAAGACCACTTAAAAATTTTTTTAAATAAATAAATAAATTTATTTATTTATTTATTGGCTGCATTGGGTACACGTGGGCTTTCTCTAATTGTGGCAAGTGGGGGCTACTCTTCATTGCAGTGTGTGGGCTTCTAACTATGATGGCTTCTCTTGTTGCAGAGCATGGGCTCTTGGCATGCAGACTCCAGTAGTTGTGGCTTGTGGGCTCTAGAGTGCAGGCAGTAGTTGTGGAGAATGGGCTTAGTTGCTCTGCAGCAATGTGGGATCTTTGTGGGCAAGAGATCAAACCTGTGTCCCCTGCATTGGCAGGTGGATTCTTAACCACTGTGCCACCAAGGAAGTCCACACAACACCATTAATCATCAAAGAAGTGAAAATCAAAACCACAAAGTGCTATTACCTTACACCTGTTAGAATATCTGTGATCAAAAAAACACAAAAATTAACAAGTGTTGGCCAGGATGTGGAGAAAAGGAAACCATTGTGCACTACTGCGGGGAACATAAATTGGTCCAACCACTATGGAAAACAGTTTGAATGTTCATCAAAATATTAAAATTAGAACTACCATATGATCCAGCAGTTCCACATCTGAGTATTTATCCAAAGAAAACAAAGACACTAACTTGGAAAGGTATATGAACCCCCATGTTTGTTGCAGCATTATTCACAATAGCCAAGACATAGAAATAACCTAAGTGTCCACTGATGGATGAATTGATAAGAAAATGTGGTAAATAAACACACACACACACACACACACACACACACACACACACACACAGAGGAGTATTATTCAGCTATAGAAAAGAAGAAAATCTTGCTTTTTGTGACAACAGAAACAGACCTTGATGACATTATGCTAAATGAAATAAATTAAAGAAAGGCTAATACATATGATCTCACTTAAATGTAGAATCTAAAACAAAACAAAATTAAAAAAATCAGAAAAAAAATGAGCTCAGAGATACATAGAACAAGTTAGTAGTTGCCTGATGTGGGTGAGGGGAGTTATGGATGGGCAAAATGGGTGATGGGGGTCAAAAGTTACAAACTTCCAGTTATAAAATAAATAGGTCATGGGTGGTGTAGACAACATGATGACTATAGTTAATAACATCATATTACATATTTGAAAGTTGATAGGAGAGTATGTCTTAAAAGTTCTAGTCACAAGAAAAAAATATTGAAACTATGGTGACAGACGTTAACTAGACTTATTGTGGCAATCATTTTGCAATATATACAAATATCCAATTATTATGTTGTACACCTGAAATTGATATAAGGTTATATGCCAATTACACCGCTAACATTTTTTTTAAAAAGCTGTTAGGTACTTAGAAAACACTAGGCACTAAACACATTACCTGCAATAACTAATTAAATCTACATCTATATATTATTATTCCAAATTTAGAGAAGAGGAAACTGAGCCTAGAAAATTTAAATTGCAGAAAGTCCCACACCTATTAAGCAATGGAGCTGGGATATTCAACCAGATCCTTCTGAAATCTTATTTGGAACTCTTATTCCATCGACTCTACACAAAGTCACACCACAAAGGAAGACAGATATTGGGCCGAAAATTAACACTGATAGAAAAGGTGGGAAGCTGCTATGAACTGAATTGTATCCCCCCTCAAATTCATATGTTGAAATAATTTACAATGTGAATGTATTTGGAGATAGGGCTTTTAGGAGGTAATTAAGGTTAAATGAGGTCATAAGGATGAACTCCTAGTCTGATAGGATTGGTGGCCTTATGAGAGGATGAAGTGAGAGAGATCCTTCTCTCTTTCTGTCATGAGAGGACATAGTGAGAAGGCAGCAATATGTAAGCTAGGAAGAGGTCAGTCACCAGAATCCAACTATGCTTATGTTGGACTTCTGGCCTCCTGAACATTGAGAAAATGAATTTCTGTCCTTTAGGTTCCTAGGTCAATGGTAATTTGGTATGGCAGACTGGGCAGGCTAAGACAGAAGCAAATACTACAATTTGTTTCACTATCTCTGAAGAAGAAATAGAAAAAAAAAAAAATAACGCACTCTAACTAACCAAAACTTTTCTTGTGAATATTATTTCCACCTAAGATCTATGAATATTCCAGCTGTTAACCTTCCTCTCATGTACTCACTTCTGAGTAACCTCAGATACATTGGAAGAATTGCAGCTTTGTAAATTTGAGTAAGGGAACCCATACACATTCAGAAGTTTTTGTTGTAAAAGATTATAAACAAATAGACATGCAGAGCTTTAAATAATCATCAGTTCTTTAAAAAAAAGACTTTTAATAGGGCAAATTTAACATAATAGGGCAAAGTTAATTTTTGAAAGCATATTTGTGCTACACTACAATGGTTTTTCATGCTGATGGCTCCAGAAATATAGGAAGTACTTTCTCAGTCCTCCCCCCTTTACAGCCTAGTTTACCCATTATACTGAGTTCTCATTAATTCAAGAATATAAAGTGGAGATCAAGAATTGGGTCAATGCATAAGAAATCTTAGACAAGATCATCTCTGCATATGAGTAGAAACAGGCTGTGCTGTACATGCACAATTAAATAATTAAAATATCTATTAATATGCATTCAAATAGAGAAATATATTTTTATGTGAAGGATGTCTACAATGATATAAGACTCCATTTACACATACACAGATATTGTAGTTAATGTCTGTAAATGTCCAGAAAGCCTACACAGGATGTTTTATAAGCTTAATTGCTCTGGTTAAATTGAACTGACTAGGAGAAGTAGATGGTGATCACTGGTCTATACTAGTCTCTTATTAATGAAATAATTTTAATATATTTTAATAATTAAATTTGCTAATCAAATATGGTATTTCTACAAATTTATAAACCTATAAAGTTAAAGTAAAAATGTTATCACAAAATTTATGAGGAAATTTGGTGATAATGTTTCTTTGTTTGAAAGTTTTCTCTCATAATCCTGGAATAGAAAAAAATACTATATTATCTTTAGAAAATCTTCCTCCAGTTGTTCCTCCTATGGCCTTATTTTGCCATCACATGAGCCTCAGTTAAATGATAATTCAATCTGTTAATGTCAGCTTAATGTGTAAGAGTTATGAACAACAAAGTTAAATTACATTCAATCAGCAATATGGTAGTGTTGCTATTTTACAAACATGAGTGACTGGTTCTTTTCCAAAGAAACATTTTATTTCTCATTATTAAGGTCAGATTTGCATAAATAGTTATATGATTCTTTGAAAAGGCAAATATAGATCTATATCTTCAAATCATTTCTCTATTTCCTAAGCAATCATTAAAATTTTATTCCAGGCCAGGTAATAGCCTCCATTCCTGTCTAACAGAATATGTTTTAACACTATTCTATGTCAGAGCAGAACTATCTTGATCTGATGTAAAAAATTTTTCAGTGAAAAATGAACTTTTCTCCCTTAATTTTTAGTAAAATCTACTGATAAGATCTATATAGCCCACTCAACTAGAGGTTTTTAGTAAAATATCTTATTTTATTATCTTTTTAAAAATAAATAATGAGTCTTTTGCTTCAAAAAGGAAACAAAATTATTTTGAGCCAATAATAAGGTATTACCCAAAGTTCTGCACAGAAAAATTACATGTAAATAAATTACAGATGCTAAAATATTTGGCTCTCATGTCAGATTTTTTCATATTTGAGAATGGGTCGCTAGGGTTTTCCAAGAATTTCCTCATTATAAGAATCACCTTGGAACTTATGAAAAATAAAGACTCTTAAGTCCCACAACGAACATACTAAAACAGAATTTTATCAGGGAGAGTTTTTTTCCCCTTTAAAAGGAACTTTTTATAATAGGAAATTTCAAACATATAAAAAATATAAAGGTTAGTATAATAAACTCAAATCCTTCAATTATCAACTGATGATGAAACAACAAAATGCTTAACACACCATGTTCCACCTCTTTCTGTATGATTTTGGAGTAAATCCCAGACATCATATCAGTTCATCCATATACTGTTGATCTTTGAACAATGCAGGAGTTAGGGACACCCACCCCTGTGCAGTGAAAAATCCACTTATAATCATCCCTCCATATCTGCTTTTCCTTTGTCTGCCCTGGTTGATATCCAGTATTCAACCAACCTCAGATTGTGTAGTATGATTGAATTTACTATTGATAAAAATCTGTGTATGAGTGGACCTGAGCAGTTCAAACCTATGTTGTTCAAGGGTCAAACGTATTTCAGAATATATCTCATAAACAAGACTCTTCTTGTAAAATGGCCACAACAACATTACCACACCTAAAAATCTACCAATAATCACTAAATATTACTAAATATCTGGTCACTGTTCAAATTTTCCATTGCTTCATAAATGCACATGCTTATAGTTTGAATCATAATCCAAACAGAGATCATATAACTCACTTGATTTATATATCTTTGAAGTCTCTTAATCTATAAGGTTTTTTCCCAAGCTCCCTTATTTTTTCATTGCAATGTGTTTGTTGAAGATGAATATTTATTTTAATAAGAGTTCCCAATGATTCTTATTAAAGAAGTTGAGGAAGTTCAGAGCCAGTGGATTTAGCTCAGGGTATGTGCATATACTCTTTGCATTCATGATGTGCCTGGATTCATGACTGCCTCACCATAAATCCGAGACAAAGCAGTTGACCTGTTGTCTTCTTTGCAAGGATGCTGTGAAGATTAATGAGCTAGTATCGATAAAGCACTCCGAACTTGTGAGAAGACAGGGACGTTTGAAAAGCTTATAAGAAACTTACAGCCCTTATAATACTCTTCTGTAGGATACTGAACAGTCACCTCTAGCAAATGCATACTACCCCATGTGAATTGTGTATGTGAGGAATTAATGATGAATACAAATCATTTTGTCTCAAACTAAAGAGCTATAATTTGCTAGGGTGGATGGATGGATATATATAGAGAGATACGGTATTACAGAAGGAAATAATTCATTTATATATTTTACCATTTATTCATGTGGTTAGTTTGACAGAGTCTAAATTCCTTTGAGATTTAGATATGAATATATTGTAAAAGGGGTGGGATAGGGAGGGCGGAAGGGAGAGAGAGGCAAGAGGGAAGGGATATGAGAACAGATGTATATGTATAACTGACTCACTTTGTTATAAAGCAGAAACTAACACACCATTGTGAAGCAATGATACTCCAATAAAGTTGTAAAAAAAATTAATATAATCCTTCATCACAAATAATAAAATGAAAACTTTAATTCCGTCAAATCCTAAGAAACACAGTAGATTGTTCATTGCTAACAAAATTTAAATTTATATAAACAAATCCTACATAATCACGGGTTTCTAACATTTTGTAGATAGTGAGGAGTCTGTATTATCATCCTATATAAGTAATTTCTGCAGTTTAAATATTTGAAAGACTACAGAAATGAAAATAGGAAAAACTCTGGTTCTAATTTTTCTAAAGCCATTAAAATATGTATAATCTGGAGCATGTCACTTTACCTCTCTGATCTACAATTTCTTCCACAGTACAATAAGTAAGTTTTTCTTTCACATTCTAAAGCTATGAGTTAGGGGAAATGCTTTCTATTGGAAGACATTCTTTGTTGTTTTTTTTAACTGTCCCTGCATTTCTGTTAAACAAACTAAAATTAAGACTTAAAAATAATGAGAAATGTAGAGAGCAATTTAAATTCAAAATCTATTATCCCACTCAACTTTAGTTGCCTTCTTCTGTTGAATTATCCATTATATAGTATTTATAAAATCATAGTCTTAGGGGACTTACCTGATTAATATCCTCTTAGTTCATACACTTCATTAGTGGCTAGAATCAAAGGATCTATGCTATTTCAAATTATCAAAATATAACAAAGCATTTTACTTCAAATTATATAAAAATAATTTATTATTCCAAAGCTATAGTTTTCCTACTAGAAACCATATAATAAAAACATCTATAAATTTAGCAGTGAATGCCTAGAACATAGCCTTCCAAATATTTTAAATAGACCTGTAATTTTTATATAAACATTCTATTTTTGAAATTCCTGCCATCTTTAATTTAAACAATGCTATTGTTTCTATCTACACAACTGAATGTTACATTGACACATATCTAATTCCCTAATGGAAGCACAACATTCAGGTTATCCTCAAGGTTATGATAAAAAGTTAAATAGAATCTGTGGATGTGTGTAGGAAGGAAAATTTTATTGTGTGCAGATCAAACTTACATTTATGTTTCTAGTTTCATTTTCAAGTCTTATCTTAGAGGAAGACAGGCAGCCAATTGGGAAGCAGGATAATAGGGAAATAGGAAATCAATGTACATTAATTAATAGAGTAAACAGGAAGAGATCAAATAAATTAAGAAGATTCCTGAACAAGCCAACAGCTGATCTGTTATTGGAACATGTTGTTTGGGGTTCTCACCAGTGTAAAATCAATACCTTTATAATGTAGGACATAGGTGCCACTTCTTGAAATATGTGCTTTTAATCTTATATGCATACATTTATATAAAAGTATATATTTGCATAATAAAGTACTTGGTACTAGGCAAAACTAGGGATTCATCCGCTTAACTCTTGTCCTAAGATTAACACAAGGTAAAAGAAAAAAATTACTTCCATTTTACAGATGAGGAAATCAAAGATTTTGAGGTCATATGACCATGATTCTGCCTGCCATTCTAGTCACACCTCAGAGTAGTGAATTAGCTGGACATTCTGACTGTATTTCTTTTTCTTTTTATCTTCAAAATCCAAGACATTTGCTTTCATCCTTATGTCATCATCAATAAACATGAAGGTTTCTAAATCTGCAATATCCCTAGAACACTATAAGAACATGGGAAAGCATTGAGATTGAGAAACAAGGCAAGTTTGGTCACATCTCCTTGGACTCCTAACCTTTTAATATATCATAAACTCCTTGGAACAGAGAAGATGTTTTTCACTTAGTTACACAAATATAGCACCTGGTTCATTGTAAGGGTTTAATTAAAAAATAAGAAAAGATCTGTTGATTGTTGAGTGTTTGTAACCATCTGGTTGTTTACCAGATGTTAATATAACTTCTTTGACTTTTTATTTTTGTTCTCTGAATCATAGTATTATGATCTTTTTTCTACTTCATCTTATGTCTCAGAAATTGTACACTCCTTTGTAATTTGCATGGGCATTTCTGGTACCTATAACCAACTTCAATCTTAGTACTCTCATCACAAAAAAGCATATTAGAATGAGAGTAAGAAAAATTGACATTCTTATATCAATAAGCACAGAACTATTTTTATTAATACTTTCTGTATTTTTTATTTTTCTATCAGTAACAAATTACTGTGACTCACCTCATAGCTGCTGGAGGTTATGCAGTCAAAACCAATGGCTGAACACTACAAATCTGAGAGTTTGAGTTCAATCCCACTGGGAATCAGTTAACTTCTTGGGTTGCCTGACTTAATCCCTACATCTCTACCACCCCAAAACTGGGACTACTCAACAATCTGCAGACCAAGCTCAAAACTGGAGACCTGTCTTGAAAATCTTGTTTCTATATCTGAGTCACAAATGGGTCCCTGCTGCTTATTTCCACAGCTCTTTTTAAAATTAATTTTATTGGAGTATAGTTGATTTACAACGTTGTATTAGTTTCAGCTGTATAGCAAAGTGAATCTTTTATACATATACATATATCCACTCTTTTTTAGATTCTTCTCCCATATAGGTCATCACAGAGTATTGAGCAGCGTTCCCTGTGCTATACAGTAGGTTCTTATTAGTTATCTATTTTACTATATAGTAGTGTGTACATGTGAACCCAAATCTCCCTACTTATCCCTCCCCCCTTCCCCCTCTTGGTAACCATAAGTTTTCTTCTACATCTGTGACTCTATTTCTGTTTTGTAAATAAGTTCATTCGTACCATTTTTTAGATTCCACATATAAGCGATATATGATATTTGCCTTCCTCTGTCTGACTTGCTTCACTCAGTATGACAATCTCTAGGTCCATCCACATCACTGCAAATACTCCACAACTCTTGATGCTGGCTGCTGCTTTACCTGCCTTTCTGCATTTTGCCTGCTCTGTTCCTAGATTACACATAAGTAGGTCTTTCTAACCTTCTGAAATATACTCATTTCACCTGTCCATTTCAAAAATGTCAAATCACTTCATTCATTAGAAGCTGTTTCTCCCTTGTTTGAATTTCTTAACCTACAACTTGTATCTCCTCCTCATCTAACTCTTCTCCTCCTTATCTCTCCCTGACCTATTATCAATTGTGATATGGCATATGCTACAGGATTACATTTCCTTCCCTTTTCTTGGCCTCCTGTTTCTCAAATGTTAGGAAAAGAAGCCTAAAATATATGTTCAATAACAAAAAGATTATCATGGTGAGCTTTGTATGTGTCAGAATTTTTTGGTTGTAATATAACTGATATTTTCTTAATGTATACATTTATCATTATATCAGGAAATGATTTATTTTAGAGGAATAAAGACAGATATCTTGACCATTTTCTTTTAGTTATAGAAAAGATGGAACAAATACTATTTTGCAAAATCATATTCCAGAGCACTAATTAAAGATTTATTTCATGGACAAATAAACCACATGCCCCTGCATTCTTTATGAAGATGTTTTACATTTTCCAATCTCTTCTTTTACACATTCATTAATTACACAGAACAGTGCAGTTTGCATTAGGCATTTTCATAAGCATGAAATATTCAGCTTCCACAGTGTTAACATAGCCAATATAATTATGAACACTAACTGCACCTCTGCAAAATTTCAGATATGAGTATGTGTGTAAATGTGTATATGTATGTGCATATACATACACATATGTAGGCACATCATGGAGAGCCATATACTTTTCATTTTTTCTTTTATCTTTATAATGTCTATTGTTGAAAAATTTTAAAGTTTGGAAATGTTGCTTAATTTTGAAAAATCATCACCTTCTTTCCTACATAACACTATGATGAATATTTATGATAGATTTTATTCACAAATCTTATTTTTACTGATAATCCCAAAATTTATTGCAAATTTTTATAATAATTTCAAAGCATGGCATGTTCTCTGTAGTTCAACTTGATTTTTAATAACGTTTTAAACTTCTATAATGTGTATCTATTATTAGGTTGATCAAGACATTTCTAGAAATTATATTTTGGGCTCCTATTTTAGATGGGCATTTGTTAATAAAAAATGACTAATTATAGATCCAAATATATTACCAAATAAAACAAATAGACAAAATATAACTGAGGTGATTCTGTTACTATTTCAAGTTCTCTGCTGTTTGACTACAATAACAACTCAATGAGATACCACCGCCACCCACTCCTCAACAGCTTTCCGTGAAGATTTTTTTACAAAAGCAGTTTCTTGATCACATGTTGACTACCAACTCCCTATAGAAACTTAACTATAGTGAAACAAAAACTGTCAGACTAGTGGTATTTTAACAAATTTATATTACAAGTCTTATTTCCAATAGTTTCCAGTAGAATTTTAGACTGATTAAAGATTTTTTTTAATGGGTAGCTTTTTCAAAAATTTTTATTGGAGGATAGTTGATTTATAATGTTGTGTTAATTTCTGATGTACAGCAAAGTGAATCAGTTATACATATACATATATCCACTCTTTTTTAGATTCTTCTCCCATATAGGTCATTACAGAGTATTGAGAAGAGCTCCCTGTGCTATATAGTAGGTCCTTATTAGTTATTTGTTTTATATGTAGTAGTGTGTATATATCAATCAGACAAAGACAAATATCATATGATACTGCTTATGTACAGAATCTAAAAAAATGTTACAAATGAACTTATTAACAAAACAGAAATAGAGTCACAGATGTAGAAGGATAATTTTTTATTTTTTATTTAAATCATTAGGTAATATTCCTAAGTTTGATGTAAAAGGCTTCACCAGTATTGCCTTCTGTCCTTGTGATACATCTGCCTCCCTGACCCCACTACTGAGTCCCTATTAAGGAGATTGTGTCACTCAGAGTAGCTGATAGCTGACTCACCTCTAAGATACCATAAACGATTAATTGACACCAGTTCTATAAATTTTCTGCTGTCAAAGGCAGTGGGGACCTATTAGCTATGTTAGATTGTCCAATAATTTATCTTAAAAATGTTTTAACATATAGAAAATCAGATCCTGATATTATATTGCAACATTTGGTATGGGGTTAAATTTTAGGAAAAGTACTGCTAAAGGTATCTGTTTTTCAAACTCAGGATTTCTAATCTGTTTCTCTCTGCTTCAATTTGTCTCAAACTATTACCTTATTTCCACACTTATCATTTGCTCTCCTATGCTCTACAAACTTTAGATAACTGTAGCAGTGTCATTATTTTTATTTAGCCTGAGCAAAAAGGAAAATATATTTCTATTATTCTTTCAATTGTTTCATCCTATCAAAATATAATTCAATATAATGTTTCCCAATTTTCATTCAATGTTTTAAAACAAATTGAATATATAAATAAAATGAATAGTATATATGGATATGTATGTATATATCATATATATTTATATTATATATTTACACAGTAGTATGTACATGTATGTATATATTACATATATATATATATATTTATATAAAATCTTGGGTTGAAAAAAATTTTAGATATCTCCCAGATCATTAGTATCTGAAGACTTAAATGTATAAAGGTTATTCTCTGTAGACTATGAAGTGACTAGAAAAGATTTACATGCCTTATGTGTGTATGTGTGTGTATTTTCAGTGTTTTAAAGTCAAAGTTTTCATAAAGAAAATATTTCTAAAAGATACATAGCAATAACTCAACTTCTGAAAAAAGTAAATATAACACCCAGTTGCAACCAAACCAGTTTGAAAAGCATTTCTTGGAAAAACAACAAAAACCTCACTTCCATTAATCAGTGTTGGTCTAAGCAAGATGGTAAGTTAAAAATTTGGTCCATACATAGGGAGGATGGTGGCAGTGTTGGTTAATATTTCAAAGGAAGAGGGTAGAGTATGACAAAAGTTTTCATATGGATATTATAGATTTCAAAATAAGAACTGTCATCTTTGGTTATGGTGAAATAACTTGTCCTGGACTAGCTCTCCTACTGAAAACAGGTTAAAACTGAAGGTATGAGTTATATGAAATAACTCTTTAAATATAGTACATAAAGACTGTGATCCTTATAAATTGGGAGATTGGGATTGACATATTCACACTACTATATACAAAATAAATAACTAATAAGGACCTACCATATAGCAAAGGGGACTTTACTCAAGACTCTGCAATGACCTATATGGGAAAAGAATCTTAAAAAGAGTGGATATATGTATATGTATAACTGATTCACTCTGCTGTACAGTAGAAAGTAACACAACATTTTAAATCAACTATACTCCAATAAAAATTAAAAAAAAAAAAAGACTGTGACCCTTCAGAGATAGGATTATAAGAGTTAAGTTCCAGACTTGTACCAGATACCTGACTGGATGTATTTTCTTGACTACAGTAAGGGAAGTGGAGGCCAAAAAATACATGGTGGTCTCATTAAGCTGAGGAGATAGAAACTGTATTCAGAGTCACTGAGGTGGTGGGAAAGAGGACAAGGGTCCTGTGTCAGAAACAATACAGAGAAGGAACTTCTGATTCTTCATGGTGTTTGTTGCCAAAAACTAAGCTGTACATTCAAAGTTTGAGATTCTATAAGGCCTGGTAAAGTACAAAAACTGGGAAAAATATAACTACCAGATTTCTGTGAGCTGAACAAATACTGAACCTTATATAGTAGAAAAAATACGAGTTCTGTCCTGTCAGACTGAAGAAATATCATTGACAACCCCAGGCATTCATGAGACAACCTAGAGAGGTCATACATTTGGTTAAGTCTCATCTAATCCCAAAGTAGAAGCTACTCTAGATCCACCTTAACAAAGTTCAAGTAAAGAGCTGAAAAAGAGAAGATTTTCCTCCAGTAAAGCAACTGCCAGTCAGAACAAAATGAAATACTGTATTAACTGAAGAAAACACAATCAGACTCTCAACAATGTAGCATTCAAAATGTCCAGCATACACTAGGTAAGAACATTTTAATAAGCATGTAAGTAGAGAAATGTGGAAAATGTGACCCATTACCAGGGATGAAAATAAGCCAATACAAATAGAGTACAAACAACAAAAATGATGGACTTAGCAAAACATTCATTTAAAAATCTATTAGACATATCTTGAAGGATTTAAAAGAAAACAAAGGAGCAAATAGGAAATTTTAGGGTTACTATTAGAACCACCAAGAAAGAACCAAATGGAAATTCCAGAAATGTAAAAAGCAATATAAGAAACAAAAATCTCACTGAATAGTATAATAGTGTATTAGAATCTCCAAATTTTCACCACCTCCACAAGTTTTAAAAACAGTACATGGACTTCCCTTGTGGCACAGTGGTTAAGAATCCACCTGCCAATGCAGGGGACATGGGTTCGAGCCCTGGTCCAGGAAGATGCCACATGCTGTAGAGCAACTAAGCCCGTGCACCGCAACTACTGAGCATGCACTCTAGAGCCCATGAGCCACAATTACTGAAGCCCGTGTGCCTGGAGCCTGTGCTCCACAACAAGAGAAGCCACCACAATGAGAAGCCTACGTGTTGCATTGAAGACCCAACACAGCCAAAAATAAAATATGAATTAATTAATTTAAAAAATAAAAAAATAAAAACAGTACAATAAAATTCGCTGAAATTGAAGTGCAGAAATACGCTGGAAAAAATGAGCAGAGCCTCAATGATTTACAGGACAGAAACAAGCCATATAAGATATGAATAACTGGAGTACCAAAATGAGAAGATAAAGATATTCAGGCAGATAAAAATATCTGAAGAAATGATAGAATTTTTCCAAATTTGATGAAAATTTTAAACTTCCAGGTTCAAGAGACTCAATAAAATTCAGAAAAGATAATCTTTTTCTCTGACACATGGATACACACACACTGACAGCCACATCATAATGAAATAGCTGGCAACCACTGAAAGAGTACAGTGATTTAACAGTCAATGGAAAATTTTTGATTGTTCTGTATATAGTCTTCAAAATTAGTCAAATATTTAGAACTCTCCCACTGTCAGTTATAAATGTGTAAGGAAAAAGAAAAAATAATACTATTAACATTTGTTTCTCTGTAATTTAAAACACTAGAAATGCTGAGAAAGTATTTCTTTGTAAAAAACAAAATTACCAAGAATAGTTTGAGAGTGCTTGCCTTCTTATTGTGTAGCTTATGATATAGAGGTGTAACTTCTCTACACTTTGGTAGATTGTCATAGTCCTTTCTGTGTTTGAATCAGCTTTGAACATTGTATCCTTTGTGGACCCAATGTTGTGAAATACCCAATAATGTGACGTTTTTGGTCAGTGTCACTTTCTCTGGAATCTCACCTTTTTTTTTTTTTTCAGTCACAAACATTTTCCTCTTTTATGTCAATAAATTTGCCTTCACTTAAGTTCTGGTTGCAAATTTAGAATATCTTGAATGGGGGGGTTCAACATTCCCAGTGTCAACTTTTTCTTCTTTAACAAAATTTTCATTTGACTTAAATTTCACTTTCAGCATTATCACTTTGTTACTTTGCTGCACCTTTACCATTGCTGGCTAATTTCCTCTATTGATTTTCCCTTTTGGAAAATGTCACAATTTGTCACTGGGAAAACTGAAAAACAGAAAAGCAATACAACTATATAATTTGCTGTCTGTGTGTGAAATGACTAACAGGTGTTCAATGAATAATCCCCAGTAGACTTTGAAAGAAGTGACATGTTTAGTCATTGATCATGGTGTACATCTATTATTTAGTTATTTGTAAACTGAAGAGCTAGGTATGTACTTTATTCATATATTGATAGTTCATACACCTTGGTAACTGAAATTTGAACCATGTTGTTGAGGGATTGGTGTTATTTAAACTCCAGTAAATGAGATTTGTGTATACTGGAACCATGCAAAGTAAGGACTGCCTTACCAGGTTCTAACAAAACTTAGTTTATTTTTCCCAGAAATATACAACCCTTCTTCTCACTGAATTTATTAATGATAACTTTAAATTTATTTTAATTTTAGGCTGTTAGAAAGTTGACTGTACATTATTACATATTTAGGCACTTGTCACTTTTCAAACACTATTTCTACAGTAGGTCACTTTTCTGTAATGTGTCACCTATGTGAAGAGCAACTCTATAGTGCTACATGATTACTAACAGCTTGTATATTAGCAAGAATAAATATTTTTACAACCCCCACTTGCAACTCCTGAATGGAGCCTATTCTCCCATTCTCAGAGGTAAGATAACAAAATTATTAATTTTTTCTTTTATAAAATGTGATGTAGTAGCTAGATCCAGACCTTTCAGAAATGAAAATATATTTGGATTAAGGATTTAGACTATAGAATTTTTATCTTTGGACTATGGGTTTTACCACTATTACCCCAAACCTCTATCCTAATTTTATTATATTTGTAATAGATAAACTATTGCATTCTATAGTTATAAAGATTTTAATACAATTTTTTCATCTCCATTTGAGTTTTTATTTGCAGATCCAAATTTGAGTATTCAGAAGTGTCTCCAAAGAAACAAAGTTGGTTTCAAATCTTAAATGGAAAGAGCAAATAAAATTTGAATGACCTATTGGAAGCAAAAATACCTGGGAATTAATTTAGGTGGCATTACTGTAGTGAAATTTCTTATTCACTTTTTCAGATTTGGAAAGCATTTATATATGTGGCAGAAAGGAGGGAGAAAAATGATTTGAAAGATTAAGAGTTACCATTGTTTAAGCAGGTATATTTTGGAAGATAGAATTTTCACTTTATATCCAAACTCATACTAACACTAGAAAAACAATATTATTAATTATTAATTAACTTCTCACTAAGTACTTGACCTATAGCATCTCAATTAGTTCTCACAAAATCTTGACTCAGTAAGTACTATTATTATCCCCACTTTACAGATATAAACAGATATAAACAGGTGCTGAGAGCTGGTGTAAGAAACTTGTACAAAATTACATTACACCATTTGTGATTGTCCATGCTGAGATTAAAACCAAGGGAAACTGACTCTAATCTGCCATATTATCTTCAGTGCAATAGAGTGTTTGGTAGGACCTCACTGTGCTTCATGTAAAAGATGCTTTGGGAGAAGTAGCATAGGTGCTGACAGTTAATTTCTACAGTCCACTATTTGACAGCTTTACAGGTTTAGAACGGTATGATTCTTTTCATATCTTTTCATATTTAAACATTGAGTAGTTGACCTAAACTGATTTAATATCAAGGTGGATATTTAAAAAATATTTTCTCATTATTTTATTGAAGTATAATTGACTTACAAAACTATATTAGTTTCAGGTGTATAGCAGTGATTCAATATTTTATACATTACAAAATGATCACCACTATAAGTCTAGTTACCATTTGTCACCATACAAAATTATTAAAATACTATTGACTATATTCCCTATGCTGTATGTTACATCACATACTTACTTATTTTATAAGTAGATGTTTGTACTTCTTAATCCCCTTCACCTACTTTGCCCATTTCCCCTCAACCTCCTTCTCCTCTGGCAATCACTGTGTTTATGAGTCTGTTTCCATTTTGTTATATTCATTCATTTATTTTCTAGATTTCTTAGACAAGTGAAATCATATGATTTTCATCTTTCTCTGACTTATTTCACTTAGCATAATACCTTCTAGGTTCATCCACGTTTTTGCAAATGGCAAAATTTCATTTTTTATGACTAAATAATATGCCATTCTATATATTCTATATACATATTCTGTACATCTTTATACCCTTATCTATTGATAGACATTTAGGTTGCTTCCATATCTTGCTATTGTAACTAAATGCTACAACAGACATTAGGGTGTATATATATTTTCAAATTAGTGTTTTCATTTTCTTCAGATAAATACCCCAAAGTGGAATCACTAGATCATATGGTAGTTCTATTTTTAATCTTTTGAGAAATTCCATACTGTTTTCCATAGAAGTTGTACCAATTTACACTCCCACCAAGAATGCGTGAGGGTTCCCTTTATCCACATCCTCACCAGCACTTGTTATTTGTTGTCTTTTTGATAATAACCATTCTGACAGGTGTAAGGTGATATTTCATTGTGGTTTTGACTTGCATTTCCCTGATGATTAGTGATGTTGAACACCTTTTCATGTGCCTGTTGGTCATCTGTGTGTCTTCTTTGTAAACATGTCTATTCAGGTTCTCTACTCATTTTTTAATTGGGTTGTTTGTTTTTTTCAATGTTGAGTTGTATGAGTTCTTTGTATATTTTGGATATTTACCTTTTATCAGATATACTGTTTGCAAATATCTTCTTCTGCTCATTAACTGACCTTTTCATTTTGTTGATAGTTTCCTTCTCTGTGCAAAAGCTTTTTAGGTTAATGTAGTCCCATTTGTTTATGTTTGGTTTTATTTCTCCTGAGGAGCCAGAGCCGAAAAAATATTGCTAAGACTGCTGTCAAAGAGCATACTGTCTCTGTTTTCCAGGAGTTTGATGGTTTCAGATCTTACATTTAAGTCGTTAATCTATTTTGAGTTTATTTTTGTATATGGTATGAGAAAGTAGTCCAGTTTGATCCTTTTCATGTAGCTGCCCAGTTTTCCTGACACCATTTATTGAAGAGACTGTCTTTTCCCCACTGTATATTCTTGCCTACTTTGTGATAGGTTAATTGACCATATAAGTATGAGTTCATTTCTGGGTTCTCTATTCTATCTCATTAACGTACGTGTCTGTTTTTGTGCCAGTGCAAAACTGTTTTGATTACTGTAGCTTTGTAGAATAGTTTGAATAGTGCGATACCTCCAGCTCTGTTCTTTTTTCTCAAGATTGCTTTGGCTATTTTGAGTCTTTTATGATTCCAAATATTAAAATTGTAGAATTATTACTTAGAACTATTTAATTCTAGTTCTGTGAAAAATGCCATTGATATTTTGATAGGGATTACATTTAATCTGTAGATTGCCTTGAGTAGTATGGTCATTTTAACAATAATAATTCTTCCAATCATGAGCACAGTATATCTTTCCATTTGTTTGTAACCTCTTCAGTTTCTTTCATCAGTATCTTTTTTTTTTTTTTCCAGTACACGGGCCTCTCACTGTTGTGGCTTCTCCTGTTGCGGAGCACAGGCTCCGGATGCACAGGCTCAGCAGCCATGGCTCACGGGCCCAGTCACTCTGCAGCATGTGGGATCTTCCCAGACCAGGGCACGAACCTGTGTCCCCTGCATCGGCAGGCAGACTCTCAACCACTGTGCCACCAGAGAAGCCCCTCATCAGTATCTTATAATTTTCTGAGTACAGGTTTTTTACCTCCTTAATAAGATTTATTCCTAGGTATTTTATTCTCATTGATGCAAATTTAAATGTGATTGTTTTCTTAATTTCTCTTTCTGAAGCTCATTGTTAGTGTACAGAAATGCCATCTGAAGCTGGAGTGTTCATGGGCCTGGAGGTACCAATTTGCACCAGGCTGTGGCCACCTTGGTGGGATAGCTGGAGCAGTTGTGGGCTGGGAGTTTTCTGGGGTACACTGGCTGAATCTGTCTGGGCAGGATGGCTGGAGCTGGAGTGAGCATTGGGTGGCTGTGTGCTGGAGTGGTCTTGGCAAGCAAGTTTGAGCACCATGTGCCTTTCAAACCATTGTCTCTGAGCTGGGGCTCAGAGCAATGGGTTTGTGCATGAGCCCATTAAAAGTGGTTGCTTGGTTTTCTACAGTCCTCCAGCTTTCATGGACATAATCCCTGCTGGTTTTCAAAGCCAGATATTATAAGGGCTTGTCTTCCTGGTGTCGGTCCCCAGGGCTGGGGTGCCTATTGTGGGAGTTGAACCCCTTACTCCTTAGGGAGAACCTCTGTGCTTATGATATCCCCTCTTTCTTGTCATTGTGTAGAGGGTGTGGGTCCTGACTAGATTGTTTCTCTGCCCCTCCTACCCATCTCAATGTGTGTGTGTTTTCTTTAATATCCTTAACTGTAGAAGAGCTGTTCTGCTAGTCTTCAGGCTGTTCTCAAAGAGAATTGTTCCATATGTACTTTTGGTGTGTTTGTGGGAGGAGGTGAGCTCAGGACCTCCTACTTCACCATCTTGATCCTACCTTCTAATATTTTCTCATCTGATTATTATTATGAATCACCCTTGTACATGACATGCTATGTTTATCACAGTATTTATTTCAAAGCCACCATTTCTGCACTGTCATAACATTTTTG
Source organism: Hyperoodon ampullatus (assembly GCF_949752795.1). Taxonomy (NCBI): domain Eukaryota; kingdom Metazoa; phylum Chordata; class Mammalia; order Artiodactyla; family Ziphiidae; genus Hyperoodon; species Hyperoodon ampullatus. Next base: position 107,351,616 of record NC_136918.1, on the reverse strand, counting down.
GCAAATCAAAAGAATGGGTTCATATCAGCTTGCTTTTATTTATTTAGTCTCTCCTCTTTATAAAGACTTCTGTCTCTGTTTCTTATTTCTCCAAGTCCTTCATAATTTAAACACAAACACACACCAGTCTCACAGCATCTTCCAAAATAAAGATGACTATTGGGTCTGCAAAATAATTCATTGTATAGGATTTTTTCTTCTGCAACTTCTGACCATTTATAGACCATCAAGAAACTTTGGAACCAACTTTGTGAAACCATATGTTTTCACCTGTACTAAGGGGTTATTGTATTATCTGAAGGCTAATTGAAAATCATGGGCCTTTACAAAAGCATAGAATGTGGATTAAAGAGATAGAAATCTGTAGTAACTTCTGAGTATGAAAGTTTATGGAACCAATGCTGGAATTTTTACATTTAAAAAAAGTGCTGCATACTTCAAATTATCCAAATCATGTATTTTGAGGATTGCTCAGTTGAGACCTCATATATTTTGTGCAAATAGTGAGAGAAGCAGCATTTTCAGACAATAAAATCCTCTTTAAAAGAATGATATACTCTAGATGAAAAGACATGAAGTAATGCATATAATTAGAGAAAAATGCAATGATCTAATGAGGATATATACAATAGTGCCACTTGTTTTTAAAAAAGAATGTTAGACTAATAAAAATAGTAAGCAATGGCTAACAACAATTTTCTGGGAAACGGTGGTGGGCAGGAGAAGAGAGGAGAAGGAATGGGTCTATTTCAAAGCAGCTTTGTTTTTAATTATGCATTATCTGTGTCATTTGACTTTTTTCACTGAATGGATCACTGTGGTAATCAGAAGTACATATGTATGTATATGAATATTGATATATAATTACAGCTAAAATTACTTCAAATAAGGTGTTTTAGAGAAGTGATTCTAATGGTTGTTCTTGGCTAATGTATTCCTTTTCTGATGTTCCATAACAAATTATTATGAATTTAGTCTCTTAAACAGCACAGACTCATTATTCACAGTTTCTTGGGTCAGCAGTCTGGGAATGAATGGGTTAGCTGGGTTCTCTGCTAGGGGTTTCACAAGTTGGCCAAGTGGCATTGTCGTCTGGAGTTTGTGGTTCTCCTCAAAAACCTCTCAGGTAGCTGGCAGAATTCAGTTCTTTGAGGTTGTAGTTACTGAGGTCCCTGTTTTTCTGGCTGGCTGTCAGCTGGGGTCAGTCTCAGCTTCTTGCTGCCCCTTCCTCTAGGCCCACTCACAACATCCCAGTTTAATTCTCTGTTTGGGCCAGGAAGATAATTTCTCTGATGCTTCATCTTCCTTTAAGGACTTACTTGACTGGGTTAGGCATTCTTAGGATAACCTTTCTTTTAACTAAAATCAGTTGATTAGTAACCTAATCCTGAGTTCAATGGTCTTACTCACACTCAAAGGAAGAGGTCATTGGGGTCACTTTAGAATTGTGCCTACCAGAGTTAGATATCTTAGAAAGAAAGAATAGATGCAAAGTCAATCGTGCTAACCTTCCATGTTACCCTTTCTTTTATAATATATATAAAATAACGTGACGAATACAGATGCATAGACCCATTTTTCTCTGACATGGAATGAGTTTTCCTTGAGAAAACAAAAAGCAAGCAAGCAAGCAAGCAAACAAACAAAAAAAACCCCACAAAATCTATAGACAATCAAAGAAAAGCAAGTGAAGTATTTTGATATTTCAGTCCCAAAATACAGCATATACATTCTAAATAGATACCTGCCCCTCCATTTTTATTTTTCTTAGGTGAGTTGATCTTATAAAATCTGTTATGCACACACCATTTCCTTCACAATCTCTCTCCTGCCTTCTCTATCTACTAGTAAATGAAAGTTAGAGATGTAAAGATATAAGGTCTTCAAAACTTAGTATAATTCTCTTACTTTCACACCAGACTTATACAACATACTGGTTATGCTAACATCTCTGCTCTCCATCCAACTCACACTTGAGCTTTCTGAACCATTAATTTGTAAGTATATTATGAACACAGATACTTTTCTCTATTAAGATATCTATTCTCAACAACACTGCACTATTTGTTATTAGGCTACATTTTTATGGTTCATCCATCTGATTCCTTTATTTTTTTCATGTTTTTAACTTTTCTCTTGTATTGCTACTTTTATCCCTTGATGTGGCAGAAAAGAAAAATCCAATACACTTATACGTTTATGTTCATAGTTACTGCACATATTTTTTTATCAAGCTTGTAGCAACACAGTTAGGATAATACTCTAGCTCTACTGGGCTATTTTATGAAGCAATAATCTTGTTGCTTATGAGTGAACTCAAATACAGTCTTATAAAACTATAGTAGAAATGCTATTACCTTACATACATTTTGGTTTTGATCTTTCATTTATTTTAAAATTATGTCCAGTAAAGATATATTTAGAAGTCAAAGTTCTTCAGGTACAGCCTAACTGAAAATCAAATTAGAAAAGTCACAAAATGAAAATACCTTATTTATGTGTCTTAAAAATGTCCCAAATTATACCTCTGCAACTTTCCTTTATTTGGTTGACCTGGAATATATGTGTGCCTCCTCGTTTTAAGTGTTGTTTTGTGAAATATCTGAAATATGAATGCTAAGTCTAAAAACGGAAATCATCTGTAATTTACTTAGCCATTTTTTTAAAGTGATAATTTAGTTTCTTGAATCACTGTTTTGCACCATCAGACTTCACTACAGTCACACATGCTTATATTGAGCTAGATAACTCAATGTTGGATTTCAAGCTTCTTTTTTCTCTATCTGTAACTAATTTCAATTTTACCTGATTTAGAAACTTTTTTTAAGCACACATATTTATTAAAGATGTGTTACTTGCAAGCAAGAATGCATTGTCATTGCAGACATTAAGAGGAACTAACTATGGCACACAATGTTTCAAATTACACGTGGTGTAGATTCACAACCGTGAAGTGGACAATAGCAGTTTTGCTTTGTTTTGTTTTTGGAAACATCTTTTTCCTACATAGTGTTCTTATGATTATACCTATCAAACATAACTGACTTTTTTAGATTCCATGTATATGTGTTAGCATACGGTGTTTGTTTTTCTCTTTCTGACTTACTCTGTATGACAGACTCTAGGTCCATCCACCTCACTACAAATAACTCAATTTCATTTCTATTTATGGCTGAGTAATACTCTATTGTATATATTTTAAAAAAAATGGTTCTAACGAACCTAGGGGCAGGACAGGAGTAAAGATGCAGATGTAGAGAATGGACTTGAGGACACTGGGAAGGGGAAGGTTAAGCTGGGATGAAGTGAGAGAGTAGCATTGACATACATACACTACCAAATTAAAATATATAGCTAGTGGGAAGCAACTGCATCATGCAGGGAGATCAGCTCGGTGCTTTGTCACCAACTAGAGGGGTGGGATAGGGAGGGTGGGAGGAAGATGCAAGAGGGAGGAGATATGGGATATATGTATACATATAGCTGATTTACTTTGTTACACAGCAGAAACCAACACAACATTGTAAAGCAATTATACTCCAATAAAGATGTTAAAAAAAAACTATTTAATTTGGGATCTGAATAACTGAATTATCAGGGATAAAAAAGATCTAAAGTCTATATTTTTCCTTATAATTCAGGACTTATTTTTATTGAGATATAATTGGCATATATAATTGACAAATAACAGGTTTCAAGTGTAGAACGTAATGAGATTCATCGTTTTTAAAAAATAATTTGAGATACTTCTGACATAATATTTAGATGTCCTCTTTCTTCTGATTTTTTAAAACGCAACATAGTTATATAGCTATTTTTCTTTTAAGTAATTTCTTTTCTGACTTCAAATTTTATTATTTTCTTATCCTTTACCACTTATACCTCTTGGTCTTCCCAAGAGGTCACTTGTAGAAATTTCCATAGCAGCCCATAGCTTCCTGCATCTTTCTGCCTGAGGGCATTCTCTAGTTACAAGATCACCTTCTGATGTGCTGGGCAGGGTTAATGATGGTCTACTACAGGAGTCGGCAAACTGTGGCTCTCAGGCCAAATGCAGCTCACCACTGTTTTAATAAATAAAAGGAACACAACCATAGCTATTTGTTAACAAGCTTTCTGTTAGATGCTTTTGTGTTACAATGTCAGTGTTGCATAGTGTGACAGAGAACACGTGGTTTGCAAAGCCCAAAGTATTTACTATCTGGCCCTTTACTGACCACTGATCTAGAAGCTAACCTTAACTGAATGGAAATGGTAAATAAATACCAAAGTTTCCTCACAACATTTCCTCACAAATTTTAAGGTGTGTTCTAAACCTTAGCCCCTGTTACCCACAGTGGTTACTAGTTCAGTATTACACCATATTGGCTTTTCTCATCCAGTTTGATGCTCCCACATTCTTACCAAGCTTTCTGGGATCATCTTCCAAACAAGTTACTGTACCGAAATCTCAGTCTCAGAATGTGATTGTGGGGAACCCAAACTTAATTATCTTCTGTTCAGCATCTTTTTATCTGTCCAACTACTGCTTAAATTAGCTTAGTGAGTTGTTACATGACAAGGATTTATTCAATATTTATTCATTTTTCACTGAAAACATCACGGTCCAATCTATAAGATACGGGTAAAACTGTGAGATATCTGAGGGATGTATTTTGTAATTCTCCTTACCTTTTGGCACCTTTTAGTGCTCATATTCAAAATTAATTTTAATTTATGCTAGTATCTTGCCATGTATCTTATGAGTACAAAATATTCATCATTCTCTTCTACTGTTAAGGTATATAGTAATTTATAGTCAAGCAACCTAAATTAAATTATTGTAGGTTACTGTGAGGAATATTAAATACTCCTACCCCTTAGTATAAAAGACCAAGTATGGAGAAGTCACAACTTTCTGCTCTTGACTTAAACAATGCATCAGTGGTGGGGAGAATAAGCATAAGCTGCCTGAGAAAGTTTTGGGGACCAGATACATCATCAATAGTATAAATGGACACCATTCTGCTACAAAACATGCTAAGGATCTAAGGCTACCATGATCCAGCTTGCTATTTACTGGGTTAAATAACCACAATGAGGGTGAAGAATAATACCTGGCCTTTTAGGAAGAAGCCGAGAACATAGTTGAAGTATTCTATCTCAGCTAATGTCAATGGAAAGGGCTTGGAATCTGCCAGTCCAGACTATTGAGAGAGACTAATCAAGAAAATTGGAATATTATCATTAGAGGGTTTAAATCCCCTCCATGTCTAAACATAGAGCAGAAGAGCTAGACGGACCCAGCTTCCATGGGTTTATGATGGCAAGATAAGGTGCCAAGTCTTTAATAAAGTGAAGTTTGGAGATAAAGAGTTTTGGCAGAAATATGTAGTCAGTCAATGGTAACCAGAGTTCAGTTTCAGTGATCTATATTTTTAATTAGAAGTATCAGTTGTGCTATCAAAAGTGGTGGTGTCCTTTTTCAGAGGAATAGATCTGGAAGACAGATCTGTAGTTTCATTTTCTTTTTATTCTAGTATTCTAGAATACTTTTAGGGCCTGGGGAATCTAGAGAGCTTATAATATCTACTTCACATTTGTTCAGAGTAATTTGACTGTGGTTACTTCTTTGGGATCTAATAGCTGACTTCAGTGAGATATCCAAGAACTTTTGAGACATACAGTTTGTATTAAACAGAATAGGTCAAGGGATCTTCAATAGAATAGGAGGTTCTAAAACTCTGACTTTTATCTTCTGTACCTCCACATCAAGTATTATCTGCAAGACTACATTCTCTGTTCTATATCTGTTATTGTATATTCTCAAATAATGTTGACTTTGATTTTTAAAAAAATGTCTCATTCCCTTTTGAAGATACCACTATAGATATGTAATCTCTCATTTTGGTGGCTTTCATAGTTGAGACTATCAAGAAATTCCCTTCATGCCTGAAATATGGTATGCTAGAATCACTTTCAATCTTTCACTTAAGAAAAGAAAAAAACAATAACATCTAGATCATGTCATAAAATGTTTTGCAACTTGCAAGCACTCAACTTCTGTTGATCTTGTCACTCTTTTTTTGACTCTCTGGCAGATGTCTCATTTTTGCCCTTAGCTACTTGAAATAGTGTAGTTCTTTATCAAGATGTTTTAGATTTACATCATTTTATCAGAAGCTACCTCTCAAAAATAGTGGGCTTATCAAAAAATCTGTTTTGTCAGTTTCATCTCATGTTATCTAATACTCTCTGTAGTAAATATCCTAAGCAATGGAAAGTTTTAAGCAATAAATTCCTCTATTCACATTCTGGAAAGTAAAACATTTTCCTTTGGAATCATTATTTTTCTCCCACCCTGTATTTTGAGTTATTCATAAAACTGTGAAAAAACATAATCTTAGCCACAAATTCCTTTTTAAAAGCAATCAGCAGATGCTTATTAAAATCTCTAAATTTGCATATTTATTCTCCCTTTCCCCAAACACTGAAAACTGAAATATTTGACTGTAATAAAGACTCTCCTTAGGTATTTTATATGGTGTTCAAATGTTAAATTTAGGTCAAAGTTGTATACATTGTTGTAATTCTCTATGTATTTTTATTTATTTATAATTCCTAAATTTGTTTTAAATTGCCTGACTTTTAGAAGCTGTGTTGCTTCATTTTTACTTGATTTTAATTTACACTATCTTAATATATCTTGCAAAATATATAAATAAATAAAATATATTGAACTCGTCATGCAAATAATTAAAGGACAGGACTTCACATGAAATGTATAGTACATGAAACCTATAGGAAAATAGTGAACATTTTCAAATCCAGATACAGAATTTTTTTTTGTCTGTAGGTTTAAAATTTTTCTTTTTTTCCTGCCACATAACTCAAAATTTGTTAGGAGTTTGGTTAAAGGAGTAAAATAAACAACTGAAGTCAGGAGGGTTTTAAGTTATTGTTTGTGTAGGTTGTTGAACAGGTTTATGTGCCAGTCAGTCACTCCTCCCCTTCATTAGAATATAGCACCCCATTATGGGTTTAAGAACCTCTATTCCTCCATGACTATCATTTTGGGATCCATTTGAAGCTTTAATTTTTTTCTGGCTACTATTGATTTGTCGGGAGTGGACACCTAAATCAAGCTGAAACAATCACAGTAATTCCCCACAATTTTTTTCAAACTAAAATTAGAAATAGAGTCCTTCTGTAATAGAGGCATGTGTGATATTCAGGAAATGTTATGACCATGTTTTCTGTCAAGTGGAAAAAAAGAAGGGGCAGTAAGAGCAAATGGATTGATGTTGAAAGAAGCAATTGAGTTAAAGAGAGACAGAGCCAGAGAGCCAGAGAGATAGACAGATAAGGGTATCTAGCAAGAAATCTACCAAATGCTTTACTGAGATCTTATTTCCTTGGCTTGTGAAGGTCAATAAATGTTCAGTTTTTCTTTGCCCTAAAGCTAGTCACAGATGCATTTTAATTACTTTCATTTAAGAGCCCTAAACAATGCTAAAGTTTAGTTTCTTCTCATCTACTTTTAATCTATCAGAAGATAATAGTTTAACCTAATTTATGGAATTATGACAAATAGTTTCCTCATTAACACTGAGAGTTTATTTACCTTAGCTAAATTTATAAATAATATTCTTATACTATTGTAGATTGGAGAGTCTCAAGGATCCTAGAAAGACTTTTATTTTTAGCTCCTCATTAATTAAAGAACTAGAATTCTATACTGAAATTTGTACATTCCTTTTACTATTCAACAAAATAAATGCTTTGCAAAAAAATTTTTAAGATTAAAAATTCAGCAATAATTCAGTAATATGACCTATGAAATTGATTAGAAACTGTGATGTTAATTGTACATTATAATTTTTACATCATTAGTGTAGAATATTTATAATCATAGTAAGTATATAGTAAGTGCATTTGTGTCACATAAATGCAGTAGGGTAATGAAAATACTGAAGATAGAACATTTTATAAAATGTGCATATGTATGAGAAAAAATTTATTTCCTTCTGCATATACTACAATATATAAAATTTAAAATAATCTTAGAAATTCCTTGAATATCTTTGTATCCTCCCCTTCAAAGTCCCTCTGACCAAGAAAATTAGTTGAGGTATAACTGGAGGAAACTACTAGCCAAGACTAGTAAGAAATAACTACTAAGCAAGTCTAAAAAGGCAATAAATAGTGGTCACTATGTTTTTCAACATCTTAGGGATTTTTTACCTGAATCTTGAAACCTCCTTTAGGTTTAATATGTCTTACTAAAATTGAATAATACTTAAACCAGTGTCAACTAATAACTTACCCCTGATGCGGTACAACAAAGATTATAAGGCAAGGTTGAAGGAGTAGGAGAAACATGAAGTGGTTACCTGGACCCATATTGATGAAATACAATGAACGTATGTGCTGAGATGTGTAATATGTTCCTACAAAGAAGTCATATGGGTTTTCTTACTGATTAAAACCAAGAGGTTACTGTGACACCAGAACATGAGGCAGGGTAATACAGAGCTTAGACAAAACAAACTTATGCATTTGATACATGCACACCAATGTTCATAGCAGCATTATTTACAGTTGCTAAGATATGGAAGCAACTTAAGTGTACATCAACAGATGAGTCGATAAAGAAGATGTGGTATATATATACAAAGGAATACTATTCAGCCATAAAAAAGAATGAAATTTTGCCATTTGTAGCAACATGGATAGACTTGGAGGGCATTATGCTAAGTGAAATAAATCAGACAGAGAAGGACAAATACTGTATGATATCATTTATATGTAAAATCTAAAAAATACAACAGACTAGTGAACAGAACAAAAATGAAGCAGATTCATGGATATACAAAACAAACTAGTGGTTACCAGTGGGGAGAGAGAAAAGGGGAGGGGCAATATAGGGGTAGGGCATTAAGAGGTACAAACTATTAGGTATAAAATAAGCTACAAGGATATATTGTACAACATGAGGAATATAGCCAGCATTTTATAATAACTATAAATGGAGTATAACCTTAAAATTATGAATCACTATATTGTATATCTGTAACTTATATAATATTGTATAGTAACTATACTTCATTTAAAAAAAACTTAGAGAAATAAAGCAATACTAAAATGTGTATGGAAACCCCCAAATCCCTGAATAGCCAAAGCAATCCTTAGAAAGAGGATCAAAACTGGAGTCATCACGCTTTCTGATTTCAAACTGTATTATAAACATTATAATCAAAACAGTGTGGTATTGGCATAAAACAGACACATATATCAATGGAATAGAGCAAACCCATATGTATGTGGTCAATTAATTGATGAGGAAGAAGCCAAGAAAATGCAATGGGGAATGGATAGTCTCTTCAATAAATGGTGTTGGAAAAACTGTCCAGCCACATGCAAAAGAATGAAACTGGACCATTATCTTATAATACAAAGAAAAATTAACTCAAAATGGATTAAAGACTTGAAGGTAAAACTGAAACTAGTAAACTAGAACAAAACATAGGCAGTAAGCTCTTTGACAGTGGACTTGATGATGATTTTTTGGCTTTAACAGCAAAAGAAAGACAACAAAAGCAAAAATAAATAAGTGGGACTACATCAAACTTAAAAGTTTTGTCCAGGAAATGAAAAGATCAATAAAATGAAAAGGCAACATAATTAATGGGAAAAATATTTGCAAATCATATCTGATAAGAGGTTAATATCTAAAACATATTGGACTTCCCTGGTGGAGCAGTGGTTAAGAATTTGCCTGCCAATTCAAGACATGGGTTCAATCCTTGGTCTGGAAAGATCCCACATGTCATGGAGCAACTAAGCCCATGAACCACAAATACTGAGCCTGAGCTCTAGATCTCGCAAGCCACAACTACTGAGCCCATGTGCCCTAGAGCCCACACACCACAAATATTGAGCCCATGCGCCACAACTACTGAAGCTTGTGAGCTCTAAGGCCCGTGTATCACAACTACTGAGCCCTTGTGCTGCAACTACTGAAGCCCACGTGCCTAGAGTCCATGCTCCACAACAAGAAAAGTCACCACAATGAGAAGCCCACCCACTACAAGAGTAGCCTCCACTCGCAACTAAGGAAAGCCCACAAGCAGCAATGAAGACCCAATGCAGACAAACATAAATAAAATTTAAAAATAAAAATAAAATAAAATAATATAAAGAACTCATACAACTCAATACCAAAAACCAAACAATACCATTTAAAAATGGGCAGTGGATCTGAATAGACATTTTTTACATACAGATAGCCAAGAAGTACATGAAAAGTGTCAGCATCACTAACCATCAGGGAAATTCAAATCAAAACTACAATGAAATATTACCTCACAGTTTTTGGTAAAACTATGATCAAAAAGACAAGAAATAATAAGTGTCAGCAAAGATGTGGAGAAAAGGGAACACTTGTGATCTGCTGGTAGGAATGTAAATTCATACAGCCACTATGGAAAACAGTATGGAAGTTCCTCCAGAAATTAAAAATAGAACTACCATATAATCTAGCAATTGCAATATGGATATTTATTTGAAGGAAATAAAAACGTTAATTCAAAAAGATATATGCACTCTCATGTACATTGTATCATTGCCAAATGCATAGCCAAAACATAGAGAGCAACTTAACTGTCTACCAATGGTTGAATGAATAAAGAAAATGTGGTATATAAATACCACTTATTTTTATGCACCCAGAAAAACAAAGGAAATATTGCCATTTGCAACAGCACAATGCCTTCATGCTCCATCCATCTTCAATGATATAAGTCAGACAGAGGAAGAGAAATACTGTATGATCTCACTTATATGTGGAATCTAAAATGACAAAATACAAAACCAAACTCATAGGTATAGAGACAGATTAGTATTTGCCAGAAGTGGGGGGTAGGGTGTAGTGAAGCTAGTCAAAGTTACAAACTTCCAGTTATAAAATAAATAAGGCCTGAGGATGTAATATATAACAAGGTGACTATAGTTAATAATATCGAATTGTATATTTGAAAATTGTTAAGAGTAGATCTTAAAAGTTCTCATCACAAAAACAAACTTATAACTATGTGTGGGGATGGATATTAACTAGGCTTATTGTGGTGATCATTTCACAGCATAGAGAAATATTGAATCATTAAGTTGTACACCTGAAATTGGCATAATGTTATATGTCAATTATATCTCAAAAAATCTTCAAAGTCAGAAAGTCTTTGATTTATGTTTATTCTATTTTTTTTTTTTTTTTTTTGCCGTACACGGGCCTCTCACTGTTGTGGCCTCTCCTGATGCGGAGCACAGGCTCTGGACACGCAGCCTCAGCGGCCATGGCTCACGGGCCCAGCCGCTCCACGGCATGTGTGATCTTCCCAGACCGGGGCACGAACCCGTGTCCCCTGCATCAGCAGGCAGACTCTCAACCACTGCGCCACCAGGGAAGCCCTATGTTTATTCTATTTTATATCTTCTCCTCAAGTAGCAATATGGAAGAACTTGCCTCATTTTATCTTCAGAAGAGTTGACTTAATTCTGGCCTGCTTTATGAAAGGTATAGCGACTAGAAGAGTCACTAGCTCTCTTTCTATAGATCATGGTTACCAGGAAACTACGTTCTACCCTTAGCTGAATTATGTCCTTTCTGCAAACAAGATGAGCCTCCAACTCGAACTCATCTTTTCACAAACAGGATGCAAGAGGGCATCAAATGGCAGTTTGAGTGGCAGAAATCAAGTTTTAGTTTTCAAATCAGCTGCAATTCTTGTTCTAGCCTGAGGTTCCTTTACTGTGTAAATGATAAACACTCTGCCACATAATTACTCCTAGGGCCTGAGCCTGTTTCTGGTTAGGTAAATGGTACCTCTGATAATGGTATATGTTACAAACCTAAACCTAAACCAAATTCATTAGTTCAGGGACTCTGGTGGAAGCTGCTGTCAGAACAAGTTTTTAAAAGGCTCAAGATGTTTTTTGACTCTATCTCTGCCTTTGGCTGACTTGTTCCTGGTAACTTCACTGTGGCAGTTTTCCTGTTTGCTTAGAAGGGAGAGAGGTTTATTATCATTTAACCTCCTGGAGAATATAAAAACAGGAGTAGGATAGCTAATGGTTGGGGTTGACACTTGATCAGGATCAACTGCGGAAATAACCAGCACAGGAAGATAGGATAATGTTTAAGTCTAGCCCATTGGGAGTGATATAACTGTGGTGCAGAGGCGTAATATGAAAAACCTGCTATACAGCTATGGACCAACTTGCTGCCAGAGGGCACCCAGAAGTAGGCAGAAGACCTATCCAGTAGCTGTATTTTTCATGTCTTATCTTTATACTGAAAGTAGTATAGATGTATTCGTTTGGCCATCAAAAGGCTTTCATACACAGCAGAACTGAAATTTTAGCACACAGCCTCACTGCAAATCAATGTATATGCCGTAGAGGAAATACAAAAAAAAAGAACATGCTCTACTTGACAACAAAGGGTAGAAGGTGGAGAAGGAGTTAAAGGAAAAATTTAGTAGATATACATCATTCTAAATGTTTTTTATAAAAGTTATATTTTTATTTCCTATAATTTCATGTTTGGGTCACATCTGTAGAATTAATTTTCTGTTCATATTGGGTTCACATTTGTAGGATTTTGTTAAAATACACATCTTTGTCTCTGGTTACAGAGATAGCTTCAGTAAAAATTTGTAAATGTGACTAAAGGCAGGGAAGATTTATGGTGTTCTGCTTGTGGAATCGTTTACTTATACATATACAGAGTGTGTCTTGGTAGACTGAAGAGAACTTTGAAATTATTACGTATACCTCTGAGGAGTTCTTTGGCTACAATTTGGGAAACTCATATGCTAACTAATTCTTTTGTGGAAATTATCATCAATAATTTACAATATATAGAATCTTCTCCAGCATTATATGATGGTTAGACTTGTTTATATGAGCAACTAAATTAATCTAAATGATTAATAATACATGCTGTTAGTCTTATATGTGTCTTCCTCTACAAGTGTTTCATAGTTAATTAGAAAATTCTAAAAATATCGTAAATGTTTACCATTTCTTTTTTGTTTCTTTATGGATAATAATTGATCTGGCTTCAGATATCACTGGCAGAATGAAGGAAAATAGATTTGGTGGGTTTGATTTCTGTAAGCTCATGGCAGACTTTTCTTCTAGCAACGGTGTTGATATTTCACATCGCCGTGGAAACTGCTATAGCTAAGCAGAATTATGATCTTATTTGGACACATCTAACTCTGCCATTTTTGTGTGGACATGGCCTTGGCCAATAGTGATTTGATTTTAGATGGAGTCTGACAAAAGGCCAAATGTGAAGAAAGTGAAATACAAGTAGACACACAGCGAATTAGAGTCACCAAATTTCTTTTCCTGTCAGGCCTGTAGTTGTTGTAGTTGTGACCTGTTTAAAGAGGCAGAAAATTAAAATGGAAGAAAGGTCTGAGAATTCAGAAGTCTCAGTGAGAAAATGCTATTGCTAAAAGATTAAATGACCTTACGGATTTAGCTCTTCATGTCTTGTGAACTGTTTTAGGAGTTAAATTTTGAGAGAAGTAGCATGAATATTCTTATCTCTAGCCTTGTTAAAGGATATTTTAGTTAAATAATTTTAATGCTAAGGTTAATTAGGGAAGAAGGTCCAGGGAAATCCATTTGTGTTGTAAAGAATGAACTGCTGAGTGCAAAAGGATAGGGAAAGGAGAAGAGAGATTATTTCATTTTATTTTTGGTTTCTGCTTTTGTTGTTGTTTCCTATAAAGATTTGTTTTGAGGTCTACAAAGTTATTCCATTATATCCTATTTTATATTTTCTAGGTCAACAAGAAAAACCATTCTCTCAGGAGTCATTTGATGAAAAAAAAATGTGTTATGTCCAAAAAGTAGAAGGCCTATCATTTTCCCCCTAACCTGGTAAGCTTCTATTTGTAGATGACAGTTCTTATATTTGCACTGTTCCAGCTGCTGGATTCCTAAGAGTAAAAAGTGCAAATGGAGCAAAAAGATAATTCCAATGAGAAAATGAATCAATTAATGTTAAAATCTCTGAAAGTTTGATTTCTTGAAAATTCTTGTAACTTTCTCTGGTAATAAACACATATATCCTTGCTGAAGGAGAAAAAAAATAGGGAGATTTTTCAATCCTCTTGGTTCTGAAGTTTTCTAATTTATTAAAAGGAAGTAATGAAACCATCTTACTCGAAGTGACAACATGTGCTTTTTTTTTTTTTTAGTACATAATCACTTTATTTTAAATTATCCCTAATCCCAAACTCACCCCTGCTTTACTTTGCTTTCCCATGCCCTATCCAGTCTTTAGCTATAAGGTAAATTTTTCTTTCTCTGAATTCTTTAAAGTGAGCACATTTCATTTTAAAATAAGCATAACTAATATTAGCATATATTTTTGTTTTAATTGTTTTTATCTCAGTTATTTCAAGTCTAGGTTTTTTTTTGCTTTGATGCCACTGTAACTAACCCTTGGAAGGCAGAGTTCAAGGCTTAAGTAGGTGGTGATGATACAATTTCAGGTATTCTCCCACATGGTGTTCCAAGCCCTTAGAATATCTTTAAGATCTTTAATCTCACAAGTAATATTTTTCTTAAAATAGTCACTTTGATGGAAATATGGAAAATTCATTCTGTTAATTCTTTAAGTCCTTTGTAATATGGATGTATTAAAATATTTAAAAATAAGTTTTGGAATATGTAGGAGAAGATAGGACCTGAGTGTTTTAAGACACTGGACAAAACATAGTAATTGTAGGAATGAACAAAAACTTAGTGGTTATTTCTAATTTGTTTCGGATCTGACCATAAACAACTACTAGTGTTGACCTCAATTTCTAGACTGGGTGGAAAGCATTCAAGTATTATGTATCTTGTTTTGTTTTGCCTTTTTAGAATAAAATCACATTGAAAAGACAAATACAAATCAATATTTTTATGGTGGCACTATTTTCCATATATTTTTTCCAGTGTTAAATACCTAATATTAAAATAGAGCTTTATTTCAGGTGTAGAAATTGTACATTGAAAAAAAATGATGTCAATTCTTAAGTACTTGATATTTTTCTCTCTAAAGTTGATTTTCTTTAATTTTATGACACATATTTAGAGTGTGGCTACAGCAAAGTAATGTAATTTATAGAAATAAAGTATTGAAAGATATTTGAGAAACTGATATCTAGGTCTGTCTTATGAAAAACTCAATTGAATTTCTGGGCACAGAGCTCCACTACTATTTTTAAGAATTGAGCAAGATGAAGATAACTTAGTGTAAGAGGTAAGTTACTTTATAATAACGAGTTCTTTACCCTGACTTGTCTTCAGGAAACTTGACTTTCTTTAGACAGGGAGTAGTGTTATCACAACCCAAACCATCTTTGTCTTAGTGACTGCTGCTCTTCTAAGAAGTGAAAAAAGGCACTAGCGATACTGAGAGGTGATGATCAAACTTTAAATGCACTTAAGAATCATGGTTAGAATGAAGTTTGGTAATAATTTAGAAAACTAATACATTAACTTCAATATTTGTCATCTTTCTATTGCTAACTTTTGTGCTCTGGCTGGATGATAAGATATTAATGCCAGACTAACCAACATGTAAAAACAGATTGATTGTATTGCTATGTTCTTAACTGTGCTCATTTCCTTCTCATATATAGAGAAAAGAGCAGTAAAAAGCCTTGTGCCTTGGGGTAGAGCTCCTCTCCTTCCTCCTTGAGTAAGGAACACATGACCAAGTGAATGTAGGGGAGGGGGTGTCTCGGGCAAACTGGTAAAATGTCTCTTCTACTTCCACGTTTACTTCTAAGGACACATTTAGCGGAGTTTCTTTGTTGTTTTTCTCTGGCCACCTGAATGTTGAGAGTCTGTAATGTCATGAAAAGGTGACAATATCTGACACACACATTGATGACAATGTGGCAAATGCCTCTTTTGAAATGCTTGATGAATGAAAAGAAATGCATTGCACCTATCCTCGAGATGTTTAGAGTTTTAACATTTTTCAGAGCTCTTCTCTTTTATAAACAATAATATTTGTACATAAAGGATGTATTTACTAAACTTAGGTTGTTATGCCATCTAAGAAATGAGCTATAATAGTTTGAAATGAGTAATTTATCTTTTTCTGTTTCCTAGCTGTACTCAAATTTCAATCCGTGTAGTTACCCTACTTTTATACCTTTGTTTTATTTGATTTCATTCAATTTACCTTTTCTGCCAAGATCAAACATTAATGTGGATCAAATACCCCTTACATTAGAAAGAGTTTTTACCTTCAAAGGCCATTCATTGATGTATGTTGAAACTAGCAACTGATAGGTTAGGGGTGGCCAGAAAAACATTGTTAATAAAGGACATACTTGTTTTCCTCATGAGTGATATTTATTTAGTGTATATAAATGTTTTGTTTTTGGTGTTACAGGAGATTTTTTTAATCCTTTACCAAGCTTAATATTTTATTTTGATATAATAGCATTTTTAGGGATTATACTTAAGGGTAGTAATAATGACATTTGGTAATGTTTAAACTTTTATTATAAAGTCTGTGGCTATTTCCTCTCAAACCAGTTTTTTTCATGTGGAATGTAGAACAAAAATGTAATAGTTAAATTTGTCTTTTAAAAAAGTCTCAGGGGAAGTAAGTTGAGAAAGTGAGTTGACATAAGAAATAGTATATATTTCTTCTCTTTGATATACCACATTAGGTTTATCGATTTGTAATCATTTACAGAGTGACTGTCAATTTGATGGTTTAACAAATCCATTCCCTTTTTAATAAATACCTGTATTATGTTTAGTTATTTTTACTCACCACAAGGTTATTTAGTGCCTGAAATTAGTTGTGTGGGCTCTCCAGATGCAAATAAACTTTAACAGTTTGTATGCAGCCAAAGATTAGAATACAGTGAAATTCTTTCAGGAGAGTGATTCAGTCCACACTATTTAGGAAACTATAGGAGCACTTTGATTTCTGAGTCCAACAATTTTTTAAACTATTTAATTTTGAAGAACTGCAAACTAGCTATGTATGTGACTAATAAGATTCTTATAATTTCTCTTCTGATACGACAACAACGGAATCAGCAGCTCCTTCTTTTGTCCTAATAGGGATAATAAGAATAAAACTAGCCATGATATTTTGCAGCATGTCCCTTTTTCCTGATTGTTTATAAGTTTAATATTTATAACCCATGGTTTATATATTTGTAGATAGATATGAAGACACAGATAAACTATTGATACCAAAGCCTCACCCATATATGAATATGTATGTAGGTTGGGTATGCAAATATACATTTTGAGATTATTTTGGTTTGAATAATGAATATAGTTATTTTCATAAGAGAACATGTGTACATATATACACATATATGTGTGAGTGTGGGTATGTGTCTATGTGAGAGAGGCTGACAAGTATGGTGTAATAGTTTGTGGTCAGTGCTCAAATGTTTTGTTATTTTTCTGCTTTTATTGTCACGAAGTCCTATGGTTTTGGAGGGTGGTCAAATAAACTGAAAAACATGATTGCAACTTCTTTGACTACACATATTTTTTCCTATAATAGTCTGAATGATAATATGGGCTCTGTTGCTTTGATACCTCATTTTCCTGTTAAAACAAAATTTACTCAATTCAGTAGTAGTTCTGAGGTGATTAAAAGAGATTTTCAAGTACCCTGGCCAAATGCTAGGGCACTTGAAAATCTTTGTTCTTAATATTAGAAAACCAAGTCCCAGATAATATATGCATTGCTGAAATATTTTCAGATTTAATGTTAATTTTCATTCTTCCCATTTACTTCAGGCTAAAATGTTTCTAGAGAAATGTTGGGCACTGAAATTTTGCTCAGTAGGGGTGAATGTCTTCAGTGACTCTTGATCTATTTTAGTCATTAAAGGTGTTTAATGATCCTGTGTCCACAAGGAGAAAAACATTCTTCTCCTCGCCAAGTTACTTGCATATTTTCCATGCTTTTAGAGGCAGAAGGTTTGTTTAAGAGAATATTTCCCTTTCATTTCTCACCTAAACATGCAGGCAACTCCCTCTATACACAAGGAATATGTGCTACAAAGTCCTTGAGTATTTCTTTCAACAAAAAATACTTTCCACAGCAGCTCATTTTCTCTTGCTTCACCTCTATTTCTTCCTCTAGTGATCCTAAAGATAAGCCTCATCTAACTGCTGCTAACCCATTCACCACTTCTTTTAAAAGTCAAGTAGAGAAAGACAAATACATCATTTATAGGTGGAATCTAAAAAAAAGTTCAATTCATAGAAATCAAGTAGAAAAGTGGTTATCAGGTGCTGGGGGGTGAGGAAGACAGGGAGAGGTTGGTTAAAGAATATACTAAAATTGTCAATTAATTCTAAGATGAATAAGGTTGGAGGATCTAATGCATAAACTTGGTGACTATTGTTGATAATACTGTACTGTGTAATTGAAATTTGCTAAGAGAGTAGAACTTAAATTTTCTCAGCAAAAAGAAAAAAAAGTAAATATATCAAGGAATGGATGTGTTAATTAACTCGATGGGAGGAATCCTCACAATGTATACAGATGTCAAATTATCACATTGTACACTTTAAATATCTTACACTTTTATTTGTCAATTATACCTCAAAGCTGAAAAAATATGCTTATATAGATATGGGGAGCTGAAGAAATGCAAGCAATTGAATCAATGTCAAGAGTGCATAGCAAATAGAAGAAATGATGAACACTGACAATTTGAAATTGGAGTTCTTGATGAATACCATAATTGATCCCTTAGAGGGATATTTTAACTTTGGAGCTATCACAGACACTTTTCTCATAGACACATTACAATAAATATACTCTCGGAGGAGCTGTATATATTATACAGAATAAAAACTGAATTAACTATTCATGTAATACAATATAAATTATATTACAAGCCTTGTATTTATGCTCATAAATTATTTTGTTATATGTTTTGATACATTTAGTTGAAAATATATATTTGTGACACATAATGATAAGTTCACATTCAGAGTATGAATTTGAGAAACTTTTCCCTAGTTTTTTTCTGTTTTGTAGTATCAGTTAAATATTCAGCTATGATTTCTCTGTTAATAAGTAGAATGTATAATTTACTTTCAGACAATGCTTCCATTTCTACATTTTTGCTATTTGCTATTCTATTTTAGTGATTTTACCAAGATTTTGTGACCCAGATTGACCTTAAGTGTAAATAAATTTGGCAATCACATATTTGGTGTGAGTTAAGATACTTTGGGCAAAATTCCTGCTCCATATTTTCTTCTCCACAGGACCTGCTGTCATGGTACATCATCATGAGTTAACATATTGAAGATGATGACGGTATGTCAATAAGAGATATTCAAACTTCCAAAGGAGGAGCTTTCTAGTTAAAAGCAATTGTGTGTGTGTCTTTAAAAAGTTATGTCTTCCTTTCCCCACAGGAATTATTCTAAACATTCACTGTATTTCATGAAATCTCTATACCGTGTGATCAGTATCACATAATAGAAGAAATTCAGAGCACATGAGAACTCTTGCAACTTCCCATCCCCTATCCCCCAGGATAAATATATGCACTTATCCTGATCACATTGAAAATTTATTCCATTTCTATTCTTCCTATTCACTCAGTAACTTAAACAATTAAACGTTTGTCCCACAACTCAAATAAAATTGCTTTTATAAAGCTGCCAGTAAAATCAATTTTATCAAATCCTATAGTCAATTCTTTTTTTTAACATCTACATTGGAGTATAATTGCTTTACAATGGTGTGTTAGTTTCTGCTTTATAACACAGTGAATCAGCTATACACATACATATATCCCCATATCTCCTCTCTCCTGCATCTCCCTCCCACCCTCCCTATCACACCCCTGTAGGTGGTCACAAAACATCGAGCTGATCTCCCTGTGCTATGTGGCAGCTTCCCACTAGCTATCTATTTTACATTTGGTGGTATATATAAGTCCATGCCAATCTCTCACTTCATCCCAGCTTACCCTCCCCACTTCCCGTGTCCTCAAGTCCATTCTCTACATCTGTGTCTTTATTCTTGTCCTGCCCCTACGTACCTCAGAACCTTTATATTTTTTAGATTACACATATACATGCTAGCTTACAGTATTTGTTTTTCTCTTTCTGACTTACTTCACTCTGCATGACAGTCTCTAAGTCCACCCACCTCACTACAAATAATTCAATTTCATTTCTTTTTATGGCTGAGTAATATTCCATTGTATATATATGCCACATCTTCTTTATCCATTCATCTGTCAACAGACACTTAGGTTGCTTCCATGTCCTGGCTATTGTAAATAGAGCTGCAATGAACAATGTGGTACATGACTCATTTTGAATTATGGTTTTCTCAGGGTATATGACTACTAGTGGGATTGCTGGGTCATATGGTAGTTCTATATTTAGATTTTAAGGAACCTCCATACTGTTCTCCATAGTGGATGTATCAATTTACATTCCCACCAACAGTGCAATAGGGTTACCTTTTCTCCAAACCCTCTCCAGCATTTATTGTTTGTAGATTTTTTGATGATGGCCATTCTGACTGGTGTGAGGTGATACCACATTGTAGTTTTGATTTGCATTTCTCTAATGATTAGTGATGTTGAGCATCCTTGCATGTGTTTGCTCGCAATCTGTATATCTTCTTTGGAGAAATGTCTGTTTAGGTTTTCTGCCCATTTTTTGATTGGGTTCTTTGCTTTTTAGATATTGAGTTGCATGAGCTGCTTGTAAATTTTGGAGATAAATCCTTTGTCAGTTGCTTCATTTACAAATATTTTCTCCCATTTTCAGTGTTGTCTTTTCATCTTGTTTATGGTTTCCTTTGTTGTGCAAAAGCTTTTAAGTTTCATTAGGTACTAATTGTTTTTCTTTTCATTTCCATTTCTATAGGAGGTGGGTCCAAAAGGATCTTGCTGTGATTTATGTCATAGAGTGTTCTGTCTATGTTTTGCTCTAAGAGTTTTGTAGTGTCTGGCCTTACATTTAGGTCTTTACTGCATTTTCAGTTTATTTTTGTGTATGGTGTTAGGGAGTGCTCTAATTTCATTCTTTGACATGTAGCTGTCCAATTTTCCCAGCACCACTTATTGAAGAGGCTGTCTTTTCTCCACTGTATATTCTTGCCTCCTTTATCAAAAGTAAGGAGACCATATGTGCGTGGGTTTATCTCTGGGCTTTCTATCCTGTTCCACTGATCTATATTTCTGTTTTTCTGCCAGGACCATATTACCTTGATTACTGTAGCTTTGTAATATAGTCAGAAGTCAGGTATCCTGATTCCTCCATCTCTGTTTTTCTTTATCAAGATTGCTTTGGCTATTCAGGGTCCTTTTTGTTTCCATAGAAATTGTGTAATTTTTGTTCTAGTTCTGTGAAAAATGCCATTGGTAATTTGATGGGGATTGCATTGAATCAATAGGTTGCTTTGGGTAGGATAGTCATTTTCACAATGTTGATTCTTCCAATCTGATAACATGGTATATCTCTCCATCTATTTTTATCATTTTTCATTTCTTTCATCAGGGTCTTATAGCTTTCTGCATACAGGTTTTTTTGTCTCCTTAGGTAGATTTATTCCTAGGTATTTTATTCTTTTTGTTGCAACGGTAAATGGGAGTGTTTCCTTAATTTCTGTTTCATAATTTTCATCATTAGTGTATAGGAATGCAAGAGTTTTCTGTGCATTAATTTTGTATCCTGCTACTTTACCAAATCCATTGATTAGTTCTCATAGTTTTCTGGTGGCTTCTTTAGAATTCTCTAGGTATAGTATCATGTCATCTGGAAACAGTGACAAATTTACTTCTTTTCCAATTTGGATTCTTTTTATTTCTTTTTCTTCTCTGATTGCTATGGCTAAAACTTCCAAAACTATGTTGAATAGTAGTGCTGAGAGTGAGCAACCTTGTCTTCTTCCTGATCTTAGTGGAAATGGTTTCAGTTTTTCACCATTAAGAATGATGTTGACTGTGGGTTTGTCATATACGGCCTTTATTATGTTGAGGTAAGTACCCTCTATGCCTACTTTCTGCAGGGTTTTTTTCATAAATGGGTGTTGAATTTTGTTGAAAGCTCTTTCTGCATCTATTGAGATGATCACATGGTTTTTCTCTTTAAATTTGTTAATATGGTTTATCCATTGATTGATTTGCATATATGGAAGAATCCTTGCATTCCTGTGATAAACCCCACTTGATCATGGTGTATGATCCGTTTAATGTGCTGTTGGATTCTGTTTACTACTATTTTGTTGAGTATTTTTGCATCTATGTTCATCAGTGATATTGGCCTGTAGTTTTTGTCACATCTTTATCTGGTTTTTGTATCAGGGTGATAGTGGCCTCATAGAATGAGTTTGGGTGTTTTCCTCCCTCTGCTATATTTTGGAATAGTTTGAGAAGGATAGGTGTTAGCTCTTCTGTAAAGGTTTGATAGAATTTGTTTTTGAAACCATTGTTCCTGCACTTTTGTGTGTTGGAAGATTTTTAATCACAGCGTCAATTTCAGTGCCTGTGAGTGTTCTATTCATATTTTCTATTTCTTCCTGGTTTGGTCTCATAAGGTTGTGCTTTTCTAAGAATTTGTCCATTCCTTCCAGGTTGTCCATTTTATTGGCATATAGCTGCTTGTAGTAATCTCTCATGATCCTTTGTATTTCTGCATTGTCAGTTGTTACTTCTCCTTTTTCATTTCTAATTCTATTGATTTGAGTCTTCTCCCTTTTTTTTCTCTGAGTCTGGCTAGTGGTTTATCAATTTTGTTTATCTTCTCAAAGAACCAGCTTTTAGTTTTACTTATCTTTGCTATCATTTCCTTCATTTATTTTTCCTTTATTTCTGATCTGATCTTTATGATTTTATTCCTTCTGCTAACTTTGGGGTTTTTTCTTTTTCTTTTTCTAATTGCTATAGGTGTAAGGTTAGGTTGTTTATTTGAGATGTTTCTTGTTTCTTGAGGTATGATTTTATTTCTATAAACTTCCCTCTTAGAACTGTTTTTGCTGCATCCCATAGGTTTTGGGTCATCACGTTTTCACTGTCATTTGTTTCTAGGTATTTTTTGATTTCCCCTTTGATTTCTTCAGTGATCTCTTGGTTATTAAGTAGTGTATTGTTTAGCCTCCATGTGTTTGTATTTTTTACAGATTTTTTCCAGTAACTGATATCTAGTCTCATATCATTGTGCTCAGAAAAGATACTTGATAAAATTTCAGTTTTCTTAAATTTACCAAGGCTTGATTTGTGACCCAGGATACGATCAATCTGGAGGATGTCCATAAGCACTTGAGAAGAAAGTGTATTCTGTTGTTTTTGGATGGAATGTCCTATAAATATCAATTAAATCCATCTTGTTTAATGTATCATTTAAAGCTTCTCTTTGCTTACTTATTTTCATTTTGGATGATCTGTCCACTGGTGAAAGTGGGGTGTTAAAGTCCCTTACTATGATTTTGTTACTGTTGATTCTCCCTTTTATGGCTGTTAGCATTTGCTTTATGTATTGAAGTGCTCCTATGTTGGGTGCATAAATATTTACAATTGTTATATCTTCATCTTTGATTGATCACTTGACCATCATGTAGTGTCCTTCTTTGTCTCTTGTGATAATCTTTATTTTAGAGTCTCTTTTGTCTGATATGAAATACGCTACTCCAGCTTTCTTTTGATTTCCATTTGCATGGAATATCTTTTTCCATCCCTTCACTTTCAGTCAGTATGTGTCTCTAGGTCTGAAGCTGGTGTCTTGTAGACAGTATATATATGGGTCTTGTTTTTGTATCCATTCAGCCAGTCTGTGTCTTTTGGTGGGAGCATTTAAACCATTCATATTTAAGGTAATTATCGATATGTATGTTCCTATTACCATTTTCTTAACTGTTTTGGGTTTGTTATTGTAGGTCTTTTTCTTCACTTCTGTTTCCTGCCTAGAGAAGTTCCTTTAGCATTTGTTTTAAAGCTGGTTTGGTGATGCTAAATTCTCTTAGCTTTTGCTTGTCTGTAAATGTTTTGATTTCTCCGTGAAATCTAGGTGAGATCCTTGCTGGGTAGAGTAATCTTGGTTGTAGGTTCTTCCCTCTCATCACTTTAAATATTGCTTGCCACTCCCTTCTGGCTTGCAGAGTTTCTGCTGAAAGATCAGCTGTTAACCTTATGGGGATTTCCTTGTATGTTATTTGTTGCTTTTCCCTTGCTGCTTTTAATAGTTTTTCTGTGTATTTAATTTTTGATAGTTTGATTAATATGTGTCTTGGCATGTTTTTCCCTGTATTTATCCTCTATGGGACTCTCTGCACTTCCTGGACTTGACTATTTCCTTTCCCATATTAGTGAAGTTTCCAACTATAATCTCTTCAAATATTTTCTCAGTCCTTTTCTGTTTCTCTTCTTCTTCTGGGACCCCTATAATTCAAATGCTGGTGCTTTTAATGTTGTCCCAGAGGTCTCTGAGACTGTCCTCAATTCTTTTCATTCTTTTTTCTTAATCTGCTCTGCCTTAGTTATTTCCACTATTTTATCTTCCATGTTACTTATCCATTCTTCTGCCTCAGTTATTCTATGATTGATTCCTTCTAAAGAATTTTAAATTTTATTTATTGTGTTCAACATTATTTGTTTTCTCTTTAGTTCTTGGTAAACATTTCCTATATTTTCTCCATTCTACTTCCAAGATTTTGGATCATCTTTACTATCATTACTTGCATTATTTTTCTGGTAGACTGCCTATTTCCTCTTCATTTGTTTGGTCTGGTGGGTTTTTACCTTGCTCCTTCATCTGCTGTGTGTTTCTCTGTCTTCTCATTTTGATTAACTTACTGTGTTTGGGGTCCCCTTTTCACAGCCTGCAGGTTCGTAGTTACCATTGTTTTGGTGCCTGGCCCCAGTGGCTAAGGTTGTTTCAGTGGGTTGTGTAGGCTTCCTTGTACAGGGGACTAGTGTCTGTGTTCTGTTAGATGAGTCTGGATCTTGTCTTTCTGGTGGACAGGACTGTGGCTGGTGGTGTGTTTTGGGGTGTCAGCCACCTTATTATGATTTTAGGCAGCCTCTCTGCTAATAAGTCGGGTTGTGTTCCTGTCTTGCTAGTTGTTTAGCATAGGGTGTCCAGCACAGTAGCTTGCTGGTTGTTGAGTGGAGCTGGGTCATAGCATTGAGATGGAAATCTCTGGGAGAGCTTTCACCATTTGATATTATGTGGAGCTAGGAAGTCTCTGGTGGACCAATATCCTGAACTTGGCTCCCCCACCTCAGAGGCACAGGCCTGACACCTGGCCAGAGCACAAATACTCTGTCAGCCACGCAGTTGTGGACAGCCAGATACTTTTGGAAATAGAGTTGTAAAGAATCGAGCTCCAAGATTTTCTCAAATGGAGAAAGCAAGCTGAGCTTGCAAGATGGAGGCTGCTGAGCGTGTCCCCCTATAGTCAATTCTTATTAGAAGGTTAAGTAAGATAATGAATAACATTGAATGCAGTTGATTACTCTTCTTGGAACACCATCTTTTCTAGCCTTTTGGCATACCTCACTACTCTGAGTTTTCTCCTACTTTATTGGTGGTCACTATTCAGTTTTCTTTGCTGCCTCTTCCTTCCCTTCCCACAGATAGATAATGGCCTTCTTCTGTTCTCTGTTTACTGTCACTCACTGCATGGTCTCTTCTAATTACATGGCCTTGCATGTATTCTGATAACTTGAATTTCTATCTTCACCTATTTTCTTTTTGTATACTAGACACATACTGGACTGCCTAATAGGCATATTTGCTTGGATACAATAGTAATCTCTAACTTACCACATCTAAAAAAACCCCAATATGGCCAAATCCTATACTTCCTCCAATCTAACCTATCAGAGTAAATGGTACTAATATTCACCTGGATGCTCATTCTGAATATTCAGCACTCATATATGATTCTTTCTTTCTTACTTTGCACTAGATCCAATCTATTGATATTACCCTTAACTTCATATTTCAAATTGTGTTCCAAATTTTACCATATCTTAACCAAATCCACAGCTATGACCCACGTCCAAGTCTCTGAGCTCTTTCACCTGGAATGAAGCACTATTTTAACTGTTGTGGATGATAAACTGTAAAGGTAATGTCATGATTCCTCCTTCCTGGTGTTTCTGCCTTGGTTAATATCCCGCCCTTGAGTGTGGACAGGAAATCTGACTTACTTTCAATTAACAGAATGTGCAAAGGTAATGGGATGTCATTTTCATAATTATAATACATAAGATTGTAATGTTCATCTCTCAAGGAAACTCTCCATTTTTTTGGCTCTGAGGAAGGAAGCAGCCATGTTGGGAAAACCCATATGGAAAGGTATTGAAGATAGACTCCAGCTAAGAGGCAGTGAGAAACTGAGGCCCTCAATCCAAAATATCACAAGGAATTAAATGCAGGCAATTACATGGACTTGAAAGCAGGTCCTTCCCAGTCAAGCCTCAGGTGAGATCACAACCTAGGTTAAAACCTTGATAGCAGCTTTATGAGACCCTGAAGCAGAGAACCCAGCTTCACTATGCCCTGGCTTTTGACCTACATAAACTGAAATGAATTGTTTTAATCTACTAAGTTTGTAATAATATTTTTAAATAACAATAGATAATTAATACACTTAGTCTCCTCTCATGGACATTTTCCTTCTCATGGCCTATCCTCCATACAGCAGGCAAATGATTTCTTTTTTTTTTTAACCAAGTTATTACCAAATGATCTTAATTGTTCAAATTTGTAAACTTCTTTATTAACTGAATAATATTTAAGTTCCTTTTTTGTACTAAACTGTACATTAAGACTAAAGATACAACTATGAATGGCTATTTCCCTCAGAATATTTGCCTATAATTGTATCTCCATTTCCTCACCACCTATTCAGTTTTCAATGCGAGAAAATTAATTATTCTATTTAAATGTTTCTTGATACATTTGAGGTCCTAAAATTTATTGGAACCAGCCTTTCATTTAAACCATCAATGTTCTTCTTACTATTTGCCTTTTCCTTTGAAATCCCATCCTACATGTGTTTAAAGTTTTGTGCTTATCCTTTCCTCGAATTGGTCTTTTTCTTCAATTACTACAATACTTTTTTTCTTTTTTCACTTCTTTTCCCTTTTGTTCTTACCTTTTAAATATTAATATCTCTCCTAGAAGTGTCTCCTTCCTGCTACATACTCTTCATAAGTGATTTCACTGTTATGTATTCAGCTAATAATTTCAGTTGTATAAATCCAGGACAGTCCCATTTTCTTAAATTATCAGACATGTATTTTCAGATATTGCTATCTGATTGCTCTACAAATAGCTTTGTTTACTAAAACCAATGTCATACTTTGTATTTTTTTTCTAATTACCTCCAATTGTGTCTACCTGTACTCTTCGTCATCTCCAAATGTTTCCACCAGATATCCAAGCCTGCCAGTCAAATACTTTGGTGCCATCCTCAATTTCCCTCTCTCTCAAAACCACCTGTGCCCTTTCTTCTCTCCCATACAAACATTCAGTGGATCATTGCACCCTGCCAATTCTTGTAGTAACAAATATCTGGGGGATTCATCTTTTTCGATTCCTATTTCAGTTGTTGAGTTCTGGTTAGTGTTCCAGTGGGTTTTTAAGTATTTTATTTGCTTCCAGTTTTCTCCCTTCTCCATGCTTCCAACTCATTATCTTCACTAGCCTCAGACTGATCTTCCAAACCTGTAAACCATTCTAATGATTTCCCATTACTCATATTATGATAGTGTCCAAATGCCTTAATATGTTGTATAAGATCATTTGTAAAGATTTTCTCTCTTGGCCTTTTCTCTTTTTATTCCTATGCCTAGGTAATCCATCATTATCTTCCTCACCACAGTACTTTGCATGTATTCTTTCTTCTTCCTGAAGAACACCCCACCTTGTCCTCTTGAGTGACTACTACTGTCTCAGAGATAGTAGAACAGTCTCGTTTATAGACTTCCAGTTATTTCCTCCTATCCCTTACTTCCACATTGAGTCAAGTATTTTTCTCTATGCTTTTAATGTATGTTGTTTAATATTTCTTATAGTACTCACCACACATTATCTTAGATATTTACTTAGGTTCTCTCTTTAGGCTGTGATCTCCAAGAGATCAAGGATAATATAGGTATACATTTCTGAATCCTCCATGAAGACTGGCACATGTTAGGCACTGAATAAATACTTTGTAATTTTAAAGTAAGTGATAGCACACTACATTCTTGACTAGCCATTAATAGCCTAGCCCCATATAGCTATTTTAGTAACTAGCCAGTTACTTAGCAGGGATGAAAGGATATGAGATGCAGTGCGGAATATTTTGAATAAAGGAGTAAAGGTCTTGAATGTGGAAGAGTAGGCTAGAATGGAAGAAAAGTAGAGCAATGAAGGGTTCTGGTATTCATAGCTCAGTACAATAGACAGGAATAAGGGACAGAGGATACAAAAGAATAGGAAGGGAATCACACAGAGAAGGATGGAGTGGTGCTAATGAAACACTCAATGTGCCTTTTCTACTTCACAATCTCTCAGACCCAACTGAGTGGCCATCTTCACTTGAATGATAAAAGGCACAGTCAGTATCAGTGATTTACTATTCACTTGCTTTTCTAGTTCATTGCCAACCACTGAGTTATGATTTATCAAAAGTAAAATGTAGATAAAGGCAAAGACACCACTTTTAAAGCTGTATGACTTTAAGAAAGGAAAGACTGATACATCAATTGATGGAATTTTGGCTATAATCCAGTCCTCAAACTACAGATGCCCGATGTGACAGATGGCACGCTGAAACTCTCTGTTAGCCATGCATCCTGGGTCAGAGTAAGAACAGAGAGGTCAAGACTCAGCATTTGATGAAGTACTGTGCTGAAGTGTTCAGCTCTACTCCTTGATCCCTGAGCACTGCTAGCTTCATTGATTAGTATAGTGCCTGCATTAGGTATTTGTGATACATTCTTTTATTTATCCATAGGATGTCAGAATCTGAAGCGGGCCTTAGAGACTTTTTCAGAAATTTGTTTAAACATGAAGAAATTCATATGCAGAAATTTAAATTTCTTATGCAATATTAATGCCAAGTCAAGGCCAAGACAATGAGCAGAACACTTGAAGCACAGTTCTCAATGTCATGGTCTCCCCACTGTTTTTACTTTCCTTTTACTTATAGCATTTCATAGCTTAGTTTTCTATCTCAATCTCCATCAAACTATTTATGTCACATGGCTCATAGTAATTATTCTCTAACCCTTGGGATTTTTAATCTGTATTTCTGAAAACAGTACCTTGATAATATCAATAGTATAAACTTTTCATTTTGAAAAGTCGTTGGCAAACCTTCCCTGAACTCTCAATCACTTTTGAAAGACTTTAATATGAGAAAAAATTCTAACATCACAACTCTCTAATAAAAATACAACTGATTGCTTCATAGATTAAACTGCTAAAAGCATTATGAAGTTGGACACCTGTCAAAATATCATAGGGGAAATTCCTATATTGGCCAGGGAATAAAACCTGATGCATATTCTGTGATTGTCGATTCCATAAAGGAAAGTGATGCTCATCTAAGTCTCAAAATGGATTACTAGCTTAAAGTTACTAATTCAAATGTGAATGAGAAGGACTAGGCAAGTTGTTCCTTCTCAGATGCTGTGAGGGATGGCAGTTTTCTGGGATGGCAATTTTCTATCACCAAAGAATAGTCCTAACCATAAGTTGGTTAGTATTTAGTTACATACCTGTTATTCCAAAGGTTAGGATAATTTACATGTTTAAATTAGGCCTTTTGTTTGGAAATAAAATAAACCAACTTAAGATATCTTAGGCATGAAGGGGAATTGTAATGAAACAGAGACGTCATCGAAGTCAATGACAGAAAATCAGCTGGACCTTAGAACAGTAGTCAAACCAGAAAGTTGAAAATTGCTGTTGTCTTTCATCTTTAGTTCCTCCATGTGCTTGTTTCATTCTGTATCTACACACTGGCTTTCTGTGCTTGTCTAGTCTATGTAGGGAGCAAATAAAAACCACTATGCCATTTCGAATGCTTGATTTACCTTCCTTTCTATAATCCCCAAACAATTCCCTGAGGAGAAAACTGACTGAGCCTCTTGGGTCCAGTCCAGTAAATCTTGGCCATAGGGTCAGGGTCAATAGTATTTGAGGACTTTGGGTTATAACTTAAGTCAGGGGATGGGTTGTTAAGTAGTTAATCAGGATCCTGGAAGATGTTCCAAATAAGTATCAGTTATATTTGGACATAGTTCTTTACCAGAATATGTATATTCATGCCCTATTCTCAACATTAAGCCAGAATCTCTAGTGTATATTCTCAGAATTGGGATATTGAAGAAAGAAAGAACTTCCCCATGTGATTATGATAAGTATCTTTACCTCTTACTGATTCTGCTTCTTATCTCAAGCACTTGGGGTGTCACATGTAAAGTGGACCATATCTGTCAGGGAACACTGGTGTAAAATCTGATTCTAGGATGATTATTTAGTATATATGAATCTTAAACTTGTGTCTGTGCTTGGATTAGTAGCAAGATGGAATGAGAAAGAGGGGATACAATACTGTACTAGTACCCATAGAAAACTATGTTATAAGTTAAGAAATTTTAAAAAGGCTCTTTTGGCACTGAAATGTAGACTTCTCCAATATTGGTTTCCCATTGTTTTCTCTAACTGTGTGTGTGTGTGTTTGTGTGTGTTTGTGTGTGTACAGAAATAAAATGGAAATAGTCTGTTTGGATTCATGAGGAATTTCTAAACTGCATTGCTCAGTTTTGTCTTAGAAATGTTCTTGTTCTTTCTCAATTGTCATGGAGTTGGTTACAGAGGTTTCTGGCCACTCAGAGAGGACTAACTGCATTCTGTGTATATGTTTCACCATTTTTCTTTTTACCTGCATTATCTTAACATGACACCATATGAAGGAACCGAAAGCATTAAAGGAAACACTATAGGAGCTTAGCTACATTAATTTTGCCTGTTTGACTATGGCAGAGAATTCTGTTTTCTAAATAGAAAAAAAACAAAAAACAAAAACATTTTTTTAAGAAAGTCCATTTTAACACTATTTTCAGTAGGGGATATTTAAAAGCCTTTCCACTCAGAAAATATTTTTAATATGCTTTTTAAACACCCTGAGGATATTCTTTGAGGTTAGAAAAGACGTTACTCTCAAGAGTCGGTATAGATCTATGCAAGGTCACTACTAATTTGCTCAGAGAGGCAAACATTTAAAACAGCTATAGATGAATACAAACCAAGACCTTTATGTAAGATATTTAACAAAAGGAAAGGAGAGGAACAGTTATTTTGCAATCTATCCCAAAACATAACACAAGGATCAAATCTTATTTACGTCTGTATTCTTAGCATGGTAACTTGCATATAATGTTTCATTTTATTTGAATAGATTTTTATCATGCTCTTCCCATTTATTTTAAGTAAAAGGATAAGTCTATTAATTTATCTTAATGATAAACTTGATGGCTTCTGGTACAAATGTACTTTTAGCAATGGTAGGAATTTATGCTATTATTTACTTTAAATTGAGAAATTATAAACACAGAAAGCATGCAGAAAATTCCCTTAAGTTTATAATTATTTTATCTTTGTTCTAAAATTTAATTGAAGAAATAATAGTGAGCATTTATTATGTCATTAAAGTCACTATAGTTTTGGGTTAAACTCTAGGAATGATTTATCAAATTCAGAATGGTAGTGATTTTAAGGGCATGTATTAGTGGTAGGCGAAAAAAGAAGACAGTGGCACCCGTGAGAAGCATCCTGAGCCCTCAGTTGTTACCGAAAGACTTTATTTTCTAAGCTGGGCTGCTGGATATAGAGGCATTAATTTTATTATCTATTTGTATGCCTGAAGTGTTTCATAATTTAAGAAAACATTTTTAATTGACCCTTTACTCTGTCAATTAGAAGATTTAGGCTTGGAATTGTGGTTCTTAAAAACAACTGAACAGAAGCATCTTCAACAGTTATAACTAAAGACAGTCTACTTATTTTTATTTCTCCCTTAATAAACCACTTCAAAAATTACTTAACCTCTGTAATTATATTTTAAAGGATATTCTAATGATTCTTTTTTTAATAAGGACAGTAATTTATATTATAAACAAGATAGTAAAATTAATCTTTGCTACTTTTTCTGTGTTTATGTTTATTTCTTAGTAAAGCAGAGTGACCTGCACTAAATGAAAATGATAACGGGTGCCATTTATTAAGGTCTGATTATGAACCAGGCCTAATTCTTATTAATCAATTATTCTTATAATAACTCTGTGAGTTAGATGTTATTAACCTACCTTTACAAAAGGAAAAACAGACAGAATGATTGTTTTTTCAGCTTTAAACATGTAATAAGTGACAGATCCAGAGTACAAATAAAGATTGTCATGTTCCAAAATTTTTGCTCTTCCTTCATAAATCAAGTGTCCACTGATAAGACCAAGAATTAAGTAACAGAAAGTTTTTCTCTATGAGTTACCACTGGACACCAGGGGCCATTGATCCTGCTCTATGGTTACTCATAAGCATGGGGCATTTTGGAGTGAGAAACAAAAATAATAAACACTAAAAAGAAGCTCTATTTGGATTTTCTAGTGACAGTGAGCTCACTATGAAAGAAGGAGCATCTTTACATCCTAATATAATTGGTAGAAACATAAGTCTTCCCTTATAGGAAGAAAATTATGACTTGTTTACCATTTACTGAGATGTTCCAAATAATGCAATTCTGACTCTCAGTGGTACATTGATCATTATTGTTGCAGCTAACATTTATTGCATATTCACTATATATCAGTCACCATGGCTATTGCTTTACAGAAATTATATCATTTAATTTTGAGAACAACCCTTCACAGTACATGCCAGTATTACCCTCTCATCTATGAATGAACAAACTGAGTCTTCACGAGGTGTTGGAAGATATTGAAAGCCACGCACCTATTGAGAAGTACAAAAGGCTCTCTAATCACAGGTGGTCTGACTCCAAAGCCCTTGCTCTGAACCACTACAATGCACTAC
The DNA here is from genome assembly GCF_949752795.1 of Hyperoodon ampullatus. Taxonomy (NCBI): domain Eukaryota; kingdom Metazoa; phylum Chordata; class Mammalia; order Artiodactyla; family Ziphiidae; genus Hyperoodon; species Hyperoodon ampullatus. The sequence continues at coordinate 107,318,505 of NC_136918.1, read as the reverse complement.
CTCACACCTGCAGCTGTGTATATAGATGCAAGGAGAAAGACTGTACAGAGAGAGAGAGAGGGATGAGTGCTAACAGTTATTCAAGCTGTTTATGTTTACAAATCCACTTAAGAGCTATTGTCCAGTGTTAAAAGGTTTTTACTCTTTGATAATTTCGATTCTAAAAATCTAGTTTCAGTTGGCCAGATATCCAACGATTGTAAGTGTATACTGTGAAAATAATTTTAGGGCTTCCCTGGTGGCGCAGTGGTTGAGAGTCCGCCTGCCGATGCAGGGGACACGGGTTCGTGCCCCGATCCCGGAAGATCCCACATGCCGCGGAGCGGCTGGGCCCGCGAGCCATGGCCGCGGAGCCTGTGTGTCCGGAGCCTGTGCTCCGCAACGGGAGAGGCCACAGCAGTGAGAGGCCCGCGTACAGCAAAAAAAAAAAAAAAAAAAAAAATAATAATTTTAGACATTTGGATGTTACTGGAAAGTGCCAAGTTCTTAGATATAAACTAGCAATCTTTTCTCTCCTTTTCCCCACCTCTATTTTAAAAGGTAGCAGTCCTGTTGATAATTTCTTTAGAATGAGATATACTGCAAAAAGAGGACAAGGTTAAGTTTAAATTTTCATTTATGGGATATTTATTTGTAGATTTAATGAAATTCCTCTGTAGCCAAATGAGAATTTAGCACCACTTAAAGGCTGGAAAGAGGCTGCAGCTTTATGAGTCTAGCATTGTTATGTTAAAATGTTTAGGTCTATTTTCATGATTATAATTAATAGTATATATTAAAAAATTAAAAAGTAAACTGCAATTAACTATGGCTCAGAGCATAAGGCAGTGAAAGATTTCTCAGTTCTTCTTGTGTAAATGTTGAATGAATGTTGAATTCTTTGGGGAAATAACTTGAATATCCATTGATTTTACTAGTACAGTAATTAAATTTATTCCCTAAGGAAATATATTTTAGCGTGTTGGGAAGCTGCCTATTGTCTGTGTATCTTGGGCCAGGTAAGCTGTTTCCTGGTTGTTAGCTCTGGGATTATTCACTGTCCCTACCATTATTACCTACAGATGAGGATCCGGTCTTCCTTTTCTCTGTGAAGTTCATCTATATTTTCCCTAAACATATTTTCTGTTACTTTAAAATTGTATAATATTTTGAAAAAGCCAGGGAACACACCAAATATAAAGTTTATCTAGGATTTATGTTAGGATTTAGCAAAGGGCTCCCTATGGATATTGATGATAATTAAAAATTTAAAAATTTCCTAATAGTGTTAATTGCTTTCCCAAAACAAGAGTAGATATCTGGATTATTCTTCACATTTTTCCCCCTGTTTTCTACCTCTAAAAATTTTCAATTTACTCTACAATGAGTGTTACTGGGAGAAGGGTATTAAAAGGATACATTCCTGCCTCCACTGATTTTACATTCTATTGTCTAATATCCAAGAGTTTTTCCATTTTCTTGGAGCATGGATCTCTTGCACAGTTAAAAGACATATTTAACATTTGTGATATTTTGGATTCTAGGTTTATGTTGAGGACTTTTGTGTAATACCATACTTCTTGTCTACACTGTTTCTGGTATCCATAATAGAAAGTCTTCCATATAGAAATGATCATCAGATGCCTACCAAGCGTGACAGGAACTGGCAATGCAACAGGCTCCTGCCTTCAGGAATCTTAAATGAATAAATAATGGACTAGTGAATATGAAATTACAAGGAATTAAATAAGTGTAATAATAGAGAAGTACATGAGGAATCACATAGGAGGGACTCTTTACTTTTTGAAATGAGAGATGGCTTTTTGGAGGAAGTTATCTGAAAGAACACTTAATCACAAGGATAAGAGAGAGTGTATAATTTGGCAAGTCTCTGAAGAGATTGATGGAAGGGTATAAGGTGGAAGACATGAAAATGTTCCACAGGAAGGAAGAGGTTTTCAAAAGAGAGTAGGACTTCTAGATTTCACTTATTAATATAGCGAGCTAGAAGGAGCATCACATATACTCTTACAACAAAAATTTGGACAAAATGAAAATCCATCACATTTCTTGTATCCATCAGGGATCTGAGGTTACAAGGTAATCATCTAGCATAAATTCTAGGGAACGACACCTGCAGAGAGAGACAGGACTCAAGCACTTGCTTATCTAGAGCAGATGCATGTGGAGACTATTAGAATAATTCAACAAGAACAGTGAACAAATTGGCAAAAGTTAAGTGTGGGGAGACAGTGTGGAGCTTCTGGAGGCCACAGATATAAGGGGACTGGCACATTTCTGTAGATATTTTCCCTCTATCAACCCCCCAAAATTTGAGAATACTAAGAAAGTTTCTGAATTAGTGCACACCTAGGTGAAAGGGAAGAGCAGTTGCTGTGTGCGAACATAAAAAATCTGCCTGGATCTTCTTTATCTCCTATATGGAAAAATGCATTATTCTCTAGTTGAAAGGGGTAAGAAATAGACATCTTTGGGCATTGGTGAAAATCCAATATAGCTAGTGAAAATGAACAAGCAAAAAACAAACAAGTCGTCTATTGTTGGAAGAGGGACAGGAATACATGTTGAAGCCAGAACTAAAAGCTTAGGGGGAGTCAATAACAATGAGAAGGTCACATGCTCCATACACAGGAACATTGTGTCTACCTAAGGCTGAAGCTTAATCAGAATGTCAGCGAACACCCCTTTTCCACTCTGTTATTTCATCATTTAAATGGAATTTTTAAAAAATCATATAATCACCTCAACAGATAAAGAAAAATGTCCATTCATTATCAAAGTTTTAACAAACTAGGGATAATTTGTTTTCTTAACCTGATAAAAGACATCTATAAAAATCTCCAATTTATGAGATATTTAATATTCAAAGGTGAAAGTTTCCCCCTTAATTGGGAACAAGTCTGTTCTTACAAGTCCTATTAAACATTGTACTAGTAATTCTAGTGTAATAAGGCAAGAAGTAAAAAAGAAAGTGTATTTAGATTGGAAGGGAAGAAGTAAAACTGCATCTATTCACAGACAGAATTGCCTATTTAGAAAATCTCGAAGGACCTACACAAAAACTCCTAAAATTAATAAGTAAGTTTAGAAGGGTCCTGGGATATAAGGTCAACATACAAAAAGAAAAAAAAATCAATTGTATCTCTTAATTAACAATTGGAAAAGTTTTTAAAAGCATCATTTACAGTAGCATCACAAAATTAAGTATTTAGGTACAAATCTCACAAAGAAGGTTCGGGATCTGTATGATACAAAATACAAAACATTGATGAAAGAAATCAAAGACCTAAATAGATGTAGAGATATGCTATGTCTGTGACTCAGAAGACTAAATAGTTTAAAATGGTAGTTTTACCCAAACTGATCTGTAGATTCAACAGAATCCCAATCAAGTTTCGAGCATTCTATTTGTAGATATTGACAAGCTCGTGAAGAATTTTCACATAAAGGCAAAGGGACTAGAAGAGCCAAAACAATTTGAAAGAAAGGTTTAAGGACTCATAGTAAGATTCCAAGACTTACTATAATTCTGCATTAATCAAGGCAAGTGGATAAACATATGGAATAAAAGAGAACAGAATAGAAAATCAAGTAATAGACCCACACAAATGCTGTCTACTTATTTTTGACAAGAATGCAAAGGCAGCTCATTGCAAAAGAGTAGTCTTTTCACCAAGTGACAATAGAACATTTATACATTTTTAACCACTGGTACTGGAACATTTATAAATATGTAAAAAATAATAATCCTTAAATTGTATCTCACATCTTGTACCAAAAATTAGCTCAAAATTAAACAGACTTAAATATAAGATATAAAACTATAAATAGTCTAGAAGAAAACAGGAAAACATTTGTGATAATCACTTAGGCAAAAAAATTTTTTCTTCCTTAACATACATATATCAAAACACAATCCATACAATAAAAGTAAAAACTGAATTTTATTAAAATTAAAATATCTAGCTTTAAGAAAGACAAGGTAAGGCTTCCCTGGTGGTGCAGTGGTTGAGAGTCCGCCTGCCGATGTAGGGGACACAGGTTCGTGCCCCGGTCTGGGAAGACCTCACATGCCGTGGAGCAGCTAGGCCCATGAGCCATGGCCGCTGAGCCTGTGTGTCCGGGGCCTGTGCACCCGGAGCCTGTGCTCCGCAGCAGGAGAAGCCACAACAGTGAGAGGCCCACATACCGCAAAAAAATAAAAAGACAAGGTAATGAAAAGACAAGTCAAATACTTGGAAGAAACATTTGCAAGTCACATTTTTGACAAAAATGTCTGTTTCTAGAATATATAAAGAATGCTGAAAGCTTAACAATGACAACAAGCACTAAAACCAATTGAAAAAATAGGTAAAAGATCTAAATAGAAACTTCACCAAAGAAGATATATGGATGGTAAATAAGCATAGGAAAAGGTGCTCAACAGCATTAGTCACTACATAATGCAAATCAAAACCACATTGATATATGACTATTCACATAATCAGTAATTAGCATAAACATATATTGCACTACAAAGGTATGGCAAGGATGTAGAGTAACAGGAACTCTCATACAGTGCTGGTGAAAATGCTAAATGTCCAGCCACTATAGACAACTGGTTGGCTAGTTCTCATAAAGTTAAATAGACACTTACTATATTGCCACACAGTCCCACTCCTAGCTATTTATTCAAAAGAAATGAAAATTTATGTTCACATAAAAATCTGTACATGAATATTTATAACAGCTTTATTCATAGTCACCCAAACCAGAAACAACTCAGATGTCATTCCACAGATGAATGGATAAACTGTTGTACAGCCAACAAATGAATACTACACAGTGATAATATAGAACACACTATTTTTTCATGGAATGATATGAATGAACCTTAAATTCATTTGAAAGCTTTGGCCAGACCCAAAGAGTCATATGCTGTATGATTCCATGTATATGATATTCTGGGAAGGACAGAAGTGTAGGATTGAAAATAGACTAGTGCTTTCTAGTTTTGAGGATGTGGAATAAATTAACTAAACAGGGGCAATTCAGGACAATTTTGGGAGTGATGAAATTATTCTCATTCACAGTTGTGTTGTAGATATACAACTCAAAGCATTTATCAAAATCCACAGAACTAAGTACCAGAAAGAATATGTTTTACTGTATGTAAATAAAAACAAAAACAAGATATGGAGATATCAGTTAAACAGACGAACCTATTATTTGAATAATAACAAAACAAGTAGGGAAGAAAATAACTAGACTATCTTTGGAAAACAGTAATTTGACCTGATACTCTAAGATTAATGACAAAAAGAACTATTAACAAATGTTGTGCTCTAGTTAGTAACTAGTGCTCTAGTTCTTTTTTGCTTACAAAGTATGGGTTAGCAATTCTGGAATTACTTTATGTGTGTAGTAGGTTTCAACAGATGCATTTCTTATCTCTGTCTAATAAGAGGGACTGGAAGCAACACTATCACTGTAAAATTGAGCATACCTAGGACCTAGATCTTGGTTTCTAAGTGCCATTCTCAAAGAACTAAACAAAGCCAACTCAGAAAAGTGGTTGATTGTAGGGCAGAGAAAATACAAGATGAATCTATATCATTCTATGAATGTTAGAAAAGAAAGTGTTAGTTCAAATTGTGATGAGGATGTGGAAAATGCACAGAAGCCAATCTCCAAGAATTCCTAATGGCTAAAGCTCAATAATTGTTCAACAATTTGAGTAACATATAAAACAGTACTGATTATAACCCCCAGAATAAAATAAACACCCATGAATTCATAGTGATATAAATGAATGAATGAATGAATAAATGGAGGAAAAGAGACAGAACCTTCTCACTAAAAAAAATTAATGTAGGATTGAGGAAGACAGAAAATCACCATCAGAACAACACAATATTTTTTCTTTAGGCAAGTTCTACCAAATGGATGCCAAAATTAGTGGCAAAAGTTTGAGGACCAACAGCATATTTGCATAGTTTCGAAACATCTTTCAAGATACTTATCAGTTACAAATCAAAAATAGTAACTTTACCATGGACAAGTCCTTAACGAAGTGGTCAAGACTAATAGCACCAGTAATAAGACATATCACATCATGTACTCCCTCACGTGATACACTGAGAAAGCCACACCACTTCTGCAGTATTTTTGCAAAAAAAAACCCCTAAGCTGTATAACTTTAACCTTACCATGAGGACACACCAAAGAAATTCAAATTGAAAGTACATTACACAAAATGATTGACCAGTACTCTTAAAAGCATTAGTATGTTGAAAGATATTAAAAGACTAAGGAACTGTCACAGATAGAAGAAGACTAAGGAAACACAACAACTAAATGCAGCATGAAGACCTGCATCAGGTATTGGATTAGAAAAAGCACTGTGTAAAAACTGGTGAAAACAGCAAAAAGGGGGGCTTCCCTGGTGGCACCATGGTTGGGAGTCTGCCTGCCAATGCAGGGGATGCGGGTTCATGCCACGGTCTGGGAAGATCCCACATGCTATGGAGCGGCTGGGCCCGTGAGCCATGGCAGCTGAGCCTGCGCGTCCAGAGCATGTGCTCCGCAACGGGAGAGGCCACAACAGTGAGAGGCCCGCGTACCGCAAAAAAAAAAAAAAAAAGACTGCAGTTTCCTTAACAGTACTGTGCTAATGTTAATTTCATAGTTTTAATGAATGTGCAAGTTGTTAGTATTAGAGGAAGCAGAGTGAACAATACTAAAGAACCCTGGACTATTGATGCAACTACTCTGTAAATCAAAAATTCTTTTAACATGAATAATCAAAAGTCCATACGCAGGAGAGCATGAGGTGCATTGAAAGGCTTAGGATGTAAGATATAGTTGGATTATGAAGTGTGACCTGGAAAGTAGGAAGCTGGAGGGCTAAGAGACTAGATTATACAAAAATATGCTATCCATTCAGAAACGAGAAGTATTCAGGTTTTTTTTTTCCAGGGAATTAATGTGATCAGATTTGCATTTTGAAAAGTATACACTTGTTTAAATTTAGAGAATAATTTATAAAACGCTAAACATGATGATATTAAACCAGTTAGGAAGAAATGTCACATGCAGAGGGGAAGGATGTGTCAGGATAGAGATAACAGGATCGGTTTTAGAACAATCCTGGAGGTACAATAAAAAAATACTTGGTGGTTAAGAGAGAGGAAAGCAGAAGACAAGACTAACATTCATGCTCTAGAAGCACTAGGCATTTTGGTGTGAGCTTAAAATAAATATTTAAAGATCAACTCTTTAAAAATTGCGAAGTAACCAAAATCACATATCCCCTTTCCATCTTGAGATGAAATATTTATTCTCTCCATTTATGTCCCTCTCTTTCTCAAAGCTAAGCCTTGTTTCTAAGGTGGAAAGCTGAGGTGTGATTAACAGTGTTATAAGAGACATATTGGAGAGCGTACTATGGGTAGGAAAAATTTTAGTTTAAAGTCTTGGCCTTATAGCTAAACAAAGCTCCAAGCATGGTTCCTCTACCTACTTCATTTTTTACCTCTGGTAAGTTTTTCTCTCCCATATATGTTTCCTTTTTCATATCTATAGAATGAGGATAATCAGTTTAACTACCACTTTAGCTGTTTGAGTGTTAAGTATACGTAAAGGCCTTAGATCAGTGCTTGGCATATAGCACACTTGAAGCAAATGGTAATTATTATACTGAGGCTGATTTTGTTAGCTTTGCTCTGTTTACTAACCTTCCTCCTTTCAGAAGAGGCCAATAAGCCTGTTCAATACCTGCTCATTCTCTGACACTTCACCTATGTCTTAAACCAGGGGAAGGGAGAGATATAGGGGACCATATTTTAGTCCCCATGTGATTATTTCATTTCCATCTCAGACTTCCCAGGAAATAATGAATTGCATTAATGAACAGCAATGTTAATGATATCAGTCTTACGCATACAGACATTACTGTTATAACTTGGTAAATTTTTCCAACAGACCTTTAAAATAATATGTAGTAAAACATTCTAGTAAAATTCTCACAATATAGAAAGTAAAATATGAAAGTCTAAAAGTTCAAGTGTGGTTTTAAGGATGGGATGAAGTCAGATAATATTTGTTACATGCATTACTTGGTAATAAAAAGCACAGATATTTCTTTGTCAAAATATTCCTTTTGTTATCAGATATTTCGGGGGATATGCTTCCCTGAGTAAAAGAATGATACAGAAGTAGATGCAGACTTAGGGGAAATTATTATTTAAGTTTTGAATATTCATTTTGAGATGTCCAAGCAATATTAGAGTGCAAATATCTGGGCAGCAGTTGAATGGGCAAGTCTAAAGTACATGATAATAAATTAGGTCAGAGGTACAGATTTAAGATACATGACATACAGAATAAATGTCAAAGATAACAGAAGCAACCCAAACTGTGGTATTACCCCAGAGGGGTGTATACAATCAATAAAGAAGTCCTGTAATAAAATCCAAATGCATCTCTAACGGAACATGGAAATAATGATTTTATAAAACCAATGTTGTACCAGGGTGGTATTATAAAGAGATTCCAATTTTTAGTAAATCTCAATTATTTAGTAAACAATTAATCAGAAATAATAAACTCATGGGCTGTAATGGCAATTTATACTCTATATTAGTAGTTTGTTTCAAAAATAGGAAATTTAACAAAACTTAGGTGGTTGTTCAACATTAAATTAAATGGCTCAAAATCTGACCAGACTACTGTATTTTCCAAGTACAGATTTTTATTATTTTGCATTATTTTATCAGTCCATTTTTAATCTTCCATAAGTACCTAATATATATGTATTATATAAATTATTATATGTATTAATATATAGATAATCAGGCATTGTATTACTCATATCAAGAAAACCTACTTTTTCAGGGTTTTCACTGAGTTTTATATATCTAGTTCAATAATAATTTTTTGAGCAACTGCTGTTCTGTAGGATTGTGCTTCTTGGGAAGCCTTCATCATTTGATTTATATTTTAGATTTATAGAGCAAATATTTCTCATATCTTTCTCTTGTCCTGTCTACACCAGCTCAGTTGACATTATCTGAGCAGATAGAGCCTGAAAAGGCTTTTTATTAAAGCAACCAATCAGGATAAGACTCAAGGAGATCAGAGATCTAAAAACTAAATGTTTGGAATAGACTATTACTACCTGATCTTAACAAGATAAGTCTGAACTGAGTCTTGTAACATTCAGCTGTAGGTAAGACAACATTTCTGATTATTTCAGGTATCAGAACTTAAGATTTTCTATTGCCTAGGGTTAAATGTACCTTCATCAGGGTTAATAACACTTTTTCCTTAAAACCGTATAAGATTCTAAGATTTTTACTGAAACTTATGGAAATGAAACTCCAAATATATAGGTTTTTCCTCTGATGTCTAAGGGAAATGACATCTTCTAAAACATTTTTTAAAAACAGCTTTACTATGTTGTGTTAATATTACTCAAGTTTATTCATCTTTGGAGTCTTAGGACAAAATTATTTGAACATACCGATGGAAATAAGGGTAAGATTCATTGGTCACTAGTTTATAGCTCATACCCTGAGCAGAACTGCCTTTTGAAAATAGTCAAATTATAGTTCCATGATTTGAGAGGTCATATTTAATCATGCCACAGATTCTATCACTGGTATATTTATAAACTTTGGTGACCTCCTTAATAATTTCCATGGTGTTGTATGTGTTTTCTTGGTTGGAGTTTCCTGATTTTTTTTAAATCTATTTGCATCCTATAAGTAAGAGATGTCAGAGCCAGACTGTATCCTAAATCTCTACATGGCACTGAGAGATCAACGTTTACAGAACCTTGATGTTATCAAGTTTACAAAGCAACAGAAACTGCCACAGATTGTGCCCTCTGAGCCATGCTCTGTAGGAGTTTCACACTGATATTTCTGAAAGGCAAATCTGATTATATCACTCTCTACTTAAAATCTTCCAATTCTCCCTTATAGCCTTCAGGATCGCATCTAAACTCTTAAAAATGACCTACCCATAAGACATTTCACAGTTTGGCTCCTGCTCCCCCCTTCTCTTATATTCTCCTTCATTCTATCTTACAATGGTGGTTTTAAGTCACTGAGCAATACCATGTTATCCTCTTTCTGAAGTTTGGGCCTTTGCCTTGGATATTAGTTTCACCTGTATTATTTCACCTCTATCCTTACCTAGGTTCTATTTCTATATGACAACATTTGTCATCTAGTATTAAAAGTTCCTGTTTACAAGTCTGGACCCCATCTGAGAAGACAAGGACAGCATCGTTTCTTCTCAGTTATGCTAACACAGTGGCAAACATTTAGAAAGTTCTTGACAAACACTTGTTTAATGAATGAATCAATATATGAATGAATTAATGAAGTGATTGCCTCCTCTGCATGGTCCCCAGGCCCTCTCAGCCTTTCCAGAATTGATTGCATCCCTATGCATCCATCTCCAAACTCATTCTGGCCACGTTTTGAAATGAGTACATTACTTCATTTCTCAAATAAGTCATCACATCTGGATCACATCAAATGGTAAAGGTGGATTACAAATTCTTCCCCAATCCATCACAGTAAAGCTGCTTTTTGGTATGTCACTCTAAAAAGCCCTATACCTTGAAAACTTCACCTTTGACCTTCTAGAAATCTGAGGCCTTATTGTAGTAAATGCATAATTTCCCCTTAGCCCATCACTTAAAAAGTCACTGCTTATATCAATAGGGGGGAGAAAAGTTAATGTCTTTCCTTAAAAAGTTATTGTGTTAGATGAATCTCTGGGAAAGAGAGAACTCTCCAAGATGGAGAGTTGCAGGCAGAAAGTTTATTGGGGAGTGCTTTAGAGAATAAAACCTGGAAAAGAGTAAGAGAAACACTATCAGGCAGAGGGAGAGGTTGAAATGTGATATAGTTTCAGACATCTCAGCTGATCTCCACAGGGAGCTCTGGAGCTGGAATGATTCTTCCTAATTTTCTCAAGTTGAGGGGCAGAGTCTAGATCTCTGCACCCCCTCATCAAGCTGCCTTGCTTTTGGACTTCCCCTGAGTAAGATGGTAACTTAGGGAAAACAGCACTAAGGGCAATTCTGGAACAGAAATTAACAATGTGCCATCAGCAGCTAACATTTTCAGTGTCCTGCTGGAAATGTTTCCAGATGGAGCAAACATGCTACATGAAATAAGTTTACCTGAAAGCCATGGTTAGACTGTAGCAGATACTGGGGTAACTGCTCACTTCCCTCTTTCAAGGCTGAGGCACTCATTTTTCCAGGTGCTGAAAGCAACAGTAATGCAGGCATAAATATTTATGTTAAATTATAAACTTAGCATAAGTTGTTTTATTTATGCCTCTAGCACCATGTTAGCGTCTCTTGGGGTCCTTGCCAAGGTGTTAAATTTTATATCATGAAGGAGCACTGCATTAATTCTTTTTTGCTGCAATAACAAATTTCCAAAACCTAAGTGGTTTAAAGAGTATGAATTTGCTATCTTACAGTTATGAAGAGCAGAAGCCTGAAATTGGTCTCATTGGGCTAAAAATCAAGGTCTCACCAGAGCTAAGTTACTTCTGGAATCTCTAGAGTAAAACCTACTTTCTTGCCTTTCCCGCCTTCTAGAGTCTGCCCAGATTCCTTGGCTTCTGGCCTCTTTCTCCCATCTGTGAAATGAGCATATGGCAAGTTCAGTCCTGCTCACCTGGCTCCACACTGACTGATTTCATAGTCATATCTCCTTTTTCGGACTCTCATTTTCTACTTCCCTCTTCCAATGTTAAGAACCCTTGTAATTATATTGGAAAAACCTGGGTAATCCAGAATACCCTCTCTCATTTAAGGTGAGCTTATTAGCAACTTTAACTCTACTGTCTACTTTTAATTCTTCTTTGCCATGTAAGGCAATAATTTCCTATGATATATATTATACATATTATGTGTATTATGTATATATATTATATACACATACACACACACACACATACATATTTTTCACCCTACTGGTTCAAGATGCTTCCAGAGATTAGGAAGCAGACATCTATTGAGGTGGGTGGAGGTGCTTTTCTGCCTAACACAACTGCTAACATATATTAAAACAAACAGAACCTTTCCCTTCAACCCTTCTTAACCCAACCCCCTCAGGATCAATATATACCCTCCCGACTCCTACAAGCAACTTTTGGCTACTCCCCTACAGCTTTTTTGGGTGCATATTCTTTTTTGTCCCTTTATAGGCTCAGCAGCACTGCTCCAGTTGGGTTACAATGTGACTTGACCCAGGTTACTTGTTTGGTGACCCAGGTTGGAAGTGGGGATAGATGCAAAGAATGTCTGCATCAACTTCGCATAAGGATGGAACCTTAGCCTTTTAAGAGAGCAGTGGGCCACTTCTGAAGGCCCACTGTGTTTAAGGGATCTGGAAATTCAAGATTTTTAAGACATCAATCCAGTTGTTACCTTCATAGGGTTCCATGTTTTTCCAACTAGGGTCTTAATCTTAAGACAAACACACTTTCAGAGTTAAGAAGTTGAATTTTTCTGTAACTCTTCTATTTTTATAAATAAATTATGACCTCATGCATAGTTGTTTTTGCCCTTGAGAAATGAAAATAACTTTATGCTAGTTAGGAGGTCCTCTGGTTTTCACATTTCACTTAAATTGATGATTAATCATGTCCAGCCTTTTTTTTTTTTTTCCCAATGCATCAGTAGTATGCAACAAAAACTAATTTCAGGGTCCTTGTAATACTACTTTCTTTGGGCTCTCAGGATGCCTGAGATAATACAACCACCAGTGCATTCCCTTTTAACATTATTCCATCCCAGTTTAACACTAGTGAAAAATTTAAAATTTCACTGAGACAGCATGCCAGGCATCAGTATTCTACTTACCTCCAGTGATATGGTGTTCATTTTTGGCTGTGCAGGAGGTAATGCAATACAAAATCCTATTTTTGTCTGTGCTCTCCGGAGCTAAGATGTCTCTCAACAACAATTCCAAACCAAACAAGGAAGCTGGGTTTTTATACCTTACATTGACCAGTCAATGGGTTTCAGCTGCCTTAAGAAGACGGCATCTCCTTGATCAGAATATTGTTCTCCAGCTGAGGGCAATGACCTGGAGAACACAGCTGTGAGTTATCAGTGGCCAACATTTGTTGCAGCCAGGAGAATAAATGCCCAGGCCTAAAGAGAGGATCTGGTTGCTTCACCACAGCCTCCACTATCATTAATTTTTCTCTCCTATACATGAATACCTGTAGCTTCATTATTGACCAATACCTAGTCCTAAGGTTCCTTTTCCAATAACACTTCTGAGTTTCTATTTGATATAGTATTAAAATTTTATGCTACATTTTATTAAAGGATTGTGTGAAATTTCATTACCTATTGAATTAAATATGATGAATAGGAATATGCTGGCCTTTGGGCAATATCCAATAATTGATGATACACTGTGGATTGGATAGATGAAAATAACTACTGCTCATGGCCAAGCAGAGTAATCTATTGAATATCTACTATATGTCAGACATCCTTCTAGACATTTGTATTGTATCAATGAACCTAATACATCCTTGCCTGCATGGGGTTCAATTACTGTGCAACCATTAGTTAATAAACATATGATGTAATACAAAAAAAGTAATTTATATAATCCATTAAAAGGTGATTGTAATTGAAAAAATTAAAGATAAGAGTGAGTAGAAATGAGTAAGGCAGATTGTAATTTTAAATAGGTGGTGATGGTAGGAATCAATGAAAAGATAACAGTTAAGCAAAAAATTTGAAGGTACTGGAATTACTCATGAACTTATCTTGGGGAAGAGAATCTCAGGCAGGAAAAAATGGCTTACGAAAAGGCCCTATGGCAGGAATATGTATCTCACGTTAAAGAAAGAACAAGAAAGCCAGTGCAGCTGAAATGGAATGAAAAATGAGGGGAGTAGAAGAATACATCAAAAATGTGAGGGAGCCACATGATGTGAGGTCTTGTAGCCATTGTGAGGTCTTTTCTTTGACTTTGAGGGAAACTGGGTGTTATTGCAGGGTTTTAAGCATATGGTAACACAATCAGATTGCTAGTGATAACACCCTTTCTTGCAGAGAACACCCTGGGGCGGGCAACAGTGAAAACAATGAGACCTATTAAGAGACTAAATCAGAGTGCTATTTAAGTACATGTTTAGTAGGACCAGGGTGATTGCAGCTGTGGTCAGATTCTAGGGCTACAGAATTTCTTGAAAGATTGGATATGTGGTGTGAGAAAATTAGAGGGGTTGAGGTCTGAGTGATGGGAAGGACAAAATTTCTATCAATTTATATGGAAAAGGCTGTAGGCAGGATCAGGATTTGGGGGCAGATCACATATTACATGTTGAATATGTCAGTTTTGGATTTCTAATAAACATTGAAGTTAAGAGTAGGTAGCTAGGTATACAGTAGTTTGTGAAAGTCGTCTGTGATGTAGATTCGAATCTACAAGTCATCAATATATAAATAGTATTTAATGTCAAGAGACGGAATAAGGTCACCAAGGGAGTGAATGCAAATTTAGAAGAGGACCAGGAACTTAAACCTGGGAGATATCAAGGCTAAGAGATAGGCCAGATATGAGGAGCCACTAAAGTAGTGTAGCCACCAGTTAGATTTTATTTTTAATGTAGTATCCTGTAAGCCAAATAAAAAAGTGAATCCAGAGTAGAGTGATTAGCTATGATAATGTTGGTAAACTGAAGACTGAGAATTGACTCTTTGGTTCAGCACCATATATTTCTAAAAGAGACAACATGCATTGTTTTGAATCCTCAAAATCACACATGTTTAAATACTATTTTTAAATATTTAGATATTATTTTACAGATGTAAACTTTAATCTCAAGTTAATTGTCATTACCCAGGTGAGTAGTGGGGTTGTAGAGCTGGATTCTGCAGATTGCAAACTGCATGTTCATCTCACTCAAATATGGGTAATTTTTGTTTTTGTAGTGCTGTTCATTGAAAACAAAATAATCTTTCCACATGGCATCATTAAGAGCCCAAGAAAGAGGTGGCTGTCTGAGCATGTCACCTAGTAGTTTATGTGTGACCTTTAGGGTTAACATTTTCCAGTGTTTCCAATCTTTAGCTTTATATATTCAGAAATTGTTTTCTCTAGTGTCCTGAAGTTGATTATTCTATTGGAGATCAATAAGCTGAACGAACACCACATGCTTACTTACTTTATACTGGATGATATAAGATTTTGCTTTTTATGGCAAGCCCTCTTCCCTTTGACAAAATACCTGGGAAATTAAATATTTAGAATGTAATTAGTTGAGTTTTGATTAATTCAAAAATAATTGGATGACTTTGAGGAGATATTTAAGTCCTAGGGAAGACCATGAACTGTTTCATTCTCTCAATAGAGATCTCCGTTTTTAGTGAAAGGGAGTATCAGGTAGACAAGAGGCAGGCTCACAGGGTGGTCAAGAATACGAGCTCTGGAACCAGACGGTACTGGTTCAAATTGAAAACTAGGTACTTGCAAGAATCTAGAGAGGGTTTTTTTCTTTTTCCCCGACTTTTCTTTGCCTTTGCTTCATGTATAAAATAGATATATTAATTGTACCTTGTACACAGTATTGCAATGAAGATCCAAGTAAATAATGCACACAATTCATTTACACATGTGATTATTTGGATTGGCTTTCTGTGTTGCTCTTATCCAGACTCTTCTAAGACACTGCTAGATATTCTATGACTAATTTTTTTTTTATCTTATTCAATTTTCCCCCATACTTTCAGGTACGGTAATCATTTTTTGTTGCTTTCTTTATATATGTGAATTACTAAATGTGTTAAGGTGAG
Source organism: Hyperoodon ampullatus (assembly GCF_949752795.1). Classification (NCBI taxonomy): domain Eukaryota; kingdom Metazoa; phylum Chordata; class Mammalia; order Artiodactyla; family Ziphiidae; genus Hyperoodon; species Hyperoodon ampullatus. The sequence goes on along the minus strand of NC_136918.1, from coordinate 107,302,670 downwards.
ACTTTTAGTTTTTAAGCCAGAAAAACAATTTGCCTATTGTTGTTTTGGTTTGAATTTCCGAATTAAGCTAGGTAAACCTTTTAATTTATTTTTCTAAGACTGTGTGCTTACATGGAAAATGAAACAAGAGGCCCCATTTGGGGTACACTTAAAAAATAAAAGATTTGGTTAGGGCTAATTACCTGTTTTTGTTTTTGTTTCAACTATGCAAGCCTAGTATAGAAACTGAAATCCTCACAGTAATAGAAAATATTTAAAAAATATGTGAAGGAAGAGAAGGTTGTGACACAACTAAGGAGAATAATATTAGAGACAAAAATGATGCAATTAACATTTCTATGATGTTTTTCTGCATATTGTATAATGTGAGCCTTCTCTTTTTTGCTGTAAAAATTTCTATAAAAATATGTATGTCTTAGTACATACAGTTGCTAAATAATCAATATATTTGATCTTAAATAAGTATGGTATATATATTTTTTCTCGCCAAACAAAACGTTCAACTGACTTTAGTCAGCTACTCAAAATCCCAGATTATTCCCTCTGTCCCCTTCACCATTCTAAGTATGTTTCATATTATCCTCATGTTTGACTATAAGATGATGGCTGCCGCTTTAAGCATAGTTACATGTAAAGCAAGAAGTGCTTGATAGAGGTGGAGAAGGGAGAGGAGTGAGTGGAGATGCCCCCTGCATCTCCTCTTTATTAGGAGAACACACCCTTTCTCACTGCTTTCCTCCCTTGTTAATGATCAGGCTATTTATTTTCCCCCTCAGGCCTCATTGACAAAAATTAGAATCTCTGGCCATTCCTAGATACAAAGGAGGCTGGGCAAACCAGCAAGAGATCCTCAGAAAGGGATCTGAGTGCAGGTAGTATATTTCTGAGCTGATTGCTTAAACATTGGTAGGGGACCAAGGAGGTGAGACAAGAGAAAGAAATCAGAGAAGGGGTGATATCAAGCATGTTATCACTGTGGGCTACTAAAGCTCAATCCTGCCAAGACAGTGTAGAACACATATCAAGGTCATTCCAAAGATGACAAGGAAACTGGGGAATGTATTCACCATTGATTGAGAGCTAAATATGGGAGGAATTTCTCTGCTTTGTGGAACCTAACGTGCTCACCAGGACAGGTAAAGGCCCACAGACAGTCTGAGGTGCTTACAGGAAGCAACCTAAATATGTGGTATAGAGTGCCAAGAGGTTACGTGATTGTGCCTCCCATCAAAACTGTTTTTCTCTTAAGCTTAGAAAGTAGATGGGGGTTGATGTTGAACAGGAAGCTAATAAATCTAACCACATAATGAAAATGCTATCAATAAATTGTGGGTTCAGTCTATTGGGGGATGGTTACATGTTCTGACCTTGACTTCAAAGTGTACTTGGGGTGAAACCAGAGGCTGTGGAAGGACCTTTGCCACACTTGAGTTTTAAGTATTTGAAATGTTTTGATTTGAAAGATATTAAAACTTTGTCTTCATCTTAATATGCAGCTTATTTAGGACCATTTTTTGAAGATATTCAGACATGTCATAAGCATTTATCTATCTGAGATGGCTTAGCCCTAACAGCCATTTCTATAAATAAAGTGTTTTATTAAGTCACATAACAAGAATGCTTATAGCCCAATGATTGTGTGGCCCACCTAATTTTTCCTCAAGTAGTTGGTCATAATTTAATAAATGCAGTTTTGGGAATGATACTGAATGTAAGAGATCATCAGAGAAAACTAGTAACATTTTCACACAAATTCTAAACTTCTAGACTCTTGTTAGTTTTCAACATTATTGTTCTCACCACTCTAAAAACAAGTCTCTTGTTATACTACATATAACTATATGTATACCCTCCAGGTTTGGGGAAATTTTTCTCCCTTAAATGTTTGAAAGCAAATTTGTAGATTCATGGATTTTAACATGTGATATTAAATTTGCCTTTCTAAATCAAGCTAGCTCACTGAAATGACAGAAATTATCTGGAGCTCATACTAAAATCTTCCTCAACTACAGTTTTATTTTGTTTGGTTTATATTGTGTTCAAATTAAACCTGTGGGAGATGTATTTCATTGTGTTTCAGTACACTTCACTGATATCATCAGTGAATGCTTTTAATGATTAATAGACAAGAAATTACTGAATTTTTTGTTTAATTTTCACCTGGCCAATGGAAGAGAAGATCAAACAGATAGTTTGCATATAACACACATTTGTACAAGAGCTGAAGAACAACTAGCAGTACTTAAAACCCTGATTTTTTTTTCACATACTGGAAATGCCAAGGACATAATTCTGACTTGGTTCTTCAAAACATACACTTCAGCATTGAGCAAGAGGAAATGTAAAGAAAAATCCACTGAAACTGTAATCCCATGTATTGGACTATTCACTGTTGGAGATTTTATATATTAAGTGTAATCAAAGCAAACATTGCACCAGACAAGGTTAAACAGAGAAGGAAGAATTTATTCAAGTCTGTTTCAATAGGGGACAGAAGCCAGAACTCAGTCTGAGCTCAACTCCTCTATTGAAACAGTGGGCTAGAGAGCTTTTAAGAGCTGGGTTGAAGGTAGGGGGATTGTAGATCATCTGTGTTTGCTCACTGGCCTTAGCCAAAGAAAAAGCTAACTTTCTCAATCTTCTTGAAGGAAGGTAGTTTTACAACTTGGAGCAAAGTGCCCACAAAGTTTGGCTACTACCCTCTCACAGAGACTGGGTGATAGGGCACTATCTTCCTTGCTCACATTTCAAAGGGATGGCTCCCACATCCTGAGGGGCACTAAAAAGCCTGTCTAAAGTTTGGTCAAGAGAGAGAACTGCTAAGGCCACCTTGGTCAGTTCTTAACTTTAAAATAAAATTTGAGGCTAATCTATTCATTAAGTTATTTCATTTGGTACACTCAAAAATGTATAAAAAATGGAATTTTATTCTCAACAAATTAGATCATTCCTAAGTCAGTTAAAGTGCTATCGGCATTACTTATGAAACTCAGACTTAAAAAGAAAAAGGAAGATAAACATATAATAACAAAAGATTCTTATTTTCAAAATGTTAAATCAAATAAGATAATTTTTATATTCTCATTAAGGCAACTGTACCCAGATGGAGAAAAAAACAACAATAATTTGGCTATATGAAATATAAGTCAACTAGGTATTAGTTAAATGTATAAAATGAAATATGAAGAGAAAATAAAACATAATATTTGTCTACTACCAGCCATCTTCTTGCCATTAGTGCTTTCTTCTCCCTTAGACTTTGAGATTCCACTCTTTTTTCATCCATGTAATCTGCCTGTTCTTCTGTTCCTTGGCCTTTAGATCACATATTCTGTCCTTAGTATACGTCTTATCTTAGTCTGAACACAACCTCCTGGAGCACAAATCTACCTCAATAATTTTGATTATCTCCTATACACTAGTGACTATAAGATTTATATAAATAGTATCAAATATTTATGGATTTATCTTTTTACATTTTATCTATTGGCCAGATATCTCCACTAGTATATCCACCATGAAATTTAATGCCAACATACACAAATATGACTTGTCTTTTCTTCAAGTTTTCTTTTTCCTTCAGTTCTCAATTGTTTACCCATATAAAGAGTTACTCTTGCTAGAAAACTGAGTCATTTTCAAATCTCTTAATCTTCAAATATAGTTGATTACTGCATTTTAAAAATTATATCCCTTCCTGTCTATAAACACTGTATTACTCATGTATTATTTATTTTCAAGCCTGTTACACTAGCCTCCTGGTAAGTCCCTTGGCTTCTCTTCCCACCAATTGTCTTCTGCATTATCATTCAAACAGTCAATCATGTCACTCTCTTGCTTAAAGATCTTTAGTAACTTCATGTTGTCAATAATAATTCAGATTACTTAGCACATTATGAAAGATCTACAAAGTGTTCCCCAAATTTTCCACTTCTATCTCCATCTACTCCACTTACTCCATTTTACTGATGCTCAGTTTTTGCCACTCATCTTACTCTCCTACCAAACACACAGAAAAACATATTCTATAAATTCTGAAGTCATACCTTAAAAGGTATCTACTCCATAAAGTCTCCCTTTACTATCTATGCAGAGGTCTGTTCTCTTTCATCTGATCACATTTAGTGTGATAAGTTGTTCTATGACTAGTCCTTCTTTATTTTGTACCTGTTACTCTGACTTCCCCAAAGCTTCAAAGTGTGTAGCACAGTGCTACCTGCTGCCTACTCAGGAACTATTAACTGACTTAATGAGAGTATAGTCCTGGCTCTCATGGAGCTTCAAGTCTAGTAGGGTAGTATATTTCTTCTTAATTGATAACTTTTATTTTCATTTAAAATCACAACATCTTTCTTTTTAGATGTATCTTATTTACACTTAAACTATAGTATTCATCTAACCCTGAATTTTGTTGTTCTGATGGTGGTGGTGCCTTCAGAGAAGATGTCTTTGTGTCCATCTCTTTCATGTAAAAGTTTCCATTTCACATGGTTACTTTGTTCAAATTTTGCTTCTTTACTCTCTCAAAGACAGATTTAATATGTGGAACCAGCAATTTTTATTTTGCGTTTAAGCTTCATTTAAGGACTACTTTACTGTTGTGTTCTAGGTCACTCATTTTGTCTAGTTTCTCCATATTTGATGATTCATTAAAAGACAATTTTGCTGGTAAATTATGTGGTAAAGGTCTGAAATAGGTAACAAAATGCCAAAGGATTTTTCCAGATAAATTCTGTATGATATCTTGCTATCATGTTTTCTTTTAGAAGTTTGTTTATTTAAATTTTTCTGTTATTTCTAAACTTAGAAAAAGTTGAAACAATTAATTACATTTACTGTAAAAACTTAACTGAATACATAGCATATTCATATTTCACTTTACAGCCAGGATTTTTGTTTTGACAAATGACCCTCTACTAAATTATGAGGATTATTTTTACTTTTAATTCCATTTGTTTATTCGATTGGTATGTTCAGCAGCTAAGTGTTCTTTCATTGCAGGAAGCTCTTTGGTACCTAATGGGGATTTACTGAAATGCTAATGATTAGCTGAGAGAATCATCTGGAAGATGAAAAAACTGCGATAAAAAGAAACAGAAACTAAGGAATCTCCAGGTGTCTGGACGTCATTAGCCACTGGAGCTCTGCATCAGAAAGCACTACTGAAATGAATGAGCTTTAAACATTCTTCTACCACTGCATCATTCCACTAATCTGTCTTGATCTAGAAAAGTGGAATTGGCTTATCATAGATCATGAGCCCACTCCCTGGTTAAGAAAGAGCAGGAAACACTCATTTACCATCTACAGAGATGATTTGCAACCAAAGAAAAATATGACAGTAATTGGTACCATACATTGGATAAATTAATCCTGATGATCAAAAAAACCAGTGTCTACAACAGAAGTTAACTTTAGAAAAAGTGTTTGAGCTTAACATATTTTCCTATGTGGATGAAAAAAATTAATCAATAGTCAATCTAAGAAAGAAATGTAAAATTTTATTTGAGCAAATCTGACAATTATAACCTGGAAGACAGTCTTTCAGAAAGCCCTGAGGGCTGTTCTGAGGCCAGTATATATGTGATTTTGGTGAAGGGTCACATGCAATCCAGGGGTACATGCATCATTGGTAGAAAGTTACTGATATTTACAGGGAGCAGATATCTTAGTTAATGGTGTTAGTGTTTTCTAAGTATGGAAAGATGCAAGGACATGGGTTACTAAAATTTTCTCCTTAAAATATGTATCTGAAGTCTAGTTCTGTCAGTTTTCCCAGAGCACAAAGTGCTTCATCCTGATCCTTGCCCTGAATTCCTTTCAAGGTATACTGTAGGTCAGCAACTGCAGTGGCTAATGACTTGATTCTTGTAGAACTGGATGGTGGGCAACATTCTTTATTGTACAAGCCCTTCCCTTTCGGTCTTAATTAACATTGACTAAATTTGGGAGGCATTTCGTGACCAGTTTGTTCCACGGTGGTAGGAATGCTCACTCACGGGTCAAGTGAGGTTTTCATTGATAGGTCACACAATGTGCTATTACTGAACTAAGACCTGTTAATTGGAGCAAAAGCTCTCTGGACCCCCTCTTTTACTAGTCTATTAAGGTCCAGGAAATGGTTCACTCTTGTTATTTCTTCCCATATTTAGAGTTACAGTTTTTTGTTTGTTTGTTTGTTTGTTTCGGTATGCAGGCCTCTCACTGTTGTGGCCTCTCCTGTTGCAGAGCACAGGCCCCGGACACGCAGGCTCAGTGGCCATGGCTCATGGGCCCAGCCGCTCCACGGCATGTGGGATCTTCCCAGACCAGGGCACGAACCCGTGTCCCCTGCATTGGCAGGCGGACTCTCAACCACTGCGCCATCAGGGAAGCCCTAGAGTTACAGTTTTACAATCATTGATCTTATAGAATCATTGATCTTATATTTGGTTAATCGTTTCAAGTCACCTAGTCATCATTATTTTTATCAGAGGCTCAGTACGTATTTGGTGATGTGATAAACCGTAATCTTGTAAAATGGGAATACAAGTAATATAACTAGTAACATTAATAAGGTTATAAGTAAGTATTTAAGCTAAGAAATTCTGTTAGGTGTGGTCCAGTAACTCCCCAGGTCGTCTGACAAATCTGTTCTGCATGAATCACTCTCTTTAAGGGAAATGATATATTTGCATTGTACATAAAGTTCACCGGAGATGTCTGCACATAAAAGGAGAGTGGTGAGTCAACCTGACCCCTTCCAGGATTGAAAAAAGAATGTTATCTTCTAAGTAGTTACATACATAGCTGGCACCAGAAGAAGAAAAATTGACCTTTATGGTTGAGCAGGTATTTCTGACATTGGTGAGGTCTGGTTAACACATAATGCAGATGCACAATGCACACTAGAGGCAAGGGAGGAGGCCAAAGGACAGAGAAAATATTTTATGTTTAAATTTTTCTTGCCGTACCTTAAAATATGAATTTTAATTTCATCACCTAATTTACTAAAATAGAGATTACCAACTACTCTGTTTTATCCCAGTTAATTAAGGTATAATACACATTGCAAAATTATACAGAATTTGTTTAACCTGAAATGGTCTTTTAAATATTTAGAGATGATACAGAGACCTTTAAAAAATTATTCCTTATATGAACATTGTATGCAGAGGATGAGATTATGGAATAGATTCATATTACCCATTTTTGTGACATCAATTACAATTTATAACTTAAAGACTTTTAAATCTGCATTTCCTGCCTGGTTCTCTTTCCTTGGGTCCAGATTTGTATCCCCAAATGTTTTCTATCATCTTCACTTGGATGTTAAAGAGGACAACAAATTCAGCATGTTGAAACTGAACTCTGTTTTTCCCATCTATTCCTCTTTTTCAAGTCTGCTTTTTTCTAAATGTTTTTTATTAATTCAATGATTTCTTGCTTAATCAGGTTAGGATTAGATGTGCTATTATAAGAAATAATCATTGATATTCTACTGAATTAATACAAAAAGTTTCATTGTTCACTCTTCTCACCATATAATGAGAATCAGGCATGTTTCCTCAGATGTTTTGTCATAGGGACTAAGGGAATCAGATTGCTACCAATCTTGTGGCTGAACCATTTTGAATAGATGGATTCCAACCTTGCCATGGGAGAGATAGAATGGCTTATGGATTGTGTAGGAAGTTTTGTAGGGCTAGGGGTGAAAACAGCTGTTATTACTACCACCTGTATGATCAGCTAGAAGTCATACTACCTAACTGAAAGGGAGGCTGGGAAATGTATTTATGTGCCCCAAAAAGAACATGGTGAGCTGAACACAATGTATTATCTTCATAGATTCACCATTTTTCTAGCTGCTCTAAGAAGAAATCTGGGAGTAACTAACTTTTCCTTTTTTTTGCATCCTACTTCTAATCAATCCTCTTATTAAACTGATTAATATCTCTTGAACCTACTCAATTCTTTTTTACAATAACTGGTCACTGTCTTTACCTTGGTCCAAGCCTTCATTATTCCTTTCTAAGCATATTGCAGCAGTCCAAGTTAGTCTCCTATCTGACACTAGAGAGATCATTCCAAATGAAAAATGCAAAGAAACACTACTTCATTAAAATTCTCCAAGGGAAAAGTATGGAAGTGCTGTTAAAAATTTAAAAAGGACACTTTTAGATTCCTCTTTATATCATGTAATATTTGAAGGTGATGAATATGTTTATGACATAGATTATGGTGATGGTTTCACAAATGTACTTATCTCCAGATTCATCAAGTTGTATATATTAAACATGTGCAGCTTTTTGTATGTCAATCAGTTGGTTGGAAAAAAGCAATGATAGAAAATAAAAGCAACAAACGTCCTAATGGCCTGACCCTTTATCTAATTTCCTATAACCAAGTTTTATTCTGGTTTATTTGATTTCTCCTTTTGATATATAAGAACATAGGAGAAAGAATAACAGAAGGCTGGATTGTAAGTGTCCTGAATCACATTGCTTTACATTGACTTGATGAATCATAAATACCTTTCCATTGATTTTTCTAGTTATTTTACTATTCTATTATGCATAAGTTACAGTGTTAAGAATACCTACATAGATAAAATTTAGGAACATTTAATTCACTACATTCTCAAAAAATATTTTAGATAAGTGCATATCTGAAATAATTTAGTAATTAATCTAAACCCCTTGGTTGACAATAGAGGACACTAAAATCAAAACGGGATCTATAATATGATCTATAGTATTCTGCAAGTAAGGGATAGACCCACAGGGCTGCTAAGCTATGCAAATTTAATTTGGGCAGTCTAAAGCCCCCTGGGGCCATACACAGGACCCTAGCTAGAATCCAGATCTCTGGGCCCCAGTTTAGTCTCTATTGCATGTTTTCATTCTACCGGAAGTTCTCACACTTATAACATGTAAACTCTGTTCCATTACAAACAAACATCTCAAGCATATCCCGTGTCCAAGATAACCGTTCCTGCCTTGAGAATTAATAGCGCTCAAAGTAGTAGAGCTTTCTTTATGAACTTACTTTCTTGACGTATTAAAAAACAATAGTAACTTAAAAAAAACATTTCTAAATATAAAATTATATTCTCATATTGAATATGCTTATTTAAACTTTATACACCCTTCCAAGGATGCTGCAGTATGTCTCTCTATCATACTGACAAACTAATAAATCTCTTCTGTGTACAATGGTGCTGCCTGTTTAAAACTTTTTGATGCTTTAAACTCTAGAATGCCATTTGAAGTATGTGCCAGGTTTGTAGCTAGCATTTTATTTCACATTTCATGAAACATAAAGTTAATATCTTTGAATATTAAATGATAAGTAGAATTTAACTATTATTTTGCAAAATCAGTAGCTTAAAACACTTGCATTTTATGTCATCAACAAAGATTTCTGAAGGTGATCCAGGACATGTGTCTAAGGCAGAACTGATCTTGTTATAGGTGTGAGATTATCTTACTTTAAAATCCAAATCACCAACAATAAATCACCAACAAAGCTTTCATTTCAAATGCGGCCTTTAAATGCATAACACAACAGAAGGACAATTAAAGTTAGTCATAGTCTATTATCATTGCATTGGTTCTGCTAATGAGTTCTGTGACTTGTTTCAGAATCAAAATGCTACTCCTGAGAAAGCTTATCAACCTAAGTAAGTGAGTCTTTATCACTTTGCCCTTAAATAGCTAGTGTTCTGTGCCTCCGAGGTTGGGGAGCAGTGCTAAATAAAAGAGCTATTAGTCTTGTGCAGTCTAGGATTTGACAGCTCATGAGGTTGCACAGACCATTATATTACCAACACCATTTCCAATTCCTTAGGCATCTCCTCCAGCACCACTGGAGAAATACCTCAGCTCGCTTGCTCACTCTCTCTCTCTTCCTTTCTTTCCTCCCTCCCTCCTTCTTCCCTCCCTCCCTCTTTGTCTCTCTCTCTCCCTCTCTCACTCTCTGTCTCTCTGACACTCTTAATTTTACTAACCTATACTAGATTACTGAATGAAAATTTACGCTTTTTGGAATTTTTCTGTCTAAATGCCTATATTTATACCATGTATGATAATATATTAATATTTTAGTTGGAAAAAGAACAGTATATATAGCAAGAAGGAAATTATATAGTTTGCTTTTGCAGAGGAATCAATTGATTACATTTATTTATTGAAATAAAATGGAAGGATTATAATCATGTATGTGGGTTTGTTATTATTTGTAATTAAAACAATCAGTAGTTGCAGCATGCGGGCTCAGCAGTTGTGGCTCACGGGCTCTAGAGCACAGGCTCGGTAGTTGTGGCGCACGGGATTAGTTGCTCCATGGCATGTGGGATCCTGCCGGACCAGGGCTCAAATCTGTGTCCCCTGCATTGGCAGGCAGATTCTTAACCACTGTGCCACCAGGGAAGCCCTGAACTAGACATTTAAATAAAAAGATTTGAATATGAGCATTTCCAAAAAGACAAATAGCATGAGTGTAGTTTTATGATAAAATGCCAGTGTCTGACAATATATTTAACACTGTCTTATTTTTAGTACTTCCAGATATATATTTCTAATCTAAATTTCATCTATAGACAGTCCCATTAATTTACACTTTAAAAATAGCAGCAATTTATTTCCAATTTTATATTTGAATTTTCTTTGTTTTGAAGATATCACTGGATCAGAACATCTAGGATCTGGGTAAAAAATGATATTCTAACTACTGTCTGTTGTATTATTTAAGTGCATGTTTATTTCATTGGTCTGAAAATTTCCTCTGAATTTCTGTGTAATTTTTAAAGAGAAACTGGATATTTATTATTCACTGCAATGTGACCTTTCCTATAGAACAATGTTATTTTTCTAAGTCATGAAACTGACAATGTCCTGTTATATGTTACATATCTTATGGATGTAAAGGTGTCACAGGAAAAGTGAATGCTAACTCAAGCCAAATTGTGTAAGAGTCAAATGGCTCTCTTTTTTTTTTTTTTTTTTTTTTGCGGTATGTGGGTCTCTCACTGCTGTGGCCTCTCCCGTTGCAGAGCACAGGCTCCGGACGCGCAAGCTCAGCGGCCACGGCTCACGGGCTCAGCCACTCCGCGGCATGTGGGATCTTCCCGGACCGGGGCATGAACCCGTGTCCCCTGCATCAGCAGGCGGACTCTCAACAACTGCACCACAAGGGAAGCCCTCATTTTTTTTTTTTTTTTCTAGCTTTACTCATTCTCCCTCTGCTCAATGCCTAACATTTTATTCCAGGTATTTTCAAAGTTGTTGAAAGTATACTTTGGGAACCATGTGTGGAAACTGAGACAAACAAAACTCCTGTTTGAAAATCAGTGCCTTGCAAATTTCTTTGTTATTGTGCTGCTCAATATTATGTGGTTTTATATATCATGTGTGCTTGGATGGTGAAAGTCAGAGCATCAGAAAGACTGCTCTAGACTGCATCTTCTTATTAACATTTCAATTGTTTTTATTGTGGTAAGAAGAGATAACATGAGATCTACAATCTTAACAAATTTTTCAATGTACAGTGCAATATTGCTGACTATAAACATAATATTGTACAGCAGATTCCTAAAACTTATTCATCTTGCATAACTGAAATTTTATACATGTTGAACAGAAACTCCTCATTATTTAGGGCTATAAAAATACTATCATTTTAATGTAGGATTGCTTAACTAACTTTGGGATATTCAGGAATCTGACTAAAATGTCCTCATGGTCAGAAGAGAGTATTTCAAGTAGTGCAATTTTATGCAATCCCAGTTGGGGCAAGGTGTTCATCTGTGCATTCTCCCCTTGAGGGCTGCTGGATTTATTATCCTCCCTTAAAAAGCCTCCTTTGATTTTTATGTCTTGGATTCTTATTTCATGGATCAAGGATTAGCAACACGTTTGTCTGCAAGCTCTTCTGATGGCAACAAGAAATGTCTGCAATCTAAGACAAACCTGAAGGAGAAGGAAAAATCAATCAGAATATCTTTGGACAAACGAAGTCCCCATTATTGTATTCAGTTTTTGAAAATTATATATTGTCTCCAAAATTATCAAGATAAATTAATGTATTATTATTATCATTTATAATTATGGTTCCTATTGACAGTAAAAATGAAATCAGTGCTGCCTTAATAAATAGCACATCTTTATACGAATTTACATGTTAAAAGAAAACAACTGAGGGCTTCCCTGGTGGTACAGTGGTTGAGAGTCCACCTGCTGATGCAGGGGACATGGGTTCATGCCCCGGTCCAGGAAGATCTCACATGCCATGAAGTGGCTGGGCCCGTGAGCCATGGCCACTGAGCCTGTTCGTCCGGAGCCTGTGCTCCACAACGGGAGAAGCCACAACAGTGAGAGGCCCGTGTACTGCAAAAAAATAAAAGAAAAGAAAAAAAAAAAGAAAAAAGAAAAGAAAACAACTGAAACATCAGTAAGAATAAACAATTTTAGTTCATCTAGGAATCTTCTCTTAGAAGGTATGTTTAATCTTTCATGATACTTTAATTTTGTGATTTTCTATGTATTTATATTCAAACATGTGAAAAACAATTAGAAGGAAATTATATCTGAGATTTTTACAATGTTGACACATGAATGTCCATATTTTCTTGTTAGAAAACTTTAATTCCAACAAGTCTAATAAGGCCAGTTAAAAAATCTAGAGTAATAGCTATATTTCTTCCATTGTGCTTGGAAAGCAAAATCACCAAAAAGTGTTTCACAAATTTCTTTGTATGTTTAAATGTGAGGTAAATAATTTTTGAAATGTGATTCAGAATGCTTCAGATTGATTAATTGGTAATAACCTTGAATCTATTTTGGTTGCATCTATATTTAATGAATTATTTCAGGAAAACATTAAAGTGCTCTATTTTCTAACTGATAAATATGCTAAAAATAGGTCAGGAGATCTTATAAAGATTACTTTTATTTTTTAATTAAACTGACACTCCTGTAGTCCATCTGGTCAAGGCATCACTTTCTAACGATCATCTTTATTGAATTATTTTATGAATTTCTTTTAAGGAAATCCAACAGACTCTAAGTATTTTAATGTGAATTTGGTTTTGTAGTATAGCTGTTGAAGTATATTTGACAATATATGCTGTGGACATAAACAAAAACCAACCAAATGAGAAAAGCAAAGGCTATTTATTCTGAGCTTGCTATAGCAAAGCAGCCAGCCACCATTACTGGTATTTGGCAGGTACTCAAAGGCAGACAGGAGTGGGAAAGTTTTACAGTGAGAAAAAGGAAGACTTAAGGTATGCCCTGACTGCAGGCTGTTTCTCTGGGAAAGCTGTAGATGGACTAACTAGAAGTAGGCATCCTATGTGACTGGTTTGGGCTGCATATTTGGCTTTCTCTGGTTGGTCCTGAATTGGAAGCAGGGATAAAAATTGGGGAAGCTGTCAGTTATTAATCAAGTTCTGCCTATTCTGGACCAATTGTTACAGAAGTTATTGTTTAGCTTCTTGGATTGTCACTAGAGACAGCAATCTGAGCAACCTGGCTTCCTGTGTTTTAGATTATATATAAGGAGTTGGTTTCCTGGGCAGGTTGATGCAGTTTATGGGTCACAGTTATATTGTTATATATGATCTGGCCATTGTTTGTTTGTATATTCAGTCTCCCCATGTTAATGAGAACTTGATTAAGGGAAAGAAATTGGATTAGATGACCTATATACTAAGATTCTATGACCTCCTTTTATGAGTACAGAGAATATTGATTTGAAGCTCTCATTAACTCATAATCAATGGTAAATATAAAAGAAAGAGAATGACTCATTTTCCTTCATACAAAGATTAAATTATTATTTGGAGCATATTTATTTAAACAAAATTAATTTCCCCAGACATCTCAACTACTCAACATCTGTAAATAAGGTTTTCTTTTTTTTCCTTTTTTCCACATCGCTGACCTCAGAAGTAGTAGAAATCACATTGTTAAAGGTTGTACTAATTGCAAGGAGTCTTGAATTGTTTTTTAAGCACATTTTCCAAACATCCTACTAAATGGATAAACGTATTCTTTTTTTTTTTTTTTGGCTGTTTGTTATGTACTCTATGAAAGACATTGTGCACATAGTAATGAACAAAGCAGAAACAGTATCTGCTCTCGGACTATATTCTAATGGTAGAAGACAAACAGTAAATAAAAAGTAAGGGATGTCTATGCAGTGATGACTAATCTGTTTCTCTAAAAGTTAAGAATAAGAAAGAATGTATATAAATTGAAACATAAAACTTTTAGGTATATTTATTTCTTCTGATTTTAAAAAAAATTATCAGTTTGACCTTTATTGACATGTGACATTAGAATTCATTTTATATGATGTTTATGTGGTTCTATTAATTAAGATATTTTCAAGTGAAAGCAACAAAACCCCAAACTACAAGTATCTTAAATAGTAGACCTTCATTTTCTCATATAATACAAAGTCTGGAAACTGCTGTCCTGTCTTATTTTATTCAATGGATCAACAATGTCATCAAGAATCTAGGTTTTTCTATCTTTCCCTTTGTCTTCCATAGGGAAGGTACAGATAAGTTCACTCAGCAGCCAAGCACCAGTTCCTTCCTTTCTTCTACTACAGAGTCTGAGAAGAAAAAAATTCACTTTCCCAGATCTTCTCCCATGGAGTCCCCCTATGGGAAAGTGTATTGTCTTATGCAGTCACTTCACCTCCTCTTCATTCCTCCTTCCTCTTCTGATTGGAAGGAGACATAGATTTGTTTTTTTGACATAGATTTGTAGATTGGGATTGTAACAGCCATCTTATACTAATAGAGAAAAGCCACGGGAATTTAAGAAATCTTGCCCTTGATATCCTTAGAGCTATTGTCTCAAGGCCAATGAACAATACCTTTCAGATTTTTTGTTGAGTGGGAAAAGTAAAAGTTTAAATATGGTTAAGCCTCTGTTTCTGTTGTTTACAATGACATGAAATAAAGACAAGTTTTCTCTCTTTTACAGTATGTCTCTCTTCATGGTGACAAAATGGCTGCAGCAGTTCCAGTATCATATGCAGACATAATATTATTCAGGGAAGAAGAGAGAATACATTTCTGTGCATCACTCTTATAGTGAGAAAAATTTCCCACAGAAGTTTATCAGTGGAGTTTTCCTTAGGTTGCATTGACCAGGACTTGGTCACATGACAATATATAAAATATCCACTGCCAAAAGGAACAAGACCAAGCTGATTGGATTGAACCAATCATGGTTCATTCCTGAGGCTGGAAATAGGGTCACCATTCTTGAGCTCATGGCCTTGCAGAGGATAGAAATAATAATAATAATGGGCTTCTGTGAGCAGAAAGGAAGAGAGAATGTATATGGGCATGCAAATAGCAATATTCTCCACACTGACATAGGACATAGAATCTCTAACAATAAGGTCATAAAAATCTGATAAAATCTAACACTGTGCCAAGGCCAGACTTAACTTGGCATAATGAGGATACCCTATTTGGAATCCAAAGTTATCATTCTTAAGATATGGGTATATAATTTAAAAAAAAAAAAAGGAGAGAGAAGAAACTCTGAGTTGTTTTGAATATGATACAATTATTTGAAAATTTTAAGTCATTGAACAAGTCTAAGGAGTTGATTTCCCCATTACCAAGTCTCTCTTCTGTTAAACTAGAACTTCTGTATTTTAAAAACCATGCTGAGAGAGAGACAGAAAGAGATAGAGAGAGACATAGAGAAACACAGAAGGAGGGAGGACAAGTTTTCCCACTCTACTTCTATCATAATAATTTTATTTAGTTTCTTAAATTTAGGCTTCCTGTTGTAGTTTCATTTCAACAAAGAAACTGCAGGAAAAAACCCCCTGATAATCCAGTGAATTACATTACCTCCAATCTCCCTTCCCAAATGAAAATTCTTTAAATCTATAAATCCTCAAAAGAATCTGAATAGTTTCTCAGGGTGAAATTTGTAATTTTCTTCCTTTTTGTATTCATATATAAGATTTCCTATTTTAGGCAAATTCATAAAGTTGGCATAATTCTGAAGAACTATACCAGTATGTGCAAGTTCCTGGCTAAGGATTTAGAAGTCAGGTGCAAATCTTGACTGGATCTATATGAGTAAAATATTCAATTTAGTTTGGGTTATAGGAGTAAGTTATTTGATGACACCAGTTAGCTATTTTATATTATTTCTGTTCCAAAGGAGGAATAGTCTTCAACCCATCACTATATAAAACAGCTTTTTAGACTTTACCCCAAAAAGTATAACGTTTTTTCTTAAAACATTGATGCCCAGTGAGTGGTAATAGCATAATTTATACCATTGGTCTTCTTGTGAAACTTTATTCCTAATTTGTCAGCTTACTTGGGTCTGCTCTTCAGAGCTGTCAAAAAATTACAGTAGGTTCACTACATTAATCAATTTGACATTTGTCCTGGAAAAATACAGTCAGAGAAAAATTAATGACATTCCAGGTTTTAATGTATTAGTAATAATCCAACTATTTATAATCACTGATGTTTTCCTTAACTTTAAAAAATATATACATTTTTTTCTTAATAAGCATAGTGTATTTAATAGAGAATTGATAACTCACAATGGAGAAGTAATAACAAAAAAATGGAGGTTAAATGCTCTTTTTTAAAATCCAATAATGTACACAGCTTATTCTATATTTTCCCATTATGAAAGAAATATATTTTATTATAGAAAATACAGCAAGGTAGATAGATGATACACTCATTACCTGAAGTCCATTCACGAGCATAACTTTTCTAGATTTTCTTCCAGCTTTGTTTCCCATGGATAATATTTTCTTTTTCTTTCCTTAACCTTGATCATTGTGTGTATATATGTATACATATATACATATATATAACATAATTCACTTAATGACTTATTATTGAAAATTTAAATTTTTTTTGTTTTACTATTAAGAACTATAAATTGATAGACATCCTTGTGAAAAAGCTGTGTGTGTGCATGTGAGCACGTGTGTGTGTTTGAGTTTCTGTGTTTGTTGTTTGTTTTGGTTACTTTTATCTCCTTAGGGAACTTTGATAGTTGTGTCATTACTGGGTCACATACTTTCTGTTATATACTGTCAAACTGCTTTCTAAAACAGCTTGTTGATTTGCATTTATAATATAATATCATACTTATCAGCATTTAGTGATATGCTTTTAAAATATTTTGCTGGTTTGATACATGAAAAATGCTAAATCATTGTCAAATTAATTGTGATTTTCTTTTAAGATTGTTCTAAGTTATATCATCCTGCAGTTTCATGGCCTTTATGCACATTTCCTTAAATAACTTAATTTTCAATTTTGAATTATATCAATTTAATCTAATAAAATTTTTATAGCAATATTATTTCTTCAAAGCAATTCCTTTAGCAAGAGTTCTTTGTTCAAAAATTTTAAAGTGTGCTTAAAAAAGTTTGCTTTTGCACAAATAATCACTGAGTGGCTCAGAATGTTACATTTCAAGGTCACTTGTGCTACAATCTATGATATTGCAAACTCTATGGAAATTGAGCTTAACATTTGACTGTCTCTTAAAAAAAACCCTAGATATGTGAAGATAAATCCTCTCCTTAAAATGAGATAGATGATAAATGCAAGGTAGAATAAGTAAGGTGTTATTAATCATAGTATAATCTGTATTGATCTATCTTAGATGAACTTTACAGATATCAAAAAAATAAAGTTCCTTATAATTGGAACCCTTGAAATTAAGGTTAAATAGCTCACAAATACAGTGATCTTAATCAATTACCTAATAGTTCAGTTTATAAATTAACAATCCTAAAACTATGACTAACAAGTTATTTAATCACAACAAAGCTGAATTTCTCTATTTCCAACATAAAATTAATAATAGTACATTTCTCCAAGCATGGTTTTGAGCATTATCTACAGGGGTACAAGTTAAGGACTTAACTGAGGTGGTGGAATATGAAGTTTGGATCTCCTGAGAAAGTATTTTCCTTGTTATTGCTCAGTTTTAACTGTTATATCTACTAAAATTTATTTTTCTTCATGGCTGTGTTACACCGAAGTTCCTTCAGAATTCCTTAAAAATTGGTATTTTTATTAGTATTTTCATTAGCGATCATTTGCAAAGATAGCTAGAACAAGCCTTTCCAATGTACATCCTTTTGCCATTACTTGCATTTCTCCACCCTTGATTGTAGAAGTGTCTTGTGTTTTGCTCTGAACAACAGAGTGCAGCAGAGGTACATGGATTCTAAACCAAAGCCTAAAGAAGCAGTACATCTTGCTCTCTTAGGAAGTGGTATCATAACTGAAGGAGCTTTGGCTGGTGCAGTGTGCTGAATTTTGTCTCTCCTCACATCTCCAATTCATATGTTAAAGTCCTAACTCCCAGTACCTCAGATTGTGACTGCAATTGGAGATAAGGTTTTTAGAAAGGTAATTAGGGTGAAATGACATCCTATGGGTGGGCCCTCATCCAATCTGATTGGTATCTTTATGAGAAGAAGAAATTTGGACACATAAAAATAGACACTAGGGAGGCACTTGCACAGAGGAAAGGCCAGGTAAGGTGACAGGGAGAAGACGGCTATCTATAAGCCAATGAGAGAGACCTCAGGAGAAACCAAACCTGCCAACACCTTGATCTTGGGTTTCTAGTCTCCAGAACTGTGAGAAAATTAAGTTCTGCTGTTTAAGCTCCCCAGTCTGTGGTCCTTTGTTATGGCAGCCCTAGCAAACTAATGCAACTAGCCTGCTGGAAGTTATGATCACCTGGAGTAGATGAACCATTCCAGCAGGGGCCCCTTAGAGCAAAGAGCCTCCAAGTCAAACTCCAAATGATTGCAGAAAAAAAAATCTACCTGAATATAGTACAAATTGCTGACATACAGAATAATAAACCAGTAAAATGGTGGTTGTTTTAAATCTTGGGGTTTAAATTATTGGTTTATAAGCAATAATTGATAAATGAGATCTTTCATTAGGGATATACAGCATGATTCTTGGTTCCCTGAGCTGAGGATCCCAGTAATTAATAATTCAATAATTATTTTTTGCAAACCAAAAACATGAATTGAATACTAACTATATGCCAGACACTGAAGTCACAAAGCCAAAGCTATAAGGTTAAAATCTTAACAGATTCTGAGTAATTTTCTAACTTATCTCCCTATTTTCTGCTATTTCATATACTACCTATTAATTTTTTTGCAATGGGTGAATTACCCTAAAGTAACAATATCATCAAGACACTTTCTCCCTTCTCTCTCTCCCCCCTCCACCCATTCCTGAAAGTCTTCTGTAGCGTCGACTCTATTTTTAAACCAGCTTTCTCATCATGGTTTCAAGATAGCTTTTTCAGCTCTTGAAGCTACATTCTTTCAGGTTAAAAAGCATAAGAAATGTCATTGAATTTTCATGAGAATACCTGAGAGAAGCTCTGATTACACTACAGGAATATATTTACTGACAGGCTTAGGACTGAGTCTTGTGCCCACCACAAGGGATGAAGCTGAAACTCACATTTATAACCTGTCCTGAACGTGGGGCAGGAGTGGGTTCCCCTAACTTAGCTCACGCTGCTTTAACAAAACACCACAAATGGGTGGCTTAAGCAACAGACATGTATTTCTCACAGTCCTGTAGTCTGAGAAGTCCAAGATCATGGTTACAGCTGTTTAGGTTCCAAGTGAGGGTCCTCTTCTTGGCTTGCAGAAGGCTGTCTTCTTCTTCAGAAGGCAGGGAGAGAGAGAGAGAGAGAGAGAGAGAGAGAGAGAGAGAGAGAGAGAGAGAGAGAGAGAGAGAGAGAGACAGCAAGCTCCTTGGTCTCTACTTATAAGGTCACTAATCTCATCATGTGCACCCCACTCTCAGGACCTCATCTAAACCTAATTACCTCCTGAAACTTCCATCTCCAAATACCATCACATTGGGGTTAGGGATTCAACATATGAATTTTGGGTTGACACAATTCAGTCCATAGCATCCTCAAAATGTAGAGAAGTTCCAGTATGACAGGAGAAATAGAAAGCAATGCAACAATATCTAGTAACAAGATCATCTAATGAAAACCATATTCTTTGAAGAGAAAATAAAAATCTTAAACACAGAGATTTTAGAAGTCCCAACCATGGCAGAGATTGAATGTGCCCTGACTCCCAGCCCAAACAAATGTTCACATAAATAGTCTGTCTCTCTAATAGAAGCTCAGTTTTTTGGAGTATCTACCATGTATTAGGCAACACATCAAACATTTTCTACCAGATAAAAGTATACATTTTTGCAGCTTTTAATTTTAATATGATTTAATGAAGTTTTCTCCCAATATTTTATTTAATGGAAAATTCGTAACAAGTTGTGCAAGTAGTAGGGAGATAGTCCTCTGAGGTAATAATAGTAAGTATATGAGAGGTACCTCTATTAAAATTTCTATAACACACTTATTGACAGATATTAATGTGTTTTTTAAATCAGGTGAGAATAACAAGATATCCAATAACTCTTTGTTATAGTTATCCTCTCCTCCACTTCCCTCAAAAAAATTTTTTCAATACCTCCTCTTATAACTGAAAAGGTCTCTAAAATGTCTCCCTTTTTTAATGGCAGAATACCAATTTCACGCTAAATGCTTGAGAGCCCTCATTCCATGGGAGCCCATATCCATTAATCTTTCCTTTTTTCCCCTTCTTTCTTTTTAAACAGTAGGTCCATTCTATACTGGATTTACTTTTAGAAGTTTTACAGTTTTATCTTGTAATTATATGTCCCAATTATATTTACACTTATAATTGATATGCTATTTTTCTATCAGAGCTAGAAAGATTGCTAAGACAGCAAATTTCTAGTCAAAGAAATGTACAAATGGAGCACAAAACTGTTTTCTGAAATCGTTTCCAAGTGATGATGCTGAGGCTAAATATTGTTGCATCTTCTTGTAGTGACTGTTTCTATGGGCCTCGTAATTAAGATGATAGCCTGGGAGGACTGAAGGAATGATATATTGCAAAGATGGTCTTGTTGCTTCTTTACATTCCTCCCTTTCTATTGTTTACTAGAGAACCCCAACAGCATTCTCTCAATTCTGTCCAGCTGAGAACTCAAATGTAGAGTGACTGTGTAACAGGACAGTTAGGGCTTTAGTCCTTAGCATGAAATGGAATGTGGTTCTCTCATTCTTTCTTCCTTAAGAGTCAGTGTACAATGCCTATGTGGTTGTAGTCAGTCATTTTCCCTACGAGGAAAGGTAAACATAAATTCATTTGGAAGTCCTAGTTACTGCAATAAAAAGTATAATTTGCAATTTGGAATGTAGGGCAGAACCATTTAGGCAAGATTGAATGAAAATGGAGGGGGAAAAGAGGGCTCTTTATTCTAAATTTTGAGTTTCTAAAATTTTAGCAGTCTCCTAATTATTGAGGATTCTTAATTATATTCATTTTTTATGATTTTGATTGGTTGATTTTCATTGCCCTTACTGGATCAGGGAGATAAACAATATGGAACACTCAGAAATAAAAATGTCTTTCAGGAGACAACTAGACAACAAACAGGGTGAAAAAGTCCCACCACTCAACCTACCTAACCCCCTCCTCCACACTTGCCCCCAGCTCCCTACCCAGCTCCGCACCCCTCAACACACAACCAACCACAATATCTGCCCTCTCAACTTTATCTGAGGTTCTGCAACACAGAGGTAGGTTGGCTATTGCCAACAGAACAAATATGTCCTGTAATCCATTTTTGGAAAAAATGTTTTATTAGAACACAACCATGCCCATTTGGTTTACGTATTGTCTGTCAATGTCTGCTTTCATGCAGAATTGAATAGTTGTGATCAAGATCAGAAGGACCACAGAACCAAAAACATTTGCTATTTGGACTTTAAAAAAAAGTCTTTCAGCCCTGTTAGATCATTGATTGTTGCATTTGAACATAATCACACAAATTACACTATTTAAACAAATTTGGTTTCAAAACTATGCAGCATACAGTATAAAAATTCTTTGCATTTTAAAGGCGGGGGAGGCATCTCTTTTGTAGAATTTATCGAACAAGATGGAAAAAAGTAAGCATTCTGTAGATTACATAAAACAAAAACACATATGCTATTTTATGTTTAGAGCTCTTTCATAATCAGAAATCTTATGGATATTCATCAGTGACTGATGGTTGTATGTATTACAATGCAAACAAATATAAGTAATCTGAATGCAGTCGTAATCTGATTACACTCAGATCTCATGCAAAGTTGTTTATTTTAGAAATCAGTAATTAAATATAGTAAATAAATGCAGGAGTAACTGACATTTCACTTAAAAATCAAGCAACACAAAATTATTAAAATTTAATTATCTATACTTTGCAAATTAAAGTCACGTATTAACACTATATTCACAATAAAATGTGTAGGAGTAGGAGAAAATTCAAAAAAAGACAGAACATTTGAATCAAATCTTACAACAGCAGAAAGGCAGCAACTTTGGAAGAATGCAACTTGTCTAATACTATATGTCTTGCCCTTAAGCCTTGACAACTCTAGACTGTGCATCAGAAATCCCTTGGGTACTGCTTTCTCCTTCATCACACAGTTGTAATACAGTATGTTAGCAGAAGGCCAAGATCATAAACTAAAAGGAATATGTGAACGTATCCTCACGTCAATACTCTAAAAACCATAAGAAAAATAGTTTTCCATTCTCTTCCTGAAGATTCCATTTCTGGCAACCATGTGACTTTGTGTCAACTCCTTAACTTCTCTGTTTCAGTTTAATATCTATGGAATAGAGAAAATTCCAGTCCTAACTCAAGAGATTGTTGTATTAAGTGAGAGAATACAGGCAAGTTGTTTATAAATTCCCTTTCTCTCAAATTCAGCAAACATACTTGCAAATGTGATTAAGTCAGCTTTAGTTGTAGAAATATGTATGTTGCATATTTTTCCTGTTGACTATTCCATCCAAATGCTCAATACATACATTAGTTTCATATTGCTGATGTAACAAACTACAACAAACTTAGTGGCTTAAAACAGCACAGCTTCATTTTCTTACAGTTTTAGAGGTCAGAAGTCCTAAAATTAAGGATCAGTAAGGTTCTTTCTTCCATTTTCTTCTGTAGGTTCTAGGGGATAATCAGTTTCCTTGCCTTTTTCAACTGCTACAACCTGTCTGCTTTGCTTGGCTCCTGATCTCCTCCTCTACCTTCAAAGCACATCATTCCAAACTCTGTTTCTGTTGTCATATCTCTTCTCTAACTTTGACCCTTTTGCCTCCCTCTTACAAGAACTCTTGCAGTTATATTGGGTTCACTACATGATCCAGGATAATCTTGCTATCTCAAGGTTCTAACTTAATTATATCTGAAAGCCTCTTTTTCTATGTAAGGTTACTGGGATGGTTAATTTTATGCATCAACTTGATTGGGTCACCGGGTGCCCAAATGTTTGGTCAAACTGAAACATCAGCTCTTCCTGGTTCTTGAGTCAGCCACCCTCTGAAGTGGAACCTGGAACTACACCATCGCTTCTTCTGACTCTCAGGCCTTCAGCTCAGACTGGAAGTAAACCATTGGCTGTGCTGGTTTCCAGCTTGCCAACTTACTCTGCAGATCTTGGGACTTGTCTGTCTCCATAATTACATGAGCCTATTCCTTGTAATCAATCTCTCTCTCACCCTCTATCTACACACACACACACACACACACACACACACACACACACACACACACATACGTTCTGTTTCTCTGGAGAACTCTAACATTCACAGATCCCAGGAGTTAGGATATGGACATTTTTATGGGGGAGCATTATTATCTCTACCACAACATTTTTCTGACCATAAGACATGACAGTGGTTATCACTCATCCTCTATCTCCTGCAGGAATGTCACTATGAATCTCTAGGGTCCTGACACAGAGCTATTTAACTCTGCCTCAGCCTCAATAGATGAACAGCTTAAGCCATCACCTTCCTCACCTCTTGGCACTCTTGCACTCCACAGTGAGTGAGGGTACCACTTCTATTAAATGTCGTGGATCATGATTCTCATTATCATTGTTAATCTTTCCCTTTCCCGCATTTCTACCTCCTAGAAATGAATCTTATCTAATCAATTGAATCAGTGAATCTAATCAATTGTTTAATAGTTTAATATTCTTTTTCCCCTATGTCTATCCCGTCATCATTTTAGGTTCAGCTTCTATCACCTGTTATTAGGTTACTGTAACATTTCCTAATAAGGCTGGTTCCTTTATTTTTCTCTCTCCATTCTAGTCTTCTCTGCATGGTTATAGCAATTTCTCAACAAGGCATATGTGACCCTATCACTCTAAGGCTTAGAATCTTTCCATGGTTCCTTATGGCCTCAGTAATATGTTTGAGCTCTTTGGCTTGGCACACAGGGTTCTACAGAATCAGTCTCCAGCCAACTCTTGAGGGTCATCCTCTTGTCACTCCCTCACCCATAACCCATGAATTCCCTATTCCAACCATCCATGTTTATAGTTCCCTTATTGTGCCATGTCCTCTCTTATTTTCAGGCTTTTGTACAGGGTGTTCACTTTCTCTGTAACATCTTTCCTGTACTACACCCTTATCTGGCTGATTGGGACTAACTTAGACACCTCCTCTTTGGAGAGCCCATTTCAGGCTTTTCTAGGCTCTACTAGCTGTCTCTCCTTGGTACTCCTCTAGGTACAAATACATATGTTTATTAATATTACCTTTGCTTAGGAAACTTTTCATTCAGGTAACAGAAAACCTGACACACACTAACAAATAATGAGGACATGTATTATTTCACATTAAACCCCACAAAGTATGCTATTATCGAAGTTCCAGTTCTCTCAGAAAAAGAATGGGTTTTTGCATGCTTCCTTGTGTTGGCTTTATTCTCTCTGACTGTCCAAGGAATTCAAGGTAATTGCAAGAAATAACAGAGCAAAATGTCTCCATATTTAAGTCTAAAGGATGAAAGAGAAAGCCTTTTCCTATTATGCTGATTAGACCAACTGGACATCTGGCAGTTGCTAGAAGAAAACTATTATCTCATGCCCATATTCCTAAATGAGGAAGGGAGAGTGTTACTAACCTCAGTTTAGACAAGTGTTTCTCAATGGTGGCAGTACTGTTATTTTGAACTAGATAATTCTATGCTCTGTGCATTGTAAGGTATTAGTAACAACCTTAGACTCTGCACATTATATGTCATTCCCCAGGTTGTAATAACAAACAGTGTCTTCGACATTGCTGAGTGTCTCTTAGAGGGCAAATCCACTCCCAGTTTAGGACCACTGGCTTAGACTAATGAAGACATAGTCTGCGTCCCTGACTTCATGGAGGATTTATGGATAATTTAAGAAAATTACAGTTCTATTTAGAACAGGAAGGGAAGAATGGATGTTGGGTAAGTAACCTATAGTATCCACCATCTGTCTTGTAATTATTTAGTTGGCTTTGTTCCCTAATAGAACGGACATTTCTAGAAGTTTTGTTTTGTTTCTTGCTATTCTTATCCCTAGTACCTGGCATATAATATGTTCTTAATACTTTTATTAAATTACTATATGAATTATGCTTTGGAGAAGGGAATTCTTTAGTGCTTTTTCACCTCTACTCAACAAGCATTATAACATTGATTCTATGAGTATCTATGCTTTCAATAATGAAAGTGCTTTTAGGTGTATGACCAAAGATAATGAAAATACATTTTCCAACTGTGGAGATGAAGTCAGAGCAATAAAGTGGAAGTGAGGGGTGAAGTTACTATATTTAAGCATGAAAAACTTGTCTAAGTGAAGAAAGGGTATGCAATTACCATGGTGGATGCATAAATAAGACAAGGCACCTGTCCAGACCAGTCACTTGCTAGTTGCATGGAATTAGGAAACAAAAGCTGAAATTTTGACTTGTGACAAAATATGCCCCTATTGATTTTTCCTGTGAACAAGCCATTTCTAAATCACTCGTCTTAAATCAAATCTTGCCTGAATTTGGGCACATTGGAATACATGAGTAATTTCTTCATTTGAAAGCATGACTTAATGCAGATATAGCCATAAAACTATGAATCAATTTTTCACTGGAAATGCACATGGATTTTTCTCTTCATTTGCTTAGTTTCTCCAGTAAAAAGGCAATTAATTTCCATGCTCCTAAGTTGTTGAATTTAATTAAGAGGTTAGAGAATGACAAAATAAACTATGATTGTATAAATATTTACTTTTATGCTACTAATGTTAGCTTTGTGAACATTTTAAGAAAAATTGAAATGCATTATAATTTCAAAGAAGAATTTCATGTAAACCAATGAAATGTTAAGACTAAATCATAGTTTAATTTATTCTAATATTTGAATTTCATAAAATTTCCCCAAATTATGTAACTTCATTATTATTGGCCAAGTTTTCCTCTTGAAACCTGGAAATATGTTGGCTTTCCTTCTGGGTATCTCTCTGGATCATTGTTTAGGCGTCAAGCAATTTGTCACAGTCTGAGTTTCCACATTCATTTAATAACTGAAACCTAAATGTTACAATAAAAAAGCACTGGTCTGTTGCGCAGTGATCCATGTGAGAATGGTGAACTTATGTCTCTGTAAATTTGTTAGTCATCTATGAGGAAAAGCAATGCTGACCTCTTAATGTCAAATCCCATTTAGAGTTGACGAATAGGTTGGATGAGATACTTGATGTCTTTTGAGTTGTATTAAGAAATACACTTCTGTGTGGGAGGATGAAAGCCTTGGTAAATTAATGTGGAGATGGTAGTCTATCCAAATAATTTATAGTTGAATCCTATCTTCCAGAAGAAAAGAATGCAGTTAATAAAGGTTCTGACTTGAGTAAACAGTTTCAGACAACACATACTTTTTAGTAAGTACTTGAAGTACTAACTCTGACCTTCCACCTTCACAGTTTTCTACTTGTGACTTCTAAAATCTGATTAGCAAGAAACTGTTTATGGCTTATGTAGCAAGTAGGAATCCCAAGCTCATTGGAAGAGGATAACTGGATTTTAAGATTATTTATGTGTGTAGTTTGAAGGACTGTGTTACATAGCACTTTCTGGCTACCTTTTAGTATGGTTTTCTTAAAGCTATATTTATCAAGTCAAAAGCAGAATTTTTAGGTAAAACTAATTTTTAGGCATCTTCATATTTTAAGGTCATCAAAGGATAAAACAAGATTCAGATTGAATTTATTAACTAATTGCCAGGTTTGGTCCTGTGGCACTAGTCAATACGTGACCTCTGCCATGAGAAAGAGGGTATTCTCCCCAAATTGCAACCACCGCAACCACTGTGTGTTTCAGAGTAGGAATTTCAAAAGAACAATAGCATTTGATGATGACTACCTTGCATAAATCTGTGCAGTAGCTAATTAGAAAAGCAATGGCATTACATATAAATATGGGTTGATTGGGTTTCTGTATTGAAGACCTGAATTGAAAATGTCTGCTTCCATTACCTTAAAGCTCTCATAATTTCTCCCTTAGATAACTGCAGTAACCTGTCTCCTGTTTTGTTTTCTTTTTTCTCTCCAATCATCCTTTAAACTTACAGTGATTAACCTTGTGGTTTGTAAATCTAATTATATTCTTCCCTTCTTAAAATCTTTCTGAGATTTGATAATAGTTTCACTGACTCTGGATAATGTTCAAATGTCTTATCATGACAAATAATACTCTTCCTGATCAAAACTCTTCTCCCTGTTCCCAACTCACAATCTGTCATCAGTGGGAAAACTGAACCAGTTTTCATTCCCTATGTTTATCCTGCTCCTTCATGCCTCTGTCTTGGCACCTACTGTTCAGTTCCACTGGGCTAGATGGAACTTCCTTGACTCTTGTTCTTCTCTAACAGTTTGGTGTTCTTCTAAACACACTCTGTGGGACTCTTAGATATACACTATGTACATACACTTATTTTGATGTAAGATATTGTGAGGATTGATTTCTTTGTTCTGTCTAGTCCATTAGTCAGTGAGCCCCTTGAGGGCTTGGCCACTTGAGGTTGTGTGTTCTCCACATGTGCTTTTCTTTTCTTGTCTATGCTCTTCCCCTAGTCAGTGAGGAGCCTGGAACACATTGCCTTGAGGATATTTTAAATTAATATAGCAGAAAGTCTTATTTTAATGTTTATTTTTAACTGTAACAGAGACCCTTAAAAATAAAAGAGAAATGTTTTGAAGAAAGCCTGACAGAGTTTACACAAAACAATAGACTGGAAAGAGATTAGAGAAAGAGATAAACTACATTATGTCCAGACCCAGGGATGATCACATAGAAGTAAACAGGGTTGGGTTTGGAAGGTGCACATCAGGGGAGAAGGGTTGTGAACCTTAAGGAATTTAGAGCTGGGACAGGTCAGTGCTAGTGGTGTAGGGCGGGTGTGTAGGTGAGATGGGGCAGAAGTAAGAGATTAGCAAATGTTACATTCTTGCTTTGCTCATTGCTATCATTCTGTCCCCTCTGGGTCTATCTCAGCTACTTGTTTTCACCCCTTGAAACAGAAAGGATTGGTAGTATTGGCCTGTATCCTTCTTTCATCTCCCCTCCCCCACCACCAGAGCGATACAAAATAGTACAGTGCATTTGTTTTATGCTAAAAGGCAACACCAGGGAAACATAAACAAATGCCTCAACAGGTGAGGTTGGTAACATGTGATTTATATTTCATTATCTAAGAAGAGATCTCAGAAAGAGTTTGAGGGAGACATTTTGTCTTATTAGGGGTTAACTAGTTTCTCCCTAATTTAAGATTTGGACATTATAATTATTACTGAAAGATTCTAAAGGTATGCCATTTCAGCTTGAAGGCCATTGGAAAGAGTGGGCATAGTTACTTTCATTGCTTGGGAAAATAGGCTCAATAAATGTGATAACAAGGGGAACATTGGAGCAAATGCATTTATATCCTGTTTATCTCCAGCACAGAGCCAATCTGGAACTTTAATGCCTTAAGAAGATGATAAATGTTTTCTGCCAGTCTTTCCAACTGAACAAACTCTGTTTGATTGGTATTAATCACTTCTGGCAGGCGATGATCAAGCCTGCTAGCTTCAATCTAGGTGAAAACCTTGTCATCAGTATCATGTAATGAAATGAAAGAATGTAGGACAAAGAGAAGAAATATTTCCATTTACCTAGTCATCAGGGTAAGTGTCAAATTAAATAAGATATGGACTATTTATTTCCAAATGTACAGGTTAAAATGCAAACCTTTAACAAAATTGTGTTTTTCTTTTTATTTAAAAAGCAGAAATTGACCCAGATAATAATCTATGACTTGTTTATGATAGAAGGACTTTCCTCATTCTCCCAAATTCTCTATGGAAATTTCTCTTCAGAAAATTTTCCTAAACCCAGTTTTCCCATATATACATATAAAAAGAACATGTGAACAAAGAAGTCCTACCAAGGGCCAGGGTAAGCTGAAAATAGAATTGCTACAGATTGGAAACTTGTGTACCCCTCAACTTCATATGTTGAAACCTTTCCCCAATGTGATATTATTAGGCTTTGAAAGGTGATTCAGTCATGAAGACTGAGCTCTCATAAATGAGGTTGGTGTCCTTCTAAAGGAGACCCTAGCAAGCTCCCTTGAACCTTCTGCCATGTGAGGTTATAGCAAGAAGACTGCCTTAGACAAAACAGGAAGTGGGCTTTCCCCAGGCACGGAATCTACTGGTCCTTTGATCCTGGACTTCCCAGACTCCGGAACTGTGGAAAATAAATTTCTATTTCATAAGCCACCCAGTCTACAGTATTCTGTCATAGCAGCCCAAACAGACTAATTAGAATTTGAGATAGTTAAGTAAGATTTAACAGTCTAAAAAAAAATCTATCCTAGTTCAAAAATGCCTCCTTGTCATGATTTGATTTCTGTTTTCATTTCACCATTTAAAAAATTATCCAGTGAAAATGCAAAAATCCTTGGGGCAGTGGGTGGAGATCCCACCCATTCACTTCTTAGAGTGATTCAATCTGATTGTCAGCTTCCAATAAGTTGATAACAATAGCTAAATTAAGAGAATTCATTTGCTTCCTGGAGCAAAACTCAGGGAGAAATTCTAGCACTTTATTTGATAAATCACCTTATTTTCCCCTCACTCTGTGAGAGAACTCATATACCTTATTCTCTGATTTAATGATCACTTTAAATTGTGTGTTAAATGTAACTTAAATACACCCATTAAAATTGGTATTTTGAGTGAGAGACAGAACATTCCTTAAAAGTGATTAATTGATATTCTATGGACACGTCCATTATTTCAATGATTAATTAATTGTATTAAATCTTGAATTGCACCTTGAAACTATCACTCACATTTGCAGGTTAACTCAAGGCAATCCTTTTGAAGCCAACCATTTTGAAGTGAATAAGGAACCTAGCTAGGTGAGCTATCTGTGGGAAGAAAAAACACTCTATTTTGTGGATAGTGTAGCGAACTCAGCAGTTAAATTCAACCTACTCTCTGAAGATAACAATAGCGTTATCCTTATAGTACTGACTGATTTTTAAATACTAAGTGTATGAAATTTTGAAAGTTAAATAGGAAGAAATACTAAAAAGTAATCTAAGAAATTAGACTTCACTTCTATTGGAAAAGATAGCATTTATTTTTTTGAGCATTCTACTTCTTAGCATATCTATTTCAATATGTCTACATCTGTACTATTTTGTGTGTTTTTATTTTTTTCCTTGTTTGTTTCTTTTAGACTGAACTTTAAAAAATGACCTCATTGCTTTCTAACAGCTGCTGTAAACATCTTAGGTTACAAAATGTTCGATTAACATTTGATTATTTAATCATTTTAAGTTAAATTTAATATACTCGATATACTTCTTTTTCCCTTTAACACCATGAGAAATTTATCATTTAATTTTAAGATGCAAGAATCTTTCAAGATATCTTTTTAAAAATGTCACCTATCAGTCATGTGGGTTTCTCCTCCCATTATCTTTTGCAGGTACTTTTTTCAATCTCTAACATCACTAGCATATGGTGATGTTAGGGCATCTTTGCCCTAACAAAGGCATCTTTGTCCCAGTTCTGAAATATTGGTTCCCATTTTTAATCTGTAAAACTGACAGAGGTGATTCCCAAGCATAGAAATTTCAAGTTTTTCAAGGACTAGTTCTTGTACTTGAATTATAACATAAAATAGTTTACTTGGAAGAGTGTTTTTTAATTGATTTAATTGTAATATAAGGTCCAGATCTGGGTTAATTTACACAAGTATTTTTGATGATTATGGAAAAGTTCTGGCAGATACCAGAGACCTTGCATTATGAAGAACTTTAAACTGCTGTGAGGTCAGCTAGGTGTCTGGGGAGATGGGCACATTATCACCAAGGTGAAGGGTCCAACCAAAGTAGAGGGCTGGAGCTGTGAAGCAGAGAGTTTATTACATCACTTTAACATGTTCAAAAAGCACTGCAGTGGGAAATGCAGCAATAAGACTGAAGAATTCCAAAGGACACTTTCTGAACCCTTGAACTGACTTCCACTAAAGTGTAAGAATTATTTTTTTTTAAAGTACAACTTCCGAGATTGAAAAAGAGATATTTCATAAATTTAGAAAGTTAAGAAGGTGATTTTGTTGGGTTTTGTTTTGTTTTATAACTAATATAGATGAATTAAAAATAAGCATTATGAAATAATAATTATGGAATATACTACTTTGATAACTGGATGTTGCTGAAAATTATATTAGTGTTTTCCTTGTTTTGTTCAGGATTAGGCATTCCTAGGTATGAAAAATATTATTCAATCAGAAGCATTTAGATTCAGTTTATATACACTATACTTAATTCTTATGTAAGAAATTATGTTTGCTTAGCTTATAATTTTTATTATCAATATTGTGTGTTTTCCTTACGGGTTTATAGGAAGAAAACTATATTTGTGGTTGCCTTGAAAAAAAACCCAATATTGATAAACCTATTACCATATGCTGGTGTCTAGGACCTGATCTGTAACAAATAGACTTGTTTGAGGGTGTACTTCAAAAATAAGCAAACTAAGAAAGGAGTTTCTATACAGAATCCACTGTGTTGGCTAGGGGTGATGTCAGAGGTGCCTGACAACAATCGTGTAAGATCAAGATCCTGGAAAAGAAGTAGTAGTGGCATTAAACTCTAGTTCATGGCAATGATGTTAGCTGCGTATCATCAACATCAGTGGTTTTGGAGGAAAAGGAATGTTTTCTCAACAGGTCACTTTGGTAGCTAGGATTGTATCCTTGTTACTACTGAAAGCTCAGCTGGGAACCTGATAAAAGTTATCTAGCTTTCTCAATTTTTTGAGCTACCCAATATCCTTTCAGTAAACTCCTTTTCTGCTTAATCTACCAGGATGCTTTTGTACTTTCAATCTAAAACACATACTAAGAGTTTCCTAATTACAATTCTTCTCTCCATCCATCTCTACTAATGACTAGGTCCTTTTTACTCTTAACCATCTCTTGATTGGTCTCCTTTCAATGATCTTCCTCTTCTCCAATATATTACATCAGCTAATTTTCTAAATATGAACTATATCATGTTTATGTTTTCTGATTTACCATATCTGTTACTATTATAGCATAACATGGTTTACCTATTTTAATCACTTCACCAAAATAATAATCTTTTTTATTTCTTGTATTTAATGTCAAAGTTGACTTGAACCAAGTAGTTGGTCTTTTGATTATAAAGATATATCAACAATAGATGATTAACATTGAAAAGTACAATAATTGAGGTTTATTATGTATATAATATACATATTATATATTATATATATTTATGTTTGTTTTAAAAATAAATGTGGGTGGTTGAGGGAGGATCTTGGGGAAGTTAGGCTGGTGTGATAAAGGACTCAGCCCTCAATCATCTGGATATTAAACTTAACCTTGTCTTTGTGACATTTATTAGAATAACAAATGCCAATGAGGCAAGGATGACAGGTAAAGAGCAGAATGCTAATCTATGAATTTAAATGATAAATATAAGAGCTAAGTGAAAGAAATAGTTGCAGCTTGCATACCAGCACATTCTCTCCCTGTAGGCAACCTTCATGGGAAGCAAGTTGACTAAAGGTAGCTTGCTGGCTGAGCCTGAGATCATAGCAATTCTTCTCCTCCTAATAATTCAAAGATTTCCTGGTCCCAGACTCCCATGTCCACATATGTTGACAGATTGTCATGAAATTGAATACATGTTTTCACTCAAAGAACACCAACTTCCCATTTGGCACACTGAGTGGCCTGGTTAGGGCTGGTTCCTGGACATTTGCATTTCTTTTTGTTCATGTTCATTCTATCTTGTCAAGGTGATGTTGGCTATCTCAGAATCCATAGTGTTGATTTTAGAGTTTAACATTCCAATGACATTTTATATATTCTTCAGTTTTATTCTTGTTGCCATCTATGTTAAAGGAAATTAGCAGGTTTATATTTAGTGCTATAGTAGCTGAATTGTAATATGGTGTACATCACTGTAAGATTATTTTTATTGTTATTCTTTTACATTTTATTTATATAGTATATAGTTTATTA
Source organism: Hyperoodon ampullatus (assembly GCF_949752795.1). NCBI lineage: Eukaryota > Metazoa > Chordata > Mammalia > Artiodactyla > Ziphiidae > Hyperoodon > Hyperoodon ampullatus. Next base: position 107,269,148 of record NC_136918.1, on the reverse strand, counting down.
GAAATTAGTTATTAGTTAGAATATATTCATAATATACTTGTTTTTGAAAAGACATCAAGCAGCTTTTAATATCTAACTTTAATTTCTTCTATTAATTTTTCATGCTAACGAAATAATTCTGAATTCCTTTCTTTAAGATAGGTGAAAACTTGTTTGTGTTATTCTTCTTCCCTTCCTATACCACCAGATTCAGGAAGAAATTTGATGAGGACTGTTTGCCACATATTACCTAATTAAATCATCATAAACCTTCTTAGAGGTAGATAGTATCTCCCTTTAAAGATGAGATAACTGATATTAGGTAGCTGGCCCAAAGTCAAACTACTTGTTCATACCTTGTTACTTTTGTTCTGTTGGGATCCATTTAATCTGCAATTTGAAATTCCACAATTTAAAAATCCATAATTTGAAACCCCATAATATATTTCACAGGCTCAAGAGTTTCTTCTTTACTTTTTTGCCTTGAAGATGAGCCTTCATTATTCATTCTTGTCTCTATCCCATGTATCTTCTAGTTTTTTACTCCTTCTGCAATATTCACAATATCAGCACAGTATTTTACTAACTCACTCAATCTGTTACTTTCTCCAGCCAATCCTTACTTATTTTTAAAATATTTAGAAAGTTATCATCTTATTTATGTCAATTTCAGATAACATTACCTATCTAGTTGAAAGTTTTAGGTTTCTGCAAGCTTGCTTTTTCACTTGGTATTTGTTTGTTTTTGATTATTAAAAATGTATGCTCCTTATGGAAAAGTTGGAAGGTACAGAGAAGTTCATAAAAAGAGGAAAACTGCCCATAACTCCACTGTACAGAAATAAAAACAAATGAAAAGGACAGCATAACACCTTTATACCCAGATGTAGCATTGCTTGTATCTTGTGTTTCTCTGTTCTTTGTAAAAAAAGTTTCCTTTAATTTTCCCTCCAAAGAATGCAGACTTGGTCTAAATGGACTGTTTATAAACTGACACCATATTCTCCAAGATACCAAAACATTCTTCCTCTAACTTTGCTCAAAGGAAAGTACATATTCAAACTGAGTCCTCTAGGTTCTTTTCCACCAGGTTGGCCATATTCTGGCAGTAACATTGCCTTGGCACATTAAGTAAAACTTAAGTTCTAGCAGCATTAAAAAAAGCTTTTTGCTTATTCATTTTTCCAAGTGTTTTTCTGTGTTTCAGTAGTAGCCTTAGCATAGTATACTAGAAGTAATCCCTGGATAAAGATATAATAACATTGCGTTTTTTATTTTCTCTTTGTACTTACTCATTTGTGAGGTTTACATCAGGAAAAGGCTCTTTATACTAATACTTTCCAGAAGTAGCTGCCTCTAAATTGTACTAGGTTTGACTTTGGAGAAGCTTTATTTAATGGTCTGAAAACAAAGACCGGAGCTAAAGACTATTTAAGTCCTCGAGGTCTTAAAGGTTTTGATTTCTCTATAATTTCATGTATATACTCAATGAAAACTTACTGAGCAACTATTACGTGCTTGGCATTAATGTGGTGCTGGTAACAAGGGCAAACAACAGCTGTTTGGGAACTTGGATATAAAGTACAAATTGGGTTAAATCTGACAGAGAAGCAGTTAAGTCTTGGTATTGTGGCCTTGAAAACAAATAGAAAGGCTATTTTAGGTAAACCTCCTTCCCCACTTCTTAAGAAAGGAAATTGTGAAACTTGGTGACTGTGATTTTCAAAGATTTACATTTTGGGCCTAATTTATAATATTGAGATGAAAGTGTTTATTTGCTACTAAAACACATGATAAAAGCAGCTAAAATGGCACTGAGGTATACTATTGTGAGGCACTTTTATACATTATTTATGAATTAAGTCATTTAATTCTCACAACAAGCCCATTTTACAGGTAATAAAAACTTAAGCATAGAGAAGGTAAGTAGCTTGCTGAAGATCACACAGCTAAGCAGGGGGCAAAACTGGAATTTGAAGCAGAGCATTCTTGCAATAGAGCCCACACTCTTAACCACAATATCATCATCACACTTTATAAATGTCCAGAAAGATAAATCTAAAGTGCACAAATGAGCTTAGAAAGCAACTCAAGCACTGTGAAATGCTGCTGTCATTTAACAGAATGGAGATTCAGGGAAAAATAAGGGACACATTGTGTGTGGCCCTCTTTCTTTAGGATGAATCTCAGAAGCTGTGAGGGAGTGAAGGAAATACAATCACAACTGGAGGACAATGTGCCCAGCTAGCCATTTTACTACTGTGGGCAAAAGGTGGAGTGAATTCAGGGAGAAAACCAGATATCTGCCATAGCCCTGGACTCTAACTCCACAGTGTTATAGTGTGTTCCACTGAAACAGTTTTAAACAAGAGATCAAATTAAGAAGATAAGATACCTATTGTATATAATATGACCTTTTATATAAATATAAATGGAAATGATTTCACACTTTTAAAATTAGAAATTGTCCCAGTACAACCATATCACCTCCTGCTCAGAAGCATCCTATGCCTTTTACTCAGAGTAAAAGTAAAGGTTTCTAATGGCCTACAAAGCTCTACCCAATCTGTGTCTTTTCCTTTGTCTTCGTTTCCTACTCTCCCTTTCTTTCTCTTTCTCACTCACTGCCCTCCAACCACTCCTTGGCATTCCTGGAATAGTTGAGAAGCTTTGGTTTTGGACATTTGTACCAGCAAGTTCCAACTGGAAAATATGTCTCCAGATACCTAAGAGGTTTGAACGCTTGTCTCCTTCAAGTCCCCTTCATTAAGGTCACTTTTTCAGTAAACCCTCCTCTGACCATCTCTTTGTATTTCAACCCTCATCTCCAACCCAGGCACTTCCTAGCTCCCTCCCCTCTTTCATTCTTTCCATAATATGTAGCACCCTCTAATATTCCCTGTAACTTTCTTGCTGTTTCTTTATTCTCTGTTTTCTATCTACTTCCACTAGAATGCCAGACCTGTGAAGGTTATCCCCACAGATTAGAAAGAGGTTTGGCAGCTAATAGAAATTTGATGAATATTTTAGATGATTATAAATGTGAGAGTGAGTTCAACTTTGTCTCTACTGGTCAATTTAAGTTACCACTGTCATGTTGTTTGCACCTTTTTTTGCACCTGAATAGCTATCTGTTAACTATGTCTTTAAACATTTTTAATTAAAATATTTTCCATTTTGAGGTAATCAAATATTAGAAGTATTAGAACCACAGAAATGCAAGGGAAGTATGAGATGCTGAGAATGAAGATTTTAAAGTCCCCAAGCAGTTTGCTGGGTAACTAGTTTACATTCTTCCCCTCCAGCCCTATATAAACCTAAAGAGTTTGTCCCTAAATCATTCACTTCATTAAGCAGAGGTGCAATTACTTCTGTCAGTTTCTAAAGGGTTGCTTGAATTGTTTTTGTGTTCTACGACACTTTGTCTCCACTTCCTCTCCTAATCTATTTTGCAGGGAAATCTAATTTCTTTTCTAAATTGTAGTTGTGTGCTGCCAGTTTTGATATTTTACTACCAACATTCTCATCAGTGTTATCATCTCTAAACTTCTGAATCAAAAGCATCACAGAGAATTGTTTGGATTGAAGTACCATCTTATTTAAACATATCAAAATTAATTGTGCTTCTCTTACAAATGCCTGTGTGTCTTTTCATATTAGATCGTTACTTATATGCTGGCAAGACACTTAAATTGCCTACTTAACTGATCATGAAATTGGGCCTGACTTGAAAGATATAGCTGTTTCTCTTATCAGCAAAAGTGTTATGCATATTTTTCTGAGGATATTGATTTTTAATTCATATTTTAATTAATATCCCATAATTTTAAAATATGACATTTCATGGTTTTATACGAGTCATTTAATATAGGTTAACTCTCAAAGATTTCTAAAACATTAAAATATGAGATATAGGGACATCTCTGGCAGTCCAGTGGTTGGGACTTGCTCCAGTGCAGGGGGTACAGGTTCAATCCCTGGTCAGGGAGCTAGGATTCCACATGCCTCACAGCCAAAAAACCAAAATATAAAACAGAAGCAATACTGTAACAAATTCAACAAAGACTTTAAAAATGGTCCACATCAAAAATAAATAAATAAATAAATAAAATAAAATATGAGATATAGCCTTCAAAATGCAAGTATATTATTTGGGCTCAACTTACCTTGCTTCTGAATTTTGAAGATGTGGAAGCATTTTTACATTAATTCTAATCCACTCATGAGATTAAATCCTCTCTTGGGTAAACTTGTAGAGAACATGTAAGATTTGATTGTGTGTGTGTGTGTGTGTGTGTGTGTTCTATACACATACGTTTAGGTGTGGGGTGTGTAAGTTTCATTACGAGTATCATCTGTGTACCTGGGTAGAATAATAATGGTTCACTACAAAATCTGCCTTACAGCCAGGTATATGAAATACTAGTTATGTCCATCAGGACATCAATTTGTCATCATGGTCAAGGATATTATGGTTTAATTTCCTTTTTCTTTATTATTGATGATGCTTTATACTTGAAAGAAATTCCATCTTGAAAGCTTCTTAGAATCATTAATCCTCATGATATGTAAGAAAAAATTAAGAATTCTTATCCATACTTTGAAACGGGCAAAGTAAGAAATAGCTAACATGGATAAGTTACTCCATGTTGTAGAAAGTAGTCTTTTCTATTAAAAAATGACTTCACAGAGACAACGTGCCTGAACAGAGACAAGTTGATTGTGCTTTATTCTATTTAAGTTTTCAAATTTTTTTGTCTGTTTGTGTGTGTGTGTGTGTGTGTGTGTGTGTGCATAGAATAATTTATAGCTTCATAGAGCAGGAAAATTCAGATGTAAAAAGATTATTATCTTTTCCTTTGTTATGGGCTAGTAAGTACCTGAACTTATCTTTTTTGTATCCAATGCTGTTTCAATAGTGAAGAATGAAACTGTAAATTTTTTCATGCATAGAGGAATGCACTCAAATGTGTTAATCTAAAAAAGCCCATTTGAGACATCTGGTCTAATTAGAGCCTCACCTTATAAAATTTTGTTTTACTTCAGGTGACTTTAAGATTTGTAGTGTTCCTATTCAATGTTTTATTTGGAGGTAGATCAATGGCTTCTTTTATTACCTCAAATCATTTTTTTTCCAGTGCTGAAAAAAAATTAATGTAAAACTCAGGAAAAATCCTTAGCTATCAATATTCACATGTTATAATTCAAAAATGAAAGATACATTTAGCAAATAAATAATTTTAAAGAGGATAATGAAAAAAGTTTCTGGAATAGCATCCTGAAGATGATAAAAATATAAGAAATATCTTTATAAAGGGAAAAATCATTGAAATAAAAAATGAAAGTGCAGACTCTGCCTAGCTAGAAAAAAAAAATTCAACAAAGAATGGTAAATGGCAGCAATCTATTTCTGATTCTGCTTTTGAGTATCACTTACTTGTTCCTTCTCTCTTCCTGGGCAATATGTTCATATCTTTTGCTGTAGCACTTATGCTTTGCAACTTATATACTTTTATAAGCCTCTCTGCCTTTAGTCTACAGGCATCCCCTGGGCAGGGACAGAGTGCAAGACATCTTTATATACTTACTACTTTCTCAGCTCCTAGTAGATATAAAGTACTGAATAAATATTTGCTGAACTAAAGAGAGAGAGAAAGGAAATTACTACAATGTAGAAAATGACTACATATAGAGACATTTGATCACAGTGCTAATGGTTGAGAAATTCAAATTTTTGCCAGTAGCAAGTCTTTTGCACTATGATCTGTCCATAACCAGGCTTACTTCTTCCTTCACTCAGTTTTGTATATGAGCTGCAGAGAAACTCTACAGGCTCCTTTTCTTTTTGTTTTTTTCAATAGAATTATAGTTGATTTACAATATTAAATTAGGTTCTGTTTTAAAACATTGTGATCCAATATTTTTATAAATTATACTCTATTTAAAATTACCTTAAAATATTGGCTATATTCCCTGTGCTGAACATTATATTCCTGTATCATTTATTTTATACCTAGTAGTTTGTACCTCTTAATTCCTTTCACCCAACTTGCCCTCTCCCCACTGGTAACCACTAGTTTGTTCACCGTATCAGTGAGTCAGTTTATATTTTGTTATACTCACTCATTTTATTTTTTAGATTTCACATATAAGTGAAAACATAAAGTATTTATCTTTCTCTGTGGGACTTATCTCACTAATCATAATAAATACCTCCCAGGTCCATCTAAGTTGTTGCAAATGGAAAGACTTCATTCTTTTATATAACAAACTGAGTTTTATACCACATCTTTATCCATTCGTCTGTTGGTGGATACTTAGGTAGTTTTCATATATTGGCTATTATAAATGATGCTGCTATGAACATTGGGGTGCATATATCTTTTCAAATTAGTGTTTTTGTTTTCTTCAGATATATACCCAGAAGTGGAATTGCTGCATCACATGGTATTGATAGTTTTATTGTTAATTTTTTGAGGAATACAGTTTTCTGCAGTGGCTGTACCAATTTACATTCCCACCAACACTACAAGGGTTCTCTTTTCTCCATATCAATTCCAGTGTTTATTATTTCTTATCATTTTGATGATAGCCATTCTGACAAGTGTGAGGTGATATCTCATTGTGGTTTTGATTTGTGTTTCCCTAATGATTAGCAACGTTGAGAAACTTTTCATGTGTCTGTTGGAGATCTATATGTCTTCTTTGGAAAATTGCTTATTCGGGTCTTCTGCCAATTTTTAATCAGGTTGTTTGTTTTTTGACCTTGAGTTTATGAGCTCTTTATACATTTTGGATATTAACTCCTTATCAGACATACTATTTGCAAATATCTTATCCCATTCAATATGTTGCCTTTTTGCTTTCTTGATTGTTTTCTTTTTTCTGAGTTTGATCAGATCCCATTTGTTTATATTTGCTTTTGTTTCCCTTGCCTGAGGAGACACATACAAAAGAAGTTACTAAAATTTATGTCAAGGAGCATAGTGCTTGTTTTCTTCTATAAGTTTTACGATTTCTAGACTTTCGTTTAAGTCTTTAACTCATTTTGAGTTTATTTTTGGATATGGTATGATACAAGGTCCTAATTTCATTCTTTTACATGTAGCTGTTCAGTTTTCCCAGCACCACTTATTGAAGAAACTGTTGTCCTTTGTCATAGATTAATTGACCGTATGTGGTGGGTTTATTTCTGGGCTCTTTATTCTGTTCCATTGATCTATGTGTCTGTCTTTGTGCCAGTATCATAGTGTTTTGATTACTCTAACTGTGTAGTATGGTCTGAAGTTAGAGATCAAGATACCTTTGGCTTTGTTCTTTTTTCTCAAGGTTGCTTTCACTATCAGGGTCTTCTGTGGTTCCATACAAATTTTAGGATTATCTGTTCTAGTTCCGTGAAAAATGGCATGATTTTTTCAATAGGAATTGCACTACATCTGTAGATTGCTTTGGATAGTATGAACATGTTAGTAATAATAATTCTTCCAATACATGAACACGGGATATCTCTCCATTTATTTGTATTGTCTACAACTTAATTCATCAAAGTCTTATACTTTTAAGAATTATTTCACCTCCTTGGTTAAATTTCTTCCTAGGTATTTTACTCTTTTTCATGTGATTGTAAATGGAATTGTTTACTTGATTTCTCTTTCTGATATTCCATTATTAGTGCATAGAAAAGCAACAGATTTTTGAATATTAATTTTGTATCCTGCAACTTTACTGAATTCACTTATTAGTTCTAATAGATTTCTGGTGGAGACTTTAGGGATTTTAATATATAGTATTATGTCATCTGCAAATAGTGACAGTTTTACTTCTTTTCCAATTTGGATTATTTTATTTATTTTTTCTTGTCTGACTGTTGTAGGTAGGACTTTTAATACTATGGTAAATAGAAATGGAACAGTATGCATCCTTGTCCTGTTTCTGTTTTTAAAGGAAAAGCTTTCAGCTTTTAACCATTAACTAAGATATTAGCTGTGGGTTTGTCACAAATGGACCTTATTATGTTAAGGTATGTTTCCTCTATATCAACTTTGTTGAGAGTTCTGTTCTTATCATAAAAAGGTGTTGAATTTTTTCAAATGTTTTTTCTGCATCTATTGAAATGATCATATGATTTTTTTTCACTTTTTTTTATTAGGTTCTGCTTTATAACAAAGTGAATCAGTCATACATATACATCTGTTTGCACATCCCTTCCCTCATGCATCTCCCTCCCTCCCACACTCCCAATCCCACCCCTCCAGGCGGTCACAAAGCACCGAGCTGGTCTCCCTGTGCTCTGCGGCTGCTTCCCACTATCAATCTACCTTAAGTTTGGTAGTGCATATATGTCCATGCCTCTCTTTCGCCTTGTCACAGCTTACCCTTCCCCCTCCCCATATCCTCAAGTCCATTCTCAAGTAGGTCTGTGTCTTTATTCCCGTTTTACCCCTAGGTTCTACATGACATTTTTTTTTTAATTCCATATATATGTGTTAGCATACGGTATTTGTCTTTCTCTTTCTGACTTACTTCACTCTGTATGACAGACTTTAGGTCTATCCACCTCATTATAAATAGCTCAGTTTCATTTCTTTTTATGGCTGAGTAATAATCCATTGAATATATGTGCCACATCTTCTTTATCCATTCATCCGATGATGGACACTTAGGTGGTTTCCACCTCTGGGCTATTGTGAATAGAGCTGCAATGAACATTTTGGTACATGTCTCTTTTTAAATTATGGTTTTCCCAGGGTATATGCCTAGTAGTGGGATTCCTGGGTCATATGGTAGTTCTATTTTTAATTTTTTAAGGAACCCCCATACTGTTCTCCATAGTGGCTGTACCAATTCACATTCCCACCAGCAGTGCAAGAGTGTTCCCTTTTCTCCACACCCTCTCCAGCATTTATTGTTTCTAGATTTCTTGATGATGGCCATTCTGACTGGTGTGAGATGATATCTCATTGTAGTTTTGATTTGCATTTCTCTAATGATTAATGATGTTGAGCATTCTTTCATGTGTTTGTTGGCAGTCTGTATATCTTCTTTGGAGAAATGTCTATTTAAGTCTTCTGCCCATTTTTGGATTGGGTTGTTTGTTTTTTTGCTATTGAGCTGCATGAGCTGTTTATAAATTTTGGAGATTAATCCTTTGTCAGTTGTTTCATTTGCAAATATTTTCTCCCATTCTGAGGGTTCTCTTTTGGTCTTCTTTATGGTTTCCTTTGCTGTGCAAAAGCTTTGAAGTTTCATTAGGTCCCATTTGTTTATCTTTGTTTTTATTTCCATTTCTCTAGGAGGTGGGTCCAAAAGGATCTTGTTGTGATTTATGTCATAGAGTGTTCTGCCTATGTTTTCCTCTAAGAGTTTGATAGTTTCTGGCCTTACATTTAGGTCTTTAATCCATTTTGAGCTTATTTTTGTGTATGGTGTTAGGGAATGATCTAATCTCATACTTTTACATGTCCCTGTCCAGGTTTCCCAGCACCATTTATTGAAGAGGCTGTCCTTTCTCCACTGTACATTCCTGACTCCTTTATCAAAGATAAGGTGACCATATGTGTGTGGGTTTATCTCTGGGCTTTCTATCCTGTTCCATTGATCTATCTTTCTGTTTTTGTGCCAGTACCACACTGTCTTGATTACTGTAGCTTTGTAGTATAGTCTGAAGACAGGAAGCCTGATTCCTCCAGCTCCGTTTTTCATTCTCAAGATTGCTTTGGCTATTCGGGGTCTTTTGTTTTTCCAAACAAATTTTGAAATTTTTTGTTCTAGTTCTGTGAAAAATGCCAGTGGTAGTTTGATAGGGATTGCATTGAATCTGTAGATTGCTTTGGGTAGTAGAGTCATTTTCACAATGTTGATTCTTCCAATCCAGGAGCATGGTATATCTCTCCATCTATTTGTATCATCTTTAATTTCTTTCATCAGTGTCTTATACTTTTCTGCATACAGGTCTTTTGTCTCCTTAGTTAGGTTTATTCCTAGATATTTTATTCTTTTTGTTGCAATGGTAAATGGGAGTGTTTTCTTGATTTCATTTTCAGATTTCTCATCATTAGTGTACAGGAATGCCAGAGATTTCTGTGCATTAATTTTGTATCCTGCTACTTAACCAAATTCATTGATTAGCTCTAGTAGTTTTCTGGTAGCATCTTTAGGATTCTCTATGTATAGTATCATGTCATCTGCAAACAGTGACAGCTTTACTTCTCCTTTTCCAATTTGGATTCCTTTTATTTCCTTTTCTTCTCTGATTGCTGTGGCTAAAACTTCCAAAACTAGGTTGAATAAGAGTGGTGAGAGTGGGCAGCCTTGTCTTGTTCCTGATCTTAGTGGAAATGGTTTCAGTTTTTCACCATTGAGGACGATGTTGGCTGTGGGTTTGTCATACATGGCCTTTATTATGTTGAGGAAAGTTCCCTCTATGCCTACTTTCTACAGCATTTTTATCATAAATGGGTGTTGAATTTTGTCGAAAGTTTCTCTGCATCTATTGAGATTGTCATATGGTTTTTCTCCTTCAACTTGTTAATATGGTGTATCACATTGATTGATTTGCGTATATTGAAGAATCCTTGCATTCCTGGAATAAACCCCACTTGATCATGGTGTATGATCCTTTTAATGTGCTGTTGGATTCTGTTTGCTAGTATTTTGTTGAGGATTTTTGCATCTATGTTCATCAGTGATATTGGCCTGTAGTTTTCTTTCTTTGTCACATCCTTGCCTGGTTTTTGTATCAAGGTGATGGTGGCCTCGTAGAATGAGTTTGGGAGTGCTCCTCCCTCTGCTATATTTCGGAAGAATTTGAGAAGGATAGGTGTTAGCTCTTCTCTAAATGTTTGATAGAATTCGCCTGTGAAGCCATGTGGTCCTGGGTTTTGTTTGTTGGAAGATTTTTAATCACAGTTTCAATTTCAGTGCTTGTGATTGGTCTATTCATATTTTCTATTTCTTCCTGATTCAGCCTTGGCAGGTTGTGCATTTCTAAGAATTTGTCCATTTCTTCCAGGTTGTCCATTTTATTGGCATAGAGTTTCTTGTAGTAATCTCTCACGATCTTCTGTATTTCTGCAGTGTCAGTTGTTAAATCTCCTTTTTCATTTCTAATTCTATTGATTTGAGTTGTCTCCCTTTTTTTCTTGATGAGTGTGGCTAATGGTTTGTCAATTTCGTTTATCTTCTCAAAGAACCAGCTTTTAGTTTTATTGATCTTTGCTATCGTTTCCTTCATTTCTTTTTCATTTATTTATGATCTGATCTTTATGATTTCTTTCCTTCTGCTAGCTTTGGGGTTTTTTTGTTCTTCTTTCTCTAATTGCTTTAGGTGCAGGGTCAGGTTGTTTACTCGAGATGTTTCCTGTTTCTTCAGGTGGGATTGTATTGCTATAAAATTCCCCCTTAGAACTGCTTTTGCTTTGTCCCATAGGTTTTGGGTCGTCGTGTCTCCATTGTCATTTGTTTCTAGGTACTTTTTAATTCCCTCTTTGATTTCTTGAGTGATCACTTCGTTATTGTGTAGAGTATTGTTTAGCCTCCATGTGTTTGTATTTTTTACAGATCTTTCCCTGTAAATGATGTCTAGTCTCATAGCATTGTCGTCAGAAAAGATACTTGATACAATTTCAATTTTCTTAAATTTACCAAGGCTTGATTTGTGACCCAAGATATGATCTATCCTGGAGAATGTTCCATGAGCACTTGAGAAAAATGTGTATTCTGTTGTTTTTGGGTGGAATGTCCTATAAATATCGATTAAGTCCATCTTGTTTAATGTATCATTTAAAGCTTGTGTTTCCTCATTTATTTTCACTTTGGATGATCTGTCCATTGGTGAAAGTGGGGTGTTAAAGTCCCCTACAATGATTGTGTTACTGTTGATTTCCCCTTTTAGGGCTGTTAGTATTTGTCTTATGTATTGAGGTGTTCCTATGTTGGGTGCATAAATATTTACAATTGTTATATCTTCTTCTTGGATCGATCCCTTTATCATTATGTAGTGTCCTTCTTTGTCTCTTCTAATAGTCTTTATTTTAAAGTCTATTTTGTCTGATATAAGAATTGCTACTCCAGCTTTCTTTTGATTTCCATTTGCATGAACTATCTTTTTCCATCCCCTTACTTTCAATCTGTATGTGTCTCTAGGTCTGAATTGGGTCTCTTGTAGACAGCATATATATGGGTCTTGTTTTTGTATCCATTCAGCCACTCTGTGTCTTTTGGTGGGAGCATTTAGTCCATTTACATTTAAGGTAATTATCGATATGTATGTTCCTATTCCCATTTCCTTAATTGCTTTGGGTCCGTTATTGTAGCTATATTCCTTCTGTTGTGTTTCTTGCCTAGAGAAGTTCCTTTAGCATTTGTTGTAAAGCTGGTTTGGTGGTGCTGAACTCTCTGAGCTTTTGCTTGTCTGTAAAGGTTTTAATTTCTCCATCAAATCTGAATGAGATCCTTGCTGGGTAGAGTAATCTTGGCTGCAGGTTTCTCTCCTTCATCACTTTAATTATGTCCTGCCACTCCCTTCTGGCTTGTAGAGTTTCTGCTGAGAGATCAGCTGTTATCCTGATGGGGATTCCCTTGTGTGTTATTTGTTGTTTTTCCCTTGCTGCTTTTAATATGATTTCTTTGTGTTTAATTTTTGACAGTTTGATTAATATGTGTCTTGGCGTATTTCTCCTTGGATTTATTCTGTATGGGACTCTCTGTGCCTCCTGGACTTGATTAACTATTTCCTTGCCCATATTAGGGAAGTTTTCAACTATAATCTCTTCAAATATTTTCTCAGTCCCTTGCTTTTTCTCTTCTTCTTCTGGAACCCCTATAATTCGAATGTTGGTGCGTTTAATGTTGTCCCAGAGGTCTCTGAGACTGTCCTCTGTTCTTTTCATTCTTTTTTCTTTATTTTGCTCTGCATCCGTTATTTCCACTATTTTATCTTCCACGTCACTTATCCATTCTTCTGCCTCAGTTATTCTGCTATTGATCCCATCTAGAGTATTTTTCATTTCATTTATTGTGTTTTTAATCGATGCTTGATTCATCTTTTGTTCTTCTAGGTCCTTGTTAACTGTTTCTTGAATTCTGTCTATTCTATTTCCAAGATTTTGGATCTTCGTAATAGAATCTTGGATCATCTTTACAATCATTATTCTGAATTCTTTTTCAGGTAGACTGCCTATTCCCTCTTCATTTGATAGGTCTGGTAGGTTTTTATCTTGCTCCTTCACCTGCTATGTGTTTTTCTGTCTTCTCATTTTGCTTATCTTACTGTGTTTGGGGTCTCCTTTTTGTAGGCTTCAGATTCGTAGTTCCTGTTGTTTTTGGTGTCTGTCCCCATTGGCTAAGGTTGTTTCAGTAGGTTGTGTAGGCTTCCTGGTGTGTGTGACTAGTGCCTGTGTTCTGGTGGTTGAGGCTCGATTTTGTCTTTCTGGTGGACAGGTCCACGTGTGTGTTTTGGGGTGCCTGTGGCCTTATTATGTTTTTAGGCAGCCTCTCTGCTAATGGGTGGGGTTGTGTTCCTGCCTTGCTAGTTGCTTGGCATAGGGTGACCAGCACTGTAGCTTGCTGGTCGTTGACTGAAGCTGGGTGCTGGTGTTGAGATGGAGATCTCTGGGAGATTTTTGCTGCTTGATATTATGTGGAGCTGGGAGGTCTCTTGTGGACCCGTGGCCTGAAGTTGGCTCTCCCACTTCAGAGGCACAGCACTGACTCCTGGCTGCAGCACCAAGAGCCTTTCATCCACCCGGCTCAGAATAAAAGGGAGAAAAATTAGAAAGAAAGAATTAGTAGAAGAAAGAAAGAGATAGAGAAAGAAAGGAAGAAGGAAAGAAAGGAAGGAAGAAGGAAGGAAGGAAGGAAGAAAGAAAGAAAGAAAGAAAGAAAGAAAGAAAGAAAGGAGGGAGGGAGGGAGGAATGAAAGAAAAAGGAAGAGTGAATGGAAGAAGGGAGGGAGGGAGTGAGGAAGGAAAGAAAGAAAGAAAGACAGGAGGGAGGGAGGAAGGAAAGAAAAAGAAAGAGTGAAAGGAAAAAGGGAGGGAGGGAGGAAGGAAAGGAAGAGAGAAAGAAGGAAAGGAGGGGCGGAGGGAGGGAGGGAGGAAGGGAAGGTAGCAAAAAAGAAAGAGCAGGTAAAGTAAAATAGAATAAAGTATAAAATATAGTAGTGTTATTAAAATTAAAAAGTAATTATTGAAAAAAAAAACCGGACAGATAGAACCCTGGGACATATGGTGGAAGCAAAGCTATACAGAGAAAATCTTACACAGAAGGCTACACATACACATTCACAAAAAGAGAGCAGGGGGAAAAATCAAAAATCTTGCTCTCCAAGTCCACCTCCTCAATTTGGGATAATTCATTGTAAAAAGAGGAAAAGGGGGGAAAGTCTTAAATCTTGTCCTCAAAGTCCACTTCCTCAATTTGGGATGATTTGCTGTCCATTCATGCACTCCACAGACGCAGGCCACATCAAGTGCGCCGTGGAACTTTAATCCGCTGCCTCCGAGGCTGCACAGAGAGATTTCCCTGTCTCTTCTCTGCTCTCACAGCTCCCGGGTCTCAGCCTTGGACCTGGCCCCGCCTCTGCGCGTAGGTTGCCGGAGGGCGTCCTTTCTTCGCTCAGACAGGACGGGTTTAAAGGAGCCGCTGATGCGGGGGCTCTGGCTCACTCAGGCCGAGGGGAGGGAGGGGCACGCAGTGTGGGGCGGGCCTGCGGCGGCAGAGGCCGGCGTGACATTGCACCAGCCCGAGGCGCTCTGTGCGCTTTCCCGGGAAAGCCGTCCCTGGGTCCCGGGACCCTGGCAGTGGCGGGGTGCACAGGCTCCCCGGAAGGCGGGGTGGACAATGACCTGCGCTCGCACACAGGCCTCGTGGCGGCAGCAGCAGCAGCCCCAGCGTCCCACGCCCGTCTCCGGGGTCCGCGCCTTTAGCCGCGTCTCGCGCCCCTCTCTGGTGCTTCTTCAAGCAGCTCTCTTAATGCCCTCTCCTCGCGCACCAGGAAACAAAAGGGAAGAAAAAGTCTCTTGCCTCTTCGGCAGCTCCAGACTTTTTCCCGGACTCCCTCCGGGCTAGCCGTGGTGCACTAACCCCTTCAGGCTCTCTTCCTGCCGCCAGCCCCCGTACTCTCCCTGAGCTCTGACTGAAACCCGATACCGGAGCCTCAGCTCCCAGCCCCGCCCGCCCCGTCGGCCGAGCAGACAAGCCTCTAGGGCTGGTGTGTGCCTGAGGGCACCGATCCTCTGTGCCGGAATCTCTCCACTTTGCCCTCCACACCCCTGTTGCTGTGCTCTCCTCCGCTACTCCGAAGCTTTCCCCCTCCGCCACCTGCAGTCTCCACCCGCGAAGGGGCTTCTAGTGTGTGGAAACCTTTCCTCCTTCACGGCTCCCTCCCACTGGTGCAGGTCCCGTCCCTATCCTTTTGTTTCTGTTTATTCTTTTTTCTTTTGTCCTACCCAGGTATGTGGGGAGTTTCTTGCCTTTTGGGGGGTCTGAGGTCTTCTGTCAGCGTTCAGTAGGTGTTCTGTAGGAGTTGTTCCACGTGTAGATGAATTTCTGATGTATCTGTGCGGAGGAAGGTGATCTCCGTGTCTTACTCTTCCGCCATCTTCCTCCGGGTGATCATATGATTTTATCCTTTTTGTTAATGTGGTGTATCACATTGATCGAATTGTGAATATTGAACCATCCTTGCATTCCTGGAATAAATCCCACTTGACCATGGCATATGATCCTTTTTATTCTTTGTTGAATTTGGTTTGCTAATATATTTTTGAAAAATTTTACGTCTAAATTCATTAGAGGTATTGGCTGAAATTTTCATTTTTTGTAGTGTCTTTGTCTGATTTTGGTATTAGGGTAATGGTGGCCTCACAGAATGAGTTTGGGAGTGTTCCCTCCTCTTCAATTTTTTGGAATAGTTTGAGAAGCATAGGTATTAACTCTTCTTTGTTTGCTAGAATTTTCCTGTGAAGCCATCCAATCCTGGACTTTTGTTTGTTGGGAATTTTTTAATTACCTATCAATTTCATTATTAGGTTGCTCTGTTTATATTTTCTATTCCTCCTTGATTCAGTGTTGGAAGACTGTATGTTTCTAGGAGTTTATTCATTTATTCTTCATTGTTCAATTTGTTGGCATATAACTGTGGTATTCTCTTGTGATTGTATTTCTGTGATATCTGATGTCATTTCTCCTCTTTCATTTCTAATTTTGTTTATTTAGATCCTCTCTCTTTTATTCTTAATGTGCCTGGCTAAAGGCTTATCAGTTGTGTTTATCTTTAAAATAATAACTTCATTGATCTTTTCTATTTTGGGGGTTCTCTATTTTTTTTTTTTTTATTTCTGTTTTGATCTTTATCATTTCTTTCCTTCTGCTGACTTTGGAATTTGTTTGTTTTTCCTTTTCTAATTTCCTGAGATGGTAGTTTAGGTTGTTTTAACGAGATTTTTCTTTTCTTTTCTTTTCTTTTCTTTTTTTTTTTTTTTTTTTTTTTTTTGAGGTAGGCCTGTATCCCTATGAACTTCCCTCTTAGAACTGCCTTTGCTTCATCCCATATATTTTGGAAACTTTCATTTTTATTTTCATAAAATAGCATTTTTTCAGCCTCCAATCTGCTGTCCTCTTATAGTCTTACCATAGTCTAACAATGAACTCATATAATTTCTCCCTACACTTGTGTATCTTTCATAACTTAGGCATTATAAAATGCATCTAGAAAGCTACTATAAAAATATGTGTGGTTTTTACTAGTTCACATAGTTGTGGAAGTATAAGTATAGGGATTTGAATACAAAAAGATTTTCTAAAATTCTCCTTTTACTTTTTATAGTTTGTTAAAACAATTTTTTATGGCTGTAAAAATAGTATCTGGAAATTCATCTGTCATGTACTCTCTTGCCTTTCTCAATAATTTTACCCAGTTCCTTTCACTCTCTTTTAATGATATCTTTACATCTCAGGACTTCCTTATATAGTTCAAAAGTCAGTGAAATGCTATTTAACATTCATTTATATACCCTTTAGTATTTCCATATGTCATTCTTAGCTCTTTACAAACACTAGCTAACTTAAACCTCAAAAATCACCAAGAGGTAGGTGCTATTATTAGCCCCATTTTACACAAACAAAACAACATAAAATTCAGGACTTAGAGCTAGTAATTATTAAAAACCAGGATTTAAAACCAAAAGAGTCTGACTTCAGAATCCAATATGTTATGCTACTTCTCAAAAAAAACTGCAACAACAAAAACGTCCATATTTTTATTCAAACAAAATACTTCTTATACCAATCAATCCAGATTTGGCAATAAGTAAGTTGAAGCTGATTTTGACCATCTATTCCATGTAGCAGGGACCTTTCTCTTTCTGAAAATATTTCTCTTAATCAGCTGCTTCCTTAAAATGGCCTAATACACCATTGCTTAGAAAGTTCATATACATACATTGCTTGTTCACATGTCTCCCACATAATCAGAATCATCTAAGACCAGGTCTTGGCCTTGTCAAACAACTTTAGAAGACTGTGAATTCCCTAAAATTGTATGGAAAATATTGTATGCCTATTTTTCCTGAATATGTTTCTATAGCGTTTATCAAATTCTTAAAATGAGCAAAAGAAGTAAAAACCTTTTGTTTTACATGTAATTAAATCAAGTACATATAGGATGTTAAGTGCAATAATAAGGAGTGTTTGCATGCCCTATTTTATTTAACACTGATGCACTGATGGCAGCAATTCTTAGAGGGTAATGCTTGTGGATCTTTGTATTCTGATCCATAGGTTTTTGTCAAGCTTTTAATGGCTATTTAATAAATATCTGTTTAATAAATTAATGAAGTGTTTGTTGTCTGTTTATATATCATAAACAGTTTGCACATGCTTCTACAACAATCTTCCAGCAGCAGAGGAACTATATCAGCAGTGCCAGACCTAATTATCAAAGAAATTCCTCTATTTTCAATTGAGTCACTTTAGAAACTATAATATGACCTATTAGTATCTTTTTAAAACAGTAGAATCCATTGATTACAAAGTCATTAACATAATTAATATGGCATTGTTTTTTTGAGAATAGCCACTCCTACATGTGTGAGGTGATATCTTATTATGATTATCCCATATTCTATAATTGCTGTATTTGCCTAGAACGCTGTAGGTTTTCCAGACCACAAACAGATTTTAAAACCCAGGTTTGACCCTTCAGCTAAAAGTGTTAAAAACAGGGAACTCACCCTATAGGGTAACTTCTATTTCCAGATTTTGTCATCTCTCTATAATCTGTCTGCTTTCTTTATCTTTTTTGAAGGTTTTAAGAAGTTTCCTTTTTGTTTTTTTTGTTTGTTTGTTATTTTGCTTAGAGTTATACTTATTATCTGATGAGCATCAGTCTTCGAGGGGCTTACTCAGCTAAAACTGAAATAGAACTAGCCAACAGTGCACATATTTTAAATATAAAAAGAGAGGAGAAACATTTTACACTTATCCAAGTATTTACCATTTGGGGCATTCATTTTTTTCATATATGTAAGAGCTTTGTATCAGTTGAGGTTCTCCAGAGAAACAGAATCAATGGTATAGATATCTATTGAGGTACATAGATATATATATAAAGAGGGAGAAAGACAGAGACACAGATTTTAAAGAATTGGCTCCTGTGATTATGGGGCTGGCAAAGTTTAAAATCTATAGGATAGGCCAGCAGGCTGGAAACTGAGGCAGGATTCCTATGTCACAGTCTTGACACAGATAACTTTATTCTTTGGGAAACCTCATTTCTTTCTTTTAAGACTTTCAAGTGATTTGATGAGGCTTACCCACGTTATGGAGATTAATGAACTCTACTTAAAGTCAACTGATTATAATTGTTAATAAAATATAAAAATACACTCATAGTAACATCCAGACTAGTATGTGAATAACCAGCTGGACATCATAGCCTAGTCAATTTGCTAATAAAATTAACCATCACAAGTTTTATCTACAGTCATGTTCATTCAGCCCAAAGAACTTCCACTATTTCTCAGTACGCATCTACTGGTGGTAGATATCTTAGCCTTTGCTTATATAAAGCATTTTTATTTTGCCTTAATTTTAAAGTATACTTTTGCTGAACATAGAATTCAAGTTTGACAGGTTTTTCTTTTTTTCAGCATTTAAAAAATAGTTTTGCATTGATTTCCCAATTGCATTTTTTTGGATCAGATTTCAATAGTGTTTATTTCCCTTTATGTAATATATTTCTTTTTTATGGATGTTTTGAAGTCTCTCTCTCTCTCTCTCTCTCTCTCTCTCTCTCTCCCTCTCTCTCTCTCTCCCTCCCTCCCTCCCTCCCTCTCTGTATCTCTTCCCTCTCACACATTATTTGTTCTTTTAAGGAATTTAACTGTGGTGTTCTTATGTGTAGATTCTTTGTGTTTGTTTATCTTTCTTAAAGTTTTTGGAGTTTCTGAAACTGAGGGATAGACTTTTATTTTGAAAAAAAATCAACTACAATTACTTTTCTGTCCCCAAATATAAAAGCTTCTTGTTTGTTCATTTCAATATTTTTGTCATCTCTAGAACTGTTGCTAACTACCTGTCCCCTAGGTAATATTCCCTTGCTTCTTCACATGTATAATAACTTTATGCTGGCTATTGTGGATGTTTAATTGTTGAGAGTTTCTATATTGATGTCTTCCTCTAAAGAATTTGGCTTTTGTTTTAGTAAGCAGGTGGGTCATCTGGATCCTTTGGTGGCTTTGTTTTTTTATTCTTTCCATGTTTTTTCAGAGTAGGTCTATGGTAGCCCTGATGTCAGGGTGCTATTCCTAAAATATAGCCTTTCTGGCATCTTAATTGAACGTCTTGTGTGCTCAGTGCAATCTCTCCAATCTATCGTTTGGAACATCATCCAGTAACATGTGACAACCAAAATTATGGTTCAGCTCACAGCTCTCTCAGCTCCACCCCTTTGTTCTGCAGGTCATTTGTTACAACATGTATGAAATTTAAGGGCATTATGCTGAGCAAAATAATTGCTATGGAAAGACTAATACTATATGGTATCTCTTATATGTGAAGTCTGAAAAAATAAAAAAAAGCTGATCTCATAGAAACAGACTAGAATGGTGGTTGCCAGAACCTGGAGTGGAGAGGGGAAAATGGGGAGATGTAGGTCAAAGGGTACATTCAGTTATAATATGAATAAGTTCTGAGAATCTAATGTGTAGCATGATGACTACATTAATAATACCATATTGTATACTTGAAATATGCTAAGAGTAAATCTAAAACAGTCTCACCACACAAAAAAATGAGCTAACTATGTGAGTTCATGGCTGTGTTAATTATCTTGATCTTGATAATCATTCACAATGTATATAAAATCATCAAATTATATATCTTAAATACAATTATATTTATCATTTATTCCTTAATAACACTGGACAAAAATTTTTACATTGTAAGACCATCTGTTAAATATTATCAAAGGCATGTTTAGATGTCATGAAATAATCTTCAATGAAAAATAAAAATCATTTTACTAATTTAAAAAAATGACCCATAGAATAAAGCTAGCATGATCTTAGAACCCATTCTGTGATATTCTTGCCTCAAGGATCATAGTCCTGGATCTGTGTCACCCAGCATATAAAAGGGAATGCTTTCTATATTTTATTCAGGTTATAGTTGCTCACAGTGAGAAGGTGGGTGTAGTATCCATTGCTCTGACATGGCTAAAATGGAAGAAACCTTACGTTGTGTTTTTAAGGAAATCACCTCTATTTCCCATAGTATTTCTTTTTGTTTCATAGGCTTGAGGGTATCTGTCCCATATATATATATATATATACATACATACATACACACACATTTACTTTTAAAAAGGTTGTTTAGAATGTGGATATATAATATATAAACCAGATGTTATTATAATGTAAAATATTTGAAAGTCAAAGTCAAGATTTAAACAATCCTGTCTAACATTATTTCAATACATTTTAATATGTACATTTTATATTTTATATATACATAAGTATCATATTTTGCATATACTTAAATTTATTATCATTTCTATTAATTATTCAGTAATAAATATTGCTTTCTAGTTACTGACAAATTTAGCCTTTGGACAATTTTTACTTTAGTGAGACATTTTAAAGGTGGTTTTCTGTTTGGACAATTTATATAAATTTTATAAACTGTATATCCCTTATAATTTTCAGGACACAGTACTTTTAACAATGAATTAATTATTCTCTAAAGTTTGATTATCTAAATAAATTTGGAAGACCCCCTCTTTTAAAAACTTAATCCAAATTCACATTGAATCCTAAAACTGTCACTGTTACTAGATACATTTTTGGTGGTTGTAGAAAATATATTGGTTTTATTTAAATCCTATTCCATTTTAAGATAATTGAAATAATTCAAAATAATTAATTCTAGTTAGGCAATTGATTTATAGAGTTCTATTTCTGAACATCGCCTTTTTGCAGAATAAAATTATATTTACTCTGTATCTCCTTTAATGACTTTGAATATTAAATGAACTTTAATTTTAAATGCAGCATTCAAAGGAAGAAGATAATTATCCTTATTGACTCATCGTCACCTGTAAACCAGTATATTATGAATTTTTCTTTTTAATAAGAAACAAAGTTATATTTCAGAAACATCATCTTATCATTTGGCATTTTCCATGTGAATGAATTTTGGCTATTTGTAAAAGATCTGAATATTATATTTTTAAGCTGAATGGAAGAATCATAAGCACTCTTCTTTTTAAGACAAAATTAATTTTCTTAATTTAATAATTTCCAAACATTTAATCATTAACATCTATTTTGCCTTCCAGATGTTACAAAAGATTTGCAGTATCAATGCTACTATTAGAAGATACTTAAAATTGCAAGTATGCCTTTCAAAGCAAAATATCATTATACAATTTTAAACATTTTAATATATAACTGTGTTGACTTCTGAAGTGGATTCAATGCAAGTCATAGTTTAAATTTTTACAGATCTAAAACATTAATAATACACTGTTTCTAATATTAGTAATATTTAGACATGATGCTAATTTAAGTTTTGAAACACGCTCTGTAAACTTTAAACTTTAATTGTAATATACTTCAAAATATTAGAGATTCAAGGCTACTGAATCAAAATATCAATATCTTCTTAATATAACTATATTTAAGAGTAGGGCAAATTAATCTAATGCCTGAAGGGGTCACAAGAGAATCTCTTCATTTCTGGTTTTAGGCAGAAAGATAGTTCAGCTTTCCTAGAAATGTAATACTTAAAACTGAAACCATACAATACTAGTTACTTTTTATTTATTAATCTCATAGTCTAAAAAGTTTGTACACTTACGTTATTTGGAGAATTGAAGTGATATTTTTATCATTCTGTAATTAGGGAAGATGTACTTTTTAACAGCTTAATTAAGATATAATCCATATGCCATACATTTCACCTACTTAATGTATATGATTTAATGGTTTTTATAAATACAGAGTTGGACAACCATCACCAAGAAAAGAAACTCTGAACACATTCCCAGTCTATCCCCATTTCCACCAATTTCTCCAGTCCTAGGCAAACACTAGTCTAATTTCAGTCTTTATTTGTCTATTCTGAAAATTTTATGTATATGAAATCATAATATGTGGACTTTTACATCTGGTCTCTTTCACATAGTATAATTTCAAGATTCATTCATGTTGTAGGATGCTCCTGTATTTATTTTCATTGCCAAATAATACTCCATTGAATGATATACTACATTTTGTTTAACTGTTCATCAGTTGATGGACATTTGAATTGTTTCTATTCTTTGACTATTATGAATTATGTTGCTATGAACATTTGTGTACATGTTTTTGTGTGGATGTATGTTTTTTGTTTTGTTTTGTTTTGCTTTTTTGCAGTATGCAGGCCTCTCGCTGCTGCAGCCTCTCCCGTTGTGGAGCACAGGCTCCGGACACGCAGGCCCAGCAGCCATGGCTCATGGGTCCAGCCACTCCAGGGCATGTGGGATCTTCCCGGACCAGGGCATGAACCCATGTCTCCTGCATCGGCAGGCAGACTCTCAACCACTGCGCCACCAGGGAAGCCCTGGATGTAGGTTTTAATTTCTGTGAGATATACACCTACCTAGTAGTGAGTGAAATTACTGAGTAATATGGTAATTCATATGTTTCAAATTTTGAGGAACTGCTAAAATCCCCAAAATATCTACAGCTTTTTTTTAGTCCAACCAACAATGTACAAGGATTTCAATTTATCTATATCCTTGTCAACACTTGGTATTATCTGTCTTTTGTATTATAGTTGCCCTGGTCAGTGTGAAATTATATCTTATTGTGGTATTGGTTGTATTTTTCTAATGACTAATGATGTCATTAGAAAATAGCACCTAATCACATGCTTATATATTATTTGTATATCTTTGGTGAAAATGTTTATTCAGATTCTTAGCCCATTTTTTAATTGCCCTAACTGGCCTTTTATTACTGAGTGGTTAAGAATTCTTTATATATTCTGGATCCAAGTCCCTTGTCAGATACATGCTGTGCAAGTATTTTCTCCAGTTCTGTCAAATATCTCTTCACTTTCTTGATGGTATCCTTTGAAGCACATGGGATTTTAATTTCGATGGGGTACAATTTTTTCTGCCTTTTGTCACTTGTGCTTTCAGTGCTATATCTAAGAAGCTTTTCCTAACTCACAGTCACAAAAATTTACTGTTATGTTTTCTATGTTCTATGATGCACTTGGAGTTAATTTTTTGTATAACGAAGGGGTTCAATTTCTTTCTTTTGCATGTGGATATCAGTTGTCCAGGCACCATTTGACAAAGAGAAGATTTTTTTCAGTCATTACTTTCTTCTTTTTTTTCTTTTATTCTGCTTTCTCTCATTCCTCTTCTTCTGGTGCTCTCATTATGAATATTTTGCTATTCTGAATGGTATCCCACAGATCTCTAAGACCCTGTTCACTTTTCTTCATATGTTTTTCTCTCATATTGTTCTTCATATTCCATAGTATATATATCAATCTATCTTTGAGCTAGTTTGTTTATTTATTTATTTATTTATTTATTTTTCAGTATGCGGGCCTCACTGGTGTGGCCTCTCCCATTGTGGAGCACAGGCTCTGGATGCGCAGGCACAGCAGCCATGGCTCACAGGCCCAGCTGCTCCGCGGCATGTGGAATCATCCCAGACTGGAGCACGAACCCGTGTCCCCTGAATCAGCAGGTGCACTCTCAACCACTGGGCCACCAGGGAAGCCCAAGCTACTTTATTTTTGATTCTCCCAGCTTAAAACTACTATTGAGATCCTTTAGTGAATTTTTCACTTTGGTTATTGTACTTTTCACCTCCAGAATTTGCATTTGACTCATTTTAATACTTCTATCTCTTTACAGATATTCTCAATTTGATGAGACCTTGTCATCTAACTCTTTATTTCTTAAGTATGGCTTTACTTTAGTTTTCTGAGCACATTTATAATAGTTGCTTTGAAGTTTTAGTCTGCTAAGTCTGGCATTCAGTCCCTCTCAGAAAGCAGTTTTTGTTGCCTGATTTTTCCTCCAGTGTATGGGTTACACTTTTCTATTTCTTTGTATGTATCATATTTTTTTTGTTATTGTTATTGAAAGCTGGATATTTTAGATAATATATTGTGGTAATTCTGGATACTGATAGAGCCTCCCTCTCCAGGATTTATTGTTGTTACTGTTAGCTTGACTATTTGTTTCATGAACTGGCTGAACTATTTCAGTAAAGTTTATTTCCTCCATAGTGTGCAGCCTCTTATGTCACCCTTCATAGGACACAGCCTTGACCATGTTCACAATCACCCTGGGAGACAATGGTTTTAACAGGGCTCTCTTTGATTGTTTCCTTGATCTCTCTTAAATCACTTCCATCCACTTGCATCACAGCTTGTTAGCCTCTACTAATTGCCAGCTAATTTATCTGTTATTTTCCATAGGGCTCTGGGACATGAATTGTTCCACAGTTTGATCCAATTAAATCTTAATCTCTTTGCAAGAAGAGTCTTTGAGGCCAGACTTTGAGACTTGTTCCAACCTCAGTAGAACTAATTTTCTTTCCCTACTTCTCTGTTAAAATTTTAGCTGCTCTATGGTTTAGCTTGTCACTCTTATGTAAACTTTATAGTAATTTTCTCAGAATGTGGTAAAGTAAGGAATAATTTCCTGAAAGAATGAAAATATTTCCCATCTGATATATTCAGATATAGGATTGGCACTATAAATGTACACATATTAGAGTGACAAATTTAAGATTACAGGATTTTATTTCATTGTAAGGATAAACATAGTCAGTGAATTAGATAACCAGTAGCAGTCAAAATTAACCCTATTTATATAAAACATAGAGTGGCCTTAGACCTATATTACAAATCTTTTCTTTATACTATTTATTTTTTAATAAATTCTATATAGAGGCTGATATAAATGACTATTATTTTATAATTTTTAGCTCTTTGCTACAGATATATTGCACGTAACTTCACATATATATATGTATACATATATAATATTCACAGTTGCCTAGAATGCTACTTTTAGGTAGGTCAGCCTAAAAATTAAGAAATTGTGGAGAAATAACTGCATTATAATATTCCCATATCTTTTAAGAAGGTTTGATCCCTCTAGGCAGTAATAAAGTTTATGGTACATTAATTTATTGAAAAATTTCTTGGTATAGTTTAGATAAATCAAGAATGTGTGACAGGTAAGTAAAGTAAATGCACTGCTTAGATATAATTTTTATTATTATGATGATGGAAGAGTTGTTTTTGGGGATAAAATAATGACACTAGCATAAAGTGTTATAGATGATTACTAGAGAAACTATACAATTATTTTATAAGTTTTTGTAAAATCATTTATTTAGCAATATTAACATTGAATATATTGTGCAATGCCAGCATGCAATTAAATGCAATTCTTGTTTTTAAAAATTTAAAGGCATAGAATCTATAATAATTTCATTGTAGTAAACAAAAAATATAGTTAAACATTAAAAACTAAAGCATCTGAAATTCTGCCTTATTACCACACTAATACTTTGCTGTAAATAGAATGAAGCTATAGTTGCTTGTCAGGAATAGTGATGGGTTTTCCAGAATGACATTCCACCTCAGTTTGATCACTTCTTTTCAAAGATTGGGGTTCTTATCCTATGATTCAGAAAGCTTAGTTGCCAACAAACCCTAAGACAATCAGTTCTTAGCAGACATACTTAAAGAAATGAAATTCACAATAAAAAGTTTTGTAGCTAAAGTCAATTAATTTCTAATGACAGTTATACCTGCCTCAGGTAAAATGTAATTCTACAAATTCCCAAAAGGAATTATCCAATACAATTATTTTGGATTAGTTAGGAGGCTTTGGTCTCAAAATCTCCATTCCATACATTAGAAATAAAACTGAAAAACAGAAAAGCAGTGAAATTGCTATATGTATGAATAATTTAATCAGAAAGTGGATTGTGACCACATTTGAATTCATTGCATACAAACTTTCAGAACTACCAAAGAAAATCTATTTGTAGTAGTTGACAAAATTTTAAAAATAATAATTATAAGTGGATGTCCATTTTCTAGAATTACATATCTAGACTGGATTAAACTATTAATTTTGCTGAATTAGCTGTGAGCTTAGTCTTTTTTGTCTCGTCATCTTTAAATTGAAGGGTTGTTTAGGTATATTTTATTTGGTTAGAAGGAATAGACTCACTCAGATATCTCAAATATGGGAACAGGAATTGTTATAAGGATGCACACACGTATAACATTAACAAAATATGTACAATTTGACCCAGGGAAATGATCAATTGTAGAAAGAGTCCAGCATCTACCCTGTAATGTTATACCATTAATTTGGCTGTTCTCCCAATGGATTCTTTCTCTTTAGTTATTGTGCAACTTTTAAATTTATTGTAACTCAACTCCAAATATCCACTTACTTATCTATTTTGTGATACTCAGGCTTAAATTCTGTAAACCATATTTATTCTTTGCCACTTAATTCCTAAGAAGCTGTGTCAGTAGAAAATATTAGAATGAGATAACAAGGCTGGACAAGGAGGAAGAGACTTGCTCCTTCCTTTTTATTTCCTGCTTTCTCCCTGTCTACTTTCTGCTCCTGTTAGTGTCAGCCGATCTATTCTTATTCACCAACCCTACGGTTCTTTCCTTTAGCAGCAATGAATCCAGTGTGCAGATTTTCCAATACTTGCTTAACCAGTTTAATTGCTCCCCCACCAAAGACAATAGTACCCAAGAAGTTGGCATTACCTCCTTAGGGACATGGGTCTCAGATCCATGAGGCCTCTCCTCTAAGCTTCTAACTTTAATAATTACAACCTCTTCCTTATATTCTTGCAGTCCTAGATAGCAGTTACTTCCTACAATTGTAACTTCTGTGAAAACTTAGTATTTTTTTTTTTTTTTTAGTTAACTATTCAAAATTTATACCTAGTTAAAATTTTCTTAGATTAACTTCTATTCAAATAACTAGTGTGGTTTCTGTCTCCTGGCTAGACCCGGACTAATAAGAAATTTGTTACAGCAAAGAAACCATCAGATATTATTTGGGAATTGTATTGGTCACGTTATTGGTCTTTAATGCAGAGACATGTATTTTGGCAATGGAAAACAGAATGCTAGCAACCTCTGACATGCATTACCATCAGTTAAACTCATTATTACATGTCTGCCTTGAAATGCTTACTGAAGCAAGTGCCTCAGCTGACCAGATAGCTACTGCACATTTTACTTATAGTAGTACTGGTGACTACAAGGTCTGTATTTCAGATCCTCTAAGTTCATTGAAGTGTTCACAGAAACAAAATGACATGTTCACATCTTTAATTTCTCAAGCCAAGTCACCATCAGCAAACACATACAGTTTCTGTGACTACCATAAAGCAGTCAGGGCCAATATGTCTAAAACTAAGCACAAAGTTTTATTGCTTGGGTTGCAGAATTGCAGTGTAAGGTAACTTAACCTTGAAATTCTTTCACATGCATGTTACAGCAATGACTGAACATCTAAACTTAAATGGACCTAGAAGAGACTGAGGACCTTGAACTCCTCAGTCACTCTGAATTTCTGGAAGCAGCTTCCCATTACTTTCCTTGCTTGAATATCTAGTAATAATACTATTTGTAGCAGTTTTATTTCAAAGAGATTCTAGTTTTATTTAAGAGTAACCCCCATGACATCTTGTTGTCACTAGGCCCATAAACAGGGACCTATCACAGCATGCTCCAAACAGGCAAGTACAAAAAATACACCAGGAGGAAATAGTTTATGTGGCAAAATAATTTCAAGATTTTGTTAATTCATATCCAAAGAAACAAGTGAAATATGTGTGGAAATATATTTTAAGAATGTTAGATGAATTAAGGTAGGATAAAGCACTGAATCAAGTTGAATTTATTGATATGAATGAGCTTACCAGAGATTCTGGATTAATGCATTAACTTGTACACATGGAAATGGCTGTGATAGTTTACTTATTTGATTGACTAAAGTTTGAACTTAGCCATGATCTGCATTTAAATGAGGTTGAGATGCTAACTCACTGAAACTTCCCTGAAATAATTAAGGGAAAGAAATCCAAATAATTAAAGAGTAAGGAATATTGTTGTGGAGTTTTCATATGCAATATACATTTCTACTCTCTCAGTACATACCCTCATAGGACCCAGAAAATTCTCCATTAAGATATCAAGAAATATATTAGTAGGTGAAACATCAGTATCCTTGAAATATGCTGTGTTAGTTATTCTTTGTAGAACAGGTATGATGATAGAGATGATGCAGTAGAAATGAGCCTTCTATTTTAATAGAGATAACTGAATACCAGAAATATAGATGGTAGGTGGCAGTGCTTAACCTGTTTTCACCAAAAATGACAGCAAGGATAAAGGATAAAGTGACATTTAGAAAGTTTTGATCCACAGGGATGTTGGTGGTGGTTAATTGATCATGGTTATCTCTACCAATAAATATATACTCTGGTTATTAAAAATTTACTTGATCTATATAACAACAACAAGACTCCAAATCTAGTGGCCAGAAACCTAAACTGATTCACCACAATAATAAATCATTTGTATTCATCCAGTTTCTAGGACTAAGTTCTTTCATAGGCCTAAATTATGTGGATTGAAGGCAAACCTAGATTCCCTTGAGGAAGGACCCAGCAACACTGCCACAAGTATTTACTCCAGGTATATCCTTCTTTCAAGCATACCCCAAAGAGGATTGCATTTAATAGAGCAATTGCACACCGTGAAAACATAAATATCTAGACCTTTGGGAAATTACTGAATGCTTTCTCTGAATTGTAGCAAATCATGAGAATACAAAATCCTCTAATTGTTCATGGTCAACCAGCCAAAATAATATTTTATTTAATTCAGATGATAAATAAGATTTTAACCTACGTTTATATCACATTGAGTCCAATATGTTTGAGGTGTCTTCCTATTTCTTCAGTTCCTCAATATATAATAGAAATAGTTATAATTTTCAACTGGTGGAAACCCCACATTTGACATCTAACCAATGATATAGAGTTATTATAGTAGGAAAGATGAAGTGGAAGACCCTAGAACTTCCTTTTCTTCCAACATAGTAGACTAGAAACAGCATCTCATTTTTGGAGTACTGTAGCTATTAGGGTAAATATCAAAATCTTGAAAGATGTGTGATCATTCCTATGGTAGCACTATTTCACTTTCCTCTTTTAGCTGTGCAGAGGGTGGGTGAATCTTGGAGAATATGAATTATTGTATCTGAGTCAGGTAGAGACTCCAGTTGCTTCCACTGTTCCAGGCATAGTTTATTTTATGGAGCAAACTGACACATTTCTGGACACTTTATATGCAGCTATTGACTTGAATAATGCAGTTTCCTACACATCAACTGGAAAAGGCAATCAAAAGCTGTTGCACTTAGCCAGTGGGACCGACAATATAGTTTGGATATTTTGCTTCAGGATTATATCAACTCTTTTGTTCACTGCAATAACATAGTCCACAAAAGATCTTAATAGTTTGGATACTCCATGTAACATCACATCGTTCCACTAATATTATGACTTATTGGACTTTGTGAACAGGAAGTAACAAGAACTTTAGATTCCTTAGAAAGTTGTATGTGACACAGACGATGGTATAGAAACCCCAAGAATACTCAGGGGCCTGCTAGGCCCCAAGGAAGTTTCTAAGCATACAAAGATCTGGAACATGTCATGATGTTTCCTTCACGTTGAAAGGCAAGTTTCAGGAAAAGAACAATCAGAAAAGAATTCAATACTTGATGGGCCTTTTGGGTTTGGGAGCATCATATACCTAAGGTAACCTATAAGTCTGCCAGCTTTTAGTGAGAACCAGAGCAGGAAATGTCTTAGCAGAAATTCTAAGTTGAAGTCCCAGTTACTCTTCCACTTTGCCTTATGAATAAAAGATCCAATATTTTTCAAATTGTCTGTGGCAAATAGGGATGCTGTATGAGACACTTAGCAAGACTAATAGAAGAATCACAGTGAAGTTCTGTGGTGTTTTTGAGAAATCCTTGCTCTCCTTTGCAAACAGCTATTTCCTCCTTTGAGACACACTTCCTTGCTTGCTACTGAGCCCTAAAAGACACTGAACACTTAACTATGGGAGAAATGACTATTTACCTATGCTTCTTATTACAAAATGATGTTATCTGAGTGACCAATAAGTTTAGGCATTTGCAGCAGCAATCAATCAGCAAGAGGACATATAAAAACTAGAGCTTGAGAAGTTCTGGGGAGCACACATAAATTGAATGAGCATATGGCTCAAACTTCTTTGATGATAATTTCTTTTATATTGCCACTTTTTCTCAATTTGTACCTATGGCTCTTTTGGAAATCCCCTATGAACAATTGTCTAAAGAGTAAAACATCTAAGCCTAATTAACCGACCAGCCATTATAGCTTTACTCAGAGGTGGCCATAAAGAAAAGCTGGAAGGAAAATATTCTAGTGTTCAGAACTTCATGTGTAATATTTGGCTGTTTACTTTGTCTAGGCCAAGTGATGGCCAAAAGACCAAGTCGACATTAATTCACAGGTAGATGCTAATGATTTTCCTGGATAATTAGGAACTCAAAAAGAACAGGATTGAAAAACTGGTGACTGTGAAGCCCGGGTAAGAGGTGTATGGATGGATCTGTCAGAGTGGGTACAGAGTCTGAAAATAATTATGTCCTATTTGAATGTTCCCCAAAATTCATCCACTGCAGAAGAGCTTCTTAGGTTGACAAAATGATACATTCTATGGACTTTAGTCAGCCTCTTTTTCAGCCATGAAATTCTTGCTCAATGCATCCATGGTAGCCATAATGGCAGGGATGGAGACTATTTATAGGACTTATTCACATGTATGTCCTTCTCCAATGTTAAACTACCCAGCTACTGCTTAGTTCCTTACCTGCCAACAGCAGAGACCAACAATGAACTCTGGTATGGAACCATTCTCTGGGGTGACCAAACAAGCATTTGATGGCAGGTTTATCACATTGGACCACTTACATCAAGGAGGGGACAGAGGTTTGTCCTTACTAGAATAGACATGTATTCTGGATATGGATTTGCCTTCTCTGCCTTTAGTGCTTCTGCCAACATCACCATCCAAAGATTTATATTATAGCCTATTCATCATTATGACATTTTGTACAACATTGATACTGGTCAAGAAAATTATTTCATAGCAAAATAAGAGCAGTAAAGGGCTTTTGCTCATGGAATTCATTGGTCTTAGCAGCAGCTGTCCTAATCCACTGATGGAAAGGCCTGCTAAAGAATCAGAATGCCAATTTAGGGGGAAAATCACAAACATTTGAAAGAGTGGGGTTTTATATTTTAGGGCACAGCATATGTTTTAATCACTGACCAACATATTTGCTCTCTCCTATATCCAGTGTACATAGGCCTGGGAATCAAAGAGAGGAAGTGGGAATGACTCTTGCTACTAAAATAGCTTAAATCACAGAGTTTTTATTTTTCACCCTCTCAACTTTGATCTCTGCTCTTTTGGAGGTACCTCCAAGGAAGGTTTCCACAAAAGGTACAGCCTTGGTTCTGTTCAATTGCAACTTGAGAGGTCACCTGGCCCTTTTCTGCTTTCCATGCCACTGAGGCAACAGGAAAGCCAAGTGGTTACTCTACTCACTGGGATGACTGACACAGATTACCAAGGGAGAAGTTGGTTGCTGCTACAAAATGGTGGCAGGAAAGATTATATTTGGAACTTAGAGAATTCCTTGGGTTGTCTCATAATACTTTAATGTCTGATAATATAAGTTAATGGAAAAATACAGCAATGAAAAAAATAAAAACCACTAAGGTTTTAGAGCCTTCAAGAATGAATGTTAGAAGAACCACCATTAGAAAAGAAACATGACCAGATTAGCTTAAGGCAAAGAAAACATAGAAGGAGTTCTGGAAAAAGGAAGTTATAAATATCAATTGTGGCCTAAAGCCTATGCTTAAAGACAAAAGCAAAATGGAATAAATAATGTAAGACTGAAGTTATAGTTATCAGTTATGCCCTCAAGATCAGTTACAGAAGTGAGGAATTCCTTGCTGTATATATTTATATTAGTATTTATATTTATATATTTTATTCCTTGTTTGTTGAATGTATGTGTATGTGTATAATTTCTTCTCTCTCTTTCTTCCCATCACTATTTTATCCAAACTTTGTAGAAGGTTAGATTTATAACTCAATATCAGAATTGACCACTCAGGTAAGGGGATTTATAATTCAGGGAACAAAATATGCATATGTGACTGTAATTGAGTTTGAAGATAAATTAACCTAGATCAAAGATAGGTAACGTGACAGTCTCCCAGACTCAGTTACTATAACTGTTGGAATTCTATATCTTTTTATTTCAGCAGAGTGTAAGAATATCTTCACTTAAATAAAAGATAGTTGCATCTTATTCAGTGAAAACATAAATTGCTTTGCTGTCTTATGGAAGTTAAAATATGTATAAAAAATCATGTGTGAAAGCTGAGTGGCCAAAGGAACAGAATATAATAGTTATTAAGGTTTTCTTTCTCAGATTCAAACCCATCCTCTTATGATCTTCTTTGTGATGCTGGTGCTGGGATTCTGCAAACCATGTATCTGTTTTGCTGGATCTTTGTTGTCCTCTGTCAATAGGGAGTGTTGGAAGAGTGGAAGGCTAGAGGAGGAAGAAAATACTTGCTCCTTCTTGGTTGCTTTCTGTCTACTTGTTTCTGTGAGCATTACCCTAGCTACTCTTAAATCAAAAGGCACAGTTCCTTTCTATGGGAGATGAATCAAGTTTGCAGTTTTCTCCACATGTGCAGGCTCAGATTGACCGTGCCCCACTTTGAGACAGCAATACCAGAGGCCAGCACCCCCTTCTTAAAAGTCTGCCCTGGGTATCAGACAATTATGTTTCAGGAACTTCAGCAACGTCGGCCAACACCTCCTCCTCAGAAGCCAGAGTTTCAGCTCTGTGGGGGTCTCTTGTCTAAGCTTCTGTCTTAATAATTCAAATCTCTTCCTTTTATTCTCCAGTCTTAGGGGCCGTAGGTGTTTCACTTTAGGGATGATAAACTTAATGTTTCTTCCTTCCTTTTAAGTTATCTATGTACAAAGTCGCTATTTAAAATTTCTCTATTCAAATATCTGATGTGGTTATCTCTTCTGACTGGACCTTGACTGATACAACTACCCACTGATAGATTGTTTCCATTTGTACACTGAAATTCCCATAAGAAGAAATTTTTTTGGCCTAGAATATCTTTTTCTGCTGACAGCCCACATTTTGACTGATCTTGGATGAGGGACCTACGCCTGAACAAAACTCATATAAATGAGTGTAATACAGTGAAAATCACCTAGTACAACTCATGACCACCTAAGGCCATATATTTATTTATTTATTTATTTTTGGCTGCATTGGGTCTTCATTGCTGTGGGTGGGCTTTCTCTAGTTGCAGGAAGTGGTAATTACTCTTCGTTGTGGTGTGTGTGTTTCACATTGCGGTGGCTTCTCTTGTTGCAGAGCACGGGCTCTAGGTGCATGGGCTTCAGTAGTTGTGGCACGTGGGCTCAGTAGTTGTGTCTCATGGGCTCTAGAGCACAGATTCAGTAGTTGTGGCACACAGGCTTAGTTGCTCTGCACTAAGGCCATATTTTTAATGAGGCCTGTAGATGGATCATCTCTTAAGAACCTGGGAGTATATCAGGAACTGTGACTTACAAGTTTAGAATAAGCTATTACATCCTAACTTGCAGGGGAATTTGGGGTAGTAAATGAAATGCATGCAAAAATGCCTGATGTGGTACCTGGTATGTGTTTGGTGTATTATTCTTTAATGATTTTATCTTTCGATTTGTCACTTACATTTAGGAATAAGTATATATTAACATATATTTATTCCTTAAACTTAAACAAATAGTGTGGACAGAATAGAAGAAATATAAGGGTCTCTAAACTATCTGTGTGTACGATTGTCTGTTATCTCTTGGATGGTTATATTTCCTGTGCCCAGCTGATCTAGATGTTGTTTATACTTTTTCTCTGAAAGATTAGATACTGGTGCTTCCAAACTAAATTCCAAATAAACTATTTGTTTACCTGCCCTATTTGTAAACACTTGTTAATCCTCATGCTCCTGAGTTCCAAATGTGAAACAGCCATGACCTTTTTATAAGATTGTGACTGTGTTATGGGATTTTCAATTTTTAATATTGGGGTCCATTAGCATCTATCTGTGGAACCATCAAAAGCATTGGCATTCACTTTTTTCAATTTAGATAAATTTTTAAAAAAGCAACCTTACTAAAACTCTGTGCGTACTGTTTCAAGGAATAAGCAGTCTTGACAATTTTTAGAATCTGCTCACTTGTGTGCCAGAGCCATTCTTCTGAATGAACTGTATGCAGTTCATTTCAGATATATTGATTTCACTGATTCTACTACAGTGAAAAGATGAGGAAATGGGATATCAAGGTGTAATTTCTCTGTCAGTGAAGTCTTTAATAATTTCTAGAGGTTCTTCTTTATTGGATTTCAAACTTGGCTTTGCTTATTAGATTTATACTGTGTTTTTCCTCCTAAGAACACAGAGCTCCATTCAAAGGCTTTGGGAAGAGTAACATTTAACGTAATAAAAGTGAAAAGACACACATAAAAAATGAGAAGGTGCTGTGTAAGCAGGAGGGTTGGGATGAAACAGTAAGAAAACTAGGTAACAGAAAATTTGCAAGTTCTCAGTAAAGGGTGTTTCTGCCAAATCCCTGAAAGATAGTACATGTAATAACCTATGAGTCTACACATAAAGAAAAAAGGGATAAAGACTCTGTTAAGTTGATCGTGCTTTATCCACTATCTTTTTTGTAATTTGGTAACAAATAAAATAATATTTATTTATGAATAAATATTTATGAATAAAACTTGATGTGGAACAGCTTAACTAGCAAGTGTACTATCTACAACTGCAGACTTTCTAAGGTCTCAAGCTGCTAAGTGGAAGAGAGAATTCAGCAGTCTGACCTCTTTCTATTAATGCTCCGATTACTTTCTCTCTTTTTCTTTTTTATTATGTTCTTTCATCCTCAGAAAATCCATTTAAATGTCAAGAACAGATGGGAAAG
Organism: Hyperoodon ampullatus; assembly: GCF_949752795.1. Taxonomy (NCBI): domain Eukaryota; kingdom Metazoa; phylum Chordata; class Mammalia; order Artiodactyla; family Ziphiidae; genus Hyperoodon; species Hyperoodon ampullatus. The sequence goes on along the minus strand of NC_136918.1, from coordinate 107,233,460 downwards.
CAATAGGGCAGTGAGACCAGTTGATGCAATTCCTTTTTAGTAATTATGCTTAAGAAATATAAATTGGGAGCTTGTACCAAAGATTTCAAAATAATTAAATCTATACAAGTGCTGTACAGAAGAAATGTGACTTTCATTTACTAGATTGTATTCTAAAAATCTTCACTTTCTGACAAACTATGCAAGTTTTAATAGAAGATGATTAACTAATGTGTAAATTTAATATATATCATATCCTCAATGAGGAAAGTTAATTTCTCATTTTATGTAATTACTCTTTCAATTAATTTTCAGAATATTTATGCAGATGTAGGAGTTGGATACTAAAAATTATTAAATGTTCCTAAAAAATAGTTACTGTTCTATACACTTGATAAAATTTATCTCACTTATTCTTTACTAAAATCCTATAGATTTGGTATTTCCACTTCTGGAAAGATGGAGTGTAAGTACTTTTATCCTATTCCTCCCACTAGAAAGAACTAAAAGCTCTAGATATTTTATAGAAAACAAACTCTGAAATGTGGAGAGAAGACAGACCAGCTAGGAGCCTTGGGACTCAAGGAATGACACATTGGTGAGGACAAAATTTTTTCATTTTGTCCCATTTTCCATAGACTTGGCGCTGGAGAAGTTGGCAACCCAGAAATGTCAATAGCAACAGACAAAACAAACAAACAAACAGACCAAAAAAAAGAAATAAAATGTGGCTCTCCACAACCAAAGACCAGGAAAAAAGGGCAGTTTAATAAGACAGAAATATTTGAGTCAAAAAACTGTCTGTTTCAAGCAAACACCACAGAAAAATCTGTGGCCCTTTCTCCACCCCAGCAGAAAAGGCTGAGTGGGGAGCCAAGACTAGGGTTACAACAGAGAAGCCTGAGTAAGAAGCCAGAATTTCATCCTGTCTCCCAGTGTGAATGGAGACCAGATGGGGAGCCTGTATTCCACCCTTGTCCTGTGAAAATGAGGCATCCCTCCTTACTGGGATGGCATAAGAAAAGGCCTTATGAAGAGAAAAGTTTTCATTACCAGTCAACATTAATGAGCCCTCCCTCTACCAACAGGACAGTAGAAGTCCTGTGGGGAGGAGTAACAAGGCATTCTTGTCTCTTCAGGCCATCTTGGTCCTCCCAGAGGCACATCAGCAGCTGAAAATTTCACCCAATAATGAGGAACCCTCTCCCCAGTCAGTGGCGGTCAATAAGAGAACTTGGAATTCCACAACTACCTGTAACTAAGGAGGTAATACCCACCCTCCTTCCTCTTCTGGAGTGATGTCAAAAAACTAGTCAACACAAACAAACAAATTACAAAGTTAAATAAGATACAGAGTCTCATAATATAATACTCAAAATGTCCAGTTTTCAACTGATAATCACTTGTCATACAAAGAACAAAGAAAATTTCAACTTGAATGAAAAAAAGTCAGTCATCAGAAATCAACACCAGCATGCATGACAGATAGGGTGAAATCATCTGACAAGAATTGGAAAGCCATCATAAAAATATTTCAACGAGCAATTATAAATATGTTTAAAACTAATCAAAAATATCTCCCCAAAGAAATAGAAAATACCAGCAAGAAAATAAAAGATATAAAGAAGAACCAAATATAAATTCTATAACTAGACAATGTAGTAACAGCAAAAACAAAGAACCAACAATGATGGGTTTAACAACAGAATAGAGGGGACAAAGAAAAGAATCAGTGAACTTGAAGATTAGAAGAATAGAAACCACTCCATCTTAACCTTAGACAAAAAATGGGCTGGAATTATAATAAACAGAGCCTCAGGAACTTGTGGAACAACAACAACAAAAAAAGAGATGACAGTCATGTGATAATTGTTCATAAGAAAGAGAGGGTGAGGCTGAAAAATTTCTCAGAGAAATAGTAGTTGAAAATATTCCAAATTTGGCAAAAGAGATAAACCAACAACAGATGAAATTGGTGAAGGGGATTAAAAGGCACAAAAGGAAGCTTGGGATTGACACATACATACTACTATATATAAAATAGATAACTAATAAGGACCTACTGTATAACACAGGTAACTCTACTCGATAATCTGTAATGGCCTATATGGGAAAAGAATCTAAAGAAGAGTGGATATATGTATATGTATAACAGACTCACTTTGCCATACACCTGAAACTAACACAACATTGTAAATCAACTATACCTTAATAAAAAAATTTTAAAAATAACAGAGAGATCTCATTAAGAAAAGAAAAAATGAAAGAAAAAAGAAAAGTTACGGGGATGTAATGTACACACAGGAAATACAGTCAATAATTTTATAACAACTTTGTATTATGATAATGGTAATTGAACCTAATGTGGTATTTCAAAAAATATAAAAATATTGAATCACTATATTATACACCTGAAACTTATATAATATTGTATGTCAAGTGTAACTTAATTTAAAACAATTTTTTTAAAGATATGAACCAACATATTCAAGAAGTTGAACAAACCACAAACAGTATAAAATTAAAGAAATCCATGCCAAGATACATCATAGTCAGAAGTCTGAAAATTAAAGACACAGAAAAAAAAAGTTGAAAGCAGAAGGTAAAGGAAAAAAAGAAACCCAGATCAGAAAAAAGAAATAAAACTATCTCTCTTTGCAGATGGCATAATGTCTTTTAGAAAATCCCAAGCATTCTACAAAAATAATTCCTAGAACTAATTAGAGGGTACAGAAAGTTTTCAGGATATAAGATAAATATATAAAAAATCAATTATATTTCTATATACTAGCAGTGAATATATAGATATCAAAATTTAAAAATATAATACAATTTACAATCATTCAAAAAAAGAGAGAAATACTGAGGTATAGACCTAAAAGTACATGCCTTGAACTCACACATTGAAAACTATAAAATCCTAATAAAATAAATCAAAGAAGGTATAAATAAATGGAAATACATATTTGTCCATATACTGGAAAACTATATATAGCAAAGATGCCAATTATACAAGTTTAACACAATTCTTATCAAAATCTTCAGCAAGACTTTTTGTAGATTTGGCAGGATAATTCTAAAAGTTATGTTCCAAGGCAAATGAATTAGAATAGCTAAAATAATTTTGAAAAATGAGAATAAAATGGGAGAAATCACTCTACCCTATATTAAGACTTATCTAAGTCTTACATTTTATGCAAAAATTACCTGAAAAAGATCATAGATTTAAATGTAAAATGGTAAACTATAAAATTTTTAGAAGAAAACATATGAGAACATTCTTGGTCATAGGCTTTGGTGAGGTGTTCTTAGATATACCTCAAAGGCATGATCCATAAACAGAAAAGTAATAAATTTAGTTCCATCAAAATTAAAATTTTTGCCACGTTAAGAGGATGAAATGAATAATTCCATATTGATAGGGAATATTTGCAAACCATATATCTGATAAGAGACTCATATGTAGAATATGTAAAGAACTTGCATAACTCAATTGCAACAAAAAATACAATCCAGTTAAAGAATAAACAAGAGACATTTTACTAAAGATGATATACAAATGGCAAATAAGCACATGAGAGATGTTCAATATCACTAGTCAGTAGGGAAACACAAATTGAGACTAAGGAGCTATATACTACTGTGTTGGGGTTCACAAGACAACCCCAGGATGCTGATTTGCTAGGAGTACTCACAGGACTCAGCATATAGTCATATTTAGAGCTGTGATTTACTACAATGAAATTGAACAAAGCACAATCAGCAAAGGGAAAATGTGCTCGGGGAGAATCCCAGTGGAAATCGCGTGTAAGTCTACAATGCTCCTTCCCCAGTGTAACCACACAGGACACACTTCCTCTGGCAATGAGGTGTGACAACACAGGTGAAATGTTATCAGGGAGGTTCATTAGAGACTCAGTGACCAGGGTTTTAACTGGGAGCTGGTCATGTTGGCACTCTCTGCCTAATGTATATCAACATTCCAGACTCCCAGAAAGAGAGCAAGTGTTCAATGTAAACCAAATTGTACAAAGTGTTGGTACAAAGGTACTGTGAGCCATCCTTACCAGAGAATAATGGGAACCTTTTCTAAATCCAAGCTCCAAAATGCCAGCCAAGAGCCAACCTTACAAGCAGGCCTTTATAATGATAACCATCTTAGGTCTGCTATATTAATTCTTCTGGACAACTACATACCTATTTAGAATAGCTAAAAAATAGTGACAGTGATAAATTCTTTCAAGGATGTGGAGAAACTGTATCTTTCATAAGTTGCTGATGAGAACATAAAATGGTACATCTATTCTGGGAAACCTGCATACATTTACCATATAACCAGTAATTGTGTTTCTGAGTATCTATCCCAGAGATGTAAAAACTTATGACCACACAAAAATGCACACAATTGTGCATAACAACTATGTAACAGCCAAAAGCTGGAAACAACCCAGATGGCCTTTAATCGGTGAATAAACTGTGGTATATACACACAATGAAATACACTCAGGAATAAAAAAGAATAAACTATTGATGCATGCCACAACTTGGACAGATTTCAAAGGCATTATGCTGAGTAATAATTCAGAATCCTAAAAGGCTTCAATCTGTATGATTTGATTAATACACCATTTTTGAAATGACAAAGTATGGATATGTAGAGCAGATTAGTTGTTGCCAGGAGTTGTGGATAGTGGGCAGGGAGAGGATGGCTGTGACCATAACAAGGTAGGACAAGGAAATCTTTGAGATGATATAAGAATTCTACACCTTGACTGGTGGTGGTTACACCAATTTACACGAGAGAAAATGACATCTTACTATTAGGTCAATTTCCCATTTTTATTTTGTATTATAATATGCAAAATGTAAGTAATGAAGGGAAATTGGGTGAAGGCTACATGGGACATCTCTGTACTATCTTTGCATTTCTGTACTATTATTATGAATCTGTAATTATTTCAAAATTAAAAGATAAAAAGTTATGGGTTAATAATTACTCTAATTATTCTAGAAATGAGAAAGGCGTCCTGTTTCTGCCTTAAATTTTTGAAGTTCATACTTCAACAAGAGTGGAAACTAACCCATATCTGAACTGAAACATCAATATATCTTATTTATAAAAGCTAAACTACTGGGTTGTTCTACAAATAAAAATGGATAAGTTTTAGAAATACAGAGGGAGATTAAAAGTAATAATTGTTTACCAGTTAAATGAAATTTGGAAAAATGTAGGGTATAATTGATTTCTATATATAAAAGTATCTCAATTGTGCCCATATTTTTAATGTGTCTTGATCTTATATTACATACTAGGCAGTAGAGTAGGGTCTTTCTATACTTTAAAAAAAACTTAATCCTTAAAACAAACAAACAAGCAAACAAACACTCTGCAAAGTAGACATCGCCATTCATATTTTTAAAGGAAAGCACAAAGTTTCAGAGAGCCTAAATAACTCAACTAAATATCAGAAAAAGTTCTTTGTGGCTTTATATAATTATTTTTTCAAAATAATAAATAGGGCTTCCCTGGTGGCGCAGTGGTTGAGACTCTGCCTGCCGATGCAGGGGACGCGGGTTCGTGCCCTGGTCCGGGAAGATCCCACATGCCGCGGAGCGGCTGGGCCCGTGAGCCGTGGCCGCTGAGCCTGCGTGTCCGGAGTCTGTGCTCCGCAACGGGAGAGGCCACAACAGTGAGAGGCCCACGTACAGCCAAAATAATAATAATAATAATAATAATAATAATAATAATAAATATATACTTTTTGATGTTAGTTATAAAACTAATATAAAAGGTTGCTTAACATAATAAACAAATTATAATAATATAACATAAAATAATATATTAATATACCTTGATTTAATATATCAAGAGCTATGCATATTATTCATAACTTATCTTTAGTTCATATATTTTAAAAATTCTTTTGAAACCAAACACATATATTTGAAATATACTCTCTTCATAGGTATTTTATTATTTTTTCTTCCAACTTAACTTTAGGGATTAGTGAATTTTTCCAAGCAAAAATTCTACATTTATGAAGAACTATCTATAATATTTGAAAATTAAAATAAAATTTCATTGAGAAGAATACTTAAATTACAATATATCAAATAAATGACTCATTATGCATGGCAAAATGGAAAATCCATGCTATATAATGCTAAGTTAAACAAACAAAATTTACAGTATTGTTATACTTATGACAATGTACATGCATATATGGGTAAGAACTGAAAAGAAGTAGGTACACCTGAAAGTCATTTCATTAAAAATTTTGAATTATAGCATTTTCTTAAAAGTTTTAGCTAATGCTATTTTATTTTTCAGTAATATTTTCTAAAAATTGATTGTTTAAAGGTTATTAAAGGGTTTTATTCATTAACATTTAATTTTAGAAAGACTAGTTAGTATAATGTAAAATCTGTTTAGTCTTATAGATACACTTTTGTGTTCTGTACACTATGCCAGCATTTGAAAGAAAAATGCACTGTCATTTAGAAATATAGGGGATAAAAAATTGCAAACTGATATTTATAATGGTTAGTAATATATGTAATTGAATATTCATTGAATAAACTATAATGACTATCCCAAACACTTCTGGAACCAATAACAAAAGACAACTAATAAGATGTTTGAGTCATAATGGAATGGCTTTCAAGAGGGCTCTGGACAGTTTTAGAAAGATTTTTTTTTTTATTCTAATACTGAGGTTACACGACTACTCTAAAATAGGCTACATAAATTCTCATATCATTTATCTCATCTTACCACTGTTCTGTCTTTCCTAACTTTTTTTTCCTAGCTCCATAATTAAGCAGTTTTGGTTTAGAAGTAAGAGTTCAGCAGGTAGGGAAGACTTACACTTGTCCTTCTCCACTCCATTAACCACCACATTACATGTTTACAGTATGACCTCTCAGCCTTTTTATGTGAATTATTAAAGCTGAAGAGTAAAGAAACAATAGGAAATTTTTGTTGGGGATGGGGGGTGAGGGACACCAATTATATTTCTAGAACTTCGCTGAGAAATGCAGATATTAATAAGAATGAATTCCAGAAATATTATAATAAACTGTGCAGTTTTTCACTCATCTGGAATAAGTCTCTCTTTCACTGTCCAAAAGACAAAGAAATCTAAGTCTTCAAATGTATCATATACAATGAATGGCAAAAGCTATAAAAAGTTTCTAATTATGAAAGTTTCTAAAGTCTGAAAGTTACTCTAGAAAAAAATACATTTAATATCCCCATACTTCACCAATTTCTGAGTTGATTTAGATCTTTTGTGGAGACTTTTCAATAAGAACACTGCAGGTTTTTTCAATTACTGTATCCAAGGGTAAAAATATAGAACAAATATTTTAAACCTTGCCCTTATATTGGCATACTAAGAAGGCACAAACAAATCACAATTGGTGGGAAAGGGGAGAGTATTTTACTTCAACAGGCAACATTCCATCCATAGTTAAGAAAATATATAACTGTCAATGAATTTTACTCACGAAATTTGGTCTTCTTCTCCTTGCTACTGTACTTAACACTAGAATAAGGAAAGAAACTTGATTAGTAAAAAGTAGCAAATATAAATTCTAAAATTCACAAATAAAAACTGAGTTTCACTACACCATTTTTTTCAGTAGATTTATTCATTTACTTAAGATTTGCCACTACTTCTTTTATGCTAGGCACTATGTTAGATTTTAAGAAAACAAAACAAAACAAAACAAAACAAAAACATAGATGGAAATGGCCATTGAACTTATTTCACTTATTAGAGTAAGATAGAAGACCAAGGAACAAACAAATTATAATACAAGGTAAAAACAAATGGTTTTATTTGGATGCTTATACAGTTTGAAGGGTGCACAGAGAATAGAACAATTAGTTTTTCTTGGGTATTTCAAAGAATGTCATAATGAGGAACTGATATCTGAGCTGGGATTTGAAATACAATATTTAGCTGCTCCTTCTTTCTAATTCATAGGAGGCTCTTTCTCAGATGGTAGGCATTAGCAATTGACTATTGAATAAATGAATGAATCAACATAAATGTAAACATATTCTGTACATTTACACTTCTTTATTTAAAATATTGCTAACTAGGTGTTTTATTAAATATTTGACAACATATCTTGGCTTCCTGTCAGATTAGAATAGAGGCTCCATCATCAGCTGTGTTGTCTATACTGAACTTTATTGCCAGTATTTTCTGTCCCATCACATAGCTTTGTAGTGATGTTTACTGCCACCTCTGTGTCATGTCACTAAATTACAAACTCTGTATCATCAGTAGATTTAGTAAATTTATGGTTCCTATATTCCAAAATATTTATGAAATTTAAAATAATTTTTCAGTCCAATGTTCATCACCAGAAAATCCGATTATTAAGAATTTTTCATTCAATACCTTACTTAGGGACAATCCAATAGAAATTATGTGTATGTATATTTCTTGTTATAATATTTTCTCATTTCATATGGTTGCATATTTACCAAATCTTTGAAGCCCATATCAAAGAGCCCATGGTACTTTTTACAGCCATTCCTCACTTCAGTATATATTCTGTTACTCCTCTGATTCCCATAAGCTTGGTATCTCTCCCACTGAATTTATAATATTTTCTATTATGTTTTATCTATCTATGTTATCTCACTAGGACATTTCTTGAGAGTTAAGACAGTATCACCTTCAACTGTATCTTCTCTGTAGATATTATAATGCCTTCCTTTGAGGTGATGTGTGGACTTCAGCTTTTAAAATTACTAAAACTCCCAGGCAAACCAAAGAGCACTGAAAATAATAGTAGAGTTCAAAGTATCTTTTATAAATTTACATAAAAGTTTGAGTAACTTTTATGCCTTTTTTTTTTTTTTTTTTTTTTTTGCAGTGTGCGGGCCTCTCACTGTTGTTGCCTCTCCCACTGTGAAGCACAGGCTCCAGACACACAGGCTCACGGTCCCAGCCACTCCGTGGCATGTGGGATCTTCCCGGACTGGGGAACGAACCCATGTCCCCTGCATCGGCAGGCAGACTCTCAACCACTGTGCTCTTATCTCTTATTTCATAATTTACACATTGAATTATTATAACATCAAATTTTAAAACATGGATCCAATGACAACACATTTGTGACTATTAAATAATCCCCCTTGACCAAATAAAATATTATTTCAAAATTGCAATACCTTACAAAAATGGAGTGTTATCATTCACTCAAAATAGGCTTCTATTTTGGCCATGAGTTAATAATTGCTGAATAAGTAATGAGTAGGTGGTGGTTCATAGTACTATTCCTTCTACTTTTGTATATCTTTATCTTCAAAAGGAAATATTTTAAAATGTTTATCTAAAAAGTCTTTACATAACACCTTTGGAAAGCTATTTGTTTAAAATATATGCTTAGAGAGGGGAGGAGGAGACAAGATGTTATGTAGAAGAACATGAGCACACCCCTTCTTATGGAAACACCAAAATCACAACTAACTGTGGAAAAATCACTAACAATAAAACAATGGAACCTACCGAAAAAGATACCCTTCATCCAAAGACAAAGAAGAAGTCACAATGATATGGTAGGAGGGGCACAATAGTGATAAAATCAAATCCCAAACATGCCAGGTTGGTGACCCACAAACTGGAAAATAATTATACTATAGAAGTTTTCCCACAGCAGTGAAAGTTCTGAGCTCCATGTCAGGCTACCCAGCCTAGGTGTCTGGCAATGAGAGAAGAAGCCCCCAGAGAATCTGGCTTTGAAGACCAGTGGGTTGAATTGCAGGAATTCACAGGACTGGGGGAAATAGAAACTCCACTCTTGGTGGGTGCACACGAGGACCCAGGTAAAAACTGGTGACCTCATAAGAAACTGTGCCAGAATTACCTGCTAGTATTGGAGGGTCTCCAGCAGAGGCAGGGGGTTGACGCTGGCACTCTTGGCAAGTACTCATTGGCATGAGCCCTCCTGGAGGCCACCATTTTCTCATCAAGATGTGGTCCTTCCCAAAACCTGTAGGCTTCAGTGGTGGGATGCCTCAGGCCAAACAACAAAAAGGGCAGGAACACAGACCCACTCATCAACAGACAGGCTGCTTAAAGTCTTGATGAGTAAACAGCTGCCTCAAAAACACTACCTGGGGCTTCCCTGGTGGCGCAGTGGTTGAGAGTCCGCCTGCTGATGCAGGGGACATGGGTTCGTGCCCTGGTCCAGGAAGATCCCACATGCCATGGAGTGGCTGGGCCCGTGAGCCATAGCCACTGAGCCTGCACATCTGGAGCCTGTGCTTCACAATGGGAGAGGCCACAATAGTGAGAGGCCCGCATACCACAAAAAAATAAATAAAAAATAAAACACCACCTGACACAACCCTGCCCACCAGAGGGACAAAACACACCCCAAACACCAGTGGGCAGGTACCAGTCCCACCCACCAGGAAACCTGGACAAGCCTCTTAGACAACCTCATCAACCAGAGAGCAGACAGCAGAGGCAAGAAGAACTACAACCATGCAGCCTGTGGAATGCAAACTGCAATCACAGAAATTTAGACAAAATGAGATGGCAGAGGAATTTGTCCCAGATGAAGGAAGAATATAAAACCTGAAAAGAACAACTAAGTGAAATGGAGATAGGCAATCTACCTGAAAATGAACTCAGAGTAATGATAGTAAAGATGATCCAGGATCTCAGAAAAAGAATGGAGGCACAGATCAAGAAGATACAAGAAATGTTTAACAAAGACCTAGAAGAAATAAAGAACCAACAGAGGGAAATGAACAATACAATAATTGAAATGAAAAATACACTAGAAGGAATCAATAGCAGAATAACTGAGACAGAAGAATGGTTAAGTGAGCTGGAAGACAGCATGGTGGAAATTACTGCCACAGAACAGAATAAAGAAAAAAGAATGAAAAAAAAATAAGGATAGTCTAAGAGACCTCTAGGACAACATTAAATAACACCAACATTCACATTATAGGAGAAGAGAGAGAGAAAATACCTGAGAAAATATTTGAAGAGATAATAGCTGAAAACTTCCCTAACATGGGAAAGGAAACAGTCACCCAAGTTTAGGAAGCATAGAAAGCCCCAGGCAGGATAAACCCAAGAAAGAACACATTGAGATACACAGTAATCAAACTGAGAAAAATTAAAGACAAAGAGAAGTTATTAAAAGCAACAAGGGGAAAGCAACAAATAACATATAAGGGAACTCCCATAAGATTATCAACTGATTTCTCAGCAGAAACTCTGCAGGCCAGAAGAGAGTGGGACAATGTATTTAAAGTGATGAAAGGGAAGAACCTACAACCAAGAATACCATACCCAGAGAGGCTCTCATTCAGATTCAATGGAGAAATCAAAAGCTTTACAGACAAGTAAAACCTAAGAGAATTCAGCACCACTAGACCAGAATTACAACAATTGCTAAAGGAACTTTTCTAGGCAGAAAAGAAAAGGTCACAACAAGAACCAAGAAAATTATGAATGGAAAAGCTCATCAGTAAAGGCAAACATAAATAAAAGTAGGAAATCATCTGCACACAAATATGATATCAAAACCAGCAACTGTGAGAAGAGGAGAGCACAAATGCAGGATACTGGAAATGCATTTGAAATGAAAAGACTAGCAACTTAAAACAATCTTGTTTATATATAGACTACTATAGCAAAACTCATGGTAACTGAAAACCAAAAATCTACAGTAGATACACACACACAAAAGAAAAGGAATCCAAGCACATACTAAAGTTATTCATCAAATCACAAGAGAAGAGAACAAAAGAGGAAGGAAAGAAAAAACACCTACAAAAACAAATCCAAAACAATTAACAAAATGTAAATAAGAACAAACATATCAATAATTACCTTAAACGTAAATGGATTAAATGTTCCAACCAAAAGATATAGACAAATGAAAATCAAAAGAAAGCTGGAGTAGCAATACACATATCAGACAAAATAGACTTTAAAATAAAGACTATTACAAGAGACAAAGAAGGACACTACATAATGATCAAGGGATCAATCTAAGAAGAAGATATAACAATTGTAAATATTTATGCACCCAACATAGGAGCACCTCAATATATAAGGCAAATACTAACAGACGTTGAAGGAGAAATCAACAGTAACACAATATTAGTGGGGGACTTTAACACCCCACTCTCATCAATGGACAGATCATCCTGATAGAAGATCAATAAGGAAACACAGGCCTAAAATGACACATTAGACCAGATGGCCTTAATTGATATGTAGAGAACATTCCACCCCAAAGCAGCAGAATACATTCTCTTCTCAAATGCAAATGGAACATTCTCCAGGATGGATCACAGGCTGGGTCACAAAGCGAGCCTCAGTAAATTTAAGAAAACTGAAATCATATCAAGCATCTTTTCTGACAACAATGCTATGAGATTAGAAATCAACTAAAAGAAAATAACTATAAAAAACACAAGCATGTGGAGGCTAAACACTATATTACAGAATAACCAATGGATCACTGAAGAAATCAGAGAGGAAATCAAAAAATACCTAGAGACAAATGAAAACCAAAGCATTATGATCCAAAACCTATGGGATGCAGCAAAAGCTGTTCTAAGAGGGAAGATTATAACAATCCAATCTTACTTCAGGAATCAAGAAAATTCTCAAATAAATAAACTAAAATTACACCTAAAACAACTAGAGAAAGAAGAACAAACAAAATCCAAAATTATTAGAAGGAAAGAAACCATAAATATCAGAGCAGAAATAATTGAAATAGAAATGAAGAAAACAACAGCAAAGATCAATGAAACAAAAAGTTGGTTCTTTGAAAAGATAAACAGATTTGATAAATGTTTAGCTAGACTCATCAAGAAGAATAAGGGGAGGGCTCAAATCAATAAAATTAGAAATGAAAATGGAGAATATACAACAGACACCACAGAAATACAAAGGATCATAAGAGACTATTACAAGCAACTATATGCCAAAAAATGGACAACTAGAAAAAATGGACAAATTCTTAGAAAGGTACAATCTCCCAAGACTGAACCAGGAAGAAATAGAAAATATGAACAGACCAATCACAAGTACTGAAATTGAAACAGTGATGAAAAAACTCCCAACAAACAAACGTCCAGGACCAGATGGCTTCACAGGCAAATTCTATCAAACATTTAGAGAGGAGATAACACCTATCCTTCTGGAACTATTCCCAAAATATTATAGAGGAAGGAGCACTCCCAAACTCATTCTATGAGGCCATCACCCTGAAACCAAAACCAGACAACGAAACTAAAAGAAAAGAAAATTATAGGCCAATATCACTGATGAACATAGACACAAAAATCCTCAACAAAATACTAACACACTGAATCCAACAATACCTTAAAAGGATTATACACCATAATCAACTGGGATTTATCCCAGAGATGCAAGGATTTTTCAATCTCTACAAATCAATCAGTGATATACACCATCTTAACAAATTGAAGAATAAAAACCATATGATCATCTCAATAGATGCAGAAAAAGCTTTTGACAAAATTAAACACCCAATTATGATGAAAACTCTCCAGAAAGAGGACATAGAGGGAATATGCCTCAACATAAGAAAGGCCACATATGGCAAACCTACATCTAACATCATATTCAACAGTGAAAATATGAAAACATTTCCTCTAAGATCAGGAACAAGACAAGGATGTGCACTCCCACCACTTTTTCAACATAGTTGTGGAAGTCCTAGACACAGCAATAAGAGAAGAAAAATAAATAAAGGGAATCCAAATTGGAAAACAAGAAGTAAAACTGTCACTATTTGCATATGACTTGATACTATACACAGAAAATCCTGAAGATGCTACCAGAAAACTGCTAGAACTCATCAATGGATTTGGTAAATATGCAGGATAGAACATTAATACACAAAAATCTGTTGCAATTCTATACACTAACAATGAAATATCAGAAAGAGAAATTCAAGAGACAATCACTTTTACGATCACATCAAAAATAATAGAATACCTAGGAATAAATCTACCTAAGGAAACAAAAGACCTGCAGTCTGAAAACTATAAGATGCTGATGAAAGTGATAGCAGATAACAAAAACAGATAGAAAGATATACCATCTTCTTGGATGGGAAGAATCAAAATTGTCAAAATGACTATACTACACAAGGTAATTCACAGACTCAATGCAATCTGTATCAAATGACCAATGGCATTTTTCACAGAACTATAACAAAAAAATTTTAAATTTCTATGGAGACACAAAAGACCCTGAATAGTCAAAGCCATCTTGAGAAAGAAAATTGGAGTTGGAGGAATCAGGCTCTCTGACTTCAGACTATGCTACAAAGCTATAGTCATCAAAACAGTGTGGAACTGGCACAAATACAGAAATATGGTACAGGATAGAAAACTTAGAAATAAACCCATGCACCTATAGTCAATTAGTCTACAACAAAGAAGGCAAGACTATACAATGGAGGAGTGACAGTCTCTTCAATAAATGGGGCTAAGAAAGTTGGACAGCTGTATTGAAAAAAAATGAAATTAGGACTTTCTTTAACACTATTCACAAAAATAAACTCAAAATAGATTAAGGACCTAAATGTAAGATGGGATATTATAAAACTCTTAGAGGAAAATATAGGCAGAACACACTTTGGCATAAATCACAACAATATCTTTCATGGTCTGTCTCCTAGAATAATGGAAATCAAAAGAAAAATAAACAAATGGAACCTAATTTAACACAAAAGCTTCTGCACAGCAAAGAAAACCATAAACAAAATGAAAAGACAACCCACCGATTGGGAGAAAATATTTGCAAACAATGTGACTGACAAGGGATTAATCTCAAAAATTTACAAACAGCTCATATGGCTCAATTTTAAAAAAAAATCAGAAAATGGGCAGGAGACCTAAATAGATATTTCTCCAAAGAAGACATACAGATGGTCAAGAGGCACATGAAAAAATGCTCAGCATCACTAATTATTAGAGAAATGAAAATTAAAACTACAATGAGATATCACCTCACACCAGTCAGAATAGCCATCATCAAAAAGTCTACAAACAATAAATGCTGGAGAGGGTGTGGAGAAAAGGGAACCCTCCTACACTGTTGGTTGGAATGTAAATTGGTACAGACTCTATGGAGAACAGTATGGAGGTTCCTTAAGAAACTAAAATAGAGCTACCATGTGATCCAGCAATCCCACTCCTGGGCATATATCCAGGAAAAAGCATGGTTCGAAAGGTTATATGCACCCCAATATTCATGGCAGCACTGTTTACAATAGCCAAGACATGGAAACAACTTAAATGTCCATCAATAGATGAAAAGAAAAACATGTGGTACAAAGATATACATACAATGGAATATTACTCAACCATTGAAAAGAATGAAATACTGCCATTTGCAGCAGCATGGATAGACCTGGAGATTATCATACTAAGTGAAGTAAGTCAGACAAAGGAAGGCAAATATCATATGATATTACTTATATGCAGAATCTAAAACAAAATTGATTCAAATGAACTTATTTACAAAACAGAAACAGAATCACAGACTTAGAGAATTAACTTAGGGTTACCAGGGGGAAAGGTGGGAGGGAGGGATAGATTGGGAGTTTGGGATTGTACACACTACTATATTTAAAAGAGATAACCAGTAAGAACCTACTGTATAGCACAGGAAAGTCTGCTCAATACTTTGTAATAATCTAAATGTGGAAAGAATTTGAAAAATAATATATACATGTATTCAATATATATATAACTGAATCACTTTGTTGTACACCTGAAACCAACACAACATTGTTAATCAACTATACTCCAATATAAAATAAAAATTAACACAAAAACTTATGCTATGAAAAAATTTTAAAAATAAAATATATGGTTAGAATGGAATATCACTCATATTTCTTCAAATATTCTGGTATCTATGGTTTATTTATAAAATAGACTTTCGATAATAGATATGAATTAGTAAACTAAAGATGTCATTGTGGAGATATTAATTCTTATGTACTGCTAAGGAGGCTTCAAAAATTTATGTTAACAATCCAAAATTCAATTATCAACATATTATCCATAAATGTGTATATACCATGGGGAATCATTTTAGGAGAAATCAGGCTATTACATATAGATTCTATACAAAAGTTTTAGGTAACATACATCTGTAATTCTTAAGGAAATGAAGAGAATTAAGGGATTTAACAACTTAAAGATAATTAACAACTCAATAAAAACTTGAACAGATGGGAAGTTATACTGAGATGGAAATGTCTGTCACATCCCCCAAATTGTTTCCTCTTCTTGATGAACCCACTGCTTGGTTACACTGTCTGGCATTGCTGGTGGTGGTCATGTGACTAAATTCAAGGCAAAAGAATGTTGGCAACACAGGGCTCACTGCTGCAGCCATTTTGAATCACAGAGTCGTCTACAGCGTCTAAGCTGAGGTGCTGGCGCAGTCGTTTTGCACTAGGAACTCTCGTCTGAAATGCCCGGTGCAGTATCTCCACATACGAGCGAGTGAAACTAAGCACAAAGGACGAAAAAAGTCTGGTTTCTGGTTTGGATGCGCTCAGATGACTGGCGTCTCCTGGCTCGCTGACACCCCACAGGAGTCTGGTTTCTGGTTTGGATGTGCTCAGATGACCGGCGTCTCCTGGCTCGCAGACACCCCACAGGAAACTTGCTGTTAAGTCAGAGCCCTCAAACAAAACAAATCAGCTGTGCTGCAGAAGCCCCTGAAAGCACACTTGGCAAATAAGAAAGGAAACCTGAGGGCACTAAGAGCGCTGCTTAAAGAAGCTCCAGAGACGGGCGCGAGCCGCGGCTGAAGGCGCGGACCCCAGAGACGGGCGTGGGACGCTGGGGCTGCTGCTGCCACCGCCACAAGGCCTGTGTGCAAACGCAGGTCACTGTCCACCCCACCCCTTCCGGGGAGGATGTGCAGCCCGCCACTGCCGGGGTCCTGGGACCCAGGGACGGCTTCCCCGGGAAAGCGCACGGAGCGCCTCGGGCTTGTGCAATGTCACACTAGCCTCTGCTGCCGCAGGCCTGCCCCACACTGTGCGCCCCTACCTCCCCTCGGCCTGAGTGAGCCAGAGCCCCTGAATCAGCGGCTCCTTTAAACCCGTCCTGTCTGAGCGAAGAACGGACGACCTCCGGCGACCTGCGCAGAGGCGGGGCCAGGTCCAAGGCTGAGACCGGGAGCTGTGAGAGCAGAGAAGAGACAGTGAAACCTCGGAGGCAGCAGATTAAAGCTCCACGCTCCGCTTGATGTGCCCTGCGTCTGTGGAGTGCATGAATGGACAGCGAATCATCCCAAATTGAGGAGGTGGACGTTGAGGACAAGATTTAAGATTTTTTCCCCTTTTCCTCTTTTTACAACAAATTATCCCAAATTGAGGAGGTGGACTTTGAGAGCAAGATTTTCGATTTTTTTCCCCCTGTTTACTTTTTGTGAATGTGTATGTGTATGCTTCTGTGTGAGATTTTCTCTGTATAGCTTTGCTTCCACCATAGGTCCCAGGGTTCTATCCGTCCGTTTTTTGTTTTTTTATTTAATAATTACTTTTTTATTTTTAATAACGCTACTATATTCTATACTTTATTTTATTTTACTTTATCTTCTCTCTTTCTTTTTTTCCTACATTCCCTTCCTCCCTCCCTCCCTCCACCCCTTTCTTTCTTTCTTTCCTTCCTCCCTCCCTCCTGTCTTTTTCTTTCTTCCTTTCCTTTCTCCCTCCCTTCTTCCTTTCACTCTTTCTTTTCCTTTCCTTCCTCCCTCCTTTCTTTCTTTCTTTCGGTCCTTCCTCCCTCACTCCCGCCTTTCTGTCTTTCTTTCTTTCTTCCTTCCTTCCTTGCTTCCTTTGCTTCTTCCTTTCTTTCTCTCTCTCTTTCTTCTACTAATTCTTTCTTTCTAATTTTTCTCACTTTTATTCTGAGCTGGGTAGATGAAAGGCTCTTGGTGCTGCAGCCAGGAGTCAGTGTTGTGCCTCTGAAGTGGGAGAGCCAACTTCAGGACACGGGTCCACAAGAGACCTCCCAGCTCCACATAATATCAAGCAGCAAAAATCTCCCAGAGATCTCCATCTCAACACCAGCACCCAGCTTCAGTGAACGACAAGCAAGCTACAGTGCTGGTCACCCTATGCCAAGCAACTAGCAAGACAGGAACACAAAACCACCCATTAGCAGAGAGGATGCCTAAAAACATAATAAGGCCACAGGCACCCTAAAACACACCACCAGACGTGGACCTGTCCACCAGAAAGACAAGATCGAGCCTCAACCACCAGAACACAGGCACTAGTCACCCAAACAGGAAGCCTACGAAACCTACTGAAACAACCTGAGCCACTGGGGACAGACACCAAAAACAATGGGAACTATGAATCTGAAGCCTACAAAAAGGAGACCCCAAACACAGTAAGATAAGCAAAATGAGAAGACAGAAAAACACACAGCAGGTGAAGGAGCAAGATAAAAACCTACCAGACCTAACAAATGAAGAGGGAATAGGCAGTCTACCTGAAAAAGAATTCAGAATAATGATAGTAAAGATGATCCAAGATTCTATTTCCAAGATCCAAAATCTTGGAAATAGAATAGACAAAATGCAAGAAACAGTTAACAAGGACCTAGAAGAACTAAGGATGAATCAAGAATCGATTAAAAACACAATAAATGAAATGAAAAATGCTCTAGATGGGATCAATAGCAGAATAACTGAGGAAGAAGAACGGATAAATGAGGTGGAAGATAAAATAGTGGAAATAATGGATGCAGAGCAAAATAAAGAAAAAAGAATGAAAAGAACAGAGGACAGTCTCAGAGACCTCTGGGACAACATTAAACGCACCAACATTCGAATTATAGAGATTCCAGAAGAAGAGAAAAAGCAAGGGACTGAGAAAATATTTGAAGACATTATAGTTGAAAACTTCCCTAATATAGGAAAGGAAATAGTTAATCAAGTCCAGGAGGAACAGAGAGTCCCAAACAGAATAAATCCAAGGAGAAATACACCAAGACACATGTTAATCAAACTGTCAAAAATTAAACACAAAGAAATCATATTAAAAGCAGCAAGGGAAAAACAACAAATAACACACAAGGGAATCCCCATCAGGTTAACAGCTGATCTCTCAGCAGAAACTCTACAAGCCAGAAGGGAGTGGCAGGACATAATTAAAGTGATGAAGGAGAGAAACCTGCAACCAAGATTACTCGACCCAGCAAGGATCTCATTCAGATTTGATGGAGAAATTAAAACCTTTACAGACAAGCAAAAGCTGAGAGAGTTCAGCACCACCAAACCAGCTTTACAACAAATGCTAAAGGAACTTCTCTAGGCAAGAAACACAACAGAAGGACTATACCTACAATAACGGACCCAAAGCAATTAAGGAAATGAGAATAGGAACATACATATCGATAATTACCTTTAATGTAAATGGACTAAATGCTCCCACCAAAAGACACAGAGTGGCTGAATGGATACAAAAACAAGACCCATATATATGCTGTCTACAAGAGACCCACTTCAGACCTAGAGACACATACAGATTGAAAGTAAGGGGATGGAAAAAGATATTCCATGCAAATGGAAATCAAAAGAAAGCTGGAGTAGCAATTCTTATATCAGACAAAATAGACTTTAAAATAAAGACTACTAGAAGAGACAAAGAAAGACACTACATAATGATAAAGGGATCGATCCAAGAAGAAGATATAACAATTGTAAATATTTATGCACCCAACATAGGAGCACCTCAGTACATAAGGCAAATACTAACAGCCATAAAAGGGGAAATTGACAGTAACACACTCATAGTAGGGGACTGTAACACCACACTTTCACCAATGGACAGATCATCTAAAATGAAAATAAATAAGGAAACACAAGCTTTAAATGATACATTAAACAAGATGGACTTAATTGATATTTATAGGACATTCCAATCAAAAAGAACAGAATACAAATTTTTTCTCAAGTGCTCATGGAACATTCTCCAGGATAGGTCATATCTTGGGTCACAAATCAAGCCTTGGTAAATTTAAGAAAATTGAAATTGTATCAAGTATCTTTTCCGACCACAATGCTATGAGACTAGACATCAATTACAGGAAAAGATCTGTAAAAAATAGAAAGACATGGAGGCTAAACAATACAGTACTCAATAACGAAGTGATCACTCAAGAAATCAAAGAGGAAATTAAAAAATACCTAGAAACAAATGAGAATGGAGACACCATGACCCAAAACCTATGAGACACAGCAAAAGCAGTTCTAAGTGGGAAGTTTATAGCAATACAATCACACCTTAAGAAACAGGAAACATCTCGAGTAAGCAACCTGACCCTGCACCTAAAGCAATTAGAGAAAGAAGAACAAAAAACCCCAAAGTTAGCAGAAGGAAAGAAATCATAAAGATCAGATCAGAAATAAATGAAAAAGAAATGAAGAAAATGATAGCAAAGATCAATAAAACTAAAAGCTGGTTCTTTGAGAAGATAAACAAAATTGACAAACCATTAGCCAGACTCATCAAGAAAAAAGGGAGAAGACTCAAATCAATAGAATTAGAAATGAAAAAGGAGAAGTAACAACTGACACCGTAGAAATACAAAAGATCGTGAGAGATTACTACAAGAAACTCTACGCCAATAAAATGGACAACCTGGAAGAAATGGACAAATTTTTAGAAATGCACAACCTGCCAAGACAGAATCAGGAAGAAATAAGAAATATGAATAGACCAATCACAAGCACTGAAATTGAAACTGTGGTTAAAAATCTTCCAACAAACAAAAGCCCAGGACTACATGGCTTCACAGGCGAATTCTATCAAACATTTAGAGAAGGGCTAACACCTATCCTTCTCAAACTCTTCCAAAATATAGCAGAGGGAGGAGCACTCCCAAACTCATTCTACGAGGCCACCATCACCTTGATACCAAAACCAGGCAAGGATGTCAAAAAGAAAGAAAACTACAGGCCAATATCACTGATGAACATAGATGCAAAAATCCTCAACAAAATACTAACAAACAGAATCCAACAGCACATTAAAAGGATCATACACCATGATCAAGTGGGGTTTATTCCAGGAATGCAAGGATTCTTCAATATATGCAAATCAATCAATGTGATACAGCATATTAATAAATTGAAGGAGAAAAACCATATGATCATCTCAATAGATGCAGAGAAAGCTTTCGACAAAATTCAACACCCATTTATGATAAAAACGCTGCAAAAAGTAGGCATAGAGGGAACTTTCCTCAACATAATAAAGGCCATATATGACAAACCCACAGCCAACATCGTCCTCAATGGTGAAAAACTGAAACCATTTCCACTAAGATCAGGAACAAGACAAGGCTGCCCACTCTCACCACTCTTATTCAACCTAGTTTTGGAAGTTTTAGCCACAGCAATCAGAGAAGAAAAGGAAATAAAAGGAATCCAAATTGGAAAAGGAGAAGTAAAGCTGTCACTGTTTGCAGATGACATGATACTATACATAGAGAATCCTAAAGATGCTACCAGAAAACTACTAGAGCTAATCAATGAATTTGGTAAAGTAGCAGGATACAAAATTAATGCACAGAAATCTCTGGCATTCCTGTACATTAATGATGAGAAATCTGAAAATGAAATCAAGAAAACACTGCCATTTACCATTGCAAGAAAAAGAATAAAATATCTAGGAATAAACCTACCTAAGGAGACAAAAGACCTGTATGCAGAAAAGTATAAGACACTGATGAAAGAAATTAAAGATGATACAAATAGATGGAGAGATATACCATGCTCCTGGATTGGAAGAATCAATATTGTGAAAATGACTCTACTACCCAAAGCAATCTACAGATTCAATGCAATCCCTATCAAACTACCACTGGCATTTTTCACAGAACTAGAACAAAAAATTTCACAATTTGTTTGGAAAAAGAAAAGTCCCCGAATAGCCAAAGCAATCTTGAGAACAAAACATGGAGCTGGAGGAATCAGGCTCCCTGACTTCAGACTATACTATAAAGCTACAGTAATCAAGATACTGTGGTACTGGCACGAAAACAGAAAGATAGATCAATGGAACAGGATAGAAAGCCCAGAGATAAACCCACGCACATATGGTCAACTTATCTTTGATAAAGGAGGCAGGAATGTACAGTGGAGAAAGGACAGCCTGTTCAACAAGTGGTGCTGGGAAACTAGACAGGGACATGTAAAAGTATGAGATTAGATCATTCCCTAACACCATACACAAAAATAAGCTCAAAATGGATTAAAGACCTAAATGTAAGGCCAGACACTATCAAACTCTTAGAGGAAAACATAGGCAGAACACTCTATGACATAAATCACAGCAAGATCCTTTTGGACCCACCTCCTAGAGAAATGGAAATAAAAACAAAGATAAACAAATGGGACCTAATGAAACTTCAAAGCTTTTGCACAGCAAAGGAAACCATAAACAAGACCAAAAGACAACCCTCAGAATGGGAGAAAATATTTGCAAATGAAGCAACTGACAAAGGATTAATCTCCAAAATTTATAAACAGCTCATGCAGCTCAATAGCAAAAAAACAAACAACCCAATCCAAAAGTGGGCAGAAGACTTAAATAGGCATTTCTCCAAAGAAGATATACAGACTGCCAACAAACACATGAAAGAATGCTCAACATCATTAATCATTACAGAAATGCAAATCAAAACTACAATGAGATATCATCTCACACCAGTCAGAATGGCCATCATCAAGAAATCTAGAAACAATAAATGCTGGAGAGGGTGTGGAGAAAAGGGAACACTCTTGCACTGCTTGTGGGAATGTGAATTGGTACAGCCACTATGGAGAACAGTATGGAGGTTCCTTAAAAAACTACAAATAGAACTACCATATGACCCAGAAATCCCACTACTAGGCATATACCCTGAGAAAACCATAATTCAAAAAGAGACTTGTACCAAAATGTTCATTGTAGCTCTATTCACAATAGCCCAGAGCTGGAAACAACCTAAGTGTCCATCATCGGATGAATGGATAAAGAAGATGTGGCACATATATACAATGGAATATTACTCAGCCATAAAAAGAAATGAAACTGAGCTATTTGTAATGAGGTGGATAGACCTAGAGTCTGTCATACAGAGTGAAGTAAGTCAGAAAGAGAAAGACAACTACCATATGCTAACACTTATATATGGAATTTTAAAAAAAATGTCATGAAGAACTTAGGGGTAAAACAGGAATAAAGACACAGACCTACTTGAGAATGGACTTGAGGATATGGGGAGGGGGAAGGGTAAGCTGTGACAAAGCGAAAGAGAGGCATGGACATATATACACTACCAAACATAAGGTAGATAGATAGCGGGAGGGAGCCGCAGAGCACAGGGAGATCAGCTTGGTGCTTTGTGACCGCCTGGAGGTGTGGGATGGGGAGGGTGGGAGGGAGGGAGATGCATGAGGGAAGGGATGTGGGAACAGATGTATATGTATGACTGATTCACTTTGTTATAAAGCAGAAACTAATAAAAATAATAAAAAATAAAATAAATAAAATAAATAAAAACTTCGCACTAAACCCCCCCCCCCCAAAAAAAAAAAAAGAGACATGTACCAAAATGTTCATTGCAGCTCTATTCACAATAGCTCGGAGATGGAAACAACCCAAGTGTCCATCATCGGATGAATGTATAAAGAAGATGTGGTACATATATACAATGGAATATTACTCAGCCATAAAAAGAAACGAAACTGAGCTATTTGTAATGAGGTGGATAGACCTAGAGTCTGTCATACAGAGTGAAGTAAGTCAGAAAGAGAAAGACAAATACCGTATGCTAACACATATATATGGAATTTAAGAAAAAAAAATGTCATGAGGAACTTAGGGGTAAAACAGGAATAGAGACCCAGACCTATTGGGGGTGGGCTTGGGGATATCGGGAGGGGGCGTGGGCTGTGACTGGGCGGGGGAGAGGCATGGACGTTTATACACTGCCGGGCGTGGGGTGGATGGATGTTGGGGGTTGGCCGCGTGACGCGGGGGGATCGGCTCGGTGCATTGTGGCCGCCTGGAGGGTTGGGATGGGGAGGGTGGGAGGGAGGGAGACGCAGGAGGGAGGGAATGTGGGAACAGATGTATATGTATGGCTGATTCACTTTGTTGTAAAGCAAAGAATAATAAAAAAAATGTTGGCAAACAGAATTGCACCACTTATATGGCCTACCCCATAAAACGTTTCCCGTATAATCCCACTACAGGTTTCCCCTCATCCACAAGCTGGATATTGACACTCAAGTAAACCATGGAGTGTAACTGCTGAAGATGGCACAGTGTCTAGCAGTTTTGGTCCCTGAAACATTGGGTGGAGCCTATTTATACCTCCAACAACCTCCCTCACACTTAATTTTGTTAATCTGGTCGTGCACTGAATCATTAGATGAGCACAAAATAAACTTTTACTGTGTTAGGCCATTGAAATTTTAGAATTTTCTTATTTTTGCAATTAGCCTCATTTTAAAGTAATTGGCACCTTTAATGGAGTACTGTCATAAAGTCTCTAACTTGTCTCTGGATTAGCTGTCAATTGACGGGCAGAGAAAAAACAAACACAGTAAGTTGGAAGACTATGGCACCCTGTTATTACTTTGTAAAACATTTGATAAAATTATCTTCTACAATAAATTGGAAGGCACATCGTGTGCCTACTGAATTGTGGCTCTAAGGGAAATGGTTGGAAAGAACAGTAGTGTTTGTTGTGTTCTTGATTATTTTATGTCTTTATAATGCATCAACCAGAAGAAATGAACTCTGGCAAGAACTGGCCAAAGGGAAAGGAATTAGATGAGTCCAGAAATGAAGGGCCTTAGAGGGTTAAAAAGTCAACTGATAAAGAGTAAATGATATTCAAGTTTTTTCAATATGCTTTGCAAAATGCTAGGTATTGGTCTGTGATACTGCATGTCCACATTTTCTTTATAGGTAATAAATAAGTTAGACTTTGGGGAAATAAAATACATGTTAATACATTCCTTAAATTTTAAAAAAGTGAGGTATGATTTCTGTGTGTGTTAGTTTTCTTTTGCTGCAAAATAAATTACCATTGCCACAATGGCTTAAAACAACACCCATTTATTAGCTCACAGTTCTCTAAGTCAGAAATCCAGCATGGTGTGCTTGGTTCTCTGCTCATGGTACTGCAAGAAGGAATAAAATCATTGGCCAGTCTGAATTATCATCCACAGACTCTGGGGAAAATTTTGCTTCCAAGTCATTCTTGTTGCCAGAATTCAGTTCCCAGTGGCTGAAGGACTGACAGACCCCTGTTTGCTTGATGGCTGTCAGCCAGGGGCTACTTCAGCTTCTAGAGGTCACATGCATTCCTTGTCATGTGGCCACGTCTATCTTCAATTCAGCAATAAATCATTATATTTTCCTTGTGCTTCAAATATCTGATTTTCTTTCCTGCAATGAGCTAAAGAAAACTATCTCTTTTTAAAGTCCTCACCTATCAAATCAGGCCCCTTGTATTATCTCCCTACCTTAAAGACAATTGATTTGGAAACTTAATTACAACTGCAGAAGACTTTCATAGCAGAACCTAAATTAGTGTTTGATTTAATAACAGGGGACATGTGTTATTAGGGACCTTGGAATCTTGGGAGGCCATTTTAGAAATCTTCTAACCACATGTGGTCATAAAAACCTAATAAATATTGTTTGTATCCTGTATTTTCTCCCAGAGATTCATAATCTACACTCATGTCTTCAGTACATGCTTTAAGGAGTTCTACAGCAAAAAAAGTTTAAAAAACAAAAAAAGCCACTTAAGCTTGATTGCAACCATCAGCCCTTTTATCTCATTCACCTATTAACATGTCACTATCACCCTGTGTGGTGGTAGCTACATTCTCTTCTTCAGCTCAACTTTCTTCCTGCTAAAGTAAACTGTAAGGGTGGCTGGGAAAAAGGAGGGAAGTTAAATTATTATTACTGTATTATTATTATTAGTGAGATAGCTATTTCTTAGAGTCCAAGGTAAAAGTTTTTTCTTGTCATGTAGAAAAATCACTGTCAGAAAACTTCCTGTGTGGCTCTATCAAATATCTAGTCCCTCAGCAGCTATGACTCCCAAATAGCTCAGTGGCCCTATTCCTTTAACAGCTAATGTGTTTTTCTTATTTTTACATTTTATTGTTTGTTTTCTAACTTCAGTGAATTTGTCATCACTTCATCAACCTCTAACATAATTTTTTTAATTCTAAAAATATGTAAATAGTGGTTTCATATTGTCTCAAAGAGAGTTAAAATTTTATGCTCATCTTATAAATACTTCTAACTTGATTTAACTTTAAATCTTTAAATGTCTAATAAGATGTTGATACAAACAAAATGTCAATTTATCATAAAAATGGTGAGGTATAAAGTTTTATTTAAGAACATGATACTTTTTTATTAATAACAAGTATTTGTTTCTTTTTGGTTAGTAGATTGCTGCTTGTTCTTTATTTTAACATTATTTCTTATACTGAGGTATAATTGACAATAACATTAGACTAGTTTCATGTATACATTATAATAATCCTATATTTGTATATCCTGTGAAATGATCACCCCAATAAGTCTAGTTACCATCCATCACCATATAAAGTTACAATTTTTGTGTGTGTGATGAGAGCTTTTAAGATTTACTCTCTTAACAACTTTCAAATATGAAATACAATATTGTTGACTATAGTCATGATGCTGTACATTACATCCCATGACTTATTTATTTTATAACTGGATATTTGTACCTCTTGACCCTCTTTGCTCATTTTACCCACTTCCCAACTCCCCTCCTCTGTAACCAAATGGTGAATAAATATTTTGAAATGAAATAACCCTAAAGCAGAGGTGATATTTAGATGGAGATCTGGATTTATCTTGAAACTGTGATTTCCATTCTAGATAAACAAGTGTCTTGCTCTATAAAGAAAGATTTTTGTCACTGCCCAATATTCTTGCTAGTCCTTTTGACCAAGGAAAGGAAATGATATTACAGGATGTATTATGAATCTTTCAAGGTTTGAATATTGGAGTAATAATTTGTTATTGATGTATAGTTGGCTTGACATCCAAAGTGAGCTACTAATAGTTTAGTTAGAAGCTAATTAGGATACAGTTCACTTAATGTAAGTAAAGAGAACAGCATGCTACAATGACAACTTAAATCTTGCTTCCAATATTTTCAAAATTATTCATCTGATATCAACAAACACTAAAAGTCTATTATACTGGTACTATGAATTATAACTACAGTTTATATGATCATTTAAAATGTATCTATAGTTAGTTTTTTAAATGCAGATTAATTTCTCTTAAATTACCTGTTGGTACCATAGCAGGCATGCTGAAAAGTCAAACAGAGCTTTGAGAGTAAATTAAAAGTTGAAGTATTTTGCATACCATTCCTATCCTTTATTTCTTAAAACTGTTACCCATATTTAGCTGACAGGGGGAAAAATGAGGTATAAGAAGGGTGACTTGCCCAGCTTTAT
Organism: Hyperoodon ampullatus; assembly: GCF_949752795.1. Lineage (NCBI taxonomy): Eukaryota > Metazoa > Chordata > Mammalia > Artiodactyla > Ziphiidae > Hyperoodon > Hyperoodon ampullatus. Next base: position 107,205,888 of record NC_136918.1, on the reverse strand, counting down.
TAAGGTGAAGTATGTGGAATGCATTGCTACCATTCAAGTGCTCACATATCCTTAGCTCACTCATCTGACATGATTCCATTTTTATGTCCTAAACTCTATAGACTGAATGAATGAATGACTGCTGTATAAGGAAACCTGTGCAAAATACATAACTTCAGCAGGTCTTTGATAAGCACCATTCATTAATCTTTGTTTCATAATTCTCACCAGTATGCATACCCTGCTTTTCTCTCCCTATCTGCAAGTAAATTGGTTTTTAAGAAAATGAAGAAGTCAGCAGAAGATGTTGGAGCACACATTTTTCTGTTGAAACCAATCAGTAGACCTGGGCAGCTATGTTAATGGTTAAAGTTAGTAGAACTTGTCCCTGTTTCAACTGAATCATCAATTTATATCAGTGACAATATTGTTTGGATGCCCATGTAACAATAAAAATAAACAGAGTAAAAATATGGAAAATTTTAGCCAACAGACATTTATAGTCCTAAAATATAGTTACATAAAACAGAATTCAACTGTAGTGAAATGTTAGGAGCAGTGTCTAGTTTTCAGGTTCAAAAAAAAAAAGTTACCAGAGTTCTTTTCCCTGTAACAATGAATTAGGTAATGAACAAATCCATATAATGAGAACAAACAGAAAATCCAGAAAATATATATGAAAAAATATATATTGTAATATATGCAGCTACGTGCATATATATATATCAGAAAACTATAAGACACTGATGAAAGAAATCAAAGATGACACAGATAGAGAGATATACCATGTTCTTTGATTGGAAGAATCAATATTGTGAAAATGACCATACTACCCAAAGCAATCTACAGATTCAATGTAATCCCTATCAAATTACCAATGCATTTTTTACACAACTTGAACAAAAAATCTTAAAATTTGTATGGAGACATAAAAGACCCCCAATAGCCAAATCAATCTTGAGGGAATAACACGGATCTGGAGGAATCAGACTCCTTGACCTCAGTCTATACTACAAAGCTGCAGCAATCAAGAGAGTCTGGTAATGGTACAAAAACAGAAATGTAGGTCAATGGAACAGGATAGGAAGCCCAGAGATAAACCCACATACATATGGTCAACTAATCTATGACAAAGAGGCAAGGATATACAATAGAGGAAAAAAAGTCTCTTCAATAAGTGATGCTGGGAAACCTGGATAGCTACATGTAAAAGAATGAAATTAGAACACTCCATAACACTATATACAAAAATAATCTCAAAATGGATTAAAGACCTAAATGTAAGACCGGACACTATAAATCTCTTAGAGGAAAACATAGGAAAAACACTCTTTGACATAAATCACAGCAAGATCTTTTTTTGACCCACCTCCTAGAGTAATGAAAATTAAAAAAAAAATAAACAAATGGGACCTAATGAAACTTAAAAGTTTTGCACAGCAAAGGAAACTATAAAATAGATTAAAACACAACCCTCAGAATGGGAGAAAATATTTGCAAATGAATCATCGGACAAAGGATTAATTTCCAAAATATATAAACAGCTCATGCAGGTCAATATTAAAATAAAACAAACAATCCAATCAAAAAATGGGCAGAAGACATAAATAGACATTTCTCCAAAGAAGACATACAGATGACTAAGAGGCACATGAAAAGCTGCTCAACATCAATAATTACTAGAGAAATGCATATCAAAACTACAATGAGGCATCACCTCACACCAGTCAGAATGGCCATCATCAGGAAATCTACAAACAACAAATGCTGGAAAGGGTGTGGAGAAAAGGGAACCCTCTTGCCCTCTTGGTGGGAATGTAAACTGATACAGTCACTATGGAGAAGAGTATGAAGGTTTCTTAAAAAACTAAAAATAGAATTACCATATGACCAGTAACCCCACTACTGGGCACATACCCAGAGAAAACCATAATTCAAAAAGACCCATGCACCCCAATGTTCATTGCAGCACTGTTTACAATAGCCAGGTCATGGAACTGACCTAAATGTCCATCGACAGATGACTGGCTAAAGAAGATGTGGTACATATATACAATGGAATATTATTCAGCCATTAAAAGGAACGAAACTGGGTCATTTGTAGAGACGTGGATGGACCTAGAGACTGTCATTCAGAGTGAAGTAAGTCAGAAAGAGAAAAACAAATGTCATATATTAATGTATATATGTGGAATCTAGAAAAATGGTACAGATTAACTGGTTTGCAAGGCAGAAATAGAGAGAAAGATGTAGATAACAAACAGATGGACACCAAGGGGGAAAGTGGGGCGTGGCGGTGGTGGGATGATTTGGGAGATTGGTGTTGATGCATATACACCAATATGTATAAAATAGATAACTAATAAGAACCTGCTGTATTAAAAAAATTCAAAATAATAAAAAATAATGGCTGAGAATTATCAAAATTTTGAGGAGTGATACCAATCACAATGAACTCAAAGTTAGATAAATGCAAAACAAACCACACCTAGATGAAGCATAGTAACTTTGTTGAAAACCAGAGTAAAGGGATGGAAAATGTTAAAACCCACCACAGAACACAAAAGCAAAACTAAGTCTGACAGCTGAATCTTATATTGGAATGAGAAATACTAGAATAGCCCATCTTCTTCTTTATGATCTGTAATGTCTTTTCTGTTATATTTTCATAAATATATTGGTCCACTTATTTATACTTGAGCACTAATACCATAATGCTTTATTTAATAAAACTATATAATACTTCCTCTCCCTCCATGGACTTCTTTTATAGGAAGATTTTGCTTACACTTGGTTCTTTGTTCTAATATTAAAATTTAGAATCAGCCTATCAATTTCCACAAAACAGCTGGTTATGATTTCATTGACACTGAACTGAATCCCCAAGTCAATATGTGGAATAAAGATATCTTCATAATACTGAGTTTTTCAATGGTTTATATAAATATTTAATGCATTATAATATAGTTCTTCTGTAACTTTTGTTAGATTTATTTCTAGACAGTGTTTATTTTTTAAATATTACAAATATGTATTATTTTAAATTTTCAACTTTTTATTTTAAAAAATGTAGTTGACCTCTGCTCATTGACCTTACAAATAGAAACCTTGCTAAACATCATATTAAACAAAAATTTAGAAAATTAAATTGTAATGTGTGTGTGTGGCTGTGTGTGTGTGTGTGGTGTGTTTTATATAGAGTTCTATTATCATTCGAAGTGTACTCTCTGGTCTGAGGCTGGTCCACTCACTGTTCATTACTGATGATCTGTCTTCCCTCCTCCTCTGCTCTTTCAAGAATTTGTTGTATTTTGTTTTCTGCAGTATTATTATCATGTATCTGTGTGTGAATTTTTTTATTTATTCTTTTTTAAATAAATTGGGCTCTTTGATTCTATAGCTTAATAATTTTCATCAGTTTTAAAAATACTTAGTGATTACTGTTCACATTTTGTGTCTTTCCTATCCTCTCTTCTGAGTTTATATTTAAATGCATATTAGACCTTAAGGGTTCATCTTCTATTCCCATTGTATTTTTCATAGATATAAATCTGTGTTTTCAAGTCTGGGTAATTTTTCTGACCTCTCTTTCAGTCTACCAATTATGTTTTCAGTTTAGTCTAAATAGTTATAAAACCATATATTATTTATGGTACTATAAATACTATTTATATATAGTATTTTAATTTTAGTTAATGTGTTTTTTACTTCTAGATTTATTTTGATTTGATTTTTATATTCACTATCATTTTTATAGTTTCCTCTGGCCTATATATTTTAAAATAGTTTTATATATAAACTTTATATGTATATGTGCTATTTATATATATTAGTTACTTTATATTTGGAGTCCAATGTTCAATATCAAAATCATTTTGTGTCTGTTCCTTGTCTGTTTCTGTAGTTAAACTTACACTGAATTGTTTTCTTGAGTGCCTTGATTGCTTTGACTGTGTGCACGCCATTGTACAAAGAAAAAGTACATGGAAGTATAATTGAAGCCTAAAGAAAAAGATGTCTGTTTGCCAGTTGACTGTGGTTGCTGCTAGTGTAAGACAACCTTAAACTAAATTTAAGGCTTGAGGTTTCTCAGAAGATCCAGTTGAGTTACATTTGGGCTGTCAGTTCCAATTAATGTTGGTCAACCTCAGTTGATCCTAACCTTATGAACGAGATGGTTATCTTTAAATAATTCCCGTATTCTGTAAGCAGTGTGGTTTTATTTTATTCCCCCAACACCATATTCAAATTTGCCAATCTCAACATTTATTCTCAAAGAAAGAAATTTTCTTACATATTTATTTCCGTGGGTTTTGAGTTTGACATAATCTTTTGATCTTGTCAAATCTTCAATTATTTTAAAGAAATATTTTGTTAATGTTATACTTATGAGTCATAGTTTTGAGTTGGTTGTGTTAATTTGGCTTATAAATATCAGACACAAGAAATCTTGCATTGAATTTTTATTCATGTATATATTTACATTGCATTTAATATATATATATATATTTATGTTTATTTATATGTTGCTTATTTTTCAAACCTACCTTGATCTTTTTGATAATCTCTTTGTTTTCTCATATTTTGAATTCTATGTTTTGTTTCTCTAAGCATATTAAATATATAATTTTTATATTATGTATCTGATAATTTCAATAATTATAGACTTTTAAATCCTGACTATAAAATTTTTGTTCAGTTAACTTTCACTCAGGGTAACAATTATCTACTTATGATTTTTGATAACCTTGTATTCTTAAAAATAAATCTTGGAGATTTTTTGAAGTCTTTACTTAAAGTTCTTTTTTTCTGAGACTATTTGTGTTGCTTCTCTTAGGTAAGTAGTGGCAAGGACCTGCCTAGGACAACTTTAAATCTTCAGCTTATAGTTTGAGCACTACATGATAGTCAATTTTGACATCAAGTATATATGACAGCAGACTATGTTTAGAAAATCTCATGAGAGATTTGGATTCTTTAGGCAAAATAAAAGTGTCCCAAACATCTTCTGAATTTTAGTATTTTTTGAGTTTTACCCCACTGAAACTAATACTTTTTCCAGAGTTCCATCTTTATGAAGAGTTTTCTGATTTAACCTACTATTCAGGCTTTGCCTCATTTATGGTGCTCAGCCAGTTAAAACAAAGTCTTCAGGCTACCTTACAGCAAGGTTCAACAGATGTTCCTAAGGCAATTTAGTGTTCTTTTTTTTTTTTTTTTATCTCTTGGGTTGCATTTCTTGTCTTTTTGGAGATTCTTACAGTTCGCTTATTTCTTTAGCAGCACATTTTTTTAGGGATAAATTTTTGAATTTTATCCAGCAGAATTTTTATCCCACATTGGAAAGTTTTATCATGATGCGTAGTCTGTTTAAAGTAGAAACATGATTGTCTCAAGTACAGAGATCTTTTGAGATGGATGATTGAATTAGAGCATAAACTTAGTTGAAATTTTCAATTACAGAAATTTGAGACCTTTATTGGAATACATTTCTTCTTAATGAAACAATTTTCTTCCCCTTGGACCAAAACCGAACTAATTTTCCCTTCCTTGACATTGTAAAAAGCCATTTGTCTTCTAATTGTAACTCTTGCCTCCTTTTTTAATTTAGATATTATATTTCCACTTTTGTTATTTTGAAACATTTTTCTGAATGAAATAACTTTCAAATATGTATTAAATGTTAATAGAAAATGGACTCAATAAATAGAATTTTACTATTTTGGGTGGAATATAGTTATTTAATATACTAAAGAATACTTTTTCTCAAATAGAAAGTACAAATAAGAAGACAATGCTTGTTGAGTTTACAATGCCTTTCATGGCTCTTTTGTTGCACAAAGTAAAAATAATTCAAGTTCTTCCATTGTGTTTGGACTTCCCAGTGAGTAAAACTATCTTTTTAATTTTGTCTTTGGACTCCAGTGTATCTTTTATGTTAATTTATCATGTTTAATAGGTGAGAGGTTTGTGTTTTGCCTTAGAAAAGAACTGGTAAAATTTGCATTGGACAATACCCAAGAGATGATGAAATATGTTTTCTTTGTTAATTTTTGTATTACAGTGTCCTGAAATGTATTATCAATAAAACTCCACACAGAAAGACTGCCCAAGAGATCCTACTGTTCTTCATAGAATAGTAATCTGTTAAATACTGCAAGCTTATGATTGTTGAATGCCTTTAATTATTAAGAATATGCCTAAGTAAAATAGGTTTTAGCATACTGGTATTACATTTACATTTAAAACAAAGAGAAAATTAAGAATATAATTTAGTATAATTTAGTATCCAAACTCACTGAAATTTACTAAATTATGACATATTGAAATTCTATTGGAAAACTAACAAAAATATATATAACAATCTTTACTGATAAGATATTTAAATAGATTAATATTTAAATATTTATTGACAAGATATTTATATAAATATATTCTTTTTGATATTTGTAACATTTCATTATTACAGATGGCTTTTATGTGTTCAAATAGAACTTTTCTAATGCCTTTTTAGATAAATGATAGTTTCTTTTTTTTAGTAGACATGATAAAAACAATAATGACAAAGTATGACTTGTGTGCTGATAATAGCTTACACTTTTTATAGCTCTGTATACTTTACAAAACACTTAACTTTTTGCATTATCCATCACAGTTAATATAGTCACATAATATCCTACATAATTTCAGACATTCAGGGAATTTCAGACATTCTGTCAGGCTGCTGGTGGTGATGGGTATATGTAAAAGTAGGCAGGTCTGTTATTCCCCACCTTCCTACTCCATGCTACAGAGGAGGTCAGGCACCCAAATATGACCTTTACACAAAGTAAAGTACACAAGTTGACTGAATGTTGTTGAAAAATTGAGGCATCATATAAGCATAGATGCCTATCCACTTCTGCATACTAAATATCAATTAAAACTCTAAAACTGTATAGACAGGATATCTATATCTATATATAGATATAAAGTTTTATATCTATACTTATCTACCTATCTATCTGGAAGCACTTAAAGTAAAATGACATATTTCTATATTTTAAATCCTGCTGGACTGTAGTCTAAAAATTCTTAATTCTTCTTAATTTTTAAGTATAAAGAAAGAGACTGCAGCCCACTTATGACCTAGAGTTCATTCAATCTTTGCCACTACTATTTTAATTCACTTTTGTACTAGCTGTTCTAGTCAATTTCTTATCATTTTAAGGCTAAAATAAATGTAATTAATTTTAATATACCAGTTAAAAAAATAAAAGTACCAAAAGTTATTGCAATCACTCTGTTGTTTCAATGCCTAAGTTGTACTCTCAATCATGTGATTAAATGCACTTTAAGAATAAAATATTTTAATTTATAACTGATGGAAATGTCAATCATAGATTTTGGTATAATATCCAAATATTAAAGATTTCCAGTTTCATTTTATCCAACAGAAAACCTTTGGAAAATATTTAAGATCTCCACAGATTTTTATTAAAGACACACTCAAGATTGTCTAACTGCATAATGTAATGTCCTTTAGAAAGGAAATACTTAAATTAGATTAAATAAGAGTTTTTCCAGAATGTTGTTAAATGAAAATGAAATAATGAGTAACACTCAATGTTATTAGAGTAGAAGAGAAAAAATACATAATTTACCCACTATGTACAACTCAAATTTTTCTACCTGTCCATTTCTTTTTTTTTTAACATCTTTATTGGAGTATAATTGTTTTACAATGTTGTATTAGTTTCTGCTATGTAACAAAGTGAATCAGCTATATGTATACATATATCCCCATATCCCCTCCCCCTTGCATCCCCCTCCCACCCTCCCTATCCCACCCCTCTAGGTGGTCACAAAGCACCGAGCTGCTCTCCCTGTGCTATGCAGCTGCTTCCCACTAGCTATCTATTTTACATATTCTACCTGTTCATTTCTTTACATTATAGTTAGAAATAAATATTCATTAAGAATTGAAATATATTTTTATATATGAGTAGTAGTATATTTATAAATAAAGGAGACAAGATATTTTTGAACTTGCAAATATAATCTTATCTAGACTTATAGATAATTAAATTAGAATAATTCTTTAATCAGAAATTAATCCAATTGTTATAATAGTCTGGTGAGATACTTTGTATTAGAAAAATTTTATTGGAATTTTCTGTTTAAGAATTGAACTAGTTTTTTTTAAGTTCAGTGTTTTGGAATTTTGTATCCGTCTTTATAAAGAAAGCAAGTTTGCTTACATAAACATTAAAAATATGCTGGTAATTAAAAATCATACTGTAAAACAATGATTATACTGTTTTCTCTCTTGGTGATTGTAAATGAAAAGCCTAGGCTATACTGAAATCTTTAGTTGGAATCCAACCCAAGGGCAGAGGGTCAATTAAATAGCCCCTTCCTGGTTCTTATTTAGTAAGGGCAGTATGTAAAAATCCAAGCTGTGCACATGCAAAATGCTCAGATATCTCTTCTTTTCTCATTTAGTTTCATGATATATCTACTAAGAGAGGAACAGACTAAAGAACAATGACAGGATCGGAGTGGGAGTTCTTGTCTCTCCTCTGACCTGCAGTGTCTTACAGACTTCTTCCTTCAGGGAGAGAAGTCTGTAAGGCTCTGACACCAGTGCAAGGGCAACATGGAGAGAAGGAAAAGAGACGACTTCTTTTCTCCTTCTTAAGAGAGTTTAGCTGGAGCACCTAGACTAGACAGATCTTGCCATTTTACAAAACCTTTGCCTTTCAAGCTATTAAGGAACTGATAAAAGACAAAGGTTAATCAACTCTCCTTGCTCACTTCATATGGCTGACAATTACTTCTCTCTCTCACTTGTAAAATCTGCTACTGTATTCTCTTAAATATTTCTTCAATCTGTCTCATTCTCTCTACTCTATTACCACTGCCCTAATGCAGACTATTATCAACTTTTGCATGGATTATTACAACAGCCTTCCTGTCTGCAGTCCTAAACCCTTCAACTTATCTCTCCACTGAAATGCCAGAGTAATGTATCCTAAAATACAAGCCATCATAAAATCTATTGTTCTCACTTATAATACAAATTTCAAACTCTTTACTATGAAGTGTCTTGCATAGTACCTGCAAGGCACCTAATACGAGCTACTCAAATATTTGTTTAGGGAATAAATGAAAGATCGATGAACAAAGAAGTGAGAAGACAAAGCAGTATCTAATGAGTCCTACCTGCTTTTTCCTCATCTCTTATACTTTTGTTTTATTTTTTGCCTCTCACATAGCCCCCTACATAGACTCACCCTCTTTTCTTTGTCTTCCTAACATCTAGTCACCTTTTAAGATTCAGCTCAGAACCACCTCCTCCCTCTCCCCACAGCGTTTCAACTATTGCAAACCTCCTCCGCTATGATTCCATGTTAGCCTAGGTACCTGTCTATTTTTGACTGTATAACTCCATTGCATTTTAATCATTTATTTTCATGTCTGTCTCTTTACCTAAATGAATTTCCTTGAGGACAGGACTGTATCATTTACAAATATCTTTGCTTTCTAATATGAAAGCCACTCTTACCCTCATACATAGTCATTAACTTATATATGCTTATGAAAGGAATGCATGATTGGATAATTTAACTGATATTGAATGGTAATTGTATTTTCCTAATCTGTGTGTGTGGGAGGAGGAATTATTAATGAATATAATTTCCTCTATTTTTAAATTTGTCACAGTTATATTAGTAAACATGTTTTACTGAAAAATATAGCAAACTGAAAAATTATTTTATGGTATATTTTATAAATATTACTACTTTGCTTCTGTTCAGAAAATACCAAAGAGGCTGAACAATTTATAAATATATTTTAAGGGCAAATCCTGCTATGATCTTGTTATGCTTTATTTAAAAGTTTCTTTTCTGATTCAAACATTTGACTGGAATTATGATTTTGTATTGCATATCATATATATTTGGTAAACAAAATTTCTTTAGATTGTGTTATAGAATTAAATTTATTAACATACTTTAGCATACTGCTTAAAGTACCTTCTTGAGTCATTTTTGATATGTTAAGGTGCTGTTGTACATATTGAGGATATAGCGACTCATAAGATAAATAACATTCATATCTTATTGGATATATTTTGTAAAGTGAGACAGAAATAAGACATGCAAAGAAACAAAAGCTAATAATCATTCAGACAGTGATAAATTCCCAGAAGGAAATAAAGTATGACAAGTGTGTTATTGGGAGCTACTTTAGCGAGCATGGTCAGAAAAGGGCTCTTTGGACAGCAGGACCATACACTGAGAAATGAATGACAAGATGAGATAGCCACAAGAAGGTATTAAAGAAGAGGTTTCCAGGCAAAGCAAGAGGGAGTACAGAGCCTTAGTTGGGAATGGACTTGGTGATGCATGTAACAGAAAGGTTAATGTGACTGAAGTGTGTAAATCAAGAGGGGAGTGGTAAGGGAAGTGTTGGAGAGGTAAATATGGGTTAAAATGAGTAGTTTAGATTGCATTATTATTGCAGGACCAGCAATTGGAAGATTTTCAACAGGAAACATAATAAAATAGTCCAAAGAACTTGCTGCTGGTTTAGGTATGAGATATGCAGACCATAAATGAACAAAACATGATTCCCAGGTTCTTGGATTGAGAAGATGGCTGAGTGGGTGGTGTCTAATCAGCTCAGACTTCTATAATAAAATGCCATAGATTGGATGGATTAAACAACAGAAATGTATTTTCTCAGGGTTCTAGAGGCTGAAAGTCTGAGATCAGGATGCCAGCATGGGTTGTTCTAGTGGGTGTCCTTTCCCTGAATTCCAACAGAAGCTTCCTTCTGTATGCTCACAGTCGTGAGGGCTCTGTCCTCACATGGTAGAAAGAGGATGATTTGGTGTCTCCTTCTTCTTATAAGGACACTAATTCCATCATGGAGGTGGGGTGGGGGGATCCACCCTCATGACCTCATCTAAACCTAATTACCTCCCGAGCTCTCACTTCCTAATACAATCACATTGGGAATAAAGTCTTCAGTATATGATTTTAGGGGGCACATTCAGTCAATAACAGGTGAGGGGACTATGCAGATGGTGGAGATCAAGAATTGAGTTCAAATAATCTTGAGTTTGAGAAGCCTATTATTAAAAATGCAAGTGAATGTATCTTCTAAGTGCTTTGTCAACAGATCAATTATTAGAACTTTAGAATAATATAATACATGTTAAATTATTAATACATTCTGTGACTTACAGTGTTACCTTTCTCAAGTAATATATTTACATTTTAATGAGTTTCAGTAAACACTCTGACCCAGATAAACTGCTCTAATTCTCACCATATCAGCCACATGACAGACTGCAAGAGTTGAATGCTATGGTAGGCAATCATCTTGCTGAAAAATACAGGTACCTCACCCAATATAGGTCTCATTGCTGTCTAGTGCAGTAGTCTACCTCACCTCCTTTCTAAAGATTACTGCTTCTACATTCACATTTTCAGAAGGCAGCCTTGGGAAATAAGAAGTTCCCACATATGTTCATTAGAAGCATTTCTTGATATATTGATAATTTTTAAGATTTGTGAACCTATTCACTAGTTAATTTGGAGCCATCTGCTTTCACTCAATGAATAAAGTCAATAGGCTTCTATCTAATGATTAAGCAGATAACATATTATTAGGATGTTCTAAAATATTAATGGATAAAGTGCTGAGGATAGCAAGGAATTAAGCTTTTTCATTGTAGTTGTTATTCTCAACAAAAGAAAACTTTTATTTTCCAAATATTCTGCTTGTTATATTTATAATGTCAGCCTAGTTTTTCAGGGTCAGAAAAATGAGTAAAATCATAGCTAAGACCTGGGACATATTCATCTCCTAGATTGAAATCATTAACTGGGGACTCAGAGTTTGTTGAAAGACCCTGTTGATCTGGGAAGAGTGAGAGTAGACACTAAGGGGAGGGAAGGAAAGGGGAAATGAAAGATAATGTTTGTGCTTTGCCTACACTCACCTAGCCAATAACCAGTTGACATTAGTAGGGAGATGGACAAATCTAGGGCTAAACTTTATTTGACTCATTTCTGAATAATGAAATATTGCTTATAGTTTATTACATTCCTCAAAGGCAAATATTCTTTATTTTTACTTTTCCTATATTTGTGATTATGTAGTTATTATAACTAAAAATGACTGTGTTATATAGGGCCAAATCATATTCTCAGGATCTAATACTAAGATATTTAAAATAGCTTATTAAAGGCTGGATCTGAGAACAGATTCTCAAAAGTTTGTAGGAAATCCTATAATTGTAGTGAATTAAAATCAGAAAGATAATTAAATATGATACTTTAAAGAATTTAGAAACATGTGCTTTATTTAATACAGCTATCAGATAGCTACTGCTCTATAAAAACCCACTTAAAACTTTAATAGCTTAGGGGCTTCCCTGGTGGCACAGTGGTTGAGAGTCCACCTGCCGATGCAGGGGACACGGGTTCGTGCCCCGGTCCAGGAAGATCCCACATGACGCGGAGCAGCTGGTCCTGTGAGCCATGGCCGCTGAGCCTGTGCTCCTCAATGGGAGAGACCATGACAGTGAGGGGCCCGCATACCACAAAAAAAAACTTTAATAGCTTAAAACAAAAAAAAAAATCCTTTATTATTTCCCATGAGTCTACAAGTTGCCCGGGCAACTCTATTGATCCAAGACATCCTCTGTTGATTTAAGCTGGGCCTGCTCAAGCATCTTGGTCAGCTAGCTGGCAGGATGGCTAGGGTCTGGCTACATAGAATTAGTCTTGCCTAGGGGTTGCACATAGTTTACAGGGATGAATCTGAAAACTGACTATATTTGAATGAAATAATTATTCAGGTTATCCTTTAACTATTTGGTAGGGTGGACAGAAGTGTTTATTTGATTGAATTAAAAAAACAGACATCCAAAATTTTAATTCATCTCCATATTCTGTAGATGAGCCAACAGTTTTATAAAGCTGATACAGTCCAGTTAAGTCTCAATAAATTTCCTGTATATTAGCTTATGAATTATAAGAAAGTATTTCCAAATTACTTAATAATGATATAATCTTTATGGACTTTCACACAAAATACCTTTTCAGAGACAAATAATTCATTTCTCAAAAAGTGCACGTAGTTATAGAAAGGATAAATTCACACAGTATCTAAAGAAAATAATCAGTTAATGATATGTCAATAAAGTTATAGTATTATTTTAAAATCTTTTTCTCATTAGGAAAGTAATACATAAATTGTGGAGACTAGAAAATATAGAAATATATAAAGAATGTGAAAAGCATTAATAATTTTATTTTGCAGGAATTAACCAAATTAACCATGGGGTCATATAGTATATACAGAGATAAAGAATGTAAAAGTTGCTTTTTATTTCATTAATAATATATACTGAGCACAATTCCTAGAATATTAGGCACAGAAAAAAAGGTTAAATGAAATGTTTCTCCAGGTATATGCAAAATAATTTGTTTCTTGGACCTTTATTTTTTTTTAATATTTATTTTGCTTTTAAAAGCAAGTCTGTAATGAAGCTTAATATCTGTGTACATCACTGAGTACTTCCTTCCTGATGCTGAATACTTCCTGATAAATTTCTAAAAGTGGACTAGTAATCTGAATCTTTTCCCTGCACCTCTCCAGCCCAGAATATATCTCTATCCCTCTGTCTCTCCTTCATCTTCATTCCAGACCTCTAACTGTATTTGAATCTCTGTTAATTTGAGAAGCCAAATGACAGTCTTGAATTATTTTTCTTTGCATCTTATTGATTACTAATTTTTTTGTCATTTGTATTTCTTTTGTGGAAGGTTATATGTTTATATGTGTTAACATTTTTCTGTTGGACTTTCAAGCTTTGATTATAACTTTTTGCATAATAAAAATTAATATTTTGCCTAAAATTGACTTCTCTTATTTATCATTCAATCCTTTTTTCGTTTTAGACTTATGCTTAAAATTCCTTTCCTGCCCAGAGTTCAGAGAAGTCACAATATTTTCTTGATTTTCTTTATGACAAGATACTTTTTAAAATGTGATGCTGCATGAATTTTTATTAATATGCGTAGTAAAAACAAGGGCATGGCAGAAACCATAGAGTTGAAATATTAAATAAAAGATGAAATGATAATAAGGGAAGCTTCAAAATATGAAATATGATGCTAGTGGGTCGCTGCATATAAGAATTCATCTTGATGGGAACTGTCTACCCTGGCACCTTTATTCTTCTAGTTGATTAAGTGACATGTGTGGCAAGTTGGTAGACAGCACATTATCATAAAACTTTCAGAATCACATTCAAGGCCAAGTATGTCATAGCTATTTCTTCTCCCTGAAGACCATTTGAAACCAATAGCTTTTCTTTAACTCTCTTCATCTCTGTAAATATTGCACACATTGCACAAGTTATAGAGTACCTTAAGTTGGTTAACTATCTCATTTTACTTTATATTTCCACAGAAATGACCCAAGCACAGAGTTATGAAGACTTATGCTTGAATAAGTTCTGCCAGAAGGCAGAATCAGGAAGGAAATAGATTTGAGAGTTCACATTTATATCAAGGTGAAACTCATTAGAAACAAGAAAGCAAATTGTTGTTTACATAGTAGAAAGAATCCCTTTAATAAAATATTTAAGTAGCAAAATCCTTTGTGACACAGGTTAGTTTATGTTTCACATTCTTTGTAAGAATTTAAAGAAAAGAAATATTCATCTGAAGAAATTTTGGTTTCATCATATAATAATAAAGCAAATTTTCACTTTCATAATTGATAAGTTAACAATGGTTTGCTCATATTTTGTAATATACTGAAGAACAAAATGAAAGTGATGCAATGTGGGAGATATTTTAAGCTTCAATTGTTTATTTTTTCATATAATAGCAAAAATGCATTATTTAACTAACTAGAAGAGGAGGATTATAAATACTTGAAAAAAATAAGACTAACAGTAACCTTAAAGCCAAATAATAAATGACTTTTGAAACCTCTTTATTTTCTCCTATAACACTGGTAAAGAAATGCAGGCTTTGTTCATATAAAAATACTTCATTTTGGGCTTCCCTGGTGGCACAGTGGTTGGGAGTCCACCTGCCGATGCAGGGGACATGGGTTCGTTCCCCGGTCCAGGAAGATCCCATATGTCATGGAGTGGCTGGGCCCGTGAGCCATGGCCACTGAGCCTGTGTGTCCAGAGCCTGTGCTCCACAACGGGAGAGGCCACAACAGTGAGAGGCCCGTGTACCGCAAAAAAACAAAAAAAAACAAAAAACAAAAAAAACCTTCATTTTATTATGTTCATGTACCTAAAAAATTGACATTGATGCATTTTATTCAAAGCAGAATGGATTAGGAATTGCTGCACTTATTCACATTTTCACAGTCAAACTCACAGATGGAAATTACAAAATATATAGGACTTTTCAATAAATAATGACTATTCATTCATAAGTAATAATTTTAATTGTATTTTTGGGAGATTATAGAAGAATCAGCAAGATCTAAAGTCACTTTAGGCAAGAATGAATAGACTACAATTTCAATAAGAGATTGAATAATGATAACAGAACAAATCTCACTGAGTTTATTTAGCTTGAAAGTTAATCACACAGACACAGTGACAATTTATAGTTTGGGGTAGGCACACAAGTAACATCCAAGATGAAGTTCTATTTTTCAACTCATTATGAAATTTTGGATTAAAAAGTATTACTTTTAATGGGAACAAATATGATGGGAAGAGGAAATATAACTCAAAGCTAATATATTTCCAAAAGCAAAGATCTGTAAAAAATAATAAAGCCTTGGAGTTCTCTAGCCTGAAATGAGCTGACAAAATAATAATAATAATAATAATAATAATAACTATAAAGACAACTAAACCTGTGCTCTTAAAATACTTGGTGCAAGTGACAGAATTCCCTTGTGACATCACAAGAAGTCAGAGCAACAAGACAAAAAAGAACAACAATATCTACAAATTAGACAGGATCATTGTTATGAAAACGTTCTCAAAAGTGTGATCTAGCTCCTGCAAGGAAGTAATTTATATGTACACTTTATTAATACCAATATAAAATCTAGGATAATAGAATAAATTTTCCAGTGGCATTATGGCTGAGGCAGCCGAGTGTATCCATGGCTCACCATGTGAGATTTTTAAGTCTGAGCATCAGTTTCCTTATTATAAATATCAGGCTAATCTAATATTCATTATCATTTTAGTATTGCTTGGAAAATATAAACAAATATCTGAAAACAATTTTTAACAGTGATATGTCATAGTAACATCAACTAATACATTAAGATTCACATTTACAGAGGGGAAATTGCAAAAGGGGGGTCTGCTTGCAAGAGGCTAACTTTTATTTAAAGCAGTGGAAATAAAAATCTATGATTAGAGTTATCATACAATTTATTGTCCAATCAGGATACATTTGAGAGAAAAAGAGGTACTGAAGGTCACTGAAGAAATGAAAGAGGAAAACAAAATTACTAGAGACAAATTCAAAAACACAATCTAAAATCTATGGGACTCAAAAAAAAAAAAAAAAAAAAGCAGTTCCAAGAGGGAAGTTTATAGTAAAACAAGCCTACTTCAGAAAACAAACAAACAAAAATCTCAAATAAACAACCTAATTTCACACCTAAACTAACCAGAAAAAGATGAACAAACAAACCATAAAGTTAGTAGAAGGGAAGAAATAATAAAGACCAGAGCAGAAATGAATGGAGACCAGAAAAACAACAGAAAAGATCAACAAAACTAAGAGTGAGTTCTTTAAAAAGATAAACAAAATCCATAAACCTATAGCCAGACTCATCAAGAAGAAAAGAAAAAGGGCAAAAATAAAATCAGAAATGAAAAAGTAGTTACAACTGATACTACATAAATACAAAGGATCATAAGAATTTGCTACAATTATATGCTAATAAAATCAGAAACCTAGAAGAAATGAACAAACTCCAAGAAATGTACAATCTCCCAATTTTACATTGAATCTGGAAGAAACAGAAAATATGAACACACCACTTACCAGTAATGAAACTGAATCAGAAATTAAACAAACAAACAAGCAAACAAACAAACTCCCAACAAAAGTCCAGGGCCAGATGGCTTTGCACTTCAGAGGTGAGTTCTATCAAACATTTAAAGAAGAGTTAATACCCGTCCTTCACAAACTATTCTAAAATATTACAGAGAAAGGGATGCTTCCAAACTCATTCCATGAGGCCACGATGACCTTGATACCAAAACCAGGCAAAGATATCAGAAAAAAAAGAAAATTATAGACCAATATCACTGATGAACATAGATATTGATAATATTTATATTATCAATTTATATTATTAATTGAATATTATTTATATTAATATTATCTATTATTAATAGATGAATATTGATAAATTTTTGATAAAAAATATCAAACCAAATTCAATAATTCATTAAAAAGACATACATCATGAACAAATGGAATTTATCACAGGGATGCAAGGATGGTTCAATATTCCCAAATCAATTAATGTGATATACCACATTAAAAATTTGAAGAATAAAATCATATAATCATTTCAATTGATGCAGAAAAAGCTTATGACAAAATTTAACATTCATTTATGATAAAAAGCTCTCAGTGAAGTGGGCATAGAGGAAACATACCACAACATAATAACTGCCATATATGACAAGCCCACAGCTAACATGATACTCAATGGTGAAAAGCTGAAAACACTTCCATTAAGATCAGAAACAAGACAAGGAAGCTCACTCTCATCACTTTTATTCAACACTGTATTGAAAGCACTAGCCACAGGAATCAGACAAGAAAAATAAATAATGGGAATCCAACTTGTAAAGGAAGAAGTAAAACTGTCACTGTTTGCAGACATAGAAAATCCTAAAGATACCACCAAAAACCTACTAATGATTAACTATATTTATTTGTAGGATACAAAATTAATAGACACAAATCTGTTGTGTTTCTATATTCTAGCAATGAACTATCAGTGAATTATCAGAAAGAGATATTAAGAAAACAGTCCTATTTACCATCACATCAAAAGGAATAAAATACTTAGCAATTAATCTAAGGTGGTAAAACAGTTGTACTTTCAAAACTGTAAGAACTGATGAAATGAATTGAAGACAAGAGTAACAAATGGAAAGATATACTGTGCTCACAGATTACAGGAATTAATATTGTTAAAATGGCCATCCTACCTAAGGCAAACTACAGATTCAATGCAACTGATGACAAAATACCAACGGCATCGGGCTTCCCTGGTGGTGCAGTGGTTGGGAGTCCACCTGCCAATGCAGGGGACATGGGTTCATGCCCCGGTCTGGGAGGATCACATGTACTGCAGAGCGGCTGGGCCCATGAGCCATGGCCACTGTGCCTGCACGTCTGGGGCCTGTGCTCCACAACGGGAGAAGCCACAGCAATGAGAGGTCCGCGTACGGCAAAAAAAAAAAAAAAAAAAAGAAAGAAAAACAAAAAACAAACAACGGCATCACTCACATAATGAGAACAAATAATTTTAAGATATGTATGAAAACACAAAAGACCCTGATTAGCCAAAATGATCTTAAGAAAGAAGACCAAAGATGGAGGAATCAGACTCCCTGATTTCAAAGTATACTACAAAGCTACAGTATGGTACTGTAGAAGACAGTATGGTACTGGCCAAAAAGCAGACACATATCAATAGAACAGAACAGAGAGCCCAGAAATGAACCCATACCTAGATGGTAAATTAATCTATGACAAAGGAGGCCAGAATATACAATGGGGAAAAGACAGCTTCTTCAATAAATAGTGATGGGAAAAGTAGACAGCTACATGAAAAAGATTCAAGTTGGACTACTGTTTCGCACTATATACAAAAATAGACTCAAAATGGATTAAAGACTTAATATAAGACCTGAAACTATAAAACTCATAGAAGAAAACATAGACAGTGCACTCTGACATCAATTTAGCAATATTTTTTTTGGATATGTCTCCTTAGGCAATGAAAACAAAAGCAAAAATTAGCAAATGGGACTACATCAAACTTTGCACAGAAAAAGAAACTATGAACAAAATGAGAAGGCCACCTACTGAATGGGAGAAGATATTTGCAAGTGATATACATGATAAGCAGTTAATAGCAAAAATATACAAAAAACTCATACAACTCAATATTAAAAAACAACCTAATTAAAAACTGGTCACAGGGTATGAAATTTTATATATATAATGAATTTTTCTAAGCATTTTAAGTTGTAATTCTACTTTTTCAATCTTTTGAAATTCTGTTTCTTTTTCTTGACATTTCACTACCAAGTATTGCCTTTGTAGTGCTGAGTAGAAGTTGTAGTAATTTAAGTATTTATCTTGTTAGATTAGAGACCAATGTCTTTTAAAATTCCTTCCTTAAATTTGATATTTACTATTGTTGTTTCGTAGATTCCCTTTACTTTTTTTAACATCTTTGTTGGAGTATAATTGCTTTACAATGTTGTGTTAGTTTCTGCTGTATAACAAAGTGAATCAGCTATATGTATACATATATCCCCATATCCCCTCCCTCTTGCTTCTCCCACCCACCCTCCATATCTCACCCCTCTAGGTGGTCACAAAGTACCAAACTGATCTCCCTGTCCGATGGAGCTGCTTCCCACTAACAATCTATTTTACATTTGGTAGTGTATACATGTACATGTCACTCTATAATTTTATCCCAGCTTACCCTTCCCCCTCCCTGTGTCCTCAAGTCCATTCTCTACATCTGCCTCTTTATTCCTGTCCTGCCCCTAGGTTCATCAGAAACTTGTTTTTTTTTTAAATTCCATATATATATGTTAGCATGTGTTAGTATTTGTTTTTCTCTTGGTGACTTATTTCACTCTGTCTGACAGACTCTAGGTCCATCCACCTAACTACAAATAACTCAATTTCGTTTCTTTTTATGGCTGAGTAATATTCCATTGTATATATGTACCACAATCTTTATCCATTAATCTGTCAATGGACACTTAGGTTGCTTCCATGTCCCAGCTATTGTAAATAGTGCTACAATGAACATTGTGGTACATGTATATTTTTGAATTATGGTTTTCTCAGGGTATATGCCCAGGAGTGGGATTGCTGGGTCATATGGTAGTTCTATTTTTAGTGTTTTAGGAACCTCATATTGCTCTCCATAGTGGTTGTATCAATTTACATTCCCACCAACAGTGCAAGAGGGTTCCCTTTTCTCCACACCCTCTCTAGCATTTTTTGTTTGTAGATTTTTTGATGATGACCATTCTGAATGGTGTGAGGTGATACTTCACTGTAGTTTTGATTTGCACTTCTCTAATGCTTAGTGATATTGAGTATCCTTTCAAGTGTTTGTTGGCAATCTGTATATCTTCTTTGGAGAAGTGTCTATTTAGGTTTTCTACCCATTTTTGTATTGGGTTTTTTGATTTTTTTTGATATTGAGCTGCATGAGCTGCTTGTATATTTTGGAGATTAATCCTTTGTCAGTTGCTTCATTTGCAAATATTTTCTCCCATTCTGAGGGTTGTCTTTTTGTCTTGTTTATGGTTTCCTTTGCTGTGAAAAAACTTTTAAGTTTCATTAGGTCACATTTGTTTAGTTTTGTTTTTATTTCCATTTCTCTAGGATGTGGGTCAAAAAGGATCTTGCTGTGATTCAGGTCATAGAGTGTTCTGCCTATGTTTTCCTCTAAGAGTTTTATACTGATTGGCCTTACATTTAGGTCTTTAATCCATTTTGAGTTTATTTTTGTGTATGGTGTTAGGGGGTGTTCTAATTTCATTCTTTTATATGTAGCTGTCCAGTTTTCCCAGCACAACTTATTGAAGAGGCTGTCTTTTCTCCACTGTACATCCCTGCCTCCTTTATCAATGATAAGGTGACCATATGTGTGTGGGTTTATCTCTGGGCTTTCTATCTTGTTCCATTGATCTATATTTCTGTTTTTCTGCCAGTACCATACTGTCTTCCTTATTGTAGCTTTGTAGTATACTCTGAAGCAGGGGGCTTGATTCCTCCAGCTCCATTTTTGTTTCTCCAGATTGCTTTGGCTATCCGTGGTCTTTTGAGTTTCCATACAAATTGTGATTTTTTTAATTCTATTTCTGTGAAAAATGTCAATGGTAGTTTGATAGGGATTGCACTGAATCTGTAGATTGCTTTGGGTAGTATAATCATTTTCACAATGTTGATTCTTCTAATCCAAGAACATGGCATATCTCTCCATCTGTTTGTTTCATTTTTAATTTATTTCCTCAGTGCCTTATAGTTTTCTGCATACAGGTCTTTTGTCTCCTTAGGTAGGTTTATTCCTAGGTATTTTATTCTTTTTGTTGCAGTGGTAAATGGGAGTGTTTCCTTGATTTCTCTTTCAGATTTTTCATCATTAGTGTATAGGAATGCAAGAGAGTTTTGTGCATTAATTTTGTATCCTGCTACTTTACCAAATTCATTGATTAGCTCTAGTAGTTTTTTGGTAGCATCTTTAGGATTCTCTATGTATAGTATCATGTCATCTGCAAACAGTGACAGCTTTACTTCTTCTTTTCCAATTTGGATTATTTTATTTCTTTTTCTTCTCTGATATCTGTGGTTAAAACTTTCAAAACTATTTTGAATAATAGTGATGAGAGTGGAGAATCTTGTCTTGTTCCTGATCTTAGAGGAAACGGTTTCTCTTTTTCACCATTGAGAATGATGTTGGCTGTGGCATTGTCATATATGGCCTTTATTATGGTGAGGTAGGTTCCCTCTATGCATAGTTTCTGGAGAGTTTTTATCATAAATGGGTGTTGAATTTTGTTGAAAGATTTTTTTGCATCTATTGAGATTATCATATAGTTTTTACCATGCAATTTGTTAATATGGTGTATCATATTGATTGATTTACATATATTAAGGAATCCTTGCAGTCCTGGGATAAACTGCACTTGACCATGGTGTGATCCTTTTAGTGTGCTGTTGGATTCTGTTTTCTAGTATTTTGTTGAGGATTTTTGCATCTATGTTCATCAGTGATATTGGCCTGTTGTTTTCTCTCTTTTTTTTTTTTGATATCTTTGTGTGGTTTTGCTATCAGGGTGATGGTGGCATTGTAGAATGAGTTTGGGAGTGTGCCTACTTCTGCTACATTTTGGAAGATTTTGAGAAGGATAGGTGTTAGCTCTCCTCTAAATGTTTTATAGATATTGCCTCTGAAGCCATCTGGTCCTGGGCTTTTGTTTTTCGGAAGATTTTTAATCACAGTTTCATTTTCAGTGCTTGTGAGTGGTCTGTTTATATTACCTATTTCTTTCTGGTTTAGTGTCAGATGGTTATGCTTTCCTAAGAATTTGTCTATTTCTTCCAGGTTGTCCATTTTCTTGGCATATAGCTGCTTGTAGTAATCTCTCATGATCCTTTGTATTTCTGCAGGGTCAATTGTTACTTATTTTTCATTTCTAATTCCGTTGATTTGAGTCTCCTCTCTTTTTTTCTTGATGAGTCTGGCTAAAGGTTTATCAATCGTTTTTATCTTCTCAAAGAAGCAGCTCTTAGTTTTATTGATCTTTGCTACTGTTCCCTTCATTTCTTTTTCATTTATTTCTGATCTGATCATTATGATTTCTTTCCTTCTGCTAACTTTGTTTTTTGTTGTTGTTCTTCTTCTTCTTTCTCTAATTGCTTTAGGTGTAAAATTAGGTTGTTTGTTTGAGATGTTTCTTGTTTCTTGAAGTAGGATTATATAGCTACAAACTGCCCTCTTAGAACTGCTTTTGCTGCATTCCATAGGTTTGGGCCATTGTGTTTTCATTGTCATTTGTTTCTAGGCATTTTTCAATTTCCTTTTATTTCTTCAGTAATCTCTTGGTTATTTAGTAGTGTATTGTTTAGCCTCCATATGTTTGTATTTTTTTTACAGGTTTTTTTCCTGTAATTGATATCTAGACTCATTGTATTGTGGTCAGAACTGAAACTTGGTATGATTTCAATTTTCTTAAATTTATCAAGCCTTGATTTGTGACCCAAGATATGATCTATCCTGGAGAATGTTCCATGAGCACTGGAGAAGAAAGATTATTCTGTTGTTTTTGGGTGGAATGTCCTATAAATATCAGTTAAGTCTATCTTATTTAATGTGTTATTTAAAGCTTCTGTTTCCTTATTTATTTTAATTTTGGTTGATCTGTTCATTGGTGAAAGTGGCGTGTTAATGTTCCCTACTATGATTGTGTTACTGTCGATTTCCCCTTTTATGGCTGTTATCATTTACCTTACGTATTGAGGTGCTCCTATGTTGGGTGCATAAATATTTACAGTTGTTATATCTTCTTCTTCGATTGATCCTTTGATCATTATGTAGTGTCCTTCTTTGTCCCTTGTAATAGTCTTTATTTTATAGTCTATTTTTTCTGATATGAGAATTGCTACTCCAGCTTTCTTTTGATTTCCATTTGCATGGAATAACTTTCTCCTTCCCCTCACTTTCAGTCTGTATGTGTCCCTAGGTCTCAAGTGGGTGTCTTGTAGACAGCATCGATATGGGTCTTGTTTTTGTATCCATTCAGCCAATCTGTGTCTTTGGGTTGGAGTATTTAATCCATTCACATTTAAGGTAATTATCGATATGTATGTTCCTATTCCCATTTTCTTAATTGTTTTGGGTTTGTTTTTGTATGTCTTTTCCTTCTCTTGTATTTCCTGCCTAGAGAAGTTCCTTTAGCATTTGTTGTAAAGCTGGTTTGGTGGTGCTGTATTCTCTTAAGTTTTGCTTGTCTGTAAAGATTTTACTTTCTCAGTCGAACCTGAATGAGATCCTTCCTTGGTAGAGTAATCTTGTTTGTAGGTTTTTCCCTTTCATCACTTTAAATATGTCCTGCCATTCTCTTCTGGTTTTCAGAGTTTCTGCTGAAAGATCAGCTGTTAACCTTATAGGGATTCCCTGTATCTTATTTGTTGCTTTTCTCTTGCTGCTTTTAATATTTTTTCTCTACATTTAATTTTTGGTAGTTTGATTAATATGTGTCTTGGCATTTTTCTCCTTCGATTTATTCTGTATGGGACTCTCTGCACTTCCTCGACTTGATTGACTATTTCCTTTCCTATATTAGGGAAGCTTTCAACTATAATCTCTTCAAATATTTTCTGAGTCCCTTTCTTTTTCTCTTCTTCTAGGACTCCTATAATTCAAATGTTGGTGCATTTAATATTGTGTCAGAGGACTCTGAGACTGTCCTCAATTCTTTTCATTCTTTTTTCTTTATTCCCCTCTGTGGTTGTTATTTCCTCTACTTTATTTTCCAGGTCACTTATCCGTTCTTCTGCCTCTGTTATTCTGCTATTGTTTCATTCTAGAGAATTTTAAATTTCATTTATTGTGTTGTTCATCATTGTTTGTTTGCTCTTTAGTTCTTCTAGGTCCTTGTTAAATGTTTCTTGTATTTTCTACATTATATGTCCAAGATTTTGGATCATATATACTATCATTTCTCTGAATTATTTTTCAGGTAGACTGCTTATTTCCTCTTCATTTGTTTGGTCTGGTGTGTTTTTACTTTGCTCCTTCATCTGCTGCATATTTCTCTGTCTTCTCGCTTTTTTTTAACTTACTGTGTTTGGGGTCTCATTTTCAGAGTCTGCAGGCTCATAGTTCCTGTTGTTTTTTGTGTCTGCTCCCAGTGGGTGAGTTTGTTTCAATGGCTTGTTTAGGCTTCCTGGTGGAGGAGACTGGTGCCTGTGTTCTGGTGGGTGGGGCTGGATCTTGTCTTTCTGGTGGGCAGGGCTGCATCGAGTGGTGTGTTTTCGGGTGTCTCTGAACTTGGTATGATTTTAGGCAGCTTCTCTGCTAATGGGTGTGGTTGTGTTCCTTTTTTGCTAGTTGATTGACCTAGGGCATCCAGCACTGCAACTTGCTGGCCATTCGGTGGAGTTGGGTCTTAACGTTGAGATGGAGATCTCTGGGAGAGCTCTCCCTGATTGATATTACATGGGGCTGGGAGGCCTCTGGTGGTGCAATGTCCTGAACTTGGCTCTCCCACCTCAGAGGCTGAGGTCTGACACCAGGCCAGAGCACCATGACCCTGTCGGCCACATGTCTCAGAAGAAAAGGGAGAAAAAAAGGAAGAAAAAAAATTTATTGAAATAAAATATTAAAAAATATTTTTAAAAATTGAAAAAATATTAATAATAAAAAAAGACAGCAACCAAACCAATAAACAAATCCACCAATGATAACAAGCACTAAAAATTATACTAAGAAAAATATAAAAATCAGAAACAAATCAGTCACAGACAGCAGACCCCAAGTCTACAGTTGCTCCCAATTCCACTGCCTCATTTTTTGGAGGATTCATTGTCTATTCAGGTATTCCACAGATACAGGGTACATCACGTTGTTTGTGGGGATCTCATCCGCTGCTCCTGAGGCAGCTGGGAGAGATTTCCCTTTCTCTTCTTTGTTCACATGGCTCCTGTGGTTCAGTTTTGGTTTCAGCCCCACCTCTGTGTGTAGGTCGCCCTCAGGCATCTGTTCCCACCCAGACAGGATGGGGTTAAAGGAGCAGCTGGTTAGGGTGGTCTGGCTCTCTCAGGCAGGGGGAAGGAGGGGTACGGATGTGGGGCGAGCCTACAGTGGCAGAGGCTGGCATGACATTGCAACAGCCTGAGGCGTGCCATGTGTTCTCCTGGGGAAGTTGGCCCTGGATCATGGGACCCAGTCAATGGCGGGGTGCACAGCCTCTTGGGAGGGGAGGTGTGAATAGTGCCCTGTGCTTGCACACAGGATTCTTGGTGGCTGCATGAGCAGCATTAGCGTTTTATGCCCATCTCTGGGATCCAAGATGATAGCCACAGCTCACCCCTGTCTCTGGAGCTAATTTAGGCAGTTCTCTGCCTTCTGTGGGCAGACAGGGAAGGAATCCCTTCTCCTCACGCACCCCAAGACAATAGTCTCTTGCGTCTTAGGCAGGTCCAGACTTTTTCCCGGACTCCCTCCCAGCTACATGTGGTGCACTAGACCCCTTCAGGCTATGCTTATGCAGCCAACCCCAGTCCTCTCCCTAGGATCTGAAGTCCAAGCCTCAGCTCCCAGCCTCCACCTGCCTTGGCAGATGAGCAGACAAGGCTCTCAGGCTGTTGAGTGCTGGTCAGCACCATTCCTCTGTGTGGGAATCTCTCCAGTTTGCTGGCCGCATGCCTGTAGCTGCACTCTCCTCCATGGCTCAAAAGTTTCCCCCTGCCCACCACCTGTCTCCACCAGTGAAGGGGCTTCCTAGTGTGTGGAAACATTTCTTCCTTCACAGCTCCCTCCCAGAGGTGCAGGTCCTGTTCCTATTCTTTTGTCTCTGTTTTTTCTTTTTTCTTTTGTCCTACCCAGGTACTTGGGGATTTTCTTGCCTTTAGGGAAGACTGATGCTTTCTGCCAGCATTCAGTAGGTGTTCTGTAAGAGTTGTTCCACATGTAGATTATTTTTGATGTATTTGTGGGGAGGAAGGTGATCTCCACATCTTACTCCTCCGCCATCTTGAAGGTCCTCTCCTGTAGATTCCCTTTAACTAGTTAATAAAACCTCTCAGTTGTAGTGTGTTAGGATTTTTGATAATAAATTGATATTGAATTGTTTAAAAAATGATTTTTCCATATATGGAGATGCTCATAATTTTCAAACATTAAAAACAATTATATATTTCTGGATATATTAACTTTGAATGTACTTCTAATTCAATTTATTTGATAATTTGTATTTTTGCATTTACTTTTAAGAGTTGAGATTGGCCTGATATTCCTCTTCTTGTGATATCATTTTCAAATTTTAGTATCAAGAAAATTCTGACTTAGTAAAATGAGCTAGGGGCTGGATTTAAGGAAAATTTGAATTTGTTGTGAATTTGGTGTTATTTCATTTAAAATGTATGAGAAACACTACTTTGTTAGTCTCCAGTGATATCAAAGGGAAGGCCCTTTGTTCAGGTTTTCTGGTTGGTCACAGTGGGAGTTGGTTTCAAATATCCATTTCTCCATTCTCAGGAGCCAGACACTATATAAAGGGTAATATGTATCAATGTTGTTAAAAATATACAAAGTAACTTGACCCAGCACATTAATTTATAGAAATTAATTTTAAGAAAAGACTATAAAATTCTTAAATACTACAAATAGAATGATGTCCTCAAAGACATAAATTTATACAAAAAATGACTTTAATTTCAGCATTATTTAGAAAAGTAAATGCAGCAAATGATGTGTACGTCCATTAGTAAAAATTTGATTAAATAATTATATTATCTTCCAGTGATAGAATATCTTGCATCCAATAAAACTTAGATTTTATATATATATACACAGACACATATATGATAAGATATCATTGCATAACGGAACAAAGTAGGCATAAAATTATATGTAGGTTCAAAAAAATTTTATCTAAGATGTGGCTATGTATATATTCACTAAAATGCTGACACCTTATATAAAAATATTAATAGTTTTTTTCTCTGGATTATAAGGTTATGAATGATTGTTTATTTATTAAAGATACTTTATAGTATAATATATGTCATTCATAAAATTTATTATGCTCTCAACAGGAAAATCAATAAAGCTCTTTTAATGATTGGAACCTATAGTTGAAAATATATCACTTTGAAGACCAGCTATTATTTTTTTACAGTATAATTAGTATTACCTTGTGGAAGTTACAGCCAAACAAAGTTTGGCTCAGTATAAAAAATGACTTTTTAATAAGTATAGCCTAGCAAAATGGCATGCCTTTTGCATCTTTGGGAATTTTAGGCAGGGTTTCTACAGAACACAGAAAGAATCATATCTTTATTTGCTGGAAATATTATATTCCCTAGTTTCCTATTTTAACATTGATGACACACACACACACATAAACACACACATATACCTATACATATACATACATACATAAATATAATACTCTATATCACTTGAGCACATTTTCATGAAGTGTACACAATAAGTGAAATAAAAAGAGATTTTGTAAGAGAGCAAAATATCCAACCAAATATCATTATTCCTATAATTTCTCCTCCTCTTAGAAGAAAACCATTCTAAGAAACCATCACAATCAATGAACAAATAAAATGTAATCTTTAGTGTATTTGTTACAAACACATGACACCTCAGAAAATTAACATTAAAGGTACTTTGGCTTTGAAAGTTTGAAGATCATAAACTTTATAAACCATTATGTGATGCTTACTTCAAAGCATATATACTAAAATTGAAAACAGGGAGAAAATGTACAGAAAAACACCCAAATTCATTTTTATTCTCTTTTTCTTCTATATTCTCTTTGAATTGTTTTATGTAAGCCTGTGATAAATTTTAATCTGAGAAAAATCCCATGAATATTTAAAAAACTACAATATATTTGTGAAAAAAATGAATGGAGGTTAATGGAGAATGAGACAACACATTTTCATCTGTATTTTTCTGGTATAGACATCCACCCACTTGACATAAATTTGCTAATCTCTAACATTGAATACTGTAAAATAACTTTACAAAAACTTCCCACAAACTGCTTAGAAATTGGAATGCAGGGTCAGGCAATGCATTTAGAACAAATTCAAGACAAGACTTTAGAAAAATAGATAAATTTTCAGTGGGGTTGAGAAGATAAATAAACAGAGGAGATAGTGTTTTGATAACCTAAAGAACAATTCAAAAAGGAAAAAGAAAAAAAAAACATTAACACTGATTTTGAAAATTATTATAAAGTTGGTTTGACTTTCAGTTTTCCAACTTCAGATCACACTGATAAGATTTCATACACATCTAATAGTAAGCCTAATTTTAACACATATAAGTGGAACAGGAAAAACAAAAAATTTAAACTCCTTGTCACAAAGGACAAGAAAAACAAAAATTTAAACTCCTTGTCACAAAGGTAAAAGATTATACAATTGTTTCAATAACTTACTGTGTATATTTTTGTTTGCAATCAATTAAGCTGAATTATTATAATAGTACTATTAAAAAGCCTAGACCAAGTTCATAGACTGAAAGGGAAGATCCATAGCCTTCATCCAGATACAAGAGATAACACAGGACAGCCTGACACATTCTACTTGTCAATACTTTTATATACTGTTTAAGGAAGAACTTTTATTAGCAGACATCATCAACAAACATTAGATTTGCCATATGCTAACGGTGACTGAGAGTTTTAATATGTCCCTTTGTTATTTTGAGGATGAGATTATTCAGTCACTAAGGTGGGTGTGTGTAAGTGGATTCTGAGACATGAAGCAGACTCTTGTACTCAGGAAAGGGAAGACTGCTTTTGTTCCTCGCCTCAGTCTCCCTTCCTAGATTTCCTTCTAGCTTTGATCAATTCCTTAGCCTTCCTCCTGAGATCCACTGTGGTGTTTTGCAGATTCACGTATCCCTGAGCACACTTCTTAGACTTTTGGCCTGAAAAGGGGAGGTTCTCTATCTTCAAACATTCCTGAACACACTTTATAACCATCAGTACCAGATCCACTGAAAACAGATAATAAACCTACCACTGAGATTCTCTATTTTCAAGACTCAAGGCACTCTTATTTTCTTTTAGCCACAGTAAAAGATGTACAAGAGTAAAATGTTCAGTGCAGCTTGTGTTGGCGCTTGGGAGTGGCTTTCAGCTCTCTAGAAAATGAGAGTGAAAACGACACTTTTATACCTACAAATCATTTGCTGAAGAGTTGTGAAATGGATTTCAAACTGTTCATATACCATAAAATCAATTTGTGAGTCATAATTTTCACTAAACTATAGAATTGAACAGCTAATAGCAGATTGAATGTTGGTTAGTAAGTGTTATTTTGTAAAAATTTCATTTTGGCTATAGGCATACAGAAACAATCACACAATTATGGTATATGACATTGTGATGTAAAATATATTTCTTACTCTAGTCACAGTCATAAAGGACTGAAAGCCATTATTTTAGGACATTCTCTAGTGCTGAGCTGTCCAATATGGTAGCTACTAGCCACATGGGTCTCTTTTATTTAAATTTAAATTCATTAAAATTAAATAAAATTTAAAAAATCAGTTCCCCAGTCATACTAGCCACATTCTAAGTGCTCAGTAGTCACAAGTGGCTACTGTATTGGACAACTCAGATATCAAAACTTTTCATCATTGCACAAAGTTCTATTGGACAGTGCTGCTCTAGAAAAAAGTCCAATGCTGTATTTATAGTATTTTCTATAGCTGTGATCTATACATAATAAATAATGTCTAACAACTAATGAACTTTGCATTGGGTTTGTCTTTTGCTGCTATAAGTTTTAAGCAATAGAGCTTAATTGGTTGAACTAGGCAGTTCAAAAGATCCCATTGTTTTAATTTAAGTATAGTAAGACCCAAAACTATTTACTGAGGCAGTAACAAATAATGGTTAGAATCATGGACTCTGTGGCTGGTCTACTCAG
Organism: Hyperoodon ampullatus; assembly: GCF_949752795.1. Taxonomy (NCBI): domain Eukaryota; kingdom Metazoa; phylum Chordata; class Mammalia; order Artiodactyla; family Ziphiidae; genus Hyperoodon; species Hyperoodon ampullatus. The sequence goes on along the minus strand of NC_136918.1, from coordinate 107,175,436 downwards.
ATTTAAATCCACTATCTACCAGGGTAATCTTGGATAACTTAAAGTTTACTTACTTTCCCCCAGCTTTCTTACCTGTAAACTGGGTATGAGGTGAATAAATAATATTATCTATCTCTTAGTACTTAAATGTATAAGTAAACTTTATACTACAAGTTTATATTTATTAAATGCTAGGCAGTAACAAGTACCTTAAGTAGTAATTATTATTATTTTAATTATTATTATTTTTTGTGTGTACTTTTGTTTGTATCATAGATAAATAAATGTATACCTGTCTTCACAGATTCCCAAAATAGGTTAAGCATTTTGTGAAACTGCACAGAAGCCATGATGCAAAGTTATGATAATTAAAATTTTAATTTGGTTATTGACATTAAGTTCTCCTTTCTATGTGTGAGATTCTGGGAACATATTTATATATTACAAGTAAAAGAAAACTGCTGAGTATCTGTGTTTGAACACTGTTTACTTTTAGCATTATTTTGTTTGTAACACAAACTTAAATGAAAGCTTACCCATAACGATAAGATGAAGAAGTTGGAAACTGAAAAAAATGTAGAACTAAGATGAAAATTGGTAATCATTTATACTTTAAGAGACAGATTAGCTTCAGAGTAAAGTGTTAACTTCATATTTATCAGGCCTGGTTTCACATCCCAGCTGCCGCATTTACTAACCATACAAGGAGGGGGCAAGTTACCTTTCTAAGTCTAACTTTCATCATCTAGAACATGAGTATAATAATATGTATATCCTGTAGATTTGTGGTATGAAATGAGACAATGTATGTAAAATGCTAAGAACAGTGTTCAGCATATATTAGTTGTTCAACAAATGTAAGCCTTCATATTATTTAAATAATAGTAAATGTCTCTTTGAGTAAGTACTTAAACATCTGAAGAGTTTGATCTTTTTCCTAAAACTGAATTGAATTGTGTCTCTGTTTCTGGTTAGCTGTGTGATTTTGAAGAAATAATTCAATTTCTCCAGTCTTTGGTTTCTACAGGAAAATAAGGCAAGTGCATTAGGTACTCCCTAAGATTGTGTCTGAGCCTGTGGTTTGTAATCTCTAAATAAAGAAAGACCATTACAGAAATGATGTGATATAATAATCGTGAGGGAAACTGAATATTTTTTGGCATATATGAAATTTTAAATGCTTTAAAATACAAACTTTCAGTCAGCATCAGCCTGGTGACCAATTTATATGGCTTGATAAAACGTACCAGATTTCACATTTTTCAACAATTTTCTCTTAAGTAGGTCTTCTAATTGCTTTTACACTTACATCTCCTATGAATCTGGTAGAGATTGATTTGATATTAATTATGTCTTAATTTATATAGAAGGAGCAATCGAGCACATATAATTCAATAAGAAACCATAGAAAATGTACATGGTTTTATTGGGATCTCTGGGATGACCTCTTATAAATAGCAGTTTTTAAAGAAATAAAACAAAAGTTAAAGATGGAAGCCAAAATATAATCTCTATTTCTGATAGAAGTTAGATTGAAAAACATAAATTGATTTGAGAGACAAGTTAGCTTGTTAGATAAATCCTAGAATTTACCCTATCAGGTTTCAGAAAGTTAACAAGCAGTGCCAAGATAAAATTGAAGAGAAGGAATGAAGCAGAATTGTGAACTCAAGCTTGTGATGTCTAGAAACTCTTTCAAGAAGACGAGGAGAAACCTGCCCATGTTATTCTTGCCCAGGTTATTCTTTGTAAATTTATAGATAGAACCATTCAATATTCATCTAGGGACAGGGAGGTTAAAAGGGCTGAGAGAAGGCCAAGTATATTTAGGGAAACAATTCTTCCTCATGTCAACCGGGTCCAACAACAGTTTTGCAAATGTTTCATCATTCAATTAAATGGAAGTGGATAATTTACTCTTCTTTTTTTCATGATTAAATCAAATAGAGAGGCTTAGCAAAACATGCTTCATGTGATAAGATTAGTTTCAAAAAGGCATGAAGAGTGAGAGTTTGTTTTCATATTTCTATTCCTCAATTGGTCCACTATTTTGCTCTGCAGATAGCAATTATTTTGGACAAACTTGCAAAATATTATTGAAGTGTGTGTATATATGCCATATTTCCAAAATGATATTCCCTCACTGACTCTGACTAGTTCATTACATTTCAATAATATATATGGAAATGTCTTCCTTTATTGTGCTGTAAATATCCAAATGAACTACACATCACGTGTCTTTGTTTTGTCAAAGTGGCCACATCTTTTGGGATAAACTTCACAAAAAATCTAATCATTTGAGTTTGTTTTGTGTTTCCTTGTTTCCCTTCACAAAGCTACTAGCTACTAGATCTGGTGGTTAGATACCTACCAACAAAAGCTAGGCCAGATCTTCACAATTCAAACAAAGCCTGTAATTAGTCTTAGAGTTTATTCTGCATTCTGATTGGAAGAGCTAGACCCAGCAATAAAATAAAAGACCGCTTTAAAAATTCCCTACATTTTTTAGCTCAACCTCTTCTTTGAGAAATAGAATAACTCCGGACATGTCTAACCAGTAAGGACAAGTAGATGTAACTTCTACTTCACCTCATCCAGGCTTCTGTAGAGGGAACAGGTTAAAGCACAATAAAAATTGATGCAGTTCAGAAAATATAATTAAAAGGAAGTTTTTGGAATTACATTAGCAAGATGTAGAGAACAGTTCTCCCAGTTCAAAACACCAAATATATTAACTAATACGTGAATATAAGACCTGCTTTTGTTTTAAATGAATGAGCTGGAGGGAAAGTTAAGAAAACAAATGGAGGAGACAAATAGAGTTCCGAAGGATGAAGGGATATTGAATAACATTTACCTAGATGGCATCTGCCAAAGCTTAGGGCTTTATAATACGACATTAGCAGGGTGTGCACATATATGGGAACTGTGACAAAATCCTGGGTCTAAGGGAGAACGAAAGGTCAGGTTAGAAACCTCTCCTTACTGTCCACACACACACACACAGAGGATTTTGTGACTCCACAGTGACTAAACCTAGAAAAAAACTAGAAAGCAATACGGTGCTTAATTTCCTGTCTTGGTCTTGACTCTAGGTGGAACAGAAAAAAATATTAATTTACTTTTTTATCAATCATTGTCTGGTTGGTTTCCAAATATTATGTTGGATCTCAAGTTTGTAAAAATCTGTCTACAGATTTTGTCCTGTGGCAGAATTTTAAGTAAGTTAGAGATGAACACAATTCTTATATAATAAAACATTAGATTAATTTATAAAAAATTAAATGTATAAAATATGTTGGGGAACATTTGGTTTGATTAAAATACTGGCTTTGATAGAAATGCTATTAGTATGTTGCCCCAAATTATAGTTAATTAGGAAATATATTAGGAAATTTGGAAATAATAAACATATTCATATTGCTTTTGTGGGTTAGAAAGTTTTAGCTAGAATGAAAGTCTACTTGATGTCATTAGTTTGGAAGATACCAATGTATTGAGGACTGTAACTGTTGATTAACAGAGTAGTTCATTCTGTTTTTTGCATTTTGAGATTATGATTTATGCATGTCCTTGTGCTAGATAGCACTGATCATTGCTCCTTCATTAGTCGTTCCCACAGAAAGTTATGTTTATATACAAAAATTCTGCCTTGGGATGGATCATATTGTGTGAGAAATAATTACAGGGCAAAAGTGGAGAGCCACTACTTAAAATGTATTAGAAATTATATGTCTGATGTGCCTCCCAGTTTCCATAGTGTGATTCTGTCTAATTATCCCTAGGGATCTGCTAGACTCTCTGACTATTAAGCAGATAATCTTTTAACATTGGGAAATATTTATTTATTTATTTATTTATTTATTTATTTATTTATATTTATTTATTTTTTTTGTGGTACGTGGGCCTCTCACTGTTGTGGCCTCTCCCGTTGCGGAGCACAGGCTCCGGATGCGCAGGCTCAGCAGCCATGGCTCACGGGCCCAGCCGCTCCGCGGCATATGGGATCCTCCCAGACTGGGGCACGAACCCGTATCCCCTGCATCGGCAGGCGGACTCTCAACCACTGCGCCACCAGGGAGGCCCGGGAAATATTTATTTTAAGTCAGGTAGTTATGTTGAGCCAGATGCTGTAAGAAGAGTGTTTCTTAATAAAATTATTTAACTATTTAAGGACACCTGAGGACTAACTATTAATTTGGTCAGTCAATTGGTGTCACTGAAACACCCCTATTACCCTGAAATATGGTTGGAAACGATAAAGTTAAATTTCTGTTCTCCCCAATGTTAAGGTTGGTACCTCTAATAGACCATAATTTGGAGATTATTATTATTTTAGACATATCATTTACTGTAACAAAGCTTTACAAAATTCCTGGTTAACCTCATTGAGGACAGGTTGATGGATGCAAACAAAGTTCAACTCAATTTACATGTCTGAAATCTCTGTGCATATAATAGCTCTCTTTGGTGTATTCACTTAGCTTCTAAAAACATTTCTTAAAAGCTCTGCTATTCAGTTTTCTGCTAATGAAGTACAAGGGCACTAGTGGCTGCCTTTATTATCCAATTACTCTGTCCAGTTGTTAAGATTTTGGGAGCATTTTGAATTTACAGTTTTTGTACCAAACTGGGAACCTAGGAGGTATTTGAATTAAAAGTAGAAGACAAATGTTTCTACCTAAATTATTTTTGAAGTAAAAGGACTGTTCACAATTAATTGTTTATGAGAACATCAAATATTTGAAAACTTGTTAGTACCTTATTTATAGTGTGTGTGAAAAAACAGATTAGGACTAAGTGGATTTACAGAAGACAAGTATTGAGAAGAGAGAAAGAAAGCTTCAGAAGGTGCCGTAATAAATGTACACACCCAAGACTTCTTATGGATGAGGAAAAAGAGATAATACATTTTAAAATTATTCTAACAAATTTATATCCTGTTTGTTCAAAAACAAAGACCCTCAAATATCAATTTCAGGCAGCACTCAAAAATACAAATACTGTAATCAGATTCTTTTTTTTTTTCGGTTGAGAAACAAAACAGGTTAAAGATAAACTCAAAGTCTAAAACCAACCCTCAAGTAAACATACAAAAACACAACCAGAGCACACAAAATCAAAGACTAACACACAAAATATGGCCAGAGGTCACTGTACACTTGCTAGATTTTAGCCACAAATTTGTCCATCAGCTTATAAGTAACCAATGAATATTAGGAACACATTACATGTGTCCTGGTGTTCCAAAGATGAACACAAACTGACTTCACATGAGTATAATTATTCCTAGTTGTGATATGTGAAATAAAGTTTTCCTGTGAGTAAAGAGGGGTTGATATCATGGCAAATATGTCAACATCGTAATTGTAATAGATGCTATGATGAGTTTCAAAGGACCGTTTCTTTCTTACACCATCCATGGCCTATGTCACATCCATGGCCTAACAACACATTCAATTCAATGAGGTAAATCCTGTGGTGGGGATTTGAACAGCATGGCCTTGGTGCACATCCTTTGGGGGAATGTCTTAATATATCAAACCAGATTAACAGAGTCAGAGTGAGGTTTCCCAAATACTGCTCTCTAGATCTAGGGAAATCCATGTTCCTGGTGGCTGGGATGAAGGCTGTCTACTTACACTCCAAATAAGACCATCCCACCTTCATCTCTATTACACAGTGACTGTTTGCTCAAGGCCTTGTTAGAACAGAGTATTCCAGAGCTTAATTTTTCTGAAATCACTAATGTAAATTGATTGATAAATGAGCAGAGTGTTAAATATCATTCATTCAATATTCCACAGATGTTATCCATTTCAGCCCAGTTTTGATAAGTACGAAATAGCAGTGAATTGAATTTATGCTCTTTGACACTACATGAAAGCAGATCTGTGTTATACTGGAAAAGAATGGAGGCATATAATTCAAAAATCAGCTAAGCTAAATATGGACTTCACTTTCCCTTATGAAAGTTGCTAAGACTCAAGTGGAAAGACCATCCATGAATAGAACAAGATTTTCCTGAAAAGAAAAATAAGCTTGATTACATGCCAACTCTAAGAGTCAAACTTCTAGGCAATATGTCATACCTATATTGGTTTTATCCAAATAATACTGGATTTTATTCAATGTCCATCTTGTCAATTAAACAACATTGGTACAGTGTGATATCCTTTGTTATTTCAGCTGGACACTAAAAGATACATTTTTCAAATGTATCTACATGTTATTAAACAAGTCAATTATCTGAAGAATCTCTTTATCTATTAACCTAGCTCAAATATTACTCTCTATGGTAACAAGCATATATCTGGGTCATTTGTCTGCTAAGATTACTTGCAGTTCAAGGAAATAAGTACATTCTATCTGCATATAAAGTGCAGAGGAACTTTCTGTCCACCATGCAGAGGTATATGCACTTTATGTATTCAAAGATATTAGCAAAGTATCAAGACAAACTTTGAAATTACAGGATTCCAGAACACTTTCATATTTTATCCCATATTATAAATCCATCAAGAGAAAATTCTTCTGATCCTGAGTGTATGTTGGCATATTGAGACATATGTTCTATATGATCATCTCAAAACAAAGATTTATTTTGAGCCAAACCCTGAAACAAAACCTTTCCTCTTAAAGAATTATGAAGAAGCTCAGATGTGTGGCCTAAACAAGAGGAAACTGGCAGACATTTTCAGGGGAGCACTTAATTAGCTAGAAAAGTTCTACTTTGAGGGCAAAGGGGCTGAGGTGGAACCATGATACATCAAGAGGAATTAGAGTCACAAAAGTCACTAAACTGGTGAGTCAGAAGGTCACCATACAAAAAGGTCTTGAAGAGTTTGGTGACAGAAATCATTATTTGGGACATTATTGAGTTGATTTTTAAAAATCGATTCTGTTTTTTGAAGGAACATTGCTAGAAATCAGTCAGAAAAATAACTTGTGGAGCTTAGGCTTTTATACGTCTAATTAGGAAAGTAGTCTCCATAGGTAGCAATCAAAATCTGACCTGCCATGACCTTACTCACCAAATTCATGCCTTAAGTAACGAACCCTTAATATCTCACTTCATTACCAGATCTGAAGAATAAATATTTTCACATAGATTTGCCATACTTGAGATTTTTGAGGCATTAATAATATATAGTCAGAGTTAAATTTAAGATCCTTGGTGGCTGCTTCTGAGTTTTGATGTATATGGCAATTGTATCTATCACGGTTCTTAGCTGTAGGCAACAGAATCTGACTCTGATTATTATTTAAGCAAAAAATAATTTTTTTAAAAATAGAATGAGTAGATCACAGAATATCAGGAGTCTTGAGAAGCAGGTACAGAAAAAGAGTGAGAAAAAGGATGCTGGGCTGAAGTCAGGACCTTAACCAAAATCATGCCACAGAATGGGAACAAGCCTCTAGCACTGCATACTACAAGAAGAGGCTTCCATGGTTACAGGCTTCTCCTGGAAACATGGCTACTGTCGACCCAGAAATCAGCATGTGTCTGCTCCACAGCCACCATGGACCATCAGGATTCATTCTCTGCTGTTCCTATTTCTTTAACATTCTTCTCTCTGTATATTTCAATTCAGAAATGACAGAGGGTGTTTCTGATGTAAGAAATCGAGGTTATGTGTCTTATACTAAATGCAAAGGGAGATTAAAATGTAATCACAGGGCATTTTCAGTTTCAAGTAAAAGAGTAGCTCTGCCTCTCACCAAAAGTACCTAATACTTAATGAGTGCATCTTCTGTGTTAGGCACTGTTGTGTGAGTTTAGTTTCATATTATGGAGAAATCATTAAGCAAGGAGAGATACAGGCAGCTACAACAAATATGCAGAGAAGGGTGAAATAGTCACTTTACTCATGTTCCAGAATACATTCCAAGTAGTGCTGTAAATAAAGAGGAAAGAGTTTTAGAATGGTGTTTCCCTAGGGTAAAAATAAAAGTAAAATTTTCTCTAAGTTGGTCCAGTATGTCAAAATTCAGCACCGGGAAGTTTATGCTATAAATACTTTGGTGAAGAATTTTCCATTTGGTCAATGTCTTTAGAAAAATGCCCCATGAAGAATCAGATTTTTCTTTCTTTAATCGCTTCAGAGAGAGTCCAATGGACCATCTGCATCCTGGCATTCAAGACCCCAGAGAGCAGTGACATTTACCAAATTTCAGTGTCAGCTGGCAATTGGAGGCTCAGCAAGGCAAAGCAAACCCCTTTTAACACCCTCTGCATGTTGAAGCCAGTACTACAGAAGTAAAATCTAACTTTTATAAGGGATTATATGATTTCAACCTTTTTTCCTCTCAGCCAAGTTCTTATTCCAGTGTCAGAAAAAGTAGGTGAGTAGTCTCAGGGCACCAAAGACAGAATTTGAGAGAGGTTGAGAGAGACTGGGGGTGTGGGGGGAGTTGGTATAAGGGGAAGGAGAAAGGAGGGGAGGGGAGGAGATTAGATAAAACAAGAGAACACAAGAGAAGATTTGATTTTAGAAGTGTGAATAAAAAAAATAAAACAATAACAAAAAAGCTCTTAACACCCTTAATCATACAGTCTCCATCTAACCTGGCTGTCTTCACTTCCTTAACCACATTCATTCTTGAAACACAAATATCCATTCCAGCTCTCTAAACCTACTTGTCAAATGTAGGTTTCATCATCATTCATATCCTATTTGCAGAATCTGCTTTGAAAAATTCAGTCTTGTATCTTAATCATGTTTGACTATGCTCTCTTTTTGGAAGCTCTCTTACTATGCAGAATCTCCTAGTTTCTCACCCATCTTCCACTAGCCCTATAAGTCTCCCAGGCAAGCTTCTCTGACCAACCTAACCTTAGATGTAAGACCTTAGAATCCTTTCTCCTGTTCTCATCGCATTTACCTTTCTTCCTGGGTGGTTTCATCCATGGCCTCATCTGCCAATAGTATATCTCGTGAATCCCCAATCTTTAGCCCACTTCTGATTCTTGAGTTCCAGTCTACTAAGGTCAACTGTCTACACACTGGATATTTATAACTAAATGCACCATAGCAAATGTAGCATGCTTAAAACTGAAATAACCTCCCTATCCATTCCCTCCCTGAAAGTGGTACATCTATGTTCACACCTGGTTAAATGATAGATATTATTGTTCAAGCAGCTAAATTAACAAAACCAGAAAACTTTTAAATTATGAGATAGGAAGTCAAATGAAAGCTAAATACATGGTATAACTGAATGTATTTTTAAATTGTAATCTACTGTGTAAATCTTTACTATTATTCCACCAGACTGCAAGTGTGGGACCAGAGGTGCTTTTCTTAACATTGTATTCTAATTCCTACAATAGTTGTATTTTAATAAATGTTTGTGGCGTGATGATAATGATGATGATAATGATGATGATGATATTGAAGGTATTTTGAGGTAAAATGTGCTACCATTTTCTTTCTGGCACATCTTAAGTGCTCAATAAATTTCATTAGATAAGAGATAAATGAGTACTATTTTTCACAAATGTATTAATCCCAAGTCAGTTATAACTAGCTCACAATTTTTGGTAGAGACTAAATTCTGGAGATAGCTTTGCCAGGAATGGGAGTACAGGGAAGGAAGGAAAATTAGTTGAAAATATTTTAGAGGCATGGCTCTCAGAGAGTGGAGAGGAAGGGTAAGGAAGTTGGGGGATAGGAGATCTAGGCTCCTTTTTCATCCCTATCCTGGCTTCTCAAGCCTCCCTTAGGAATGGAGGAGAAATAGAAGAATCATGATTGTTCTTAATTCCTTTGTGCCAATCCCAAACTACTCAGAAACACCAAGAATGACTTCAAGGAAATAATGAGAGAGAGTGTAAGTTTGTGAATGTATGTGTAGGTACAGTACGGACAGTGTCTTAGTCAGTTAGTAAATAGAGAGGTGGTAAGTGTCATTCAGTTTATGGGTATATTGGTGGCCAGCTTCTCTCTGGTTGTGAAGAAACATGAATGAGAAGAAGAATCCCAAATGTTTCTGTTAGATGCAGCCTAGACTGGTGGCATTACTTAATACATTATACACACACACACACACACACACACACACACACACACATATATTTCTTTATAAAATAACCATTATATTTCTTCAATCTACTCTGCTAAGTAGGAGGACAAAGCATTTAGCAAGAATTAACAGTGTAGAGTTAGGTTTGTTACTAAAATACAGTTGATCTTTCAACAACATGGGTTTGAACTGAGCGGGTCAACTTATATGTGGATTTTTTCTATAGTAAATACTACAGTACTACAACATCCTCTAAGTTGGTTGAACCCGCGGATGCAGAAGCATGGATACAGAGGAACTGCTTATACAGAAGGCTGACTATAAGTTACATATGGATTTTTGACTGCTTGGAGAATCAGTGCCACTGTGGTATGAAAGTTACTTGAGAAAAGTCCATGCGGAAGGTACTAGGAAGTCAGTGAAATACAGAGAAGTAGTGAAAGTCAAGAGAGATTAGCCCTAAATTTTAGTGGAAAGCAATATTGTGAGTTAACAAGGTTGCCCTGACTGTGAAACTCTCGCCTTTGTTACTTCAGCATTACTAACCTTCGTGTCATACAAGAAATCACTGAGGATATTTAACAGATTCTTTAAATGAGTGATAGAGTTTTGTTAGTTCATCCAGTTATCCCTTTGCAAAATGGCTGGTTAAAAACCAACCTCAACCGGAACTCTCATTCATTGCTGTGGGAATATAAAATGGTACAGCCACACTGGAAGACTGTCTGGCAGTTTCTTACAAAGCTAAACATAGTTTTACCATATGATCCTGCTATTGTGTTCATAGATTTGTACCCAAATGATTGGAAAGCGTATGTTCACATGAAAACATTCATGCAAATGTTATGGAAGCTTTATTCATAATTGCCCCAAACTGAAAGCAACCAAGATGCCCGTGAACAGGTAAATAGAAAAACAAACTGTATCATTTTATTTAATGATAAAAATGGATGAACTATCAAACCATGCCAAGACATAGATTAATCTTAAATGCATATTGCTAAGTGAAACAAACTAGTCTACCAATCTGAACAGCCTACGTACAGTATATACTACTCATGTGACATTTTAAAAAAGGCAAAACTATAGGAATGGTACACAGATGATTGGTTGCCAGTAGCTCGGGGAGAGAGGGGGATGTTGAGGACATAAAGTATAAGGGATATTTTAGAGCAGAGAATCCATTCTGTACAATATGGTAATGTTGGATACATAACATCATGCATTTGTCCAAATATATAGAACTTTGCAGTACAAAAGTGAAACCTTAAAGTATACAAATTAAAACAGAAATCGTTTTGAAGGCTGCGGACCCCAGGACAAAATCCAGAATGTAATAAATGGATCTACCTAAGTCTATTGCAGATGTGTACAACCTCCCTGAAGGAACATAAAAATGTTAACCTCAGAATCTTTGGAAATGAGCAGAGTGTACAAGATTAAAGGCAAGAGGAACTTTATAGATGCACTGTACCCTATTGATAAATTTGTTTCCCATGAAGGTACTGGTCAACTGTTCTGAAACCACTATACGTGGATATTAGACTTGAATAAATAAGCTAATAGATGTATATGCTGGGAGTCAGACTTCTCACTGCTATTTAATTCAGTTAGGAATAGAATTACCATACGATCTAGCAATTCCACTTCTGGATATTATATATACCTCAAACAACTGAAAGCAGGGACTTAAACAGATATTTGCACCTCCACATTCATAGGATCATTATTTACAGCCAACAGCCAAAATGTGGAAGCAACCCAATAGAATAGTATTCATCCTTAAAAAGGAAGGAAATTCTGATACATGCTACGACATTGGTAGACCTCAAAGACAGTATACTACATGAAATAAGCCAGTCGCAAAAGGACAAATACTGTACGCTTATACTTGTATACAAGGTATCTAGAGCACTCAGATTCATGGAGACAGAAAGTAGATTGATGGTTGCCAGGACCTGGGAGGGAGTGTGAAGTTATTGTTTAACGAGTACAGAGTTTCTGTTTGTGACTTTGTGGAGATGGATGGTGGTGAAGGTGGATCAACAACGTGAACGTACTTAATGCCATGGAACTGTACACTTAAAAATAGTTAAAATGGGGGCTTCCCTGGTGGCGCAGTGGTTAAGAGTCCGCCTGCTGATGCAGGGGACACGGGTTCGTGCCCCGGTCCGGGAAGATCCCACATGCCGCGGAGCGGCTGGGCCTGTGAGACATGGCCGCTGAGTCTGTGTGTCCGGAGCCTGTGCTCCGCAACGGCAGAGGCCACAACAGTGAGAGGCCCACGTACAGCAAAAAAAAAAAAAAAAAAGTTAAAATGGTAAATTTCATTTTATGTATATTTTGTCACCATAAAATAAATAATTAAATAAGTGAATCCTTAGCTCATGGCATGAAATGGTTGAGTAATCTGATATCTACATTTAGTCTTATATCATTCAGAAAAGTTAATGTACTGAAGTACCTAGAAAGAAAACAAACATACTGCCCCCTTTGCTACATGCACCTGACCCTTAACCCATATTATTACTTGCATCAATCTTGAGTCACACAGTCACTTAAGCCTCTCAGAGCTACACTCTCTGACTTTTAACATTGTACACTTCCCTTGCATAGCATATTTGCTGCTCCATAAGTAATTTAGATAGAAAACTCTTCTAGCAAAAGGCCTATTAAATTTCACCATTGCTTTTCCTCATTAAGCTGGAACAGTAAAAGAATAAAAAAAAACCCAAACAGTAACAAAACTAAATAGCTTATACTTTGTAAAAGCCACAGTTCATTGCATATTGGAAAATTTATATTGAAATCTTAGAAAAATTCTACTTTTGAATGTTATTATAGGATAATTTTGTATTGTAAAATACAGACTTATAGCTGCATATGTGTGGATATTTGTACCATTTCTTTCTCCTCAAACTCACATAGGACTTTCCAATCTCCAATGGCCATAGTACTGGTCATACGTTTATCACACAGAGATGGAAGCCAGTCCAGTCTTCCATGTGATGTGTGTTAAAGAGTGGTAACTCTCATTTCATGAAATAAATTGATGCAGAGGTGAGTACATCCTAAAATAACACTGAGCCAGGAAAAAAAGATTGCATAAAAACATAACCTTAATGAATAACTGTTCAATAAATACTTCTCATGGAATCAGATACATTCAGGATTTCTTTTGCATTCTTGTTAGGTAGTTGGAAGAGATGAATATAATTATGGAGAATGGGCCAGATGGCATATTTGAAACCCAGTGGGATAAACCAGATGGAATGTTGTTATTTTGCCCATTTATCTATGAATAGAAAATAGGTAGGGGGATGATCTGGAGCCTGTTGATAATAATGATTTTCTGAAGATTTCCTGTTGTTTCTGTGGTTGGTATTTGTATAAGTGTGTGTGAGTTTGATGTAGCTGTAGTAATTCAAAATAGAAAAAGTGAGCGGAAGGCAGTTTGTATCATTTTACAGGTTCCTTCTGAAAAACTGTGAAAAAAAGATGTACCAATTTTAAATAATTTTGAGAAAAAAGAAAGCAAACTGTTAAAAATTTTAAGCTAATTAACATTTGTCAGTGTAATATTCTGTAGGATATTCTTTGTGTGAGCTGTGACTCTGTATGTGATGTTTGTGTATGTGAGAGAAAATAAAATTAGGTTCAGAGAGGAGGACTTTTACATAGGGAAAATAAGGTGGTTTTGAGAAGTAAAGATTTGGTGTGTTACTGTGACTTTACCTCCTATAGGATTATTTGTACAGTCAAGGGCATTAGTCCTTTTCAGTTTGCACCTTGGAGAAGGGGTAGTGATTTTCAATGTTTTGTTTTTTGTTTTGTTTTTGAGGGGGGTAGAGTTTTGCTGGGTTTTCTTTGACTCAAATAATAAACACATCGGTAGCATAGATAGCCAGGACACACACACACACACACACACACACACATAAAACAAAACAGAGACAAAAATTTCATCAAATGATACTTATGCTTACTATAAATCATGCACTATTATAGTTTCTATTATATTTTTGTTCTCTTCTAGTTATTATTTAAATGCTGTTTGTGTATCCTTAAAATGATTTTATAACTCATTTATTGGGTACAATTACAAAATCATTGTCATAAAGAGTCTGATAAATTAAAATAATCTTGCTAAAACGCTCATCTTTAATCTTCAATATCTTTCTTCACCTTTTTCTGACATTTCTGATTATCAAAGTCAAAAATCTCCTAAAATAATCTTTCCTCTCAATGAAAGCCCTAAGGGTTATGCATCAATTGTACTATGATAGTTTATTTTGCTGCTCCCTGTTTATTTAAGATGAATTTTTCCTTAAACCAGGGACACTTGCTGAAAAGCAGGCAAGTTAGTTCAGTGGCAGTAAACAAACTGCAGGAAATGATGTTTCTTCTAATATAGTAACATTGCCTTGCCTCATGTAAAAATTAGCAAGAGTAATGGGAAGCAAGTTTTAGACAGTGATCTTCCTCTAACTTGTCCACCGCTGTTTTCCTGAAGTTTTAACCTTAAGGCTATCAAAGAGTGAGACAGGCAGAGCATGCATTTCGGCACTGATCTCCAACCCCTAAAGACCCAGCGAGTCAGGCAAGTGTGATTCACACTGGTTCAACCTCCCTCTCCCTTAGCTGCCTCTTTGTGCTCCAGCATTTTTCAAGTTCAATTCCTTGTTCCTGCCCTGCTTATCATTGTACTTTTACTTTAACCTTGAGCTCAGCAGTCCCAGTTGGTATAGCTCTGTTACTTGAAGCAACAAGCAACTTTTCAAGTTTGGAACTTTTTGTACTACTTTTTTGATGAAAATATTTTACTGCTGGAAACTGTTCTAATTCCCTCATAAGACTTAGTTTACAATCCTGGATTTCCAGAGGCCTTTCCCACCCCCAGGGTGCTTTTGAATAGACTGCTTTATTCACTTATCTATAGGACACCTTCAAAGTGCTATTGTGAAGGTGTGTGACTTTGTGCTTCATGAAATCTTTCCAGGCAGAGTTTGACCAAACACAGCTAATGGTAAACTAGAATCAGGGATAACTAATGACCTAGGGCATAAAAAATTAAAGAGATAAAACAATACAGTTGCCCATTTAAAAGACTAATTGTGCTCAATTATGATCTTTGCTTACTATTTATACCCAATTACCTTGTGGCAGGATATGGATTGTGTATCCATTAAGCATGTGCTAAATACACTTTGTTGTAAGTTTTGTTTGATTATCACTCTAAACTTTATTCACGTTTATACAGCTTTCAGAATTCATTGCTCATTTGACATCTGCTCATAACTTAAAAATTACTGGGAAATTGCTGTATACTTAGGAATTAAGGGCAACTTGGCACCAGAGAGGAGTCTAGATCCCTGAGTTCTAGATGTAATTCATCCAAGAGTGAGTTGTATGACTTTTGGGGAGGCTACTTAACATCTTGGATCTTTAGTTTCTCTAAATGAACACTAAATTAGGTAGCATATATGATCTTTATAGTGCCTTTCTAGCAAGAAAAGAGAGAGGGAGGTGGTGGGGGGAGAGGGAGAGAGAGAGAGAAGAGATTTGCTTTCATCATGGCTTAGAAAGTATGGATAACAGGGAGGATTAGCCAGCTAGCCAACAAACCATTATTAGATACTGACTGTCTGAATAAGTACTTGTTAAATAATTTGGTTGAAAAATTTCCCTTAATTGATCAAAGTTTAGCTCTTACAAATCGAATTTAAATTTTACACAATCAAAATGAATGTAAAATGGATGAGGGAATTGAACATTTTAGGTTCTTGTTTTTGATTTATCTTTGTTTTGTGGCTGTAGCTTTTCTTTAGGACTATTCTTATGGCTTTAGTGTGGAAAGTTAACAGATTATTCAAAACATCTCATTTTGAATTCTTTGGAACAGCATAGTAGTCTATCCTATTTATTCCAACTCTATAGTTTTCTGCATAGACTAAAGGAAATTTTTGAAGTGTATATTACATAGCAAGATAATTAAATTATTGCGTTGTACAAAAATGGAATGTTAAATATGTAAAACAATGTAAGAAGATGGTTTTAAACATCTAGATAAGTAGATTTTAAGGTTTCCTGGGAACATTACCTTGAATCAAGGAGGAAAACAAACAAATAAAAAGAATTTTATAATTTTTCTATATTGTATTTTAGATAGTAATTTAGATAATTTGTCCATACACTTGTAATATATTTCAAAATGAATGGAAATATTTAGACAAATAACATTATTTTCTAAATGTCACTAATACAATCTACCCAATTTATTTAGGGTTATGTTTAAAATTTCAATTTCAATTTCCATGCCTCAGATCCCTTAAAAAGCTTTGCCACTGATGTCAAGAGAAGTTAATTGCATCCTCATATGGTAATGTTATTACAGTATGTAATATTCAAAGATGTGGAATCATTTAATTTTCAAAATATTTTATTCTTGGCAATCTATACATGTTTCCTTTTTCATTATAAATTGGACTTTTCTATAGATCAAAATTTCATTAATAGTTTGTGTTCAACTTATTTTTTAGCCTCATATCTAATAGTTTGGGTTCCCTGTATTTTTACCCCTTAAATTTTACTTTTTTCCAATCAATAGTTTTTGTGCTTTATTCCTAAAAGTAGTTTGATTATTCCCTCTAATTATGGTATATTTTAGTTTTGGTTTCACAGAATTTGAAACACTTCCCTTGCTATACTTTACTAGTTTCCATGACAATACTAGCATCTTCTTCTTTGCCTTCCTTAGCTTTAAAAAAATTAATTGACAGATATCTCTTTCTCTTAATATCATTAACTTAATTAAATATATCATAACATGTCATTGCAAGATATGTCAGGTCAACTGCCCAACTAAACTAATCAGTCTGAAATTTAAGTTGATGTACAATAGCTCATGTTTGATATTAAATTTCTCTTATGAAGAAGGAAAACATCACAAACCGAGTTTCCAAATTGAAAACAGAGGTAGTCTGGGATGAAAGATAACAAAGAAATATTCCATACAGATAATGAAAATAAAACAAGTCTTCTTAAAGGCAGGGAAATGACTGAGAGAAAAGAAACAGACACTGTAAAAATATACACAACATGAATGACACTTAGAGAGCTTAAGTAGCCTTTGTAAGTACTTTCCATTTCATAGTGAGTTCATTTGTGTTGTCCTTACCTAACCCTTGGCATTGGTTGGGTATAAGGACAAACTCCTCAACCCTTTTCAGTGGCACTAGTGTTAATAATTCCCTGTCAGTAACAGTGGTAATGGTGCATCACATCTTACTTGTTAATTGTCATGGTCAGTATTGGTCTTGGTCATTGAAGTATGGTAATACTTGGGGTACTGCCGGAAAAATAGGCTTAGGACCATGCTGTAGAACAGTCCAGGAAAGCTCTGACATGTGTGTAGCTTACTGTATATTTTAAACCATGCTGAGGCAGGACAAGAAGGATATGAATGTCAAGAGTAATCACATTTCATGAGCAGCTCATCTCATTTCTGCATAAAATGTTTTATTGAGTTTCTCCTATTTCTTTTCAAGAGCTATCAGTTTTGTCCTTTCCTCAATCCACACTTACTACAAAATCCTTCCTCTGCACCTAGATATATTTTACTTTGCATTTAAAGTTTTGGATCCTCTAGCTAAAGGACACTTCCTGGCATTTGGGTTTATAAAATGAACACAGGCATGCTAATTATTTTTGCAATTTTATTCTCTTTAATAAGGTCCCCTAAGCATTGCCCTGATTTCAAAAGGATAAAGATGTATCCAGGCTCAGAATTTGGTAAAAATCTTGCTGGTAAATGATTGATTCAAATGACTATATGTAAATCATATTAAAGTGTGGTAGCTATGCACACTAATTAATATCTTTAATATAAAAATATTTTAATTCCTGATTATATGTGCAAACCTCTCCCTATTGGTCATTTCTCCATATTGTTTTTGATTAGTTTATATTCAACTAATGGATAATATCAGTTAGTTGATATTATTTATAATTAACTATGTATTTAATAATCTATCCATAAATTTAAATATTTATTTTTTAATATGCTAACTATTGAATTTTGATTATTTTCTTCACCATAGATGGTAGTTAGGTTGGCAGTTATTATTCTAAACGTCATGTCCTTGGATGCCTTACACTCAATTTTCATAACAGTATGGCATTGTTCTTTCGTTTTTAAAATAAAGATGTTTATAAGATTGTTAGATGAACATTTGTAATTGTCCTGTTTGTGTATGTTGTTATTATTTTCAGTTTTAAAAAATTGATAACCTTATGGAGATTCCCTTGTATGTTATTTGTTGATTTTCCCTTGTTGCTTTTAATGTTTTTTCTTTGTATTTAATTTCTGTCAGTTTGATTAATATGTGTCTCAGCATGTTCCTCCTTGGGTTTATCCTGTATGGGACTCTCTGTGCTTCCTGGACTTGGGTGACTGTTTTCTTCTCCATTTTAGGGACGTTTACAGCTATAATCTCTTCAGATATTTTCTCAGTCCCTTTCCCTTTCTCTTCTTTTTCTGGGACTACTATAATGTGAATGTTGGTGTGTTTAATGTTGTCCCAGATGTCTCTGAGACTGTACTCATTTCTTTTCATTCTTATTTCTTTATTCTGTTTTGTGGCAGTGATTTCCACCACTCCGTCTTCCAGCTCAAGTCACAGATGTAGAAAACAAACTTATGGTTACCAGGGAGGAAAAGCAGGGAATAAATTTGGAGGTTGGGATTGATATATACACACTGCTATACATAAAACAGATAACTAATAAGGACCTACTGTATAGCACAGTAGTACTGTATAGCACTACTGAATTATCTGTAATGACGTACATAGGAAAAGAATATAAAAAGAGTGGATATATGTATATGTAGAACTGATTCACTTTGCTGTACAACTGAAAATAACACATTGTAAATCAACCATACCCCAATAAAAATTACAAAAAATTTGAAATTATTCCTTCAAAAATTTTCAGGAAGTTTCTTTTTTAAAATTACTGAGTAAATAATAGAAATAAAATCATAGTTTCATTTGTTTGTGTAATTCAGGCAGTGTCTAACCTAAAAAAATCTAAGGAGGATGATTCAATGGAAATTACAGAACACACTTCAGAAAATAATAAGACACGTGAAAGAGAATCAGTTGGAAATGAATAAGTGTTATTTAGATAATTAGCCCCATTTTATACTTTACCTGGTTGATTTTTAAAAATTAATTAATTAATTAATTTTTATTTTTGGCTGTGTTGGTTCTTCGTTGCTGCACGCGGGCTTTCTCTAGTTGCGGCGAGCGGGGGTTACTCTTCATTGCAGTGTGCAGGCTTCTTATTGTGGTGGCTCCTCTTGTTGCAGATCACGAGCTCTAGGAGTATGGGCTTCAGTAGGTGTGGCACATGGGCTCAGTAGTTGTGGCTTGCGGGCTCTAGAGAACAGGCTCTGTAGTTGTGGTGCACGGACTTAGCTGCTCCACGTCATGTGGGATCTTCCCAGACCAGGGCTTGAACCTCTGTTCCCTGCATTGCCAGGTGGATTCTTAACCACTGCACCACCAGAGTGCACCACCAGCCCTACCTGGTTGATTTTTATATTTATTTTGAAATTTAAATTTACTAAAATTAGTGGAAGGTTTTATATATTGTATAAACATATATTGAGGTTTGATGAAAGATTAGTAAAATGTTCCATATGAAAATAATATTAAACCTATTATTTCTGTTCTGGAAAATATTTTTTTATATGAAATAAAGAAAAATACACTGATATGTTACTTTGGTGAATTATATGATCTTTTTAAAATATGTCTTTTTAAGTAAAACTCATGCTTACACATGGAATTAATATTATTCTAATCAATTCTATAATTTCACAGATCATCCTTACGTTGATGTGTAATGTAACTAATTTACACACTTCAGTACATATGTTTTATGTTTTCTAAAGTGAATGAATTAAAAGGGGTACACTTAGGTTCCTTTTCCCTTTTTTTTTTTTTTTTTTTGTGTGTGTGTGGCCACACTGCACAGCATGCAGGATCCTAGTTCCCCGACCACTAGACGGCCAGGGAAGTCCCTCCTTTTCCTATAACAGTTATTTCTGTTCAACAAAATCTAATGATTATAAACACTTGCCCTTCACAATTTCTGAATAAGACCTATTTCTTCACTTCTGTGTAGAATCTTATAGTTAAATTTTAGTTGAGCAAATAAAGTGTAGGTTTTAAGAAAATATATAGAAGTAAGTCAGTTGAGGCTTTATCAACACTTTCTTATGAATGTTTAACTAGAGAAATATTTATGCTTCAGTATATTAATGCAAATAACTTTCTAGTGCACTGCTTAATATTTAGAGTTACCTATAAATTTTGCAGTTTCTCAAGAAGCCTAAAGCACGTTTACTAAATCTGTACATATCTGAAAGCAACTGTTTTGATCAGAAACACTATTTTAATGGTTATGTACATAGGTACGCTAAACATTTCAAATGCTTTCTGGGTTAAAACGCATTTATGACCAGCTTGCTGATGTTGTTTTATTCAGTGATTCTGTCTCTGTCTTCTGAATGAATTGTGGGATTTAGGGATGGATAAAACGGAGATAGAAAAGGACAAATTTTGACACAAATTTGAGGAGCATACTATATACAGATCCCAGAAATCTGTTTATATTCTGTCTTACAAAGGACTTTTTCTGTAGGATAATCATATTTGACAATCATGTAATAAAACCCCAACGTTCTTTCTGGATTTTGTCTCTTCTTTTCCACATGATATTATTTAATAACAATCTGTAGACTCCTCCTCAGCCCTAGACTCTATGAGCATTCTAGGAATAAAGCTAGTCATGTCAACCTTTTCATTAATTGTGTAGCCTGGTTCTCAGTGTCTAAATCTGGTATTGTCTCTGCTGAATAAACCCTGGTTTGATTCTCTTTTTGAGTGTGATTTCTTCTGGACTGATAGCCCATCTGGCACATAATTATATCTTTCAAGAAATTAGAAACGTTTTACCAAACTCCAGCACCTGTTGTCAGATCTCCCTAATTCAACCTTCCTATAAGTCTGGACCTTAGTCTTATGTGTTGATAAACTTAATTTCAATGTTCAGAATTTCTGAAATTCCTCATATTGTCTGTTACTGAGCCCTGGTCCAATTTCTTGAAACTCAATACGCCACTACAATTCTTATCACCAAATAAAGCTGTAATTATAAGACCAGAATAACAAGATAATTTGAGCAATTGGACCAGTGTGGTGGGTCTGGAAATGTCATTTTTATTCAAAAAATTTGAAATGTCTCATCATCATAAAATCATTGACTCCTTTGTAAGCACTATGGTCCTTAAATATAAAAAGCCATATTGCAATATTCCGTTTTATAACTAAATTGATGATTCTTCTAGTTACATATAATATCTTCTGGATTTATTATACCTCTTATGCAAATCTGACAAACAAGTAAGGATCTTTCAACACACACTGCGTGCCTTCTGGGAGTGCTGATCATATTAGACACTGAGCAAATAAAAAATTTAAAATACTAAAAATATATGGTCCCTTCAGGAGTTTTTAAACTTAGTGTTAAGGCACAGCATAAATGTTTATTGGTACATCGCACAATCTCAATGTAAATACGTGGAAAATAGAGACTTAGATATTCTGATTAAATGTAAATATCACCTCATATTAAAAGAGTTGAAAACTAATGAAGGCTCAGAATTCAAAGAACTAAGAAATGGTTTATGTGAGATTGTATCAGGCAACCATTTTACAAGGGTGATGCTGTCGGGGCTTAGGGAGTTGTTACTCATCAAAATTCAGCATGGGTTAAAAAAGATTTTTAAAAACATTGTTGCAAAAGTTCTTCCCCTGGAAAGTTCACAGGAACAATTTTATGTTGAGAGTTACCTTGCCCTAGTCTGAGTGGTATCAAAAATACATGAGGAGCTTTATGCTGAGTGACATGATGCATCAGAACCTATTACTGGCTTTGAGAGTGATTTAGGATTAGGAAGGATATTGTAAAACAAGAAGTTATACAAGTAGTCATTAGTCAAGCATAGCTTTAGTGTGATGGAAATCAGATAGCAGGATGCACTGGATATTTTAACTACATTCGTAACTGGAAACCAAAATATTTATAGAGAATAAGCTAGAATAAATGATTGGGGAAGAGTGTTTCATTATGACATAAGTAGTTTCCTTTGAAGAAATGTTATAGGAAATTGTATGTCACATAGCTATATTTTGTTTCTTCTAATAATAGGACTCATTTTCATAGGCATGCTCAACAATTTTTTTTTGAGATGATCAAACTCAGTCTGAGAAGCTTAGAGCTCTTTTAGGGATATTATGATCTTAAAATGAGACCCTCTTACACGAAGGGGAAGTAAGAAATTCAGCTGGACTGTACTATTATTTAGTTTAGTGAGATGGAAACTAGAGTCATTCTAAGGCTTTCAGTGTACCCTAGGTTTTAGACTCTCCTCAAGTAATTCCTATTTGATTCATAAACCTCTTCACAATTGTTGAAATTGTTTAAATGTGACAAATTTATGAGATAGAATAAGAGTCAAATTGAAGGGCTTCCCTGGTGGTGCAGTGGTTGAGAATCTGCCTGCTAATGCAGGGGACACGGGTTCGAGCCCTGTTCTGGGAAGATCCCACATGCCGCGGAGCAACTTGGCCCGTGAGCCACAACTACTGAGCCTGCGCGTCTGGAGCCTGTGCTCTGCAACAAGAGAGGCCGCGATAGTGAGAGGCCCACGCACCCCAATGAAGAGTGGCCCCTGCTTGCTACAACTAGAGAAAGCCCTCACACAGAAACGAAGACCCAACACAGCCATAAATAAATAAAAATAAAAAGTCAAATTGAATGTAATTAAGTAACACAGGGAATCATATGACTATCATCTTATAATATGCAGTGTTGGTTGGTAAATCAGTTACTAATTAATTAATTAATGCCCTGATTTGTAGTGTTTGCCAGTTTCTGTGTTATAAATACTTCCTCCATGGTCATTTTCATGGTACCAGCAGAGTAACAACTGGCTTACAAAATTTTGGAATATTTAACAATTGGTGCTCATGAGCCAGTAGTACAAGCTCCAGCATATATTTTAACCTATTAGATATGGGAGAAGACGTCTTTATTGCATGGGATTTTGAAATTGTAACAAGTGCCATGAAGGTCAAATATGTTGTCATTACTTCCTGAGTTTAGTAAGCAAATGTATAAGGGAGTCTTCTTCCACCTGAAAGTTCTCAGTAAAATGACCAGACTGTAGCTAATCAGTACCCGTGTTCTCTCCACGGCCCCATCCATAGTCTCAGTGATTTCTAAGAGACAATGTCCCAGTCCTGCCTCAGTCTTTGTAAGATGGCCTTCTTCTTGGGTTTATAAATGGACTTTTAACTGGCTATGTTCTCAGGCAGTAGAATGCAAATATGACATTCTTATTGAATCTTCCCACAACCCTTCTTAACAGAAAATAAAATTTCAATTTACAGATGAGGAAACTGAAGCTCAGAGAGGTCAAATAATTTTCCTAATATCATTCATGAGAGAGCCATTTCAGTAGAATTATGGTGAACCAAATGGATTCCTGAGAGAATGGGAAGCCAGGAACTGGAAACAGTGAGTATAGAAAACATTGTTGTGGAATTTTGCTATATAAGTACAGCTGAGAAATGACATGGAGATGATTGCTTAAGTGAGAAGTCAGAGCAACTTTTAAAAAAATACTGGACTACAAGATGTTTGTCTGTTGATGGGACTGAGACAATAGAAGGAACGATTGATGCTATTTGGGAAGAAACAACTTCAGAACTGATTTCCTTGAGTGAAGAGTGAACATGATCCACTGCAAGTGAAGAAGTTGCCTTAGATGGGAGCACAGACCTTATTTTACAAGGAGGGAAGGCAGCGTGTATAGGTTAGTGGCTTGGTGGAGCACATGTAGAATTTCTCTTCCAATTGTTGTTTTATCAGAGATATAAAAAAGGCAAATGTGTGCTATTGCTTCTTTTTGTCAGTGATGTAAAACAGAAAGCACATTAGTTGAGAATAAGGAATTGAGAGGAGGTTTTGCATTTAAAATAATGCTAGTCAGCATAATTTTGTGTGTTAAATATAGGATGTCGGGAATATCAAGTTTCCTGTGGTGACCAAACCAAAGAGATAAAGGGCTTGATGGCATTAATCCTTATAACCAGTTAGGCAGATTCTGTGGATGTGATTGTGAATATCTGTGGAGAGTCTTATCGGGATGACTCAGAGCTTTAAGAGATTCCACCGCAGGAATTCTGAGGGGCAGTGTCACTGTGATTGCTCCTGTTGGAACTGGTAGGGGAACAGAAATATACAAAAATCACCCCCAAATCAATCTCAATCTCTCTCTCTCTTCCTCTCTCTCCCCCTCCCTGCGCCCTTATGCTTGTGACCTAGAAACACTATCAAACTCAAATCTAAGTATGAGGCACTCAGGAGTAACCCCTATCCAAATAAAGAACCTGTGCCTTTTAAAGTATTGTCAGACAACCCAGAAAATTATATTAACATTTACTAATATAATGGAAAATGTGTTCACCACCTCTCTCCTAAGATTATGTAAAATTCTTTGTTTATCCCCTTTTACCTACGTTACCAGCATCAAAATTCAGAATTACAAAGAAAATAAAAAGTATTAAACCACCATTATGAATTCAGTTTATGGTTTTACATTAGTATTAGTTAATTTCTAGTGTTGCAATACAAACCCATAGTTCTTGTTGTAAATATAAAATATAGTTAAACTATGGTTTAAATAGACTTTAGATTTAAGAAAAGAGGACAGGGAATTTAAGAGGACAGGGAATTTAACTACCACATTTCCAAAAAGTTATCTACAACTCAACTTTTAACAATGTTCATCTATATATAGTGTGCTCCTGACTGTCTGTGTCTGTATGATTTGTTCACATGCTTATATGTATATTTGAGTATTTATATATATAATGGACTGAATCATGTCTCCCCTAACCCTCAATATGACATATTTGGAGATAGAGTCTTTAGCGAAGTAACTAAGTTAAATGAGGTCATAAAGTTGTGGCCCTAATCTGATAGGGCTGATGTCCTTATAAGAAGAGGAAGAGACATCAAAAATCTCTCTCTCTCCATGTGTGTACTGAATAAAGGCCATTTGAGGAGACAGCAAGACACAGCCATCTATAAGCCAGGAAGATATGCCTCCCCACAAACTAATCCCAATGGCACCTTGATAGCCTCCAGAGCTGTGAGAAAATAAATTCTATTGTTTAAGCCACCCAGTTTGTGGTATTTTGTGTTGGTATGGCAGCTCTTACATATATATATATATATATATATATATATATATATGGCAGCTCTCACATATATATATACACACACCCTAATACACAATTAATTATATATAATGCATAATAATTCATAGGTACATACTAATACATACTAGCATATATATGTATATATATGTACATGTATATATGTTTCTGTATATAAACACAAGAGAACTTTTTTTGCACATATGATTTAGAGCTAGAACTCTAAGAAATAAAAGTTCAGGTTGTCTGAATTGCTCTAATTTGGTCCAGTATAAATGGAACTTCAATATTCAATTCAGAGTAGGTAATATCATGCTTTACTTTTTGAGCTATGAGAGGTGGATGTTACAACAACTCTAACTGATATCTTATATCTATAGAATCTATGACAAACTATGCTTCATTATAAGAAACGGGATCTTCTCTAAAGGCACATTAAGTTATATTCCTAGAAAACCCTCACTAGTTTTTGTCTTTACTCAATGTTATCACAAAAAGTAAATATCCATGCATAGATTTTTTAGTAACTGCTAGAAATGTAGAGGAAATTTGACCAGCAGCCATTACCCTAACATATAAAGAGGAAAACAGTATTTGTTCTGCAGCTTGACTGGTAATGAATTGATAACTAATAATATAATTACACTACCTCCTCCAGAATAATCTGGGGTTTCAGAAAAATTTATCAAAGTGAATCTAGAAACATGGAGGAAATTCTATGTGTGGAGCCTTGTAGATCAAAGGACATATCCTGGTTACAAAGCAATTTCCTAGTTTTGCTAAAGAATTATTCAGTGAGAAAAAATTCACCTTATTCCTTAAGATAACACAGAAACTCATTCAATTTTATATTCTAATGACCTTAGTCCTTCTCAAAGTATATTATTTCCTGTGCATAAGAAGCTGTTATATATTTGTCTAGTCTACAGATATATGTGTGCTTTTTGCATTACATTCAATATAAAGCTGACATTAAAAGGGAACACTGCAAATTAAGTTATTCATCTTATTGAGTCTTTCTGATAAAAATAGGATTATATAAAGGGAAAGCAGTTTTTTTCAAAAGCTACAATTTAAAATGACATTGAGCTCCACACTACTTTTCATCATTTTTCATTAGAAATATATATAATGTGAGACATAGCTATAAAATATTAAGCTTGGTTTTAATATACCAGACATATGTTAGTGATCTCCTTTCAAAGATGGCCATTATTATGTTACCCTTTCTCAAATGGTATTCAGAAAACTCTTTGAAATTGTCTTCAGAATTTTTTTGGAAAATAGCAAATGGTGAAAGCATATTTTTGGGGTCTTGCCAAATCTCCAAAATATAAACAGTGACTAGATAACAAGATTAAGCACACATGTTCAAAATTTACAGCAAAGCTAGATGACAAGGTATTTCCCCAAACTGCAAATTGTAAGTAGATAGAATTAAACCAGCAATACACAGCAACTGTGTGTTATATCCCTCTGGTGAGAGAGAAGCTGTGGGGTGACTGAAGGAAGTGAGAACAGGGACCCACAGAATAGACAACACGTATGCATGGAAGGCATGGAAAGCCAGTTAGAAGTTGGCCACTGAAACTGGGAGGAGTTTTGCTCACTCCATTAATGTGTGTATGTATGCAGTTAGTGGAAAGTGCTGAAGCTGCCTAGATATTCTATACCCTATGAAC
The DNA here is from genome assembly GCF_949752795.1 of Hyperoodon ampullatus. NCBI lineage: Eukaryota > Metazoa > Chordata > Mammalia > Artiodactyla > Ziphiidae > Hyperoodon > Hyperoodon ampullatus. The sequence continues at coordinate 107,148,393 of NC_136918.1, read as the reverse complement.
TCTTAAAACTGACCAGTCAAGACTCTCTTCTAAGAAAGGACCACACTCTAAGCAGAAACTGATTAGAGCAGTAATAACTAGAGCAGGATAGGAATAACAGATATGAAGGAATGAGAAGATCTATTTGGAAGTGGGCTTGGGAACACAGCCAGGAAATCTCATAAAATAAGCTATCATTTTTTTAACAGTACCCAAAATTTATGTGAAGTTACAAAAGCTATCTAATCCAAGCTCCTGTCTTAGAATTCAGGAAAACTAAAATCACTTACATGTGAGTAACAGTAAAATATCAATGTCAAATCCCATACAAAGTTACTTTAAGGAAAAAAAGAATAAGGAAGAGAATAACTTCCTTACAGGAAACCAAAACCCACCAGAAAGTCAGGCTCAAAACGTAACAGATTAAAACTGTATTGTACTATTTCAAAATGATCTAAAATGCATTAAGAAAAGTTATACAATATATGAAAGAAAAACAGTTTTTCAGATGAAAAAACCCTTAGAAGTGAGCTAGCAGACTCAAGATTAGAAGTAAAAGAAAATATATTTTAAACAAGAAATCTAAACTAGAATAAACAACAAAAGGAAATAAACATAAAAAATACAGTCCTATTAGAAATATAAGCTAAAAAGGAAAAAATATAAAAATAAAATTCATAAAGAGAGAATAAGGATTTGAGAGAAAGTGACAAATATTGACAATAAGCAAATAAGATCAAGAGGAATGCATATCAGGAACTTCATCCACACCTGGATCTCTTCTAAACTAATCTTCAACAATGAGCCTGAGCCTGATGCCTTATGAGAGAAGACTGTTAGGCAATTTTATTAATAAAGGCGTGTATAAATGACAGAAGACTAGATGTAATGTTTTAGATAGAGGATAGATTGGTAACTTTTAAAACATGGCTGCAAATTCTTTGATATTTCTCCTGCCACAGACTTAACATTTATGTCTTCCCAAAATCCTTATGTTGAAATTTAACCCCCAATGTGGTGGGATTTGGAATTAGAGCCCTTTGGGTGGTGATTAGGTCATTAAGGCAGAACCCTCATGAATGGGATTAGACCTTGAAGAGCTCCCTTGTCCCTTCCTCCAGGTGAGGGCATGAGTACAAAATGGCTCTATGAGTTAGGAAGCAGGCCCTACCTGTGACAAGATCTTGAACATCGTAGGCTCAGAACTGTGAGAAATGTACTTCCATTGTTTAAAAGCTACCCACTCTATGGTAAGGTGTTATAACAGCCCAAGCTGACTAAGACAGCAACCATCCAGTTGGGGGACTACAACCTTTCTTCTTTAATTTGGGCAGACTTGTGAATGCTTTGACCACAGAGTATGAAGAAATTCATAAAAGATTTTGTAGCTTCCCCTTTATTCACTGGGAATAAAAGAGCCCTCAATGTCCATGTAGGATATGAACAACACTGAGACCACCATCTCTAGGAACGACATACATGTGCTCCAGCTAATGGTTGTAGCCAATCCTAGCCTTCAGTCATGCAATGCCAGCCACCAGATGAAATTGAAGAAACTATCTTAGTTATCTGTTTTCCAGTCCAGACATCATGGAATAGAGAAGCGGTGTCCTCTCTGTGTCCTTTTCAAATTTCTTTCCCACAAAACCTGTGAGCCTTATACATGGCTGTTGTTTTGATTATTAAGTTCTGGGGTAGTTTGATATGCAGCAATATGGATCTGGGGCATCATCACATAACCTAGCACATTTCCTGGAATTTAAACTAGAGGAAACACAAATCTTTTGGATATCTAGGGGGAAAAAATGTGACATTTGTGGCAAAGAAAATTAGATTATCATCAAGCTTTCCAATAGCAATGTTTTATTTCAGAAGAAAATAGAGTAAATATGTAAGATTCTCATAGAAAGAAAATGTGATAAGCTTTTTATATCCAGTAAAACTGACCTTCAATTATGAAAGTCACAAGCTGTTACCAATACACAAAACGCAAGGAAGAGAGTTCCCTTGTTTTTACCCTAATACACACGGTAAAGCTTATAGGGAATTAGCTTCAGAGAGCTAAAATGACTAGAGAAACACTGATGTAATGACCTGTGGTATGCATTAAATATATAGATAGATGTAAAATTGAGATTAAGTGAGGGTTAAATGGGAATGAGTATAATATTTAATGACTTGGAAATCTGATGATGTAGATATAATCAAACATTAAAATCTGCAAGGAGAATTTGGTGACTTCATGTTAAAAACATTTAATATTTTTTTAGTAATCACAATTGATAATATGAGTATTATTATTGTTTTTCTGAGACTTTGTGTGGATACTGTGAAATAAAGCAAATGAGAAATTACCATCCCCTGTGTTCTTCAGTAATAGGTTTCTTAATGTGGAAGAAGAAGATCTTGATATATTGGGAAAGAGGTTAGGTAGGAAGCCTATAGTCTAATTTGAATTGGAAATATCAGTATGAACTCAGCACATTTTATCTTTAAATATATTGCATCAGTTATCTACTACAATGTAAAACAACACCTGAAAACTGAATGGCTTAAAGCAACATTTCTATTTGCTCATAATTCTTTGGGTTAGCAATTTGGGCTCAGCTGGGTGGTTTCTTACTACTGATCTTTTGGGAACATTAATACAGTGGAAGTCAGCTGGCAGTTGGGCAGGGAGGGGTAGGGGGTGGGTTGTGATCCAAGATGTCCTCACTCACATGTCTGATAGTTGCCTCAGCTTTCACCTAACCCCTCTCTCCATGTAGTTTCTCATCCTCTAAGAGGCTAGCCCAGCTCTTTTTCTTGAGGTTTTGGGCAGCAAGAGGCAGCAAAAGGCTATAAGGAACATTCATAAGATCTCTGGGTAAATGAGAGTAGAGAATCAAATATTTATCCTGCCTTTTCTACTGTTGTACAACCAAATAATAGATGAGGGAAAGTATTTCCTTATAAAATTCTTTCAACTAATAAATGACACAAAATGGTAAACTATCATCATTTAGCAACCTCCAATCAGATGAAAGATCTAGGTGTTAGTCAGAAACTGAAGCTAACATCAAAAAGAATCCAGAATCCAAACCAAATAAGATGTGCTTCCTGAAAACACACACACACACACACACACCCCATCACACGTGGTCTTGCCAAAGGGATCAAATTTAAGTCTGATCAAGTCTCTGGATCCAGTGGCCAGTTTACAAGAATACAGAGGTCAAAGTATCACTTTGCATTACACATTATGCATGCAATCTATAACATCCAGACTATGGGAAACTCTACAGGTCAAATGGCCTAATAATTAACATCTAAAAATATAAAGAAAATAAGGGATAGAAAATGACCCTGTAGCTTAAAAGAGATTTAAATTACACACCAAGCTTAAAAAACTGGACTATACAGTAATGTCTAAGAATGCACACTTGAATGATAAAAATTGTAAAGAAAAGCAAGGATGTTTCTGATGATAAAAATCAGGGTAGTGTTATTCTGGAAGGAGAGAGAAGATTGTTATCAGGATGGAGAACATCAGGACCCTCTGGGGTGCCAGGCTTAAAGTTTTATTTTTGACCAGGAAGAATATTTGATGAGGTTGTGCAGCAGTGATGACATGAATATATTCTTTATGGGTAGAGAATTCTAGAAATTTAATGACTCTATCTCAGACATTCAAGTTAATTCTCCAAGAAAAATTCAAAATCCTTTTCTGTAAGGTGATAGTTACTTCTGAATAAACACACAACCTACAAAAGTGATTACTTTGAAGGTATTAACAATATTTGGATGTGTATATTCTACTGTTTATTTACAAATTCACAATACTTATAGCCACATATAAGATGTTGATTTTCATAATGACTTATATAGTGGAGAAAACATAATCGTGTTGGTATGAAGGATTGGAAAATTTTATATAGAAATGCATAATAAAGTATTTTACTTACAAAAAATGTTGCTAGAGTTCATTCTGATGTATATACGTATTCTCTATCTAAAATGGGGCCTATATTTTAAAGAGTGTTTCCAAGAATAAAATAAGAAAATGTATGAGGTCTAGACATTTTGAGCAATGGTGGTTAAGAGAGTAGAACCGTCTAACAGAGAGGACATTTGATTGACAGGTTGGGGATGACTCAACTTGTGAAGAGAAGGGTAACAACCGTGCTTCAAGCTAACTTTCTATTTCTGCTTGGATTATTTGAGAAATTCAGGCAAAATTCAAGCTCTTGCTTCTACTGTTCACATCACTTCTGCAGTAGCATAAGGCTATGCTGGGAAAATGAAGCTCACTGATTTAATAACTGACAAGGATGCAGCATATGCAGAAAGTATTGGTGACTGGCATCACTGTGCAAATGCTCTGACTTTGATTTTCTGTAACTTAAAAGTATAAATGTAACCTAATCAAGTTTGACATGCTAAAAAATATGTTTTTCAATTCTCTTAGTAGTTCAACTAATTGTGGATGTAAATAACCAATCAAAATGCTTTGAGTGTTAATATTTCATTGTAATTGGCACCATGTATTTCAGAAATTTTGTAGTAATTTATTGTGTAAGATCATATTATAAACACAACCTATTTCAAAGCAGCAGAGTATAAAACAAAAGGGATGTTGTCTCTAGAAATATGTTCAGATACGGCAGAAGAAAAAAATCTTAAATTAAAAAAAAATGGAAGAGAGAGACAAAGAGGCATAATAACAAGAATCTCTTTAATAGAATTGAAATTGGTTTTCCCTGGACTAAAATGCTAAGGAAGGTAATGAACTAGAAAGTCTCTAGGTCAAAATCATCCCGGAGGTTATTGCCATGTATCTGAGTTGTCCATTCCTTCCAGGGAAAATTCAAGGATATGAGAGTAGATCACACTCATTTGACTAATCTTAATGTGTTTGGACCTAAATTGCAACCAAATTGTTGCGTTTGAGTAGCAGTCCCTTATTGCTTCTGCATCTGGGCTTGAAAATTGTATGGCTTCTACTTCTCATCTGTATTACTACTCCTGCTAACCCTGGTTACAAAAATTCCTTTTAGGTTAAATTTGCATTATCTTTACACATCTATGTCTTTCTCTTTCCACAGGAATAAATGCAGATTTACACAAAAATGAGCTCTTCATTGCAGAAGGAAAAAAAATTATCTTCGGAGTACCTTTAGCAAGTCTTACTGTCCCTGACTTTTACACCAGAGTGACAGTTTTGTTAGCCATCTCTCCATTATCTGAGAACTTAAATGATAAATTTTATTGTAGGTTTTATGGTTTGCTTATTTGTGGTTATAAATTTTACTACATTCTTCCAAACTGTATATAATCAAATCATCTGAAACAGTAAAAATTTAATTAACACATATTTCAGCATTTGGACTCACATAAGTTATATTGAATAATATATCAGTCTATTAGTCTATTTTGTATTTATACATACATATATTGTATGTATGTATGCTCAGGGTTGGTCTAGATGCTAAATAATATAAATTAATAAAATGTATATCTGATAAAGATATTAATTTTCTCTATCCTGTTTTATTTGTATTATGTTGAACAAATTAGTTTTCAGTTTCATCATATGCAGAATGGGCATGATTATAATAATGCCTATTTCATTGGGTTTCACTTGCCAAAAAATACACACATATGTGAAAAAATAATTAACATTTCAAATAAGTATCTATGTGTTAAATATGTGCTATAGACAACAATTTCTTCAGGGATATGATAACTCTCAAGATTATCTTGGTAGGAATTAGAATGATTTTTGTATTTCTTTAGGCACAAAAATCTTCTTTATAAATATATACTTATGTTTGAAAACATTTATTGCCACATTTGCCCAGTCTGCTTTTCTTTAGTAATTCATATAATTTCAAATACATGGAACAATTCTTTAAGTAACAGAAACTATTTCAAGTGGCTAAGATAGAAATTAGCCAGTTAAGTTCAGTAAGCCAGAACTCAACCCTTAGAGTAATGAAAATATTTTCTGGGAGAGTTTAAACAAAGAGGTATAATGACGCTCGCAAAATGATTGTTGGAAGCAGTTTTGATTTGCTCTCCATTAATGAAGATACTTTCAAACAGGAGTATATGAAATGTTTCACCACTACCCAAGGATAATTCCAAACAGTTGGCTACTTCTGCATCTCAGACTCCAAGCTCTCCTTTGAGACCAGACTGCCTTTGGAACACACTTTTAACCCCGTGATAAGACAGCAGCAAACCTGCCCCAACACAAAAGCACATTTAAGTCTAAACACGTTTAAAACTTTATCACTCAATAGAAGAGTGGTTGTCAAGGGTTGAGGGGTAGGGAAAATGGGAGATGTTGGTCAAAGGATACAAACTTTCAGTCATCAGATGATTAAGTTACTGGGATCTAATATACAGCATGGGGACTTCCCCGGTGGTGCAGTGGTTAAGAATCTGCCTTCCAATGCAGGAGACATGGGTTCGAGCCCTCGTCTGGGAAGATCTCACATGCTGTGGAGCAACTAAGCCCGTGCACAACTACTGAGCCTTCACTCTAGAGCCTGCGAGCCACAACTACTGAAGCCCGTGTGCCTAGAGCCCGTGCTCCGTAACAAGAGAAGCCACCGCAATGAGAAGCCCGTGTGCTGCAACGATGACCCAATGCAGCCAAAAATAAGTAAAATTAATTAATTAAAAAAATACAGCATACTGACCACAGTCAACAATACTGTATCGTATACATACATCAGAGTAGAACTTTAACTTCTCACCTTAACACCACTACCAATAAGACGATAATTATGTTAGACAAAGAATGTGTTTACAAATCTTACTGTGGTAAACATTTCACAATATATGCATGTGTTAAATCATCACATTGTACACCTTAAACTCACACAATGTTACATGGAAAAAAAAAAAAACCTTTACCACTCAAGATATTCTGTAAGACTGACTTAAAAAGAGTAGAAAAGAATACACCTCAACAGGCTTATCACCAGCAGATTTAAATGACTGCTTTGTACAGAATTTTCCCAGCTTGTTCCACTGAGTTGATTTTCATCTCCCTAATTATACCAGTATAGGAGGCAATAAAGTCACACAAATCAATGTAATAACTAAACAAATGAGGAATGATAAAGCAAAAACATATATATATATATACATGTTATTTTAACTATAACCAATAAAAAACCTACAGTGTTCTCTGCTAAAATTGTCTTACTTGGAAAAAAACTCATTTTAGTGGCTGTTCTGCTACAAGAAATGATCTTTTAAAAATACTTTATTACACACAAAAAAACATGCAACTAATGAAGACACCCATAGATACTGTAGCAGGAAAAGAAAAATCTTTTCTGGTATAGGGTTCTAATGAGGTTTCTAGGTCACTGCAGTACCTCTTAACAGAAAGAATTTGACAAATAGACTACTTGGGAAGCAACCAATCTATTTTGCAAAGTAATGGAAAAGTTTCTATGATTTAGTTATTTATTGAAATACTTCTTCATTTTTTCATTTGTTGATGCTTAAAGAAGCAAAGAAGGAAAAAAAACTAGGTTGATGGGAATCCTAAGTAAAATGTTTTCTTCATTTTTTTTATTCTTGCATTTTTATTAAAGGGGAAAATATCAGGATGTGTCTTCATAGGTCCAATGAATCAAAGATTTTGATTGAAATAGTTTTTAAAAACTTTTTATGCAAAAATAATTTTAAAAGGGATAAAATGGTATCTTTATGTCATTCTATATTCAGAAATTAATGATTTCTGAGCTCTCATTGTAGAAGTTAAGAAGATGAAGTGTGAGTGAGTGTGTGTGTGTATCTGTATGGTAGTGTTAAGGTGGGGTAAGAAAACAGAGAAATGTTATTTATACACAATATTTCTTATAAGCACTATTCCAAATTTCCCCTGGCTGGTTCTGAATTTCTAATCGAACCTCATAGCTCTTAAATTTGCAGTAACTTCCAATTTCCTTCCTATCTTTCATGAGTCTGATTACATTTAGCACTCATGATATACAGGCTTTTAAAACAGAAGAGCATATTTGACATGAAGAAACTAGACTAGGAAGCACAGTGCAGATTTCGTTCCTGCAACCTCTTCCCACACCTCTGTTGTAAGTTTCTAGAGATGGTATCTTGTCTTGAAGGGCTCCATAGGTCTTATTCTTTTATTATAGAAACAGTGAAAGTGATGACATTGATTTCTCCTCAGGTTAAACTTGGATGACTGTTTGGCTGCTTTTTCCTCCTGGGAAAATGTCCAGATCAGGACCCAGAGTCCTGAGACAATTTAGATTTCCACTGAAATGCCAGTAGAGAAAAGAAAAACTATAGAAGCCTGAGCTACACTAACTGATATTTATAGAATATTACACCTCCAAACAGCAGAAAATACATTCTCAATTGCACATAGAATATGCACTAAGAATGGGCAATAAATCAAGTCTCAATAAGTTTCAAAGAATCAAAGTCATACAGAATATGTTCTCTGACCATGTTGATATTAAATTAGAAATCAGTGACAGAAAGATACCTGGAAAATCTTCAAATATCAGAAATTAAGCACTCACTTCCAAATAAATCATAAGTTTATAGAATAAATCACAACAAATATTTAAATAATATTATTAAATAATAATTGAATAATATTAAATAATATTTAAATAATCAACAGCTAAAATTGATTTTTTGATAAGGTTAATAAAATAGTAAAATCTTTAGGAAGTTTAGTAATGCAAAAAGAAAAAAAAGAGAGAGGCGAAAAAACACAAAGTATCAGTATCCTGATAAGAGAGCGAACGTTGTTATAGATGATATTGACATTTAAAAGATTATAACAAGGGCTTCCCTGGTGGCGCAGTGGTTGAGAATCCGCCTGCCGATGCAGGGGACATGGGTTCGTGCCCCGGTCTGGGAAGATCCCACATGCCGCGGAGCGGCTAGGCCCGTGAGCCATGGCCGCTGAGGCTGCGCGTCCGGAGCCTGTGCTCCGCAACGGGAGAGGCCACAACAGTGAGAGGCCCGCGTACCGAAAAAAAAATAATAATAATAAAAAAAAAATAAAAGATTATAACAACATTATGCCAATAATGCCAAATTGACAACTTAGGTATGATAAGCATATTCCTAGGAAATCACAACTTGCCAGATCTGAATCAAGAAATAGAATATCTGATTAGCCCTATACCTGTTATTGAAAATTTTTAATAAAAAAATCTCACAAAGAAAATTTCAGACATAGATAGCTTCACCGAAGAAGTCTATGAAGCATTTAAGGAAGATTAATACCACACCATGCAAAGCTTTTGAGAAACTAGAAGAGGAAACACTTACCAACTTTCATTTTTCAAGTCCATATAACCCTGAAACAAAAATCAAAGGTATTACTAGCAAAGAAAATTACAGACTGATATCTCTTATGAACATAAGAAAATATTAGTAAATCCCATCCAACAATACAGAAAAAGGATAATACCCCATGACCAAATAGGCTTTATCCAGGATTATAAAATATTTCACACACAAAATATCAATCAATGTAATTTGTTACCTATTTAAAAAATAGATACAGAAAGTAACGTATGACAAAAGTCAACACTGATTCATGATAAAAGTTATCAGCAAACTAAGAAGAGAATATTCCAATCTAAAAGCAGGTAGCGAGAGCCGGAGGAAGATGGCGGAAGAGTAAGACGCGGAGATCACCTTCCTCTCCACAGATACACCAGAAATTCATCTACACGTGGAACAACTCCAACAGAACACCTACTGAACGCTGACAGAAGACCTCAGACCCCCCAAAAGGCAAGAAACTCCCCACATACCTGGGTAGGTCAAAAGAAAAAAAGAATAAACAGAGACAATAGGATATGGACGGGACCTGCACCAGTGGGAGGGAGCCGTGAAGGAGGGAAGGTTTCTACACACTACAAGCCCCTTCGAGGGCGGAGACTGCAGGTGGCGGAGGGGGAAAGCTTCGGAGTAGCGGAGGAGAGCACAACAACAGGGGTGTGGAGGGCAAAGCAGAGAGATTTTGGCACAGAGGATCGGTGCCCTCAGGCACACACCAGCCCGAGAGACTTGTCTGCTCGGCCGCCAGGGCGGGCGGGGCTGGGAGCTGAGGCTCGGGTATCGGCTTTCAGTCGGAGCGCAGGGAGAGGACTGGGGCTGGCGGCAGGAAGAGAGCCTGAAGGGGTTAGTACTAGCCCGGAGAGAGTCCGGGGAAAGGGTCTGGAGCTACCGGAGAGGCAAGAGACTTTTTTCCCTTATGTTGCCTGGTGCGCGAGGAGAGGGCATTCCCCTCCCTCCCCTCTGCCTGAGTGAGCCAGAGCCCCCGAATCAGCGGCTCCTTTAAACCCGTCCTGTCTGAGCGAAGAACGGACGCCCTCCGGCGACCTACGCGCAGAGGCGGGGCCAGGTCCAAGGCTGAGACCCGGGAGCTGTGAGAGCAGAGACAGGGAAATCTCTCTGTGCAGCCTCCGAGGCAGCGGATTAAAGCTCCACGGTCCATTTGATGTGCCCTGCGTCTGTGGAGTGCATGAATGGACAGCGAATCATCCCAAATTGAGGAAGTGGACCTTGAGGACAAGATTTAAGACTTTCCCCCCCTTTTTTTTTCCTCTTTTTACAACGAATTATCTCAAATTAAGGAGGTGGATTTAGCAAGATTTCAGACTTTTCGCCCTTTTCCTCTTTTTACAACGAATTATCCCAAATCGAGGAGGTGGACTTGGAGAGCAAGATTTTTGATTTTTCCCCCTGCTCTCTTTTTGTGAATGTGTATGTGTAATCTTCTGTATAAGATTCTCTCTGTATAGCTTTGCTTCCACCATATGTCCCAGGGTTCTTTCGGTCCGTGTTTTTTTTCAATAATTACTTTTTAATTTTAATAACGCTACTATATTTCATACTTTATTCTATTTTACTTTACCTGCTCTTTCTTTTTTTCCTCCCTTCCCTTCCTCCCTCCCTCCCTCCGCTCCTCCTTTCCTTCTTTCTTTTTCTTTCCTCCATCCCTCCCTCCCTCCCACCCTTCTTCTTTCCACTTTCTTTTTCTTTCCTTCCTCCCTCCCTCCCTCCCTCCTGTCTTTCTTTCTTTCTTTCCTTCCTCCCTCCCTCCCTCTCTTCTTCCATTCACTCTTCCTTTTGCTTTCATTCCTCCCTCCCTCCTTCCTTTCTTTCCTTTCTTTCCATCCTTCCTCCCTCCCTCCTTTCTTTCTTTCTTCCTTCCTTCCTTCCTTACTTCCCTTCTTCCTTTCTTTCAATCTCTCTTTCTTTCTTCTACTAATTATTTCTTTCTACTTTTTCTCACTGTTATTCTGAGCCGGGTGGATGAAAGGCTCTTGGTGCTGCAGCCAGGAGTTAGTGCTGTGCCTCTGAAGTGGGAGAGCCAACTTCAGGACACGGGTCCACAAGAGACCTCCCAGCTCCACATAATATCAAGCAGCGAAAATCTCCCAGGGATCTCCATCTCAACACCAGCACCCAGCTTCAGTCAACGACCAGCAAGCTACAGTGCTGGTCACCCTATGCCAAGCAACTAGCAAGGCAGGAACACAGCCCCACCCATTAGCAGAGAGGATACCTAAAAACATAATAAGGCCACAGGCACCCCAAAACACACCACCAGACGTGGACCTGTCCACCAGAAAGACAAGATCGAGCTTCAACCACCAGAACACAGGCATTAGTCCCCCCCACCAGGAAGCCTACACAACCTACTGAAACAACCTTAGCCACGGGGGACAGACACCAAAAACAACGGGAACTATGAATCTGCAGCCTGCAAAAAGGAGACCCCAAACACAGTAACATAAGCAAAATGAGAAAGCAGAAAAACACACAGCAGGTGAAGGAGCAAGATAAAAACCTACCAGACCTAACAAATGAAGAGGTAATAGGCAGTCTACCTGAAAAAGAATTCAGAATAATGATAGTAAAGCTGATCCAAGATTCTATTTCCCAGATCCAAAATCTTGGAAATAGAATAGACAATATGCAAGAAACAGTTAACAAGGACCTAGAAGAACTAAAGATGAATCAAGCATCGATTAAAAACACAATAAATGAAATGAAAAATACTCTAGATGGGATCAATAGCAGAATAACTGAGGCAGAAGAACGGATAAATGAGGTGGAAGATAAAATAGTGGAAATAACTGATGCAGAGAAAAATAAAGAAAAAAGAATGAAAAGAACAGAGGGCAGTCTCAGAGACCTCTGGGACAACATTAAACGCACCAACATTCGAATTATAGGGGTTCCAGAAGAAGAAGAGAAAAAGAAAGGGACTGAGAAAATATTTGAAGAGATTATAGTTGAAAACTTCCCTAATATGGGAAAGGAAATAGTTAATCAAGTCCAGGAGGCACAGAGAGTCCCATACAGAATAAATCCAAGAAAAAATACGCCAAGACACATATTAATCAAACTGTCAAAAATTAAACACAAAGAAATCATATTAAAAGCAGCAAGGGAAAAACAACAAATAACACACAAGGGAATCCCCATCAGGTTAACAGCTGATCTCTCAGCAGAAACTCTACAAGCCAGAAGGGAGTGGCAGGACATAATTAAAGTGATGAAGGAGAGAAACCTGCAACCAAGATTACTCTACCCAGCAAGGATCTCATTCAGATTTGATGGAGAAATTAAAACCTTTACAGACAAGCAAAAGCTCAGAGAGTTCAGCACCACCAAACCAGCTTTACAACAAATGCTAAAGGAACTTCTTTAGGCAAGAAACACAACAGAAGGACTATACCTACAATAACGAACCCAAAGCCATTAAGGAAATGGGAATAGGAACATACATATCAATAATTACCTTAAATGTAAATGGACTAAATGCTCCCACCAAAAGACACAGAGTGGCTGAATGGATACAAAAACAAGACCCATATATATGCTGTCTACAAGAGACCCACTTCAGACCTAGAGACACATACAGATTGAAAGTAAGGGGATGGAAAAAGATATTCCATGCAAATGGAAACCAAAAGAAAGCTGGAGTAGCAATTCTTATATCAGACAAAATAGACTTTAAAATAAAGACTATTAGAAGAGACAAAGAAGGACACTACATAACGATAAAGGGATCGATCCAAGAAGAAGATATAACAATTGTAAATATTTATGCACCCAACATAGGAGCACCTCAATACATAAGGCAAATACTAACAGCCATAAAAGGGGAAATCGACAGTAACACAATCATAGTAGGGGACTTTAACACCCCACTTTCACCAATGGACAGATCATCCAAAATGAAAATAAATAAGGAAACACGAGCTTTAAATGATACATTAAACAAGATGGACTTAATTGATATTTATAGGACATTCCACCCAAAAACAACAGAATACACATTTTTCTCAAGTGCTCATGGAACATTCTCGAGGATAGATCATATCTTGGGTCACAAATCAAGCCTTGGTAAATTTAAGAAAATTGAAATTGTATCAAGTATCTTTTCCGACCACAATGCTATGAGACTAGACATCAATTACAGGAAAAGATCTGTAAAAAATACAAACACATGGAGGCTAAACAATACACTACTCAATAATGAAGTGATCACTGAAGAAATCAAAGAGGAAATTAAGAAATACTTAGAAACAAATGACAATGGAGACACGACGACCCAAAACCTATGGGACGCAGCAAAAGCAGTTCTAAGGGGGAAGTTTATAGCAATACAATCCCACCTTAAGAAACAGGAAACATTTCGAGTAAACAACCTGACCCTGCACCTAAAGCAATTAGAGAAAGAAGAACAAAAAACCCCCAAAGTTAGCAGAAGGAAAGAAATCATAAAGATCAGATCAGAAATAAATGAAAAAGAAATGAAGGAAACCATAGCAAAGATCAACCAAACTAAAAGCTGGTTCTTTGAGAAGATAAACAAAATTGACAAACCATTAGCCAGACTCATCAAGAAAAGAAGGGAGAAGACTCAAATCAGTAGAATTAGAAATGAAAAAGGAGAAGTAACAACTGACACTGCAGAAATACAAAAGATCATGAGAGATTACTATAAGCAACTCTATGCCAATAAAATGGACAACCTGGAAGAAATGGACAAATTCTTAGAAATGCACAACCTACCAAGACTGACTCAGGAAGAAATAGAAAATATGAATAGACCAATCACAAGCACTGAAATTGAAACTGTGATTAAAAATCTTCCATCAAACAAAAGCCCAGGACCAGATGGCTTCACAGGCGAATTCTATCAAGCATGTAGAGAAGAGCTAACACCCATCCTTCTCAAACTCTTCCAAACAATATCAGAGGAAGGAACACTCCCAAACTCATTCTACGAGGCCACCATCACCTTGATACCAAAACCAGACAAGGATGTCACAAAGAAAGAAAACTACAGGCCAATATCACTGATGAACATAGATGCAAAAATCCTCAACAAAATACTAGCAAACAGAATCCAACAGCACATTAAAAGGATCATACACCATGATCAAGTGGGGTTTATTCCAGGAATGCAAGGATTCTTCAATATACGCAAATCAATCAATGTGATACACCATATTAACAAGTTGAAGGAGAAAAACCATATGATCATCTCAATAGATGCAGAGAAAGCTTTCGACAAAATTCAACACCCATTTATGATAAAAACCCTGCAGAAAGTAGGCATAGAGGGAACTTTCCTCAACATAATAAAGGCCATATATGACAAACACACAGCCAACATTGTCCTCAATGGTGAAAAACTGAAACCATTTCCACTAAGATCAGGAACAAGACAAGGCTGCCCACTCTCACCACTCTTATTCAACCTAGTTTTGGAAGTTTTAGCCACAGCAATCAGAGAAGAAAAGGAAATAAAAGGAATCCAAATTGGAAAAGAAGAAGTAAAGCTGTCACTGTTTGCAGATGACATGATACTATACATAGAGAATCCTAAAGATGCTACGGAAAAACTACTAGAGCTAATCAATGAATTTGGTAAAGTAGCAGGATACAAAATTAATGCACAGAAATCTCTGGCATTCCTGTACACTAATGATGAAAAATCTGAAAATGAAATCAAGAAAACACTCCCATTTACCATTGCAACAAAAAGAATAAAATATCTAGGAATAAACCTACCTAAGGAGACAAAAGACCTGTATGCAGAAAATTATAAGACACTGATGAAAGAAATTAAAGATGATATAAATAGATGGAGAGATATACCTTGCTCCTGGATTGGAAGAATCAATATTGTGAAAATGACTCTACTACCCAAAGCAATCTACAGATTCAATGCAATCCCTATCAAACTACCACTGGCATTTTTCACAGAACTAGAACAAAAAATTTCAAAATTTGTTTGGAAAAACAAAAGACCCCGAATGGCCAAAGCAATCTTGAGAACGAAAAACGGAGCTGGAGGAATCAGGCTGCCTGACTTCAGACTATACTACAAAGCTACAGTAATTAAGACAGTGTGGTACTGGCATAAAAACAGAAAGATAGATCAGTGGATCAGGATAGAAAGCCCAGAGATAAACCCACGCACATATGGCCAACTTATCTTTGATAAAGGAGGCAGGAATGTACAGTGGAGAAAGGACAGTCTCTTCAGTAAGTGGTGCTGGGAAAACTGGACAGGGACATGTAAAAGTATGAGATTAGATCATTCCCTAACACCATACACAAAAATAAGCTCAAAATGGATTAAAGACCTAAATGTAAGGCCAGACACTATCAAACTCTTAGAGGAAAACATAGGCAGAAAACTCTATGACATAAATCACAGCAAGATCCTTTTGGACCCACCTCCTAGAGAAATGGAAATAAAAACAAAGATAAACAAATGGGACCTAATGAAACTTCAAAGCTTTTGCACAGCAAAGGAAACCATAAACAAGACCAAAAGACAACCCTCAGAATGGGAGAAAATATTTGCAAATGAAGCAACTGACAAAGGATTAATCTCCAAAATTTATAAACAGCTCATGCAGCTTAATAGCAAAAAAGCAAAAAAACAAACAACCCAATCCAAAAATGGGCAGAAGACTTAAATAGGCATTTCTCCAAAGAAGATATACAGACTGCCAACAAACACATGAAAGAATGCTCAACATCATTAATCATTAGAGAAATGCAAATCAAAACTACAATGAGATATCATCTCACACCAGTCAGAATGGCCATCATCAAGAAATCTAGAAACAATAAATGCTGGAGAGGGTGTGGAGAAAAGGGAACACTCTTGCACTGATGGTGGGAATGTGAATTGGTACAGCCACTATGGAGAACAGTATGGAGGTTCCTTAAAAAACTAAAAATAGAACTACCATATGACCCAGCAATCCCACTACTAGGCATATACCCTGAGAAAACCATAATTCAAAAAGAGACATGTACCAAAATGTTCATTGCAGCTCTATTCACAATAGCCCGGAGCTGGAAACAACCTAAGTGTCCATCATCGGATGAATGGATAAAGAAGATGTGGCACATATATACAATGGAATATTACTCAGCCATAAAAAGAAACGAAACTGAGCTATTTGTAATGAGGTGGATAGACCTTGAGTCTGTCATACAGAGTGAAGTAAGTCAGAAAGAGAAAGACAAATACCGTATGCTAACACATATATATGGAATTTAAAAAAAAAAAAAATGTCATGAAGAACCTAGGGGTAAAACGGGAATAAAGACACAGACCTACTTGAGAATGGACTTGAGGATATGGGGAAGGGGAAGGGTAAGCTGTGACAAAGGGAAAGAGAGGCATGGACATATATACACTACCAAACGTAAGGTAGATAGATAGTGGGAAGCAGCCGCAGAGCACAGGGAGATCAGCTCGGTGCTTTGTGACCGCCTGGAGGGGTGGGATGGGGAGGGTGGGAGGGAGGGAGATGCATGAGGGAGGGGATGTGGGAACAGATGTATATGTATGACTGATTCACTTTGTTATAAAGCAGAAACTAATAAAAAAAAAAAAAGACATAGGCATAGAGAATGGACTTGAGGACATGGCGGGGGAGGGGCAAGCTGGGGTGAAGTGAGAGTAGCATCAACGTATATACACTACCAAATGTAAAACAGATAGCTAGTGGGAAGCAGCAGCATAGCACAGGGAGATCAGCTCCATGCTTTGCAATGACCTAGAGGGGTGGGATAGGGAGGGTGGGAGGGAGGCTCAAGAGGGAGGGGATATGGGGATATATGCATGCATATGGCTGATTCACTCTGTTGTACAACAGAAATTAGCACAGCATTGTGAAGCAATTATACTCCAATAAAGATGTATTAAAAAATAAAAAATAATAAAAAATAAAAGCAGGTAGCTGTAACAACCTATGGTTCACATCATACTTAATGAGGAAATACTGAACACTCTGTCCATCTTAATCTTGAGAATAAGAACGTCTTCTTTCAATATTTCTATTCAACTTTGCACTGCAGCAGTGGAAGTGGGATTACATCTGTCCAAACACTTCTGAAAGGAGTGGTATTCACCAGACAGCCACTGTTATGATTACTTGTAGCCATAATGTTCTATAGGGAATATAGTAATTTTGTTTAGAGAGTTTCTAAGAAAACTTAACCTGGATTTATTTCATGCAGGTGAATCATGGTGTCTGGTGATGAAAAAAGTGTACTTTCTCTGGAATCCATTTAATGGTAAATGAACCACAAGTTTAATACTTCCCATTATTACACGCCTGGATCAATAAGCCTTTGCAAATGACATCAAGATTATTAACTATAACAGCACACAAAGGGAACAGCATAAAACTTTATAATCTCAATTAATTTGATTTGAAATTCTACCCGGTGGATGCAAGATGATAATTCAAAACATGTGCTTAGTGTATAAAAATTGGGGGAGATATAACAGGATATTTTATGATATCAGTGGAGTTTTATTCATCATAATTTTGCAAAATATTGTAGAAAGTTATATAGAAATCTACGAATCAGTGTGGCAATTATTTATTTTGCAATAGCTGAAAATTTCCCAGTGATACTCTAGTAGGGGTCTAAATGGATAGAAGGAATTTTAATAGCATTATTTCTCAGTCAAAAGAAGGGGTAAACACTATACACCAAAAATAGCCAATAAATACTCATTGTAGTGCATTTAAATAAAATTTGAAGTATAATTTGAGCTGCAAAATATTGTGCTAATGAATTGAAAAGTGTTGAACCGCTTAATTTTGTGAATGTACTTGCCCAGTCTGACTAGGTACATTCATTCATTTTTCCCTTGAGCAATTTGAGAAACAACCATATGCTTGGTACTGTGTTTGGTAATGAAAACTGGAAATAGAAAAGTAGATAAAACATGGATCCTCTCTTATCCAGCATAAGAAATAGATGAGAAAATTGGGAAATTTGTATAATACCATCATGTGGTGACTGTTGCAGATAACATGCCCAGATGTTTCAGGGTATACAACATTGATTAAATTATGACTTGAAGAGGCAGTAGCAGTGTTACCAAGGGATTCTTTCTTACTAGCTTGTTTTAAAGTCAGGGTTGCACAGAAAACCAGGAGTTTGCTATGTGAGAAAGAGACAGAGAGCATTCCAGGTTGGGGGGAAAAAAGCATCCGGAGGTATATTAGATGATGCTTTGCTTGTCTGGGAAATGTTGGAAGGCTGAGTATTGCGAGCCCAAGTTTTACCTTGTAGAAAGCAGGTGGAAGGCTGGAGCAATGGCAAAGGAGACACAAAGCTTGAAACAGAGCTGCAGCAGGTTGCAAATGACATTAAAGCTTAGGCCTAAATGGGAGTTTATGTCAGAGACAAGCAACAGGGAAGAGCTATTTTAAAATTAGGAAGTTATGTGATGAATTATGTCTTTAGGACAACCCTCTTGTGGCAATTTGTCAGATGTATTTGACTAGTGAGAGACTTGTAGGGATGTAGCCAGTCAGGAAGCTGAAGCAGTATTTCAAGTGAGAATGAGGACCTGGACTTACACAGAGATAATGGCAGCATCTAAAACGAAATTCTATCCTATCACTTTGTATGGGCACTGTTAACTTTTTACATATATCTTGTTTCTTTGTAGGTGCATTACATAAGAATGTTTTTAACATCCACAATCCTTCTACACTGTTTCTGTGTCTTCGTTATTTTCTTTATTAATTCCCCTCTTTCCCTTCCCCTCCAAGCTAAGCACTCATCCTTTATGAGATGGAAGTGCTAAAATGATTGCACTTGATTCTCCATGTGTGCAACTTAATGGTTTAAAACAACACAATTTTAATGGGAGATACTGGAATTTCTTCAGCATGTGCTCAAGCACTTTTTAGAGATAACAACCCCTAATAATGCCAATCTTCCTCCCATCCTCTTTCTATTTCATTTTGGTGAAGGGAGAAAATGATATAATACAAGGTTTATGATTTTTCTCAGTCAGAAATATAATTTTATGCTCTTGCAAAAACAGTAGGATGCATGTATATATTTGAGTGGGGAGCTGATGCTTGCCACTGATCATTTTACCAACAGGGTAAAGGAATGAGATCAAAGGTCTAAAAATTAGATTTTTTTAATTTGCAGATTTTATAAATAACATGCACATCTTAAATTGCTACGGTCACTATTTTTTTAATTTTGCAAACCTTCATGTTTGGTAAAATAAAAGGTATAAAATGATGGTGGTGTTTGATA
This sequence comes from Hyperoodon ampullatus, assembly GCF_949752795.1. Taxonomy (NCBI): domain Eukaryota; kingdom Metazoa; phylum Chordata; class Mammalia; order Artiodactyla; family Ziphiidae; genus Hyperoodon; species Hyperoodon ampullatus. Next base: position 107,128,791 of record NC_136918.1, on the reverse strand, counting down.
AAACAGGCTGGTTTATGACGAAATTTCAAGAACACAATACTGTGCTCAGAATTTCAATATTTCCCTAGCCTGTTCCTTTCAAATTCAAGAAGATTCTCCAATTGGCAAGGTCTGCTGTTTTCCAGGGAACCGCATTTAAGTCAGGTAGATCTGTTTATATGCTCAGAGAATGTACGATTCCTAGGGGTTTGTGCAGTCCTCTAGGTATAGGTGTGAAGGATCACAGAGAGAGAGGTGCATTCTCCCACTGAGGCTATGACAGTCTACTGTAACCTCCTACCTGAGAGAACTGGTTGGTTTTTGCAGCCTGGTGACAATGCTTAGCCTTCGCATATATATCATCTCAGTGAGAAAAGAGGTGACATCGTTCTCATCTACGCATCTTACCACTTAACAAAGTCCTGAGTATGGTAGACACTTAACAACAATTTCTTCAAACAAATTAGTCTAAACACCCAGGGTGCCTGATGCCTGAGCATTTTCCCTCTCTTCCCAGTCTCAAAGTTTTGTTAAGAGGGATGCCTGGAAGGAAGAATGAAATTCATAAATTTTTAAAAGGCAGTCTTTGAGGTGAGTGTAGAAGAATGCTGCTGGGCCTTGATGAACCTTTGCTTTGACTATTAGTCCTGCTGCAAACTCACTTTAAACTGTGGGCAAGTTTCCCAGCCTCTCTGAACCCCTTCCCATTAACTGTAATCAAAGTGGCTGATTCTTCCATCTCTTCAAGGACATGACATTGATCCTCTGAGTCTGTGAATTGTGATAATGGACAAAAGACAGGGAGACAGGGAATATTAGTTTTGTGCATGCACAGACACACACATGCACACACAACACAGAGGTGTCTACAGCCTCAGGACACTGTAAGCATTGGAATCACTAACTTTCTCCTAGTTCTCTTCCTCTACTTCTCCCCCACGTGAGACATGACTCTCTAAGAGGAATGTGCATGGATTGAGGTCATCACCCACAAAACAAGTGACACAAAACCAGCTCTAGCCAGAAGCATAAACTTCCATTTTCTTTGCTAGTTCTACATCATGATTTTTACTCTTCTGTCTGTTCATTTTATTTCATAATAAAGGTGAGACTGCTTGGGTTACTGAAGATATAATTTGGCCAAGTATAAACAGAGCTCCTAAAATTGTAGAACATGAGGATGATTACCCTGTCAACTGAAGTATTAGTGCAGGTTTGGGGACAACACGTAATCATGGTATTCTAGCAGCTGAATCTGCTCTTCTGTTCACAAGGAACAGCTAGTGGTGTTTAACTCCTTGTCAGCTTTGTTATATCAAAGTATATATACAGAGGTTTTTTCAATGATGTTATGAAGTTTCTTAATGTTACCAATATATTTTCACTTCATATTTTATCACGACTATAAAAGCTGCTCACGTGACAGTGACTATTTAAATCAAAAAGTTTTGCAGATAGAGAAGAGAAAAAGTACACAAAGATATGTGGCTAACAGTCTTAGATGCATTTCTAATATATATATATATATTTTTTTTTTACTGAAAAAGATAAGACAACTAGAAAATAACTCTTTGGTGATTTCAGAATTAAACCCAGCATATGCAAAACTGCGTAAGTATTCTGTGTCACACCTTCAAGTCATGATTTATAGTAGAATTCCTAGGCATTGACAGGCCATCTAAGAAATAGAAAGCTTTCTTGCAGTTTTCCAAAACTACCCAGGTTCAAAGTCACAGATATTTATGAAAACTAGAGATAGTAGAAGTCTAGTGTTCCCCTGTGTCCCAGGAAATCTCTGTAAAGAGGTGGTGTGTTCTGTGCTTCTCAAAATGTCATGTGTATTCAAAGTACCTGGGGATCTTATTAAAATGCAGATTTTGGTTCAGTAGCTCTGGGATGGGGCTTGAGAGTAGAGTTGTAATAAGCTCCCAGAGGAGGCCAGTGCTAATGGATACTGGAACATACTTCGAGTGGCAAAGGTGTAGACTCCTCTCTTTCTGGGTAACAGTAACTTGGCTTTCTTACTATACAAACCACATCAAAGATGAAGTTGTGGATCCTTGTTTTGGCCTGTGCTATGTCAACAGATTATCTAATTTTTCATCTCATATTATGCACAGTGCCTGGCATATGCTAGTATATATTTGCTGAATCTAGACCTTAAGATTTGGTATAAACAAGGGCTATTTTTTATGTAGCTATCACAACTATGATAAGAAAGAACTGTATTAAATAATGATAGTAAGAAATGTGAAGAAGTGTGGGATCATTTATAATCTCTAATGAAATACTACTTAAAGGTAAATAGTCACAAGACTTTTTAGTTTTCTTTTTTGATTAATACAGGTGTTAATTCATATATCATCACGAGAAGCAAACTGAGCTTTTGGAGTATGAGTGGGGAGACTTATTTAATTATAAACTTACTTTAAGTTTGTGTTAATCTGTGCTATACAAAATTACGGGGGTCATTTTCGGTGTCTTCATGTATAATTATTTTTAAATATCTTTTAAATAAATATATAAGATTAAATACCGCACTAATGTTACGAATGTGTCAACATATGGGCAAATACAGATTCCTAATTCTATTTTATTTTTTAAGAAACAAACACTAGTTTATAAAATACATTATACTCATCAAAAATTTTTTTCCAATATACTCTCATAATTACTAATAAGAAAACCCATAGGTCTTTTAGAAGTTAGGACATATTTTTTATATGTATAGATAATACGAGAATGGAGGCTATGTAGTTTTAATTTTTTAGTAAAAATGAGGCTAAACAGATATAGCAATAATATGAAAAGAAGAAAATACTGATATAATAGCTATTTATACATTTCCTGTAGTATTGACATTTAATAAGTTGAGACAAGATTTTTAAAAGTAAGCAAATTATTAAAATGTTCATTTCTTCATTGCATCAAAAGGAGCTACAATAAAATTAATTTTAAATTTGTTTTTAAATGAAAAATGCTAAACCCATTTAGATGGTTTATTTATATATTTATTTATTTAATTTTAAAAGGGCTTGATAAATTGACTTTAAGGTTCTGTGACTGCTTCTTTCATGAGCAGAGAATACTGTTTTCAAATTTTAGACTATGTAGATAATGGCTCCCTCTACTGTTCAAACTCTGTTGGTGATGTATATGTAAAGTTATTTGAATGAACCAAATTCCAAAACACTGAACAAAAACATCTGGCACTCATTAGAATAGTTGTTGATTAAATTAGCACTGCATCGTCATGGTCTGAAAACAAAAAGAACTGGATATGTAGTGATAATTTGATTCCTTGATTTATATGAAAATCTAATTCTCTTCCCTATCTCTTACAAACTAACTAGAAGAGTAAAGGTATTTCTAAAAATAATAAAGATATAGTGATCATTTAAAATGTTTATTAAATCACAGTAAAGTACTTTGTTTTTGCAGCAATTATACCCTTTTTTTAAGGTAAATGATATCATAGATTATCAGTTTTCTTTTCTCTGAAATTCCAGATGTTATCTAGATTGCCTCCAGTTCAATAACATTTATTTTGGACACAATGGAGTTTATCTTTCCAGCAAGATTATACATTTTCTGAATGGAAGGGATGTCTCATATTCCTAATTTTTTTTTTTTTTTTTTTTTTTTTTTTTTTTTTTGCGGTATGCGGGCCTCTCACTGTTGTGGCCTCTCCCATTGCGGAGCACAGGCTCCGGACGCACAGGCTCAGCGGCCATGGCTTACGGGCCCAGCCGCTCCGCGGCATGTGGGATCTTCCCGGACCGGGGCACGAACCCGTGTCTCCTGCATCGGCAGGCGGACTCTCAACCACTGCGCCACCAGGGAAGCCCTCATATTCCTAATTTAATGCTCAAAATTTTAGTCAATTCAATTACTTTTCTAACTTTTATCAAATTTAATACGACTGACTGAGGTTTTTTTGTTTTGTTTTGTTTTTTGTTTTTGTTTTTTATTTTACTTTCCAAATACCCCAAAAATTAACTTCAAACCAGAGAAAAGAGATACTGTTTCTTATCTAGGTGCTAATACTGAACAACATTTTAGATCATATATGGAGCATACTAAGGGAAATTTTAAAAATTTACTCTCATAGTACATCATCTTTTTCTTCTTTATTTAATACCGTTTATTTATAGTTTTCTCCCTTTTTTAAAATCTGGTTTGTCATAAAAAGCAGGAATTTTAAATGATTTTCAAAAATTAATAATTTGACAAATCTCAAGCTGTTGTTCTACAGCAGTAACAGTAATCAAATTCTTCTATGTTGGAGGAAAAAAAGCACAAACACGTGAAGTTATTGTCCCAGGAAAATTTACATAGTCATTACTTGGTAGATTGCCTCTTGACTGTCGAATCAGAGCTCATTCAACTAGAACCATTTCAGTGATGCCTTTTAAGGTTCATACGACCAAATTTTTGCTGGCGTCCTTCAACATCCCTCCACAAAAGATATTTCTATACTCAAATTCAGATTTTGAATTCTGCCTATCTTTGTGGAACTAATAATTTTCTTTTTGAATTACATTAATTTTTATTCTTTTTACTCTGTTATTTCTTAATCCATCAACAGTGGAGCTCTCAGAAGATTAATATACATAATTTACAACTGAATTACATCCTCAATACAATCTTATTGGAACCTTGTAGATTCAGGGTTCTTCCTTCTGCCTCAAATCTCTTAAAAATAGTATTACAGAAATGTTCATAATCTTCTCTTGCAAATAAAACATTGGTAACTACTTATGTGATCATATTACATTAACTACAAAGGATACATCATTGGTGTGAAAACAAGTCAAACATATAAAAATTATAAAAATTGCAAATTCTTTCATTCATAATAAAGATTTGCTCTTTTGAATATCACCTTAACAAAAGGATGTGAAAAAACTGTTTCTATGTATAGATTATAAATCTATTTACAATTGTAAAGCCTTTGAGCTTATCTAAATATAAATGAATTACCATAAACTATTCTCAAAGCAAAAAAAAAAAAGTATTATTGCAAGTGAAATAGGTCTCTAGAATTAGAATTTTTGGAGCAGGTAGCTAGTGGTATGAAAAAGTTTAACTGATGCTGAACATTTAACAAGAAAAGTGAATAATCCTACTTTTTCCTAAGCTTTTTCTGATGGAAGGGCAGGTTCAATAGCTAAAAATAGCCTTTAATTTTTAATTAAATGTGATCCTAAAAGACATGTGATTTAAAGACACCATAGGGCATGATTTAATAGCCCATTAATACTTGTCTGAATCTTATGTTTCAGTTTAGCACACATTAATGGAACTCAAAAAATATTTTTAGACTATATATCTATATATAATTTAACTGATATAATCTTAGTGTTGTTGAAGTCCCTTAGAGGTTATCTAATGTAAACTTTTTTTTTTTTTTTTTTTTTTTTTTTTTTGCGGTACGCGGGCCTCTCACTGCCGCGGTCCCTCTGGCCACGGAGCACAGGCTCCGGACGCGCAGGCCCGGCGGCCATGGCTCACGGGCCCAGCCGCTCCGCGGCACGTGGGATCCTCCCGGACCAGGGCACGAACCCATGTCCCCTGCATCGGCAGGCGGACCCCCAACCACTGCGCCACCAGGGAAGCCCCTATCTAATGTAAACTTTAGTTGGTGAATCAATTCTACTCCATTTATAAGAAATGGTTATCTAGGTTATGCCTGAACATTTTTAGTGATGACTAGTTTACAACTTTTTAAGATAGTACTGAAGAGATAAAACTTTAAGTAAGTTTATCTATATGTTACATAAAAAAAAATGCCTCCTTTTAACTTCTACCCACTGGTCCTCTTTTTGCCCCTTTGGAAGAGTTGGTAGTTTTATTCCATACTCATTCAACAATTTTTCATGCATGTATTCTCCAAATATTTTATTGTTCTCATTGCCTTTCTCTGAAAGTTTCTTAGTTTTTAATGTTTTCCTGGAAGTCCACAGTCAGGAATTGGGCAATTCTTCACTTCAGTTCATACAAATATAGAATACAGGGAAAAATGGATTCTTCATCATTATAAATACACTCTTAAATTTGATGTGTATATTTTGCATCATATCTGTATGCTCACATATATTTATAACACTTCTATAAATAAAAAATAAATAATGCCAGTAATTAGAACAGCTTATTGGTCATGCTTATAACATTTCACAAAAATTATGTGAAATGTGGGCTATAGAAACAAAGCTGCAGAAATTGTTAATTAATTATAAAATATATTGTTGTGGAATTATTAAAGAGGTTCATAGTTTCTTTTAATTAAAGATGAGGCTCCAGATACAGTCTGTCTCCAAGAAGAGTCATTTTTACCAGTCTATGTGCTTCATGCCATAGATACTGTAGAAACTATTGCTATGTGAAAATGTTTTCTCCCATAAAAATGTTTTATATAGTTATGTATGTAAATAAAGTAAGGGACAGGTGTATGATGATGATGAAGAAAGAAGAAATGGAATTATCTTTGAGATGTCAATTGCTTTTGCTTTGACATTTAATAATTCCATGTACATAAGAAATAAGATATTTACCCTTTAGCATTTTTAGTTTCAGAGATGGTAAGGATAAATCTGTTTCCTTCTGGGAAAAGTTTCAAGGTAGTTATAGAGTTTACAAAATAGTTATAGCCAAGAATTCTAAAGATTTCTTCTCAAATAGTATGAGGTGGTTGGCAAACTAATCATTTGATAGAGATTACAGCTTTTTCTATACAAAATGGGTTTTTAGATCTAAATTGCCACGGCTGCACTGTCTTTACTTATTACTCTGATTGTTTATAGATATTACTACTGCCCCTGGATGCAGAAATTTCAGGAAGACTGATAATAGCTTTACAATGAGTGGAAGGACATACAACTAGATCTTCTAGAAGATTATATATACTGTGGAATGCACTTTGCTCAATTGATTTTATCCTTAAACAATTGTTGTTGAACACAACTTCTTGAGTAAACAAGTGTCACAATCTACTCCTATTTTTTGTTCTATATTTACTCATTTTTATATCTAAAAAGAAGCTAAAGTTAATTGCTACCACATGAAATATCAAATTACAACTTTGCATGTGCCACTCCATGTGTAAATTGAAAAAGTTTTCCTGATATTTGGACATTAGTAGTAAAAATTAATTTTCAAGATAAGTTTCACAATTTTACTAGGTATTTCATCTTTCTAATTTAAGTGAATCTTGTTAGATTTCTCTTTTAGGAAACGCATACAATATCTACTTAAACAATATTGGTGATTATCAGTATCATTGCGATTTAAAAGTAATGTTCACAATTTTCAGTTTCTTATAATTACTTTTGAAAACTTATTGATTATGTGAAGCTTGCTTTACACATGTATGAAAAGTAACTGCTTCTCAAAATGGATCATAGACCTAAATGTAAAATGCAAAACTATAAAATTCTAAGAGGATAACATGGGAGAAAATCGAGATGACCTTGGATTTGACAATGACTTTTTAGTTACAACAACACAGGCATGACCTGTGAAAGAAATAATTAAGTTGGATTTCATTAAAATTAAAACATTCTGTTCTGTGAAAGATATCATCAAGAGAAGGAGAAAACAAGCCATACTCAGGGACAAAATATTTGCAAAAGACACTTCTGATAAAGAACTGTCATCCAAAATATATAAAGAACTCTTAAGATGCAACAATTAAAAAAGAATTGATTAAAAATAGACCAAACACCTTAACAGAGATTTCACCAAAGAAGATGAACAGATGGCAAATAAACATATAAAAAGATGCTTCAAATCTTAGTCATCAGGGAAATGTAAAATAAATCAAAATGAGGTACCATTATACACCTATTAGAATGTCCAAAATCCACAACTTTGAAAACACCAAATGCTAGTGAGCTTGAGGAGTAACAGGAACTCTCATTTCTGGTGGGAATGGAAAATGTTACAAACACTTTGGAAAACAGTTTGGTGGTTTGTTACAAACCAGTCATACTCTCCATATAATTTAGCAATTGCACTCCTTGGCATTTACCCAAAGGAGTTGAAAATTTATGGTCACACAAAACATGCACATGGATATTTATAGCAGATATATTCATAATTGCCAAAACTTGGAAGCAACCAACATGTCCAAAAGCAGGTGAATGGATAAACAACCTAAAGTACATGCAGACAATAGAATATTATTCAGTGCTGAAAATAATGAACTATCAAACCATGAAAAGACAGGAAGGAAGCTTTAATGCATATTACTAAGTTAAAGAAGCCAATCAGAAAAGGTTAAAACTTGTATGATTCCAACTATAGGATATTCTGGAGAAGGCAAAACTATGGAAATAGCAAAAGATCATTGGTTGCCTGGGAATGGGAGGGGAAAAGGGAGGAATGCGTAGATGGAGCACAAGAGAATTTTTAGGGCATTGTAAATACTCTGTATGATATCATCTTGATGGATACATTTCATTATACATTTGTCAAAACCCATAGAATACACAACACCAAGAGTGAGCCCTAATGTGAACTATGGGCTTTGGGTGATTATGAGTGTCAATAAAGTTTCATCGATTATAACAAATATACTACTACAGGGCAATAGGCAAATAATGTGGGAGGCTGAGTGTGTTTGTGGAAGGGCAAGGGGTATATGGGAACTCTGCACTTACTGCTCATTTATGCCATGACTCTAAAACTGCTCTAAAATAAAGTCTATTTAAAAACAAAAACAATATATAAATTTACAAATAAATAAATAAATAATATTAAAAATTAAGATAATACTCAAATAATAAAAGAAAAGAAATGTCTTACTTCGATATCTCCATGAAGATAATAAAACATACAGCTATTTTACCTTTTGGCAACTATGGTAAATATATTGTATGAAAGACATAATGTGAAGTTATGTTGTTATTATAGATGCCAAGGGTTCCCTTAGACTTCTGGTTTGACTGTGAATTTTCAGCACATACTGTTTTATTTATTGTTTCAAGATGACTTTAGAATTCAAATATATAAGCCAAATGGTATTTTAAGGAAAAAGGTAATATTATAAACATTTTCATTAGGAAGAAATAAATTTGCTGATTTTTAATGTGCTGGCCAGTTAAAAAATTATGAGGTGTTTTACATGAAAAAGTATGAAAAGTCATAGCTGTACACACATATATTCTCTCAAATTTTTTCAGTTGTTCCAAATATATTCCACATCTCTTGATTATTCTTTTATCCATTAAAATGTAATATATTTTAAGATAGAAAATTTGGAAAATATAAAAAAAAGTAACAGAAAAATCAAAACAAAACAAAACAAAATTCCCAGAACTGAAATCTATTTTTTAATATATTTATTCCTGAAGCACTTTTTCTTGACTAAGAATTTTATGTAGGTATTATACTTTTTATAAAAAAATCACATTTCTTTAATTTCTCTTTCTGATCTTTCATTGTGAATGTATAGAAATGCAACAGACTTCTGTGTATTAATTTTGTATCCTGCAACTTTACCAAACTCATTGATGAGCTCTAGTAGTTTTCTAGTAGCACCTTTAGGATTTTCTATGTATAGTGTCATGTCATCTGCAAACAGTGACAGTTTTACTTCTTCTTTTCTGATTTGGATTCCTTTTATTTATTTGTCTTCTCTGATACAATCCCATCAAAAAGGATAAAATACTTAGGTATAAAGCTATCTAAAGAAGCAAAAGACCTATACTCCAAAAACTGTAAGATGTTGATGAAAGAAATCTAAGATGATACAAACAGATGGAGAGATATACCATGTTCTTGTATTGGAAGAATCAATATTGTGAAAATGACTATACGACCCAAGGCAATTTACAGATTCAATGTAATCCCTATCAAATTATCAATGGCATTTTTCACAGAATTAGAACAAACAAAATTTTAATTTGTATGGAGACACAAACAACCCTGAATAACCAAGGCAATCTTAAAAAAAGAAAAGAAAAAATGGAGCTGGAGGAATCAGACTCCCTGACTTCAGACTATATTACAAAGCTACAGTCATCAAAAACAGTATGGTACTAGCACAAAAACAAAAGTATAGATCAATGGAACAGGATAGAAAGCTCAGAAATAAACCCACACACCTATGGTCACCTAATCTATGACAAAGGAGGCAAGAATATACAGTGGAGAAAAGACAGTCTCTTCAATAAATGGTGCTGGGAAAACTGGACAGCTACATGTAAAAGAATGAAATTAGAACATTCTCTAACACCATATACAAAAATAAACTCAAAATGGATTAAAGACCTAAATGTCAGATGAGATACTGTAAAACTCTTAGCACAAAATATAGGCTGAACACTCTTTGACATAATATCTTATTATATCTTATTCAATCCACCTCCTAGAATAATGGAAATAAAAGCAAAAATAAACAAATTGGACCTAATTAAACTCAAAAGCTAACGCACAGCAAAGGAAGCTATGAATAAAATGAAAAGACAACCCACAGAATGGGGAAAAATATTTGTAAATGATGTGACCAACAAGGGATTAATCTCCAAAATTTACAAAGAGCTCATGCAGCTCAATATCAAAAAAAAAAACTAACAACACCATGAAAAAATGAGCCAAAGACCTAAATAGACATTTCTCTAAAGAAGATATACAAATGACCAAGAAACACATGAAACGATGTTCAATATCGCTAATTATTAGCGAAATGCAAATCAAAGCTACAATATGATATCATCTCACACCAGTCAGAATGGCCATCATCAAAAAGTCTACAGACAATAAATGCTGGAGAGGGTGTGGAGAAAAAGGAACCCTCCTACACTGTTGGTGGGAATGTAAATTGGTACAGCCACTATGGAGAACAGTATGGAGGTTCCTTAAAAAACTAAAAATAAAGCTACTATATGATCCAGCAATCCCACTCCTGGGAATATACCCAGAGGAAACCATAGTTCAAAAGGATACATGTACCCGAGTGTTCATTGCAGTGCTGTTTACAATAGCCAAGACATGGAAGCAACCTAAATGTCCATCAACAGAGGAATGGATAAAGCTATATACAATGGAATATTACTCAGTCATTAAAAAGAATGAAATAATGCCATTTGCAGCAACATGGATAGTCCTGGAGATTATCATCCTGAATGAAGTAAGTCAGAGAAAGACAAATATCATATGATATTGCTTATACGTGGTGTCTAAAAAAAATGATACAAATGAAATTATTTACAAAACAGAAACTTACTATACCCATAGACTTAGAAAACAAACTTATGATTACCAAAGGGGAAAGGTGGGGTGGAGGGAAAATTGGGATTGACATATACACACTACTATATTTAAAATAGATAACCAACAAGGACTGATTGTATAACACAGGGAACTCTGCTCAGTATTCTGTAATAACCTAAAGGGGAAAAGAATTTGAAAAATAACAGATATATGTATAACTGAATCGCCTTGCTGTATACCTGAAACTAACACTACATTGTAAATCAACTAAGTTTAATATAAAATAAAACTTTAAAAATTTAAGAATTAATTTCTTATATTTTCAAATCAGAGCAAGAAGCAAGTCTTGGGCTAGATTGGGTCTGGAATTGGTGTAATTGTATTAGTCTTTCAAAAAGAGCAACAGAGAAGGAAGAAAGAGAAAACTGGGAAAGTTATGATATTGGATGAACAGGCTGGTGAAGTTTCTCTCCACGAATAATTGTGATAGGCCTTGAAAAGAGTTTTTATCAATTACAAGTAAGTTTCTATGCTCAATAGAACATACTATTGGTAGTAAACCTGAGTAATTACCAGAAAAATATTAACAAAGCAGATTTTTTAAAGTCACAGTTTAATCACGATAAATCTATTGTGTTGACAAATCACAGGAAATGGATACTTTAATACCAATGAGCAGAACAAAATAGGCATAGGTACAAGCTTTCCATAGCAGCTCTATGATGGGGATTTTTGGAATGACCATATCTTTTATTTTCGAAATTCTGCTGTACTATAGTTTCATGGTTGACCATATTGTTTATGAAAGAAGCTTTTTATGTGAAAATCATTTATCTGCTTATGGGAAAGTTCTAAAGTTTTCTGGAGGATTTTGTGCCCATTATACTCTGAAAAGGAACATTTACTTCGAGGGTGAAATAAAATATAACATGGATGATGTTAGGTTACTTAAATAATTAAACTAAAAAAGAAAATATATATAATTCCTATAGACCAAATATGTATAATTTTTGCAATGTCATAGGGTGAAAGTAACTATGGGCTCAATATGACCCAGGATCATGTCACTCCTGCTTTAACTCTGGGAAATCTTTGGTTTTTCCATGTAGGGTGATAGCTAGAACCCACAAAGCTAAATGGAGATTGGAAGAACAGAACCACAGAAGGTTCAACATGGGCCAGAATTGGAGAGATGCCCAGGTAAGGGGCACAGGAGAGCCAGAGGAGCAGTCTGAGGTTAGCTACACAGGTACCTGATGTATAAACTCTGGTCCAGAAATGAGATGGCACTGAATAAGAAACAGAAAGCCACAGATTTGAAAAGATTGACTAATGAAGAGCTCCAAGGAAAAGTTTTTATGGTTATCTTTTCATTAATCCAGGAACCAATCATCCCTAAGTAGGCACTGCATGCAAACTCCAATAACCAAGATCTTATCAGTTAAGTCAGTGAATGTTGCTTATCCTATACTTCAGTATTTCAGTGATAGACTGGCAAGTGGCTAGATAACTGCACTGGGCATTTTTCCGTGTGTAGAACTTATTCATCCCTGGGGAACTCACATAAGCAAAGAAGTTTTACATGTATTATATCATTTAGTTCGCTAACCCAGATTATGTAATCAGTTGCTTAGATTAATACTTTTAAAGGATAGACTTTCTATTAAGGATTTATAAGATCCTATTGTTATTTAGTTACAAAGCTTTAACACATTTCAACTTCAAAACAAGAAAATTATGAGAAGGAGCTGTATCTTATTATTTTTTAAATTAAATTTTTTCCAGTTTAAAAAATTTCCCCAAGACTCAAAAATTTTCTTTTCAATAGTGTCTCCTAACAACTAACAAATTATTTATAAAATTCAGAAACTACATTACATTAAATTTCTAAAATGATGAAACATTATAATTCTAATTCCTGCAGTATATGCTTCTATGTTGCTCTGGGGATATGTATGAACATCATTATCTCTTTCCTAAAACTAATGGTAATTTTAAGGAAGATAACGAATATCCATTTAATAGGAATTTTTTTTAAATGTGATTTTTCAATATCTGATAATTGTCAATGAATTATTAATGAAATGATCATTGTTATTTTCCATGGTGAGAGACCCAAGCTTAGAACAGGAAGGCGCAGTAGCCTTATACATTGCTTACCTTTGAATGATTTATCTCACTCACAGTACTAATAACTTGGTTTCTGGATATTACTTTCCTTGCATGAGCAGAGTTCTAAGGAGCATCAAAGGCTATTGCAGTGCTAAATTGAGGAAAAGTTTTCATGTACCGGTCTTTCATTTTTTATCTGATTTCCTCATGAAACCTAATGTTACTCCACAGCCTCTCCAGAAATTAATTCCGCATGATTGGAAACTCATCAGCATTTTGCATTAGCTGGGGCATTCCTGAGAATTTTAATTATGGAAATACGTATTACTTGTTAAATAACTGGCCCTCTCCATTGGTGAAATGAATACTGACTTAGCAGAATTCTCTTCTATAAGGCATTATAGATATATAGGGAACCCAGAATACTGTAAACTGAAGAAAAGATCCTCATACCTCTAGCGATGTGTATAATGTGATGGTTGAATTAGATGTTTTTTCACAGGAATGACTGATCTTATATCATATTTACCACGGATCACAAGTCTTTGATTTCAAAAAATGTGTTTAAGTGTCTGCTTTGCTTGTTTTTGTTTTGTTTTTAAATCATTCCTTTTGGAAACATTACAAACATGATTTTAGAAAAACATTAGTGTGTGATTTTTAATAACTTTACATAATATAGAATATATTGGCTTAAGTTTAGAAGTTTCTTAAATATTTGAAGATAAAGGGGCATATTATGATCTATATCATTTACAAGCATAGAAAAAAACAAATTAAGATGCTTGAATTCTGCATGAATTCTGCAAAACGGAGAAGGAAATTTTCAAAAGACTACAATACAGTAATGCTAAATTTAGAGTGATAGTATACAAATTAATTTTGCTTGCAAAATAGGAAGGAAATATCTCTACCTCAGACTTTCCTTTAAAATGAGAAAACATCAGGCATGTATGAGAAATAGTTTACGAAGATGATCCTTTTTTGATAATGATGAACAACACTAATATTTTCCTTAAGACGGTGTTTTAGCTAACTGTGCCATGACAATTTTTTAAATTAATCTATTGTATTCTGGAATACATGATTTGCTTTTCATGATATATGATTATATAAAGGAATAAGCCATATTTTAAGAAACATTAATTATATTGCAAAAATAAACTTTGAATATCATGTCAAGATAGAGACTGATTTAGGGCTGGCTGAATAACAGTGCAGCACAGACAAAATACTTATTTTGGCTCTATCTGAGACTTTAAAAGTCTTTGAAATAAAATTTGAAGTTAGCTAATTCATAGGTTTAAAATATTTCAAAAATGTTTTTCAGAAAAGGCAAGTGTTTTTACATTCATTCTTTCACATATAATTTAGATATTCAATAGGATGTTAAGATATTAAGTACTTGTTTATATGGAAGCATTCACTAAGAATTTTTAAAGCAATTTAATAGATTGAAATTCTTTTGGTTAATTTTAGCAATATGTAAAGACTGATGGTGTGAGACAAGTCAGAGTATTTCAGTTTATACAGAGCTGAGCTGATTACAGAACACTGTAAAGATATTTTTATTTGTACAAAAAAACCTCTATCTTCCAACTTTTAAAGCACATTTTTTAGTCTTTGCTATAACCAAGTTTATGGCACAAGGAATTATACCTACTATACTGATATGTAAAACTGAAACTGAAACACAGCAAAGATTCTCCATCAAATCCTGTTATGATAAACCTTTACCCCACAGAATGGCACAAATTCCTTTCTCTCTCTCTCTCTCTCTATCTCTCTCTTTCTCTCTCTGTCTCTTTCTATTCCCTCCTCCTCTCTCTATCTCATTTTTTGCAGGAGCTGAGGTATTGATTTTCTTCAGTAAAGTCCACAAATACATCAAGACAATCTTTTATCTGTTATGTGTTTAGAGTATGGTAATCAATCAGGTTTTTCCAAAAAATATGTATTTGCCAGATTTTTTCCTTATTCGAAGGCTGTCAGTTCACTTCAAAATCGTTTTAACTAAGTGTGATTACAATCTCTTAAATGAGATGATACTTGTTTTATGCTAACTTATTTTAGTATAATGTATTTCAATTGTTTATCAAGAAAGGCACATAGAACAATTAGGCTAGTTGACTCCCTTTCCTCATCTACCTTTTTCAAAAATTATTTTTAAATAAATATTTAAATGTAAACATAAACAACTAAATTCAATGTAAATATAAAACTATGTTTAAAAAAATTTGAGCAGTTCAGTTTTACAGCACATTTCTTTCAAAATAACATGAGAGAATATTACTTACTTTGTATTACCGACAAACCACACAGTTGTCAGCAATGTTATTTGCTTCAGAGACTCTTGCACACAAATCACAGTTATACTTTCTTCGGGAGAAATGATAAAAATCCCATAATTTTCAAGGATGTCAGTTTTAGGGATAGTTACCCAAACAGAGCTTTACGTATCTCTGTCTATACAAGCATGGTAGAAAAAAGTCCTCTTATCAATAGTTTCCATTGGAACAGAAAATGATACAAAAAAGAGTGGTACTGACTTGGAAGGAGAGTACAAATACTTATAGGGTACTCCAGGTACACTCAAAATAACAGTATTGTTAAGAAACAGACTCTGAAACGAGAGCCAGAATTATAATATGTTTTAGAGTTATATGTCAACTTTGACCTGCCTTGATTCTAATCTCAGTCACTGCTTAGCTCTATGAACTTAGGCAGTCGATTTAACTATCTGGACCTCAGTTTTCTCACTGATAAATAGGGATAATAACAATAGTACATATATTATATACATTGGTGTTGGGATTAAGTCTATATCAACTATTGGAGACTTTCTACAGAAACACTAGTAATGCTTTAATTCTCCAGCATCTGTTACTATGTTTTAAGCTTTATAAAACACAGATTGCTACCAAATATCTAAATACCACAGTATCTAAAGTGGTGATTTTTTTCTTTTTCTTTTTTTTTTTTTTTTTTTTGCCTTCAGATATACTGTTATCCAAAAGGATTGCAGTGTACATGATATTGTCATGGAATGTGTAGATACAAGGAATTGGGAATTTTATTATATATCAAGACTGCAGAATAACTGATGAGATTCCTGGCTGAAAATTAATAGTACTAAAAATAATGTGTTTTTATAAGTTGTATCTGTTGAAGGAACAATTTATTATACAATAAAACAGAGTTAACTAATCCATATGTCAGTCAAACAGAAAATTACTAAAAATATTTTTGCTAGCAAAGGAGTTTTTATTCTATTAGCCATTCGGTTTTGTTTTCCTCAATATACAATGGGAATATGAATTAAATTTGTTACTTTTAAGTGACAGGAGAACAATGAAGCCTTGAGAGCATTTAGTAAAAATGAAAATAATAAATTAAATTATATTTTTCTTTGTTCATTTGATCACTGATGTGATATTTTCCCTAAGTGATTACATTATTTTTATTACTATCCATATAATGTCATCCTTTGCTTATTACTATTATGTCACAGGTGATGTTAACAACATGGTATCTATTTACTAACTCTTAAAATCTTACTCCTATTATATGTAGAAACTAAATTTTTCCTTCATAAGAGAAAAGGTCTCTGAAGTTAAAATTATAGTAAATTTTGGAATTATATGTCAACTTTGACCTATCTCCTATTACGTCAATAGAGTGAATGTTCATTTTAATTAAGATATGAAAAGTTAAGTGTGATTTTTTTTTTTTTTTACAATCGCTCTTTATCTGTTTCACTTGTGGTAAATAAGAGAGCTCTGAGACATGGTTACTTAAAGGCAGAGGTGGGATCTGTATTGTGTGGCCAAGTTAGTAGAGGCACACACTGAAACTGAAATCTTAGCAGGGGTCATTTTTCACAAAAATTAAATTGTTTGCCAAGTAATTAGCTTTGAATGGATGAAATATTTTCAATTTGTATATAGTTTTTTCGTTTTTACTCAACTTTCTTCCTTCTTCAATTTATCTTCTTAGGAGAAAATGTCCATATTCAGAAAAACTCCACTTAAACCTTGCCTAACATGTTTTAGGGAGGGCGGGAGGGAGGGAGGGAGGAATACCCTATCTTTTCACCCTTGGTCAGGCCATTATGTGGAAGCTCTGATTGTCAGTACCCAGACAGTGCACAGATTTCCTGAGTTGTGATTGCTGTCCCCACCCTTAAATGTGCAGAATCAGAACATGTCTGCATTGGTACTATTTGATATCTTTAAATGTTCTTAAATAACAATGACCTG
Organism: Hyperoodon ampullatus; assembly: GCF_949752795.1. Taxonomy (NCBI): domain Eukaryota; kingdom Metazoa; phylum Chordata; class Mammalia; order Artiodactyla; family Ziphiidae; genus Hyperoodon; species Hyperoodon ampullatus. Next base: position 107,111,227 of record NC_136918.1, on the reverse strand, counting down.
CCCTCACTTGTTATCCATAGCTCCCTAGGAATAAGAGAGGCAAGTAGTAAAACAAAGCCTCAAGAAATATTCATTGTAGTAGAGGACAAAGCAATAAATAATAACAAATAGGTAGTGGGTACTATAGATCTCTTACCTAACACCCATTCCTCCTGCTCCCTTCTAAACAGAACCTTTATTTTCATCTTCTCCTCCATTAAGTCAGGGCTCTTTTTTAAAAAAATTAATTAATTAATTTTAATTTTTGGCTGCATTGGGTCTTTGCTGCTGTGCACGGGCTTTCTCTAGTTATGGAGAGCGGGGCTACTCTTTAATGCGGTGTGCAGGCTTCTCATTGTGGTGGTTTCTCTTGTTGCAGAGCACAGGATCTAGGCACGTGGACTTCAGTAGTTGTGGCTCGAGGGCTCTAGAGCGCAGGCTCAGTAGTTGTGGCGCATGGACTTAGTTGCTCTGTGGCATGCGGGATCTTCCTGGACCAGGGCTGGAACCCGTGTCCCCTGCATTAGCAGGCAGATTCTTAACCACCACACCACCAGGGAAGTCCCATAAATCAGCGTTTTTAATATTCTGATTAGTCTAACCCAGTGTTTCTCAACTAGGAGAGACTTGTCCCCAGGAAATATGATAATATCTGGAGAAATTGTTGATTGCCATGATTCATGGGGTGTCATCTCGTGAGTACAGGACAAGGATGTTGCTAAACATCCTACAAGGCCCAGGAAATTTCCCTACAACAAAAAGTTATTTGATCCAAAATATCAGTAGAGGTGAGGTTGAGAAACACTAGTGTAATGGCAGAGTGTGGTCTGTCTGGTCTGGAACACAACTCTATATCCTGGCTGAGTGACCTAGACAAATTTCTTTTCTTTTTTAAACAGCTTAAAGAAGGTATGTCATATACAAAGAACTGCACATATTTAATTTGTACAATTTGAACATTGGCAAGCATCTGTGATACCATCACCCCAATCAACATTATAGTCATATCCAACACCTCCCAGAGTTTCCTGACGTCCCTCCGATTTTCTTTTTGTTTTGTTTTCTGTTTTTTTGGTAAGGACACTTAACATAAACTGTAACCTTTGAGCAAAGTTTGAAATGCATGATACTGCATTGTTAAATATAGGCACAATGTTTTATAGCAGATCTGTAGAACTTATTTATCTAGCATAACTGGAATTTTATACCCATTAAATTTCTTAACAATTTAGTGTCTTAGTTTCCTCATTTGTAAAATGATTAATAGTTTGTATTTCACAGAATTGTTCTATGGGTTAAATATGTTCAGCCATATAAATCACCAAAAGTAGTGACTGGAATACAAAGCACTCATTAAATGTCATCTATTATTAAGTTTTTCAAACATCAGGGGATAAGACTGTCAAAAAAAAATCAAACACTTGAAGGTTGATTAAAAATATATGTAAGCATTGACATAATTCAGCTTTCCCATTTACTTTTTTTTTAGGGGTGTGGCCAATATACATGCTTATATTTGAAGATTACATTTTGTTGTTATTCCAAGTACTTATTTTTTTTTCCCAAGAATGTATTGGATTTAGAGGAAGCTACAATTTTCACTCTTATAGTAGCTTAAGTTTGCAAACATACTTGAACCTATAATTATTTTGGACATTGAAAAGTTTGAATCACTAGGGCTTGGCCAAAATATGTGTTTCATAGACTGGAAAAAAAAAGTTTGCTAATCATTCTAGATACCACACAAGAATAATTATATTTTTTAGGAGTTGAGAAATTGTTCAACCTCTTAAAAAATTCTTTATATAAAATAATATGCCAATTACAAATGCTATATACTTTATACTATTAAAGTAAAATATCGAAGGACTTCCAAATAAAACTGCTTTCCCATTCTTCAATAATTCATCATATTAAAAATGTATTATCCTGTGTTTTATGTGAAATAGTGAATCTGTGCTTCACTTAAATAAAACTTTATCCAGGAAAAAAAAATATATATATTAATTCTTTATTACTACGTTGCAAAACAAAATTATTTTAAAAGTTACCAAATGCAGACAGATACTAAATAGTAATACTGATGATATACTTGTAGGTACTTAATATTTAAACATTAAAACTAGTATATTTTAATTTTAAATTATGCTTTAGAAACGATCACAATTAAACTTAGAAAATGTTGAGGATGTATAAATATTTATCTAAATATAATATTGTTTTCTGTGGAGTATTATAATATTGTCCAGAAAAATTATTTTTGGAAATAATCTCAAAGTACATTTAAATTTCCAATTTAATTGTCAACACTATAGGGTAGATGAATGCAAATGAATGGATATATTTTTGTAATGTGACTCCAAATTTCAAGAACCAAAAAAGGATCTGTATGAAGTGTCACTTAATATTTCCATCACTCATGAATCACAATCTTCTTTTTTTAATTTTAGTTAAAGCTCTTCATGAGCATAGACACATCAATAGTGATGCATCAATCTATAAAAAATGTTGTAATATATAACTATGGTTCTTTTTTTAAAGAACCATTTATCTATTCTTTTGCCTTTTTTTGTTTGTTTGTTTGACTTTGTTTTTTCTTTCTTTTTTCTTTTATCTTCAAAAACGATAGCACCATCAGATGAACCTTGTGGGTATTATACCTAGGGAAACACCCCAGACAGAGAAAGACAGGTACTGTATGATCTCACTTATATGTGAAATCTAAACCAAAAATAAAACCAAAAACTAAAAACCAAGCTCATAGATACAGAGAACAGATTAATTGTTATCAGAGATTGGGGGGGTAGGAGGGTGGAGGGGTGGGCAGGGAGGAGGGAAATGGGTGAAGATAGTCAAAAGGTAAAAACTTCCAGTTAAAATATAAACATGTCATGGGGATATAATGTACAGCATGGTGCCTATAGTTATAATACAGTATTGCCTATTTGAAAGTTGCTAAGAAAGTAGATCCTAAAAGTATTCATTACAAGAAAAACAAATTCTTTAACTATGAAAGCTGAGGGTTATTAGCTAGACTTACTGTGGTGACCAGTTCACAATGTATGCAAATATCAAATCATTAGGTTGTACACCTGTAACTAATACAATCTTATATGTCAATTATACCTCAAATTAAAAAATTAAAAATAAAGGAATAATAATAATAATAAGCACCATCAGAGTGTCCCTACCTTTTCTTAGGGACCTGTTAACCACTTAATATGGATACTTCTCTATTTTCTTCATTCTTATATAATTTTAATCAGATATTTTATAAACGTGTGCATATATGTACATACACTTAAAAAGGGTTCTAGGTTCATTGGGCAATTTACAAAATGTAAATAATGCAAAGATGTGAAAAATTTCACTCTGCACCTTGTTTTTCCACCTATGAGTACTTCCTAAGTAACTCTTCTAGACCGCTGTTACTTCAGTTTGTCCTACTTTATGGATGCATAATAGTCATGCAATAGTTGTAACTAATTCATTTAACGTTTCCTTGTAGATGGTCCTTAAGTCTGTTTGTGCAGGTTTATTTGTTTGTTTGACACAACCTATATGCACATATGCATGTAATTTTACCTATCTGATGCTGTTTTCTTTTCTATAACATAGAATCCCAGATAACAGTGAAAACTAATTTGGAGCTACTTAAAAGAGATGTCTTAAATATAATAAAAATATTTATGAAAATGATTGAAATGCCTTATGGAGTAAAACTACTATGCAGTTTAATAAGATCATGAGTAACATAAACATAATTGTATTCAGAAAATAAATTACAATGTTGAAGTTAATTTCAACTGTCCCCACTAGAACTAGAGAAAATCATTTATTTGCTTTGAGGGTCTAGGAAAGTTTCTCTAAATTACACGAGTTCTGCTATTATGTTTTTGTGACACCCCCTTGCCATTCTTCTCCCAGGAAAATCTTCACTGATACTTTCTTTTATTATTTGCAGAAAATCCTCAGCCTGTGTTTACACAAGTGTTCAACATTCATATAAAGGACAGACTATGATTAACTCTATGCTAATGTTTTGCCTCCCTTTAATATGTTCACCAAACATACAGCACTAGTTACCTCCACTGAAGAAAAGCTTGTCTTTCTACTTTCATCTTCCTACTGCTCTGCTCTCTGTGTCTCTCTTACTCACTGCCTCTATGATCTGTGTTTGCTACTGTAAAGGAAGGGAGTCTCTCCTGCCAACTTTTTATACAAAGGGTACTTTTTTGCAGACTGAGTCTGGAGTGAAATCTTCCTTCGCTGAGTACAAACATGGACTCATGCTTCCTGTGTGCCCCATTACACAGGCTCCTTGGATGTTTAGTGAGTTCATGCTCACAAATTACGTCAGCTTCACTTCCACACACTTCTGTAACTCTTTCACATAACCTCTACCTGGATTCTATGCTAAATAAAATAAATTTGTGATATAGTAAATCAAAGGTCAAAATTTGAACCTGGAATTCTCTACTATTATAATTCAAAATTAGACACAAATTTTCTTACAGTTTGTGAACACTCAAAAAATGCATTTTAAAGTTCCACTAAATGCTGTCATTTCCCCCCCAGCGCTGTTAAAAAAAAATATTATTTTATCTAAGGATATAGAACATTTAGTGTTTATTTTCATTCATAGATTTCAGGCCTTACAAATCTTGAACGAAGGTCTTTTAGAATACGAAACTAGAAAGCAAAGTAGTTAAGTAAGTCCTAAAAAATACTAAAATTGATTCATAGGTGCAATGACTTTGAGGTGCTTGGGTTATTGTACTTTAAGCCTGGCTGTTTTTATTCACCATTTTATCCTCTTTGCATAGGCCAGTGTTTGGCACATAGTAGGCCTTAAATGAATATTGACTAGAAAGTAAATAAATGAATATTTTGGTTTCTGAAGGCTTGTTTTTGAAACCAGTTAAAATACGCTTTCAAAGACTGAGACAGAAGTTGCCATCTTCTCTATGCTAATCAAAATGAAACATACTTGCTGAATTTCTCTTCCTGCCAAGATCAATTTCTTTCTTTAAACATTCAAGTAGTCTGTCATTATTTGTTCCTGTGGGCACACACAGAGGGGTGTTCTGGCACCCATCTAACACAAGTCAGAGATAGCTTAAAAGAGGGCATGCCCTCATATCTTCTGCTAATTTTTCTGGGGCATAAGTGATGAGCACTAGTAAAACCCGATTATAATTCTGTTATCACTTTTGAAGCAGGTTCAGTAGGCAGATTTTCTCCGTCAGACACGTGAACTTTCAGACTAGTACAAATTGGGACAAAAATATTTCACAAGAATTTTGCAAGCCTAAATAATCTCTCTTTTTGCAATATTTATCATCTGTAATTTTGATAGTTGTATTTATAAATACTAATGTTTTCCCCCAAAAAATATAAAACAAACAAAAATTATTAATTGTTCTGTAAGAACCAGAGGTTTATATGATTACAATGGAGAACTAGACCAGGAACATGACAGACAAGTAGTTTTCTATTCATTTGTAAATTATATTTATAAGATAGATTATTTCTAAAAATTAAATACATGAAAAAATGTTCTAAATTGAATCATATTTTAATGTGCTTAAGGTTCTTATTTTTAGAGCTAAATAAGGAATGTTTTGTGGTGCTGATTATTACTTAATTTATTTTCATTAATAAATGAATGCATACTATACTGTTTCATTAAAAGAGGCAAAACACACCTACCCACCATATAATATAATTGTTTTATATACATTATTTTTAGAAAATATAATCTCAATATAATCAGACTAATTATTTGTTGTTATTTCTCTCATGATGTCATTATCAAAATAACCTCCTTAGGAATGCATAGTGTAAAACTGACCACCATGTCAGATCTCTAAAGTTGATGGGCTGTCATAAATCTAAATGTCATATTGTGCAGAGTGACAGTCAAGCTATACTTGAACGTGCTCATCTGATTTTTAGGCCAATTTTAATTTTCTCTTCAGCAATATGTCTGGTTCTTTACCCTGGCTTGGAGAGTACAATGACTCAACTTTCAGACTGAGGAGAGGAAGCAATCACACTCTAACACCTCCGAAGGGGAAGATGATCTGCTTGCAACCATATCAAGATCAAGAGAAAACATTCCTACTTGACTTTTTGTCTGAAACAATGGTACAAAACTGGCCAAATATGTACTTTTTTGGATCTATCTAAATTTATGATGAATCAATATGATTTTAGGAGATAAAGTCATTTGATATGTTCCATGTTCCTAAAAAATAAATTAAAATAGAACATTAATATAATGCTTAAAAGTAATCACAATTATGAGAACAGAAAAGACAGGAAGATTAGGAGAATAAACAGATCCTGCATCCTTGAGAAAACTTAAATTCTCTGTAATTTTTATAGTGAAGTATGCTGTCATATTTTGGAATTCATAGCTCCTGCTTCAAAGCTGATTAACCCTATGATATTATTTACCTCTTTGTCTTAACTCTAGGAATAAAGCTAGGAGAGAATTACATATTCCATATAAGAATTGTCTCTGAGGGATTACTGGAGCATTCATTTTCCTGCTGTTAATGACAGGCAACTGAGAGCTCAGATTTTCGGAAACATCCTCCATGATATAAAATTTTAAGACAGGAACCTGGAGTCAAGTTAGGTATTTTTTTAGAATATTGAAGTTGACTCAGGCCAGAATACACTGTAAAGAATGAAAGTGGAAATTTGAGTTACAAGAGTTGGTCTAATAATTATTCAAGGAAGCTATTGAAGAAAGTAATTGAATGAAAGTTCAGAGAGAAGATATAGTCTCTTTGATTGAAGCTAACAAGACACATTATGCTATTTTTGAATGAATGTGAATGGACAAATGAATTCATATTTATAATCAGGTGTTTGAGAAACTCCACAAGTAAATTGTGCTATAATTTGGACAAAAAGTCTTTATAAAATTTATGAGGTTTCCTATTATAAATTTTTAAAAATCAGATGGCAAAAAATAAATGTTACATGTATCTTGAAAGAAAAAGAAGGAATATAATGTTAAATGCAACATAAGGGTGGGGTATTGAAGGATAATGAGTTAGAGTTTGTTAGTTTCTTTGGTATCCTCAAGAAAGCTTGTACTTCTAATGATTGATCTCTTTCCTTTAAACTAAATTTTCTCTGAAGTGGATGCAAGTTGTTTTCAGTTAGGATACAGAAATCCTTTCAAAGTAGTCTACTCCTTTTCTATAACACAGTATTCACCAGGCAACCTCCTGATCTTTATTTATTTATCTGAATATAACTACTTATTTGGAAGGCACTATCGTGAGCAGATGTCAAGTTCTCCTAGCTAGTTGTAAATTATTAGCATTCTGGCTTGTACATCAATCTCTTTTAAACATGATCACTGAGAATCAGAGGATGGTCACACGTGGGTATACTGACAAAAGTGAGCATCTGAACCAGCTAAGCTGGGACATGGTGAGTCCATGAAGGTGTAACTTCCCACTAAGCCCTGGCCTGATCAGTCAGCTGGCTTTACCCATTACATTATTATCTGGAGTTCCAGGGAGCTTTCAAATTTCAAATCCACTCTCTAGGATTGCAGAATGGTACCGAAAGTTATCACAAGCTCAGTGGGTTTATGAAGCCAGAATACTACAGAATTAAAAAGCCAACAGCTTAGTGAATGAACTGGAGCTTAGAGTGAAAGGATGGATTAATAAAAATAAACATCTATGGACTGTTTCAACTGACAGATTACTAAAAACTTTTGGATGTCTCTGGGACAGATAATTTGTACAAAGATAGAAAAGCAGGGCCTTGAGTACTGAATAACAAGGAAAGGAGGCTTGGTTATAATAAAATTTGGAATTACCTAGAGTTGACATTTTTTCCTCAGTTCCCTGATTAGGGCAACTTACAAAGCTATACTGAATGCCCTACAACATTCAGTTAGATTTTAACAAGCAAAGTGCTTTATTTCATTTTAAGAGATTCTGTACCCATACATTCTATTGAATACATGGATCATAGAAAACAAGCGATTTTTTTGAACTTTAGAAGACATGAAAGTTACTGACATATATCTCCTGTCAGTTATTGACACTATTTACACAAAACAAAACAGGATACTTTATTTACACCTCAAATTTGGGGTTACAAAACCTAATTATGAGGTTGACGGTGGAGTCTATGGGAAAAGTACAGATGTTCCTAAGTTGAAGTCATTTTAAGAGTAATGTTGTTTATGTTTATTAATACCTCGACATAGAGAAGATGCTATAATGCCACACCTCAAATAAATGCATTAATAGTCAGAGGTGTTCAGAAATGGTCATTTAATGCTATTGGATTGTATTTTTGAGCTTCATACAACTCTAAAGCCTAAACCAAAAATTTTGTGAGATTGTTTTGAGAGAAATAACAATTCAAAAATGACTTTTTATTTTTATTTATTTATTTATTTATTAAAATAATTCTTTTGAAGTATACTTGATTTATAATATTGTGTTAGTTTCAGGTGTACAGCAAAGTGAGCCAGTTATACATATACATATATCCACTCTTTTTTAGATTATTTTCCCATATAGGTCATTACAGTGGATTGAGTAGAGACAATGGCTTTTTAAAAGTTTATCTTTCTATTCAATTTATAGCATGGGCTTCAAATCCATAGTGATATAACAAGAAAATTCTTGGTCTACCCCAAGCATAAGTCTAGCACAGAGTAGGTGCTAAATTAATGTTTATTAAGTCATCAGATGTCCGGAATTTGAATCTTGATTCAACAAATTTCTGGCTCTATGTGACTTTGGGAATGTTATTACTCTTTAGAAGCCACAGTTTTTCCACCTGACAGTTTTCAGACAAGATGGAAGGAACAGTAAATTTACTATATATATATTTTTTTAATTTTTTATTTTTTGCTTTATAACAAATTTAAGCAGTTATACATATATATATATGTTCCCATATCCCCTCCCTTTTGCGTCTCCCTCCCACCCCTCCAGGCGGTCACAAAGCACCGAGCTGATCTCCCTGTGCTATGCGGCTGCTTCCCACTAGCTATCTACCTTACGTTTGGTAGTGTATATATGTCCATGCCGCTCTTTCACTTTGTCACAGCTTACCCTTCCCCCTCCCCATATCCTCAAGTTCATTCTCTAGTAGGTCTGTGTCTTTATTCCTGTCTTACCCCTATGTTCTTCATGATATTTTTTTTTCTTAAATTCCATATATATGTGTCAGCATACAGTATTTGTCTTTCTCTTTCTGACTTACTTCACTCTGTATGACAGACTCTAGGTCCATCCACCTCATTACAAATAGTTCAATTTCATTTCTTTTTATGGCTGAGTAATATTCCATTGTATATATGTGCCACATCTTCTTTACCCATTCATCCAATGATGGACACTTAGGTTGTTTCCATCACCGGGCTATTGTAAATAGGGCTGCTATAAACATTTTGGTACATGTCTCTTTTTGAATTATGGTTTTCTCAGGGTATATGCCCAGTAGTGGGATTGCTGGGTCATATGGTAGTTCTATTTGTAGTTTTTTAAGGAACCTCCATACCGTTCTCCATAGTGGCTGTACCAATTCACATTCCCACCAGCAGTGCAAGAGTGTTCCCTTTTCTCCACACCCTCTCCAGCATTTATTGTTCCTAGATTTTTTGATGATGGCCATTCTGACTGGTGTGAGATGATATCTCATTGTAGTTTTGATTTGCATTTCTCTAATGAGTAAAGATGTTGAGCATCCTTTCATGTGTTTGTTGGCAGTCTGTATATCTTCTGTGGAGAAATGTCTATTTAGGTCTTCTGCCCATTTTTGGACTGGGTTGCTATTTTTTTGTTATTGAGCTGCATGAGCTGCTTATAAATTTTGGAGATTAATCCTTTGTCAGTTGCTTCATTTGCAAATATTTTCTCCCATTCTGAGGGTTGTCTTTTAGTCTTGTTTATGGTTTCCTTTGCTGTGCAAAAGCTTTTAAGATTCATTAGGTCCCATGTGTTTATTTTTGTCTTTATTTCCATTTCTCTAGGAGGTGGGTCAAAAAGGATCTTGCTGTGATTTATGTCATAGAGTGTTCTGCCTATGTTTTCCTCTAAGAGTTTGATAGTGTCTGGCCTTACATTTAGGTCTTTAATCCATTTTGAGCTTATTTTTGTGTATGGTGTTAGGGAGTGATCGAATCTCATACTTTTACATGTCCCTGTCCAGTTTTCCCAACACCACTTACTGAAGAGACTGACCTTTCTCCACTGTACATTCCTGCCTCCTTTATCAAAGATAAGGTGACCATATGTCCGTGGGTTTATCTCTGGGCTTTCTATGCTGTTCCATTGATCTATCTTTCTGTTTTTGTGCCAGTACCATACTGTCTTGATTACTGTAGCTTTGTAGTATAGTCTGAAGTCAGGGAGCCTGATTCCTCCAGCTCCGCTTTTCGTTCTCAAGATTGCTTTGGCTATTCGGGGTCTTTTGTGTTTCCATACAAATTGTGAAATTTTTTGTTCTAGTTCTGTGAAAAATGCCAGTGGTAGTTTGATAGGGATTGCATTGAATCTGTAGATTGCTTTGGGTAGTAGAGTCATTTTCACAATGTTGATTCTTCCAATCCAAGAACATGGTACATCTCTCCATCTATTTGTATCATCTTTCATTTCTTTCATCAGTGTCTTATAATTTTCTGCATACAGGTCTTTTGTCTCCTTAGGTAGGTTTATTCCTAGATATTTTATTCTTTTTGTTGCAATGGTAAATGGGAGTGTTTCCTTGATTTCACTTTCAGATTTTTCATCATTAGTATATAGGAATGCCAGAGATTTCTGTGCATTAATTTTGTATCCTGCTACTTTACCAAATTCATTGATTAGCTCTAGTAGTTTTCTGGTAGCATCTTTAGGATTCTCTATGTATAGTATCATGTCATCTGCAAACAGTGACAGCTTTACTTCTTTTTTTCCGATTTGGATTCCTTTTATTTCCTTTTCTTCTCTGATTGCTGTGGCTAAAACTTCCAAAACTATGTGGAGTAAGAGTGGTGAGAGTGGGCAACCTTGTCTTGTTCCTGATCTTAGTGGAAATGGTTTCAGTTTTTCACCATTGAGGACGATGCTGGCTGTGGGTTTGTCATATATGGCCTTTATTATGTTGAGGAAAGTTCCCTCTATGCCTACTTTCTGCAGGGTTTTTATCATAAATGGGTGTTGAATTTTGTCGAAAGCTTTCTCTGCATCTATTGAGATGATCATATGGTTTTTCTCCTTCAATTTGTTAATATGGTGTATCACGTTGACTGATTTGCGTATATTGAAGAATCCTTGCATTCCTGGAATAAACCCCACTTGATCATGGTGTATGATCCTTTTAATGTGCTGTTGGATTCTGTTTGTTAGTATTTTGTTGAGGATTTTTGCATCTATGTTCATCAGTGATATTGGCCTGTAGTTTTCTTTCTTTGTGACATCCTTGTCTGGTTTTGGTATCAAGGTGATGGTGGCCTCGTAGAATGACTTTGGGAGTGTTCCTCCCTCTGCCATATTTTGGAAGAGTTTGAGAAGGATAGGTGTTAGCTCTTCTCTAAATGCTTGATAGAATTCGCCTGTGAAGCCATCTGGTCCTGGGCTTTTGTTTGTTGGAAGATTTTTTATCACAGTTTCAATTTCAGTGCTTGTGATTGGTCTGTTCATATGTTCTATTTCTTCCTGATTCAGTCTTGGCAGGTTGTGCATTTCTAAGAATTTGTCCATTTCTTCCAGGTTGTCCATTTTATTGGCATAGAGTTGCTTGTAGTAATCTCTCATGATCTTTTGTATTTCTGCAGTGTCAGTTGTTACTTCTCCTTTTTCATTTCTAATTCTATTGATTTGAGTCTTCTCCCTTTTTTTCTTGATGAGTCTGGCTAATGGTTTATCAATTTTGTTTATCTTCTCAAAGAACCAGCTTTTAGTTTTATTGATCTTTGCTATTGTTTCCTTCATTTCTTTTTCATTTATTTCTGATCTGATTTTTATGATTTCTTTGCTTCTGCTAACTTTGGGATGTTTTTGTTCTTCTTTCTCTAATTGCTTTAGGTGCAAGTTTAGGTTGTTTAATCGAGATGTTTCCTGTTTCTTAAGGTGGGATTGTATTGCTATAAACTTCCCTCTTAGAACCGCTTTTGCTGCATCCCATAGGTTTTGGGTCGTCGTGTCTCCATTGTCATTTGTTTCTAGGTATTTTTTAATTTCCTCTTTGATTTCTTCAGTGATCACTTCGTTATTAAGTAGTGTATTGTTTAGCCTCCATGTGTTTGTATTTTTTACAGATCTTTTCCTGTAATTGATGTCTAGTCTCATAGCATTGTGGTCGGAAAAGATACCTGATACAATTTCAATTTTCTTAAATTTACCAAGGCTTGATTTGTGACCCAAGATATCATCTATCCTGGAGAATGTTCCATGAGCACTTGAGAAAAATGTGTATTCTGTTGTTTTTGGATGGAATGTCCTATAAATATCTATTAAGTCCATCTTGTTTAATGTATCATTTAAAGCTTGTGTTTCCTTATTTATTTTCATTTTGGATGATCTGTCCATTGGTGAAAGTGGGGTGTTAAAGTCCCCTACTATGATTGTGTCACTGTCGATTTCTCTTTTTATGGCTGTTAGTATTTGCCTTATGTATTGAGGTGCTCCTATGCTGGGTGCATAAATATTTACAATGGTTATATCTTCTTCTTGGATCGATCCTTTTATCATTATGTAGTGTCCTTCTTTGTCTCTTCTAGTAGTCTTTATTTTAAAGTCTATTTTGTCTGATATGAGAATTGCTACTCCAGCTTTCTTTTGGTTTCCATTTGCATGGAATATCTTTTTCCATCCCCTTACTTTCAGTCTGTATGTGTCTCTAGGTCTGAAGTGGGTCTCTTGTAGACAGCATATATATGGGTCTTGTTTTTGTATCCATTCAGCCACTCTGTGTCTTTTGGTGGGAGCATTTAGTCCATTTACATTTAAGGTAATTATCGATATGTATGTTCCTATTCCCATTTTCTTAATTGTTTTGGGTTCGTTATTGTAGGTCTTTTCCTTCTGTTGTGTTTCTTGCCTAGAGAAGTTCCTTTAGCATTTGTTGTAAAGCTGGTTTGGTGGTGCTGAACTCTCTCAGCTTTTGCTTGTCTGTAAACGTTTTAATTTCTCCATCAAATCTGAATGAGATCCTTGCTGGGTAGAGTAATCTTGGTTGCAGGTTTTTCTCCTTCATCACTTTAATTATGTCCTGCCACTCCCTTCTGGCTTGTAGAGTTTCTGCTGAGAGAGATCAGCTGTTATCCTGATGGGGATTCCCTTGTGTGTTATTTGTTGTTTTTGCCTTGCTGCTTTTAATATGATTTCTTTGTGTTTAATTTTTGACAGTTTGATTAATATGTGTCTTGGTGTATTTCTCCTTGGATTTATTCTGTATGGGACTCTCTGTGCCTCCTGGACTTGATTAACTATTTCCTTTCCCATATTAGGGAAGTTTTCAACTATAATCTCTTCAAATATTTTCTCAGTCTCTTTCTTTTTCTCTTCTTCTTCTGGAACCCCTATAATTCGAATGTTGGTGCGTTTAATGTTGTCCCAGAGGTCTCTGAGACTGTCCTCTGTTCTTTTCATTCTTTTTTCTTTATTTTGCTCTGCAGCAGTTATTTCCACTATTTTATTTTCCACCTCACTTATCCGGTCTTCTGCCTCAGTTATTCTGCTATTGATCCCATCTAGAGTATTTTTCATTTCATTTATTGTGTTTTTAATCGATGCTTGATTCATCTTTAGTTCTTCTAGGTCCTTGTTAACTGTTTCTTGCATTTTGTCTATTCTATTTCCAAGATTTTGGATCTGGGAAATAGAATCTTGGATCATCTTTACCATCATTATTCTGAATTCTTTTTCAGGTAGACTGCCTATTACCTCTTCATTTGTTAGGTCTGGTGGGTTTTTATCTTGCTCCTTCTCCTGCTGTGTGTTTTTCTGTCTTCTCATTTTGCTTATGTTACTGTGTTTGGGGTCTCCTTTTTGCAGGCTGCAGGTTCGTAGTTCCTGTTGTTTTTGGTGTCTGTCCCCAGTGGCTAAGGTTGGTTTAGTGGGTTGTGTAGGCTTCCTGGTGGAGGGGACTAGTGCCTGTGTTCTGGTGGATGAGGCTGGATCTTGTCTTTCTGGTGGGCAGGTCCACGTCTGGTGGTGTGTTTTGGTGTGTCTGCGGACTTTTTGTGATTATAGGCCACCTCTCTGCTAATGGGTGGCGTTGTGTTCCTGTCTTGCTAGTTGTTTGGCATAGGGTGTCCAGCACTGTAGCTTGCTGGTCGTTGAGTGAAGCTGGGTGCTGGTGTTGAGATGGAGATCTCTGGAAGATTTTCGCCGTTTGATATTATGTGGAGCTGGGAGGTCTCCTGTGGACCAGTGTCCTGAAGTTGGCTCTCCCACCTCAGAGGCACAGCACTGACTCCTGGCTCCTCAATTTGGGATGATTTGTTGTCTATTCATGTATTCCACAGATGCAGGGTACATCAAGTTGATTGTGGAGCTTTAATCCACTGCTTCTGAGGCTGCTGGGAGAGGTTTCCCTTTCTCTTCTTTGTTCTCACAGCTCCCGGGTCTCAGCTTTGGATTTGGCCCCGCCTCTGCGTGTAGGTCGCCGGAGGGCGTCTGTTCTTCGCTCAGACAGGAAAGGGTTAAAGGAGCAGCCTCTTCGGGAACTCTGGCTCTCTCAGGCCGGGCGTGAGGGAGGGGCACGGAGTGCGGGTCGAGCCTGCAGCGGCAGAGGTCGGCGTGACGTTGCACCATCCCAAGGCGCGCCGTGCGTTCTCCCAGGGAAGCCGCCCCTGGATCCCGGGGCCCCGGCAGTGGCGGGCTGCACAGGCTCCCGGAAGGGCGGTGTGGACAGTGACCTGCGCTCGCACACAGGCTTCTTGGCGGCGGCAGCAGCAGCAGCCCCAGCGTCCCACGCCCGTCACTGAGCTCCGCGCTTTCAGTCGCGACTCGCGCCCGTCTGTGGAGCCCCTTTAAGCAGCGCTCTTAATCCCCTCTCCTCGCGCACCAGGAAACCAAGAGGAAAGAAAAAGTCTCTTGCCTCTTCGGCAGCTCCAGAGTTTTCCCGGACTCCCTTCCGGCTAGCTGTGGCACGTTAGCCCCCTTCAGGCTGAGTTCTCGCTGCCAGCCCCAGTCCTCTCCCTGCGCTCTGACCGAAGCCCGAGCCTCAGCTTCCAGCGCCGCCCGCCCCGGCGGGCGAGCAGACAAGCCTCTCGGGCTGGTGAGTGCCGCTCGGCACCGATCCTCTGTGCGGGAATCTCTCCGCTTTGCCCTACCCAGGTATGTGGGGAGTTTCTTGCCTTTTGGGAGGTCTGGGGTCTTCTGCCAGCGTTCAGTAGGTGTTCTGTAGGAGTTGTTCCACGTGTAGCTGTATTTCTGGTGTATCCGTGGGGAGGAAGGTGATCTCCGCGTCTTACTCTTCCGCCATCTTACCCGGAAGTCTAAATTTACTATATTAAAGTGCTTTGACAACTATTTATGTACCTATATACTTGAATGTTTTATAATGGTACTTTTCAAATACTTGCATATATTTAAAAATCTCTTTAAATATAACAACCTACTCTGAAAAAGTAGATACAAAGAGGTTCTGACAGTTTTGTCATCCTATTGGCATCCATGATTTATTTGGAAGATTCAAATACCTTAATTACTGTCTTCTTACTCTCTACTTTGTGTACTTCTCTCCAAAGCTTCTCCCTTGCTTGAAATGTACAGTGAGTTTTCTCTCAAATACATCCCCTATATATTCTTTTTTTCTAGATTAGGTACTTGAATTACATTAAGTCATAGCAGATATTTAGTTGGGTACTGTGTACAAATACCATTGATATGTCTGCAGCCTCTGGCCTTGGAACAAGATAAAGTTAACAGTTAGCCCCAGTGGAATGAAATCTGTGCTCTTCCCTTTATTATCATAATGGTCTAAATTGTCATTTAATCAGTAAGTATATGAACTTTAAGAGGGGAAGCGGGAGGTTTTCAGAAAAAGGACACAATGAAAGGGTGCAAAAGTGAGATTGTAACTAAGAAAACTGGAATCTTTAGTAAATTTTCTTAGAATAAGTGAGGTGAAAGAAGTGAAGGTCAATGTTTGAGGCAGATCAAGCATTGATTTGGCACTGAGGACAACCTATTTGTTTTTCTTCTCATGGTAGTGGAGGTAACTTGAAGGTGAAATGTGATTGGGGTGATCAGGATGTGATAAGACAACACAGCAGGGAAAGGAGAAGGCTTTGGTTGCCATTTATGAACTCATTTGGTTTGGTTGAAGACTCAGACACAATTAAATGAGTAGAAAGTAAAATACATTTTATGGAGCCAAGGATGTGAAATCTAAACCAAGTCAGGGCTTGAAGCTGGACCCAGAGGAGTGCAAAGGTGAGACACAGTAAATCAGCCAACCACAGACCCTGGGATGGAGTTGTGTCCATGGGTGTAGCCCAGTGGTCCTAGCAGTTCTAAGGGGAAAAGTGTCAGAGCAGTGGTTGTCAAATTAAGTTACATTTCCATTGCATAAAGAGCCCTGCAATGCTGAGCAAGGGTTTGGACAGGGTAAGTTTAAAGATCCTTTCACATCTATTAAAGTCCCTATCATCAAAAAATAATTTCTTCTAATGTTGGTTCTCTGGGACACAACTTATACATGGAAGATGTTTAAGTTGGAGATTTTATGATCAGATTCCTGTACTATATGCTGTACAGATTCTCTGGCATGTACCAACCCTGTCAAACATGATCATTTAACAACAGATAAAGCACCGCATTATAACTGGGCTTTTATGTATCCCACCTACTCATAAGAGACGAAAGTCTCTGTGGCAGAAATACCACCAAGGCACCAGGTTTCATCGCGTCAGATCAGTGTGAGGGGATGCAGAAAATGGGATGGTCTCGCATCTCTGAAATTGTTCAGCTGCTCCAGCAACGTGTGGTTGATTTTTAAATTGTTAAATGTGAGCATCTCATCCAATATAACATGTTTATTTCTATCTATCTTTCTTACTCCTTTCCTGAAGTACTTTCACCGGGACATGGAAGAAAACAATCATGCCTAATGTCCTGTATTACTTTCCTAGGGCTGCTGTGACAAAACACCAAAAAACTGAGTGGCTTAAAACAACAGAAACTTATTGCCTCACAGTTCTCGAAGCTAGAAGTCTGAAATCAATGTATCAGCAGGGCCATGCTCTATCTAATGGTTTTAGGGGAGAATTCCTCCTTGCCTCTTCTAGCTTCTGATGCTTGCTGTCATTCCTTATTACTTTTTGGCTTCTAAATGCATCACTCCGATCACATGGCTGTCTTCTCCCTTCATGTCTCCATATAGCCTCTCCCGTGTGAAGGTCTTTCTGCCCAAATTTCCCCATTTTTATGAGGATATCATCCATATTAGATTAGGACTCACCCTATTGGGTTCATTTTAACTTGATTACCTCTGTAAAGACCTTATTCCCAAATGAAGTCACATTCTGAGGTACTGGGGGTTAGAACTTCAGTACATCTTTTTTTAGGGGGACAGAAGTTAGGTCATAAAAGTCTTCAACATCGTTTGTAGACTTATACTGTTGTATACTGTTTTTCCAAGCTGGTATCTATCTTTGTGGTTTTTTTTCAAGATTCCAATGTGGTAAAGTAATTGTGGTTGAGTTTAGCAAACTTCTGTTCCAGGAATTACATTTTTTTGGGGCGGGGGTAAATATAGACTCAGAAAGATTATTTTCTCTTTAATTTGACTTGTGAGGGTCCAGAACACAGCCCTTGCTAAGTTGTTCAGTGTGCAGTACCACCAACACATAAGTCAGTGGAATTAATGTTTATGTCACGAGATATGGAAAAACGAAGGGGGAGACAGATTATGATTGAGGTCTGCTCAAGGAGTGGTTCTGCCATTCTGTGCTTACCACGCTGCTGTTCAGATAGAATGCCTTTTTTCTTGTTGTCAGTTTGCTATTTTTGCTCAAAAAGGAAGTCTGACCTGACTTTTAAACTTACTGTGATGAGAATTTTGTTTTATGTTACACAAAATGACTCTAATATTACAAGATTAATGCCTTTTGCCTCTAAACATATGATTAACCATAAATTATCACACTAGATCTGAACACGTCTTTCAAAAGCCCATTAAAAAACAAATCAACCTTTTCTCTCTAGGCTGAACTCCCTTGTTAATATGAAAATCAGGAGCATTTCAGGGCTCTTAGCTTTTGTTATCCCAGCCATATTCCTTTGTGTTTTTCAAGTTGAGTTGTGACTGGAGAGTAAGTCATACCAGCTTAATTAATTTAGTTAAGAACCAATTAAAATCAGTATTCTGAGGCTTCCCTGGTGGCGCAGTGGTTGAGAGTCTGCCTGCCGATGAGGGGGACGCGGGTTCATGCCCCTGTCCGGGAAGATCCCACATGCCGCGGAGAGGCTGGGCCCATGAGCCATGGCTGCTGAGCCTGCGTGTCCGGAGCCAAAAAAAAAAAAAAAAAACAAGCAGTATTTTGTGCATGAGAAAGCTTGTCTGAAGTGTTTTGAATTTAAACAAGTTTCCTCATTACCCAGGCTTCTATATAGATAGTTTGTGCCATGAGGAGGGGGAGCTACTTAGTGAGTAAGACTTCCCTTAATTCCTGGTCGTAAGTGAATTTTCAATTCTAAGGAAGGTACAATTAATATTTATACTCATAAACATATACCACACAACAAAAATTATTATCGTTTCTTCTTGTTATAACAATGTAGCAAGGTTTATTAGTAACTAACCCACATATTTTCTTCCTCCAGTAGACTAAATGATCTAAACATTCACTGTAGGAAGAAGATTCGAGGGAGATGTACTCCTTCTATATCCTTCCCACCCCATGAATTTGGAGTAAAGTGATATGAGCTGTTGTATTTTAAAAGTACTGGGGTTTAAAGTAATGTGGTCTTCAGAGTTTTGCCCTATAGAAGCAGATGTTATTTAGACAAAGCATTAACAGACATCTCCTCACCACGTTCTTTAGGCTTTTGCGTATTATTTGTATCTATGTATGAGGTGAATCCACCAAAAACAAAACAAAACAAAACAAAACAAAACAAAACATATACTAGGGAAGAGAGGGAAAAGTATTCTACAGTGAACGGGCTGATTTAAGTCAGCAAATGTTTTCTGTAATGGGACAGATAGTAGGTATTTTTGGCTTTGTGGACCAGATGTCTCTGTCTCTGGTCTTTGTCACAACTAATCAACTCTGCAGTTAAAGCATGAAAACAGCCATTGATAATATGTAAACTAACAGACATGGCTGTGTTCCAGTAAAACTTTATTTACAAAAACAGAAGAAAGACTGAATTTGTCCTGTAGGTCATGGATTTCCAACCTCTGGTGTAGGTTATGGTCATGGCAGTGATACCTGATAGATGGGCAAGACTTTCACCCCTCGGTGCTCAGTTTCCTCATCCTACAGTGAGGAGGTGAGAATAAGGAAGCCAAAAGGTCTCTCCAGCTTTGCATTTCTGGGTTTACACAGAGGGATTGGTCTCCAGAAATAACTCTAAGCATAGCTCTAGTGTCAGGCAGCTGATTCTCCAGTGATCTCTTTTTAAAAATCTCAATAAGATAAAATATAAGAACTTCTTTCCTTGTGTTATGGGTGTTGTCTAGAGTAAAAATAGAGAATTGAGAACAAATATGACAATAATGATTTTGAATTATCTTTTCTTTAGAGGCCTTGTACTCTGTTTAAGAAAAAAAGTAAATATAACTATTAGGACAGATTTCAAAGAACCATTTTTTTTGGAGTTAGAAATGGACTTTTCAAACTTGCAAATGAGAATCTGAGCATTAGAGACCTAAGTGCTGGTAGAAGACCACAGGCTAGAAAGTGGCTTTCATAAAAACATTTTCTTTTTGAAGGGGTAAACTTCTCTGGGAAAATTCTCATTGCTGGAACACCTCATTACCCAGCAATGTAGAATAAATGGGGCATTGATCTCTACTGATTTGCCACCATAGCCTCTGTAACTAAATGTGGCCTGAGGCAGTTCTGCAAACAGGAGGATCCCTGAATGTTTAATTGTCACTTTAATAATTTTCCATTATCATTACTCAGGGATCAGAATTTCTTCTTTCACTTGATGTTACTTTAAATATACCCTATGTATACTGTCTTTTCCAGCATATCATAATCAGTCACCTAGTACAAGAACATTATCAAATATATACATGGAGAGTAATTCTGCTGCAGGGTGATTCAAAACTATAAATACAAGTAATTGGTCCTCATTACTCAGTGCCACTGGGTTTAGGTTCTTGGATGTATACATTTCACTCATGTTTAAAGTATCTTTATCACCATTCCTTCAAACCCCATGATAAATGAAGCTCCCTCTCATAGCTCCGAGTAATGAGAATTCTATATGTTTTATCTGTAGGTCTTCACATGAGCTGAAACTGTTCTCTGTGAGATTATTCAAATAGTGACATAGCTGGAGTCCATTCACAAAATTTTTCTACCCTAGGATTTTTTTCTTCCTTAAACATAGGGTCCATTTTTAACATCCTTTCAAGGGCCACTACAGAGTTAGTTATATAATTTGACCCATAGTCTTCTCTTTGTCAAAAGTGGCATATGTAAAAACAAGCTAAAATTTGGTTACTACATACTTGACCAGACCAGAAAGTACTGAAGATTCATAATGTCTTTATGTTTCACAATAAGGAGGAGACACAGAGAACAATTTAATTACATGGATACTCTGTGGCATGTATTTTGGATAAGATTCATATGATTAAAATACATAAGCCACAAAGTCTGGTTCACCCTCTCCACCTCCCCAACTATTATAAAATTTGACATTACTGTCACTCTTTCAGATAAGTGTCTCTCGCCAAACATAGATCACTACCCTATCAGAAAACTTTCTTTAATGTAACTATTATGTATCCTGCTAACATCTTCTGCCCATCATAAACCACTTGAACTGACAATGCTGGAAGAAGTGAGATGGTTTGAGGATATCTACTGATCCATTTGTTTCATTTATATAGCTATTCAATGTCTTGACTGGTTTTTACAAATGTCTAAGAAGAATTACAAAATATGGATAAAGCTGTAAATATTGAAATAGTGGTTGAAGATTATATCTCTGTAAAGAATATCAAGTTATTTGAATGCCTATTTAGGTCTTTGTTCAAGATGGCCTAAAAGTTTTTAAACTGCACAGTCCACTTTAATTTTATAAAAATCCTTCAAAGAGTTTAAAGTCCTCTTGTGTATTCTATCAGATAGAGAGAGTACTATTAGAGGAAAAATCTTAGAGAGAGAGAGAGAGAGAGAGGAAGAGAGAGATAGGAATTACAGTAAAAATTGTATCTAGCTGGCAAGGGAAAAATAGACTAGTGAAAGTAGAGGGAGGAAATCCTCATTGATGTTTGATATATACTTCAATTTACAAATATATTATACACTGTTCATTCTTTCTCAGCTTCACAAAGGATATTTATTTTGACCTGATTACATAATGTTTGAAAGTATATCATATAATAATTAGTTTTTATATTTTGATATACCTATAAATAAACCATCATCCAGAAATTTTAATAATACCCAGAAACTGTAATAACCAAGCATTTGAAAGAGCAATGAGAATAAAACAAAGAAAAAAGTGATTCAAAATCCTCATATCCTAGACATCTTTAACTTTATAGTGTTTAAGTGTATGTATGTTAATATTTTTGCAGCTTTTAGCTGGTAATCTGTCTGTAACTCTGACTGGATTGACCAAAAACTTTACATAACCATAAATGGAGACGATCAAAGGTAAAATGAGATTTACAGATTTGATCTTGAAGAGAAAACCAAGGAAACTGAGAAAAAAATATTTTCTGTTAGAAAAGAAATTATTTCTATTGGAGTGTACCCTTTTAAAAAGGTATTTTTATACTCTCTATTAAAATTGCTCATCACCACTGCTCTTTGGGATTATATCACCCAGAAAAAGTGATGCTTAAGGCAAAAGGCTGAAGATTTCCTTAACAAGAAAAAAGCACCATAAGATTTTCAAAGGAAATACAGAATGTTTCTCTAATAAGCACATTAATAACTTGCAAATGTGTTGTCACATTTAAGGCAACAATTTATGCTACATTTCTCCCTAAGTATAAGAATTTCTGCATTTATTTAAGGAAAATATAAAGAACTGAAAACTAAGCAAAAAATGCTCATTGAAAACAATTTTAAATTTAAAACATAGTTGATTCAATTTTTTTGAATTGAATCTTATGTGTGACCACATGTTCACAGTTGTTTATAAACTGTTTAGTACTATGTTATTTTACACATATGTCCATATCTGAATTCATTTTATTGAGTTATTTTACATCTCTGTCTTTTTTTAGCCTTTTTGTTGTTATACAGTAGTTGGTTTAACATTCAGTTCCATTTTAAACTTACATAATAAAAACTTGTTTTAAAGCAATTCAGAGTATCTTACATGTTGACACATATCACCATGCTATAGAGTAAATGATTCAATTTTGTTTTGTTTTGTTTTTGGCCCAGCCACATGGAATGTGTGATCTTAGTTCCCCGACCAGGGATCAAACCCGGCCCCCTGCATTGGAAGCACAAAGTCTTAACGACTGGACTGCCAGGGAAGTCCCTAAATGATTCAGTTTTAATCATTATCATCATCATCATCACCACTACCACAACCAATGCCAGTAGAATTGCTACCGCTATAATAATTCCTGAAATTTTTTAAAGGCATTTTAAATACTGTGTATGAGGTACATGTTAGGAGAATTTTGGTTGCAAGTGTCACAAACCAAATTCAGGGAAGACTAAGCACAAGTGATGAATCTTAAAAGAATACCAGTATTGAGCAGAGTATACATGGTTGTTAAAAACTGAATTAAGTCCCAATTCTGCCATTTACTTTCCATGTGACTTTAGAAAATTTATTTAACTATTCTGTGCTCCAATTTTTTCATCTGTAGATGTAAATAATTATATCACCTATTTCATAAGGTTACTGTTATTATTAAATGACTTTTTAAAAAAAATATTTAGGATAGGATTTACATGTTTAGTGCTATGTGACTGTTTGTAAGTTATTATTTCTGTTGCTGTTAAGGCATTTTTAAAAGTCAAAGGGGAATTATACAGCTGATATTCAAGAAAGAAAACAGGATCAGACATGATGTAGAAAACATATGAAGCCCTTTCTCTCTGTCTCTCACTCTGCATCTCTCTGTTCATTTCCTTTACTCTAGTGGATGTTATTATTCCTATTCTACAACTGGGAATCATGAAGCTTAGAGAGATTAAACACCTGTCCAAGGTGCCATAGACAGAATCTAAAGTCCAGTGTGTATAATTCCAAATCCT
Organism: Hyperoodon ampullatus; assembly: GCF_949752795.1. NCBI lineage: Eukaryota > Metazoa > Chordata > Mammalia > Artiodactyla > Ziphiidae > Hyperoodon > Hyperoodon ampullatus. The sequence goes on along the minus strand of NC_136918.1, from coordinate 107,087,847 downwards.
TGTTACTGAAAACTACACTAGACACATTGACCAGGATTTCTTAAAGTTTTAAGTAACATCAAATGATGATTTACATAATGTTTAATTGATTAAATTTTAATGATTGATAAGTACTTACAAATGATGTGATCAGATCTTCATTTGATTTAGTTGGTTTTGCAGGAAGGGAGATGGATTTGCATCAGTGCATCCGTATTCTATCGCTTGGCATCCTTGAGACCAGTGGCCTCTACTGAGACAACATAGTCATCCCGTTACCTAAAATAATGAAGCAAATGAAGTGTTTAGGGACTGAACACATATAATCTACCATATTGAAACCATGTGATCTACCCTTAATCTAAAGAAACTAGGATAAAGAAGCTGGTAAACTGGTTAATGAAGACATCATCATGAGAAAATACCTAACTCTACAACCAAAGGATTGTTGGCAAAATAGACAAAGGCCAAAAGGGAATGAAATATTAAAAAATAAAGTGACCTGTCATAGTTATAAACAGACATAAAGAAAAAAAACACTTTGGAATATCTTTGGAGTGGCTGTAAGTCCAAAATTTTAAATTTTAATCTTAAAGAAATATTGAAAGAAGAATAAATAACTTTATATTCTAGAGTAAGATATATGGATTTCTCCATAATTGTGTGTAAATTATTAAAGAGTTTGGAATCAAAAGTTTTTATCTTGGGGGAACTGGCCAAGATGGCAGAATAGGAAAGACTCTAAGTTTACCTCCTCTCACAAGCACTCCAAACTCACAACTATTTACAGAACAACCATCGATGAAAAAAGACCAGAACCTATCAGAAAAGATCTTCTACAACTAAAGATAAAAAGGAACCAAAAAGAGACAGGTAGGAGAGTCAGAGACCTGATATAGTCAAGTCCCATAGCCCTGTGTGGGTGATCCACAAACAGGGGAATAATTACAATTGCAGAGGTTCTCCCAAAGAAATGGGAGGTCCAAGCCCCACATCAGGCTCCCTAGCCCAGGTGTCCTGCATTGGGAACATGAGTTTCCAGAGCATTTGGTTTTAAGGCCAGCAGAGCCTACTTTCAGGAGTCCCAGAGGACTGGGGAAAATAGAGACTTTACTCTTAAAGAGTGCTCACAAAATCTCACAGGTTCCAGGAACCATGGCAAAAGCAGTAAGTTGATAGGGTCAGACCTATCTGCTGGGTCAGACCTACCTGCTGATAGGTAATCTCCTGGAGAGGCAGGAGGAAAATGCAGCTCACCTTGGGGACAGAGACATTGGCAGAAGCCAATTTGGGGGGTTCCTTTTACCATGTGGACACTGGTGTTGACAAGCACCATTTGGGAATCCCTTCTCTAGCTTTTTAGCCACAGGATACAGCCCTGTCATGACCCAGTGGTCTGTAGGGACCAGTGCTGGGATGCCTCAGGCAAAGCAACTAACTGAGCATGGGCTCAGCCCCATACACCAGGGGACAGGCTGCCATAAGCCCCCCTGAGTGTACAGCTGCTTTTGGACACATCCCTGGCCACCAGAGGGTCCAGGACCTGACCCCAGGCCCCAGTGTACAGGCACTAGAATCAAGACCCCCAGTGCTCTCCAGCCACAGACCCCAGGACAAAGTTCCACCCATAAGTGGGTAGGCACTAGCCCCAGAATCCCCTGGACCCCAGCCCCTCCCACCAGAGATCCTAGGGATCTAGGATCTAGTCTAGGGACCAGCCTCACCCACTAGGGAGCAGACACTAGCTGCAAGGAAACCACAGAACTGGAGCCTGCAGATCTGGCCTACCCACCAGCAAGCCAGATCCTGCCCTGGAACCATCTGGTCCCTAGCCTTGCCCACTAGCAGACCAACACAAGCTTCAAGATATCCTGAGCCCCACAGGCAACTGTGTCAGGAACCAGCCCCACCTACCAGCAATTCAACACTAATTTTGGGACTCCTGCAACAAGTCCCCAGGACTCAGCTCTGCCTGCCAGTAGGCCAGCACTAGCCCCAGGACCAGGCAAAAGCCTCAGTTTCCTGGACCCTGACTCTGGCAACCAGTAGCCAAGCACTAACCCAGCCCTCCTACGAGGGTTCTGCAGTCAGCCACCTCCTAACCTGATCTCACCAACCAGTAGCCAGCAGCCTCCACACAAGGCAAGACCTGGCAACCAACCAGACTTGGGGCAAACTGAGCCTACCAAACTGCCCAAATTGTCAGTATGCCACAACAGAAAGACACACACAGACCTTACAGGGGGAAGCCCTAGACAATATAGCTCTGGTCATGAGTGTACAGTGTGCTGCTGGTACACATAGGACATCTCTTATAAAAAACCATTTCTCTAAAATCAGAAAAATGTAACCAACCTACCAGAAACATAAAAATAAAAATGGCAACTTAGGCAAAATGAGGCTAAAGAGGAACATGTTCCAAATGAAGGAGTAATATAAAACCCCAGAAGAAGTTGATGCAGTCTACCTGAGAAAGAGTTCAGGGTAGTGCTCATCAAGAATATCAAAGAACTTGGAAGAAAAATGGATGCACAGAGGTAAGAAGTTAGAAGTTTTTAAGAAAGAGTTAAAAAATATAAAGAACCAAACAGACATGAGGAATACAATAACTGAAATGAAAAATATACTAGAAGGAATCAACAGTTGTCTAAATGCAACAGAGGAACAGATAAGCAAGCTGGAAGACACAGTAGTGGAAATCATTGATGCTGAAAAGAAAAAAGAATGAAAAGAAATGAAAGAAATGAGGACAGTTTAAGAGCACTTGGGGACAACAGCAAGCACACTAGTATTTGCATTTTAGAGGTCCCAGAAGGAGAAGAAAGAAAGAAAGGAGCTGAGAGAGAAGTGAAGACATAATAGCTAAAAATTTCCCTAACCTGGGAAAGGAAACAGACATCCAACTCCAGGAAGCACAGAGAGTCCCAGTTAGGATTAAAATACATTATGATTAAAACAGCAAAAATTAAAGATAAAGAGAGAATATTAAAGGCATCTGGGGAAAAGCAACACATTACATACAAGGGAACTCTTATAAGGCTAGCAGCTGACTTTTCATCAGAAAATCTGCAGACCAGAAGGAAGTGGCATGATATATTTAAAGTGATGAGAGGGAAAAATCTACAACCAAGAATACTCTACCCAGGAAGCCTGTCATTCAGATTTTATGGAGAAATAAAAAGCTGTACAGACAAGCAAAAGCTAAGAGTTCAGTACCACCTCCTTTACAGCATGTGTTAAAGGAAATTTTCTAAGTGAAAAAGAAAAGGCCACAACTAGAAATGTGAAAATTACATAATGAAAAAGCTCATTGGTAAAAAGCAAATATACAGTGAAGGTAGCAAGTCATCCACACACAAAACTAGTAAGAAGATTAAAAGACAAAAGTAATAAAATCATCTATATCCACAATGAGCAGAAGGGATACACAAAACAATTAAGTGTAAAATACAATATCAAAAATAGTAGTTGTGAGGGGAGATGAGTATAAATGCATGGTTGTTAAAATGCACTTGAAATTAAGATATCAGCAACTTAAAACAATTATGTGTATATATAGATTGCTATATATAAATGTTATGTAAGCACAAACCAAAAATATCTGATACACATACACAAAAGAAAAAAGAACCCAAATATAAAACTAAAGACAGTTAACAAATCACAGGAGAAGAGAACAAAAGAAAAGGAGAAAGGAACAAAAAAGACCTACAAAAATAATCAAAAACAATTAACAAAATGTCAAGAACATACATATCAGTTATTAGTTCAAATGAAAATGAATGAAATGCTTTAATCAAAAGACACAGAATGGCTAAATGGATACAAAAACTAGACCCATGCATATGCAGCCTACAAAAGACTAACTTCAGATCTAAAGACAGATACAGACTGAAAGTGAGGAAATGGAAAAACATCTTTCGTTTGCATGGAATCAAAAGAAAGCCAGGATAGCAATACTTATATCAGACAAAATAGACTTTAAAACAAAGGCTGTTACAAAATACAAAGTAAAACATCACATAATGATCAAGGGATCTCTCCAATAAGAAGATAAAACAATTATAAATATATATGCACCCAACATAGGAACACCTGAATACATAAAGCAAATATTAACAGACATAAAGGGAGAAATTGATAGTAACACAATAATAATCAGAGGCTTTAACACCCCACTTACACAAATGGAGAGATCACCCAGACAGAAAATCAGTAAGGAACTGCTGGCCTTAAATGACACATTAGATCAGATGGCCTTAATAGATATATCCATAGAGCATTCCATCCAAAGGCAGGAGAATAAACATTCTTTTCAAGGACACATGGAACATTCTCCAAGATAGATCACATGCTAGACTACAAAAGAAACCTTGGTAAATTTAAGAAAATTGAAATCATATCAAGCATCTTTTCTGATCACAACACTATGAAATTAGAAATCAACTACAAGAAAAAAAAATCACTAACATGTGAAGGTTAAACAATACTAAACAACCCATGGCTCACTGAAGAAATCAAAGAGAAACTAAAAAATTACCAGGTGACAAATGAGAACAAAAACACAATGAACCAAAACCTATGGGATGCAGCAAAGCAGTTTTAAGAGGAAAGTTTATGGTAATACAAGCTTACTTCAGGAAACAAGACAAATCTTAAATAAACAACCTAACCTTACACCTAAAGGAACTAGAAAAAGAATAACAAGTAAAACCTAAAGTTAGTAGGAGAAAGAAACTATAAAGATCTGAGCAGAAATAAATGAAATAGAGACTAAACGTGCAATAGAGAAGAAACAAAACTAAGAGCTGGTACTCGAAAAGATAAACAAAATTGATAAACCCTTAGCCAGACTCATCAGAAAAAAAGAGAGGGCCAAAATCAATAAAAGCAGTAATGAAAAGGGAAAGTTGCAACCAATACCACAGAATTACAAAAGGATTATGAGAGGTTACTATGAACAATTATACATAAATAAAATGGATAACCTAGATGAAATGGAAAAATTCCTAGATATATACCATCTATAATAACAATATTTCATAAGTCAAATTATAAAATGTGTTATCATTGGCTTATGTCAGCACTATAATATTTTGTTGTTATAACTGTAGACAATATTTTTGAAAGTATTAATTAATATGTTGGAAAAATATACCAAATATATGGAGTAATATAGTCTATCCTTTAAAAATAGTATTTATTAGATTTTCAGTAAAGGAATACATATATATATTCTGGATATATGGAAAATTGAATGAATAATGTTTTAAAACTTATTTAAACACTAAACAACACAAGGAAAGCAAAGGGGAAATAACAATCATTAATATCTATCTTGAAGACTATTGGTAAAAAATATATCAATATTTAAATTTATGACACATTTGCTGTCTTATCAGCTAAATATTCTTAGACCATAAATCATCACATTAAAATTAGAAGTTGCTTACTATATATTAAAATTACATTTTAGGAGATATGTGTTTATTGATATATCAAAAATTTAACCTCTTATTTAAAAACTAAATAGCATACTTTCTGATTGTTTTAGGACTGACATTTTTGATCTGTGCTGCAAGATTTACAAATTTAATATTTTAAAATAGTTAATATATTTCAACATTATTGTTATTTCAAGTGTTTTTCTAATATGTAAGTCAATTAGTATTGTTTACTGCAAAGAGAAAAGGAGATTTTAAAATTTTATTAACAATTTTTAACTCAACATAGTTTTTATTGTTAATTTGGCCCTAATATAGTAAACCGCCTGATACTTCTATGTTTTCCTAAGATTCATTTCCAAAGTGCTTTAAAAAAATTTTTAAAGTAAGCTGAGTAGAGCTAAACATAACCTATGTTACATGGTATTATATGCTGAATTGTACCCCTTGAAAATACATATGCTGAATTCCTAACCCATAATACCTCAGAAAGTAAGTATATTTGGAGACAGGATTTTTAAACAAATAAATTAAAATGATATTAGGGTGGTCCTAATCCAATATGAATAGTGTCTTTATAAGAAGAGGAAATTTGGACACAAACAGTAAAGACAATGTGAAGACACAGAGAGAAGACAACCAACAAAAAATTATAAGATATACAAAGAAAGGAAAGTATACCCCGTACACCAGAAAAAAAGCAGTCAATAAAAACTGCCTGTGAAAACAAACAGAAGCCACATTAAAAAAACAAAGACTTCTAAGCAGCCACTATAAATATGTTCAAAGAACTAAAGGAAACCATGACTAAATAAGCAAAAGAAGGCATGATGACAACATGTACTGGTACTGGGTTGTAATTGGGCTGAAGATGAATTCATGTCTGGATATAGTCCTCATTTTGTTTAGTAAGAATGAGGTATGTTTTACTCTGTGGAACAGGTCACTAAAAAATTGTTGATTGACATAGGTTCATTCCATGTAATATATGAGCAAAGTATTTAATATATGTGAATGATGTTTTTTCATTAATCCCAATGAAATAAAGTTAAATAATTCAGAATGTCATAAGAATGCATGTCATTTATTAATGTGCTTACATTAATATAGTACAAATAAAATACTGAGACGGAGTCCAAGTCTGTATGGGCTGCCATAATAAAAATACCATAGACTATGTGGCTTAAACAACAGAAATGTATTTCTCATAATTCTGGAGGTGGAGAAATCCAAGATCAAAGGGCTAGCAGATTTACTTCCAGGTTTGTAGATGGAGACCTTCTTGCTGTATCCTCACATGTTGGTGGTGGGTGGAAGAGAAAGAAAGAAAGGAAAGAAGGACGGAAGGGAGGAAGGAAAGGATGAAGAGGTAGATCTTACTTTGCTCCAAACAAAGCTCACGGCTTTGGAGTTAATAATAGGAAAGGGAGAGGAAGATAACCATACAAGAAGTAATTATGAGTGTAATAAATTTTAGGAATCACACAGTAAAATAAGAATCCATTACTGGGCATATACCCTGAGAAAACCATAATTCAAAAAGAGTCATGTACCAAAATGTTCATTGCAGCTCTATTTACAATAGCCTGGAGATGGAAACAACCTAAGTGTCCATCATCCGATGAATGGACAAAGAAGATGTGGCACATATATACAATGGAATATTAGTCATAAAAAGAAATGAAATTGAGCTATTTGTAATGAGGTGGATGGACCTAGAGTCTGTCATATAGGGTGAAGTAAGTCAGAAAGAGAAAGACAAATAGTGTATGCTAACACATATATATGGTATTTAAGAAAAAACAATGTCATGAAGAACCTAGGGGTAAAACAGGAATAAAGACACAGACTTACTTGAGAATGGACTTGAGGATATGGGGAGGCGGAAGGGTAAGCTGTGATAAAGCGAGAGAGAGTCATGGACATATATACAGTACCAAACGTAAGGTAGATAGCTAGTGGGAAGCAGCCACATAGCACAGGGAGATCAGCTCGGTGCTTTGTGACCGCCTGGAGGGGTGGGATAGGGAAGGTGGGAGGGAGGGAGACGCAAGAGGGAAGGGATATGGGAACAGATGTATATGTATAACTGATTCACTTTGTTATAAAGCAGAAACTAACACACCATTGTGAAGCAATTGTACTCCAATAAAGTTGTAAAAAAAAAAAAGAATCCATAAGAAAAAATAGAACAACATCAACAACCGAATAATTGAATTAAATTGTTTTAAAAATGGAAAGAAAGAAAATGTAAAAGACTGGTATAAAGCCCTCATCATGTCTAGTAAACATCAATAAAAATTCAGCACACTTATACACAAAACAAGGCAAAAAATTGAATTTAAAACACATATACATATCTTATATTCGATTAGGCACAAAACAATCATGTATAATAGAATGAAAATTAGACTAATTAATTTTCATTAAATTTCTGACTAAATACTAAAAAAATTAGCACAACATTTTCAGAGATTTGTGAAAAAAGGTTTTGATCCAATAACTTATTCTCTTTGTGAATAATGGAAAAATATTCTCAAATATATAATGGTTCAAAAATTACTACTTATAACCATCATTTTAGAAGTAAAATGATGTAAACATATACTTAACTGGAACATATATCAAAATTATTACCTCAGGTTTGGAAAAGTTGTAATAATATGTAAAGCATTATATAATAGTGTTAAACTAGATTATTATACAGCCATTCATATAATATACTCAAAGTTTTAAATGACCTAAGGAATAATTACAAAGTCTAACAAATATTAGACTGATAAATTTCCTATGTGTCAGACACTGTTCCAAGTATATTACATGCATTACATTAATCAACATTTATGTAATCTCACCAGCTTCATTTTAGTTTTGAGGAAACTGAGACACAAAGAGGTTAAATAAATTGTACATCCATGGATCTGGTGTTTGAACAAAAGTACTCTAACTCCAGAGATCCACTCTTTACTATTTCTCATAATATGCTATCAAGAAGGAAAAAATGCAGAATGTGATATTGTATATATGGTATGATTTTGATATCATTTATTTCAATCAACCTTTATAAAAGACTATCAAGAGTCATGCACTGTAGCTATCACATGTTAAATTTTCTATAATTAAAATATAGTTGATAAAATGTTTCATTTTTAATTAAACAGAAAAGAACAGTGAAAACCATTGTTAAAAACTTACACATCTATCTTTCATAATGAAAAGTGATTATTTCTTTCAATTTTGACCCTATATATTTTTTCTTAAAAATAAAGTAATATATGTAAACTTTAAGTCCCCTCTTCCCAGTAAAATTTTAATTCCATGTCTCCACAGTGATAAGGAGTGAGGCGTGGATGGATTATCATAATTTAATGTAACACTTTATAATCTTTTATTTATATTTTTTCCTACATTTCTAGAAACAAAAAGAGGAGTTGTTTACATAATGATATAAAGCTACATGAAATACTCCTGCAGTTTGATTTATTCACTTATTTTATTTCTTGAGATATAGCCAAGTTGATACATGCATAACTAGATTATTTTTAACTCCTATGCACAAAATATTCACAAACTTATATCCATTCTCCTACTGAAATACTCAAGTTATTTGCATGTTCTTTGAACTATAAACAAAGGTACAATGAACATCTTTAGACATATATTTTTGTACACATCAGGAAAGCTTTCTCTAATATGTAAAACTAAAACTTAAATTGCAGGTCAACAGAGACTTTTGTTTGTTTGTTTGTTTTAATTCTATAGATATTGCTAATCTGCAGTTTCTGCCTCCACATGTAAGGAGCTTAGAAGTCACCACTTCATCCTAACAACAAGTAAAAAGCTGAACCGACTGAAAAATCAAGAAATCTTGAATTCATAAAAGAGGAATGGACACAGGCAAATCACTGCCCCCAGCACTGGAGAGACAGACAGGAAAATACAGGGAATTATGGCTTACCTGGAGCCGAGACTGGAAAGCAGAAACCACCCTGGGATCCAGTGCTGGGGTAGGAAAACCTGAACTTATTTGACAAATTGCTGAAGGCTCAGTGTGGGCAAGTCTGAGAGTTAAAAAACTCCAAAGAGTGCAAGTAATAGAGAGGCCCCACACAACATTGTGAGGTTTTCCTTCACGAGCTCAGCCAGTGTCCCACAGTAAACATCTGAGAAAAATCGCCTTGGGCTTCTGGCAGAGATAGGGGAAAGGAACCAGTTTAAAATTTATCAGAGCACTGATTTTCTTAACAAGCTCTGCCTTCAGGGAAACTAGTTAACCAGAGCCTAACCTGCTGAGGTATTATCAGAGCCTAATTGACTTGGGGGAAGGGAAATAAATAACTCCAGCTGGCTCTATGCTTCCAGGTGGAAGAAGGAAAAAACCCACCTCCAGCCCACTCCAGCCATCTTGTTCCACCTAAGTGGAAAGAAAAAACTGAGAAACACTGGTGAGGTCTACAGTCCAAGAAAATATTATAAGGCATACCAAAGGTAAAAAACACAATTTAAAGAGACAGAGCAAGTACCAGAACAAGACATGGCAAGGATGTTGAAATTATCAAACTGGGAATTTAAAACAACTGTGATTAATATGCTAAGGGCTCTAATGGATAAAGTAGACAGCCTGTAAGAACTGATGGTCAATGTAAGCAGAAAGATGGAAATCCTAAGAAAAAAGCAAAAAAAAAAAAAAGGTTAGAGACCAAAAATGCTGTAACAGAAATGAAGAATGCCTTTGATGGGTTCATTAGACTGGACACGACTGAGGAAAGAATCTCTGACCCCCCCCCAAATATCAATAAAATCCCTGAAAATAACCACAAGTTAATGTCAGACACCAAAATACAGACACGGGAAGCTCAGAAAACACCACACCAGATAAATGACAAAAACAAAACAAAACAAAAACAAAACTGCACCGAGACATATCATTTTCAAACTACAGAAAATCAAAGATAAAGAAATAATCCTGAAAGAAGCCAGAGAAAATAAACACCTTACCTAGAGAAGAAAAAAGAAACCATGCAAACGAGAGTGGTGTGAAATAAGTGCTGAGAAAAATCAAAATAAAATACAAAAACAACCCTCCAATCTAGAATTCTGTACCCTGAAAATTTATCTCTCAAAATTGAAGGAGAAATAATGACATTCTCAGAAAAAAAAAAAAAAATGAGGGAATTTATTGCCAGTAGACTTGCCTTACAAGAGAAGTTTAAAGTTCCTTAGGGAGAAGAAAAATAATATAGGTCAGAAGGTTGGACCTACATAAAGTAAGGAAGTGTACTGAGGAAGGAATAAATGAAAGTAAAATAAATTTTTTTTAGTTTTCTTATTCTTAATTAATCTAACAGAAAACAGTTCATTCAAATCAATAATAGCAACAACGTATTTGATTATGTATACTTATGCATATATTATATACATGTGTGTGTGTATATAATATGCTTAAATGCTTATAGCATTTGTTACTAGCAATTTGAATATGGAAAATTAAGTATAAAGCAGTATGAACTGCTTTATAAAAAGTGTTAAAAGTAAAAAATGTTAATAATTATTAGAAGAGATAAAAGAGGATTCTAAGTTTTAAGGAGTATGGAAAATTAAGTATAAAACAGTATTAACTGGTAACAAGTGTTAATAATTATTAGAAGAGATAAAAGAGGATTCTAAGTTTTAAGGAGTAACAAATGTAGGGAGCAGCTACTACCTCTAGGGCTGAGGAAGAATACCAAGGAAGAAACATACTTGGAAGTAGAACTCCTACAAGGCTGATATTCATATGCCTTTGGAGAAAGTATAACTGCAGCTCAAGTCATAGTGAAGAAGTTTGCTTAGGTGCCTTAAGCAGGAGCTTGTCTACTATTAGCCACTTCAGGTGTGCAAAATCAACACTGGTCCATGTGGCAAAGGAAAAATGGCCAACAGAGTGTGCTAGAGAGACACTATAAGGTATAGCAGACAGGCTTCAGGATACTTTTTATCTTAGTTTTTGGGTGTTTTTCTTCTGCTAATGTCATAGCTGCCAGCAGTATGCAGGAAATCCACAGGTGCTCCACCTCTAGTGAGTTTCTACTGCACTGTAACAGATAGGTTTTTGTGGACTAACTCTAGCCTTCTCGCACCCGAGTGGGTGAATTCCCATGCACCCTCTTTGTTCCATGGCTGCCTAGTGAACTCTGCCTGCACCCCAGACCTCTCTTTTCCTCCAACCTCACAACATCATGACATCCCTTCATATCAAGAAGTATATGCTTCACTCCACTTGACAAGTGAGGTCATCCATTTCAAAATCTGAGCCTATGTTGATAATGCAGGGGACCCATTCTGTGATTCAGCTCTATATCTGATGCATGGCTTGACCATGGTCTGATCATGTAGCTTTCCCCAGCCTTCCTGTTGCCCGAGCAGCAGCTCAAAGCTAGAAGTAGCCATAAGCAATGATTATAAGCAGTTAACCCCCTTTCGTAGCCAGAGAGAATATATCTTAGCTCTAGTTCTTCCCAGGGAGCCACCTTCTCCTCCTTGCCATTTATGAGATAATTTTAACATCCTTTCTTTTAGACTGAAGTTCAGCACATCTGTGGTTTCTGCTTCTATTCACTATTCTGTGTTAGGTAAACAGGTGTATTTTATCTTGTTTTTGACAATGGTTATGTTTTTTAAAAATATTTTGACATATATTGTATCCATTATTGCTCTAAATTTAAGTAGGAGTTTTGGTTTTGTGGATTCATAATATGATCTTGACAAGAAGAGTGTATCCTTCTACAACAGAGGTAGAGTGGAGATGGCTGGAGAGAAAACTAAAAATATATATTATCAGAAGGTACAAATGCTCATAATGTATACTTCCCTACATATGTTTCCCCTTTTAAAATACACACTCCTCTGGAAATAATCCACCAAGGAAAATGCATGCTATACTTTTGATTTCAGAATTTATTATTTAAATTATCATTTCCTTTTATGATATATAATCTTTTGTATATCAATCCACTTTTAAATGGTATATAGACATTAAGAAAAAGAATTCCAGAATATGTCACTATGCTATATTCATATTTATTGTCTTCGGGTTTTTCTTTCTTACCTGCCTATTCTTTTTAATTATATAGGAATCAGCTTTAGAAATTTGAAACTCACATTTTCAGATTATCAAGAGTAGATTTTGATGAAGTTTCATGCAAATCAAATGTTAAAATAAATGATTGGTTTGTTATCCAGAAGAATTATATATTAATTCATTTTGAAAACTATAATTGCAAAGTAAAACAGAAATTTCTAGCAACTCATTAGTTAATACATGTCTTTCTGATTGGGAATCCAAATTATGGTGAGAAGCTGTTAAGCCAGTAAATATTTATCAAATAAAATTGAGGTTTTTATTTCTCTCATTTTATTTATATGGTTAACTGCCAAGCATGTAACCGGTTCTTAACAAATATATTTCACAAATATATTTACTTCTCACCACAAGCATTTAGCTTTTGGAGTTTACATAAAAGTTCTATAATGATTTTCTAAGGAATCAGCTGACATAACAATAAGAACAACAAAAACTAAATACTAAGAGTTTTAAAAGAGTTTTGAAAGATTGTCTGTGTATCACCCGTTACAACCTGCCATCTTAAAATGAAATGGCAGCCAAACTTTTTGACAATTTTTAATAAATCTTAATAATTTTTTAATGAACATTTATGCTATATAGATTGCAGAGATAATGTTGTGCTCTGTATGGAATATAAAATGAATGAGTCCAATAGTTAAAAAATTGGAAACTGGAAAGTTCTAAGAGGCATATGGTGACATAATTAGTGATTCTTCCTCATCCCATTTATTAGTTACTCTTATAAGATTATATATGGACTTTCCATCTTCTTTGGTTACTGTTAAAGTAAAAACATATCAACAAATTCTTCTTTGTATAGGCTTACAGATGACATTCCAAAACATCAGGTAAGCTATTCATCATTGTCATTTGGGTTAACTGTCTGCCTTTGGAATGTATTAATTTTACATAAAGATGACTTCTCTCCTCTAATATTTTCTTCATTTTTTTCTATTATCCTTAGAACTGATCCCCGTGAAATCAATTTGTCACCTTAATTTATCAGCACCATTCCTTGGAAGGATTTGCAGTAGAATTTCATAAATCCAGATAACTATGGGATCAAATCATGCTTCCTAATGAAATAATATATTTGTATGGATTGAAAGCTGATGTGTAAAACATGTGTGCAAATAGTCAAATACTAGCCATGTTTCATTGATCTCCACCACAAAAAAGTGCTTGCATGATATTTTTATCGCATGATGAATATTCAAACAAAAAACCTAACGTAAATCAGAGGAAATATTTAAATACAACTTATTTTACTAATTCACACTAGTAATAGGTATAATTACCTTAACATTTGCATGGGTTTCATCTACTTGATTTTTCAGTCTCTTCTTTTAGACTCAGCAGTCCGCAGATTTCATAGAGTTGATTGCTTATGATTTCATAGAGTCAAGATCCTTGGAGAGGCTTCATCTGAAGATGAAATTGTAATTGTATGTTTTCTGTAGCCTTCAGTTGGAGGGATTTGTAGTAATTACTACTACAAATCCAAAAGACAGAATATGGTATTTTATCACTTTGTATCAAAAGATAAGATTTTCTAAATTCAATGACTGATGTGTTGGCAAGTGAAAAAATTTGTAAGAAATAGAAGTACCATCATTTTTAATATATTAATTATTAGATGAAAAAATAAATTCCTACTTTTCTGTTCACTCATCCTATTCTCTGAAGAAAAAGAAATATCCTCTTTATAAAGGAAAAATAAACTATTCAAGTAGAATAAGGAATTAGAAATCATCTATCTTTATCTTATTCCTAATTCAAGAATTTCTTCTTCAAGTTCCTAATAAACGATAATTTAGTATCTACCAGAGCACTTCCAGAGGTGCGAGCCTACTAGTTTCTTTCAGCTAAAACATTTCTCTTTATTTTTAGTTTCTTCTCTGTAACATATATTAATTTACCTAACAAATATTTATGGAGCACTGTTCTAGGGATAAATAATTACAGAGCTTGCTTTTAAGAACATGTAATCAAGTGGTAAAGTTCACAAATTGCTGCTAATTCTGATCTCTACACAAATAGAATTTTGTGATATTTGAAGAGACGTGAGCCCCTATGTTTCTCTTTTCTAAGCTAGACATCTGTGGGCCAATAAATTGTTGCTCAGGTGACTATTTTCATATAAGATTATGCTTGTTACACTACCTTAATATTTTTGGTTTGGCCATCCTCTTTTATAAACATGAAACTCAAGTTGTATATACTCACAGTGAAAAATGAGTGGAATTATTTGTTGCTTTGATTATTTTAACTTAAATAGAGACCCTTATATTTTCTCCTTTAATATATTTAGTATTATTATTTTCAGTCTATTGTTTTAGATGACCAAAGACATTTTACTTTATCTAATTTATCCAAAAGGTATCATCTACAATTTTGCTAATTTGCTTTTCATATTGTAATCTGATATATTGAAAAAAATAAGGCAGGATCAGTGACAAAGCCCTAGGCCATATAATTATAGATCCCCCTTGATCAGAATGTGGAATCTGTGAAAAAACAATAGTGGATGTATTTTTTAAAGAGCTTTACTATGATATTCAAATGGATCTTAAGACTCCACCCTTCCCCTGATATATTTAAGAACTAGTATTCAAAAAATAAATCAATAGTGTCAAAATACATTGGATCTGAACTTAAGCTAATATCAATCCATTTATTGTATGATATTATACAACTTTAAGGCATGATTTTAGTATGATACTTACTATCCACAGAAAGCAAATTCCTTACATAATATTAAAATGTTTCACACAAAAGAAACACCAGGTAGAATAAATTTTTTAAAAAAAGCCAAACAAAACAAGAATCTTGTTCTTATAAGGTGTGAAAGTATTTTAATTACTCTAGAAAAACCTGCTTGAATTAATGCATTCATTTATACATTTTTAATGAACCCATGTTCCTTTAATTACAAGAATTTGCAGTCGGAAACTGTTTTGTTGAAGTTTTACAATCTTTTTTCAAGAAGATACACAATGTCTCAGTAATCAAAATCCTCAGCATATCCTCATAAATAAATTTTATAAATAGTTCTATATTTTTAATTTTAAAATGTGTTGCTTTGTAATAAAAAAAAAACTAACTTTGATGCTAGTCTATATTATTCACACTTCTTTATTTGAATGTTTTTTGTTTCCATAGCAAATTTTTCTCTTCTTATAACACTTAAAACATGTTTATCTTCTACTCTTAGGCTATAAATTCTAGGAAGGCATGGGCCATTTCTACCTTGTTCTCCATTATATTCCCCAACTGTACTATGATGTCTAGCACATAATGCAAGAACAGTAAATATTTTTGATTGAATTTCAGGATAATATGAAGGTAAACGATATGGGAAAAAGAAGATTGAGAACTTCATCTAAATACAGCTTGATTTTGGCTACATTTCCCCCTGAGAAAAAGATGAGAGCAGATGAAATTATTTCCAAGGTGCAACTCAGCACTGAGATTTTTATTATGTCATTTGAGGACTAAGAATTGTCATGTACTAAAAATATGTAGAATGGCCTGTCCCAAAAGACCTCATTCAATTTTAAGCCAGGCTTGACAGGCATGGATGTTTGGAGAGCCCAGGTGCTGCCTTCAACACCATATCCTTTTCCACAATATATAAGCTGCTTTCCACTGCAAGGAAGCATACTACAGCCCTTCACAGTCGCCTTCCCATAGGGGAGGGGTGGCCGGGCACTTCCTGGAGAATGAGCACAAACTCTGCAGTGGGTGCAAGGAGCTGGCTCAATTCTATGGGAATTAGGAGTAGCTATAGTTTCCTTGTGTTTAGGGCATAATGGACTCCTTTAATTACACATCTCCAGGGCTTCCTTAGCTGCTAGGGGACCCCACTCAAGTGTTCAATGAAGGAAACCCTCTTGATTCAAAGATTCAGGATATGCGGATTTGAATACCCACTGCATCCTGCCCCCCTGGTGCCACTCTAACCCTCTGTTGCCTGCAGATGGCCCGGCCTGGCAAACACTCTCCTTGTTCAAAAGGAGACTAGCAGGTGTTAAAGACCACTGGCTCCTAATCAAGGATTTCCCCTAATGTAATCAGAAAAATGAAAGACGATGGGAAAGAAAAGTTACAGATAAAAAGTAAGCAGCTGCTTGAAGCATTTTGTGTAGGAAATAGATACTCATGGATTTTTGATGCACAAAATCACTTAAAAGCCTTCCTGTAAAGACAGGAGACTTCCTGTAATCTGAGCATGAGGCTTTACTTGCCAGGTCCATTTGTCCCCCTGAATTGAACTATTGTACATTTTTATAGGCTACCATTCATGCAAATATGAATTGGCAGTGGGATAATCAGCATAATTATTACCCATTTCAGATATCAGAATTGAATCTCTGAGTGTGGTTAACCAAGCAAAAGAAATGCAAAATTTTTCAGAGTAGATACCTTATCTGGATGTATTTTATTTGAGGCTGAATTATCTTGCAGTTGTTAGGATGATTGTTTACAATGACAATTTGCAGCCGTACCCAAGTTAAATAAAAGTCATTTATACCTGGCATTACTTTTCTGTTTGTTTACTTTAAAAATATTATTAAGAATTTTTTTCCTCAATGTTTTTTACATGCCTCAATGCACACAAGAAGTGTCTTTCAACAGAAGAATAACTTTTGCCTTAGCTTAAAATAGAATGCAAGTCTATTTTCAGAGAGGAGAAATTATTCATGGGACTCATAATTAAATAATAGAACAAATGGGGAAAATAGTTTTTCAGAATCCATACTGCCCCCCACTGCTGGATCAATATTCTTCGAGTATTCTTTTCACCATGATTTTCTCTGAACTATGGTTTTTCAGCATTTCTTTAGTGACAGTGCTATCAAACTAAGATAACTCTACATAATATGATCTATTGCCAGGTTTTTAACCTTAGCCCTAATACATTTGCAATATTATTCTTTTGCTTTGGTGAAATTTGCTTCTTTGCTGTCCAATGCACACGTTAAGGTCATATCCACTAAGATAATTTAAGAATGCCTCTGGCATAGCTCAGAGGAAAATGTGTCTTAATTTTTTATTCATAAGTGAAGGATTTAAAATCAAACCAAATATGTTTTCTGCCTAGCTTATGATGTTTGAGGCTAAGGTCATATACAAAACAGTTTAAGATAACCAGTAAGAGAAAATCAACCTGGTTCTGATGTGCTTCTACTAGACTTCAGGACAGAATATCTTCAAAAAGGCTGACAGACTCTCACATATATAGCACCTCATGGAGAACTTCAAGGGAGCAACTTAGCTGTCACTTATCGACTTAGGGTGACTTGTATGACACAGTTAAATAAAGTGTGTGCATTATACTTTTTATAAACTATACAGCTAAGCACAAATTGCATTTTGAAATAATTTAAAAAGCATTTTAAAGACACACATGACAAAATTTCCTCTGAAAAATGTATTTTGTATTTGCTGTCACTCATTTTATAATTATGTGCATTTCTTTAAGAACATATTATACAACATTTCTCTATCGTCAATAAAAAGAGGAATTTTTTTTTTCAGTGCACACTAGACCACAAACATTACTCTATGTGGGGGAACTTATTTTAATACTTATATTTGTTGAGGTTGTAGATATTATTATACTCATTTTATAGATAGAAAATCAGGTTCTAAGAGGTGAAATAGATTGCATATATTTGCCTTCTCATTAAATGTCAAGGTCATGATTAAACAGGTCTAACTCCAAAGATTGTGCTCTTTTCAATGTGCTAACTTTATTAACATTATAAACCCTGGTTTTAGCACATAGTTCATTTAATGTTGTAAATAGATAGAGTTGATCTCAATCCTGTTGAGTAGTAATGTTTTGTATATTAGGATCCAGTTTCTATTTCTTGGTCTTCGTTCCTTAAAGGAAGAAATGTCATAGCTCCACAAAATGAAGTGTCATACTGTAGTGATTAAAAATAGGACTTCTGAAATGTAAATGTCCTATAAATTAGCTAAGCATCTCCCATTCATATTCTGTTTCTTCTGTTACCTAAAGGCATTATGTATTACTACTAGTTCTTCTAAAGACTCATTTATACAATTGCCTGCTAATATGTAAGAAACATTTAAAATAATATATTAAATTACTCCATTAAAAATGACCTAGTCTTTCAAACAGAAGTTGCCAAAATGTAAAGCCACTTTATAGCTTTTATTGCATGCTTGTAATTATCTACTGTGTAATTATCCATTTCATATGACAAAGAATGACACATTTCATGTTACCAAAGTGTACATACCAAAATGGTTTTTTCATGGAAAGAGCCCTATCAATTATATGTCAGTCATTGCTGATATTGCATCAAAGGGAAATCTTACTTCCCTGGAAAGTGGTATTTAGGAAGATTACATAACTCCACATGATGACTGTAACCTTTAAATATATGTGTGTGTGTGTGTGTGTGTGTGTGTGTGTGTGTGTGTACACATCTATATAGCTCTGCTTAGTAATTCTCCAAACTTCTGTTTGATGACTATACATAGATAAAAGACACTGGAAACACATTTTTCCCTATATATGATTGGACTAGAAAACCTGCCCAGACTCTGCTCTGTTTGGATTTTAAACCTTTTTCTTTATTGAAATGAATATAAAAATATGAATAGTGGAACATTTAGAAAATCAAGCTAAAGTCATTGATGAATAAATCCTATTGATCACAATATCTGTAGTCAAAATTATGTTCATGTCTTATTCAAAGAGAAAAGGAAAGTGATTTTTAAAAATTTACTATGTAGAGAGTAAAAACATTAGAAAGTGTCAGTCAATGGTGTTTTCTCCTCAATTTCTGGCTTTCTTATGGTCATCCGTACAGTTAAGCCTTTTTAATTTCTACTAGACAGATATATTAAATATATTTCAATAAAACTAATGAAATACTAAGACCACAGTATAGCAGATGGTTGTACTGATTTGCAGTCTACTTAATTATTTTCTTATTTATAATGATAACACTATTTCAACGAACTCACAATAGTTTGTTTGCTGTCGTTCTTTAATTCTGTAATATAAATTCTCTGTATTTCTCTTGGAAGAAAAATTAGATGACATGATACATTTTAAAAGCCCCCAAATAAAAATCATACTCCTCAATAAATAGTATGATGAAATCACTTTCAATGCCTGTGTCTTAGTTTGGGCTGTGATAATAAATTACCATAGACTGTGTGGCTTAAACAACAAACATTTATTTTGCACAGTTCTAGATACTGGGAAGTCCAAGATCAAGGTGCCAGCAGACCCAGTGTCTGAGGAGGGCCTACTTCCTAGTTTACAGATGTCCAACTTCTCATTGTATCCTCACACGGAAGAGAGCAGAGAGAGGAGCAATCTGTCTCATGTCTTTTTATAAGGACACTAATCCCATTCACGAGGACTCTAACTTCATCAGCTAATTATCTCCCAGATCTCATGGGGGGAGGTAGTATTTCAACATATAGTTTTGCAGGGGACTCAAACATTCAGTCCATGACAACTTGTAATAAATATCATTTTAAGGCTATTATTAGAATCATGTGGTATTTAAAAGTTCGAGCTTTGGAATTTACAACTGGGTTCAAATCCTGGATTCATAATTTACTATCTTGGCCTTAGGCAAGGTAATTAACCGGTGATTTAGTTTATCTTATGAAAAAGAGAGAAGTACTAAATGAATATTAAATGAGTTAACATGAATTAAACTCAGAGCAGTAATTTTGAAAAAATATAGGCACTCAATAAACATTTGTTTTAATTTTTATTACTTTTACTGCTATCTTGAAGGAGAAACGGGCAAAAAATTGGAAGCGATTGACTTTAGTTCCTATATTATAAGACTTATTAAAGATTCTGTCAAAAATTTTATGAAGGGTTGTCAAAAACTTGGGTCCGCAGTGGTGAGCTAGTCAAGTGATGAACTAGAGCTGGATATTTTGGAAATAAAATATCTAGGTTCCTCTTATACACATTGCTGAGTTGTGTTATATATCATTCTGAGTACATGAATTTCTACATTCTTGAGATTACTTTTAATGCTCTGATATTTAACATCAAGAAGTGTTAGTGTGTTAGATGTGGGATTCCTGTGACTGATGAAGAGAGCAGATTGAGTTATGCCAGTACCAGAGTAGAAACATTACGTGTAAACAGAGAAATGATGGCTTATATATAGAGATCAGTATGAAAGAAAAGGATGAATGTATGTGAATATCATTAATCACAGTAAAGGATTCACTATGGTATTCCAGAATAAGGCAAGAAGTTAGTAATTAAAGAGCTACACTACCTTATAAAACAGTGTGGAAATTTAAGGATAAAATAGTAGCAAAACCAATATTATCTAAATTGTTTACATCTAACTGTGAGTTAGTCACTGTGCTAAGTACTTCTTTACATGCAATATCTAAATTTATCATTCCAGTAAGCCTATGAGGAAACCATTTTATAGGTTATGGAACCCAAGTTCAGAGAAGATAAATGGTGAACATGAGATCAAAATCCAAGTTAAACTCAACACTAAATGATCTCAGTTAAGTAGGTGAGATGAGTAGGTGAAAAGGAATGTCTAACTGGACAGGTCATTTTTTTTTTTTTATTAGTTTCTGCTTTATAACAAAGTGAATCAGTCATACATATATATCTGTTCCCACATCCCTTCCCTCATGCATCTCCCTCCCTCCCACCCTCCCCATCCCACCCCTCCAGGCGGTCACAAAGCACCGAGCTGATCTCCCTGTGTTCTGCGGCTGCTTCCCTCTATCTATCTACCTTACGTTTGGTAGTGTATATATGTCCATGCCTCTCTTTCGCTTTGTCACAGCTTACCCTTCCCCCTCCCCATATCCTCAAGTCCATTCTCAAGTAGGTCTGTATCTTTATTCCCGTTTTACCCCTAGGTTCTTCATGACATTTTTTTTTAATTCCATATATATGTGTTAGCATATGGTATTTGTCTTTCTCTTTCTGACTTACTTCACTCTGTATGACAGACTCTAGGTCTATCCACCTCATTACAAATAGCTCAGTTTCGTTTCTTTTTATGGCTGAGTAATATTCCATTGTATACATGTGCCACATCTTCTTTATCCATTCATCCGATGATGGACACTTAGGTTGTTTCCAGCTCCGGGCTATTGTGAATAGAGCTGCAATGAACATTTTGGTACATGTCTCTTTTTGAATTATGGTTTTCTCAGGGTATATGCCTAGTAGTGGGATTGCTGGGTCATATGGTAGTTCTATTTTTAGTTTTTTAAGGAACCTCCATACTGTTCTGCATAGTGTCTGTACCAATTCACATTCCCACCAGCAGTGCAAGAGTGTTCCCTTTTCTCCACACCCTCTCCAGCATTTATTGTTTCTAGATTTCTTGATGATGGCCATTCTGACTGGTGTGACATGATATCTCATTGTAGTTTTGATTTGCATTTCTCTAATGATTAATGATGTTGAGCATTCTTTCATGTGTTTGTTGGCAGTCTGTATATCTTCTTTGGAGAAATGCCTATTTAAGTCTTCTGCCCATTTTTGGATTTGGTTGTTTGGTTTTTTGCTATTGAGCTGCATGAGCTGTTTATAAATTTTGGAGATTAATCCTTTGTCAGTTGCTTCATTTGCAAATATTTTCTCCCATTCTGAGGATTGTCTTTTGGTCTTGTTTATGGTTTCCTTTGCTGTGCAAAAGCTTTGAAGTTTCATTAGGTCCCATTTGTTTATCTTTGTTTTTATTTCCATTTCTCTAGGAGGTGGGTCCAAAAGGATCTTGCTGTGATTTATGTCATAGAGTGTTCTACCTATGTTTTCCTCTAAGAGTTTGATAGTTTTGGACAGGTCATTTTTGATAATGCAGACTAAAACAAGGGAAGGTCGTTTGGAAGGATAAGTCAGTAACTGGAAGACAAAATTTCATGAGTGTATTAGTTTCCTATTGCTGCTCTAACAAACTACTGCATATACAGTGGCTTAAAACAAATGTATTATCTTATAGTTTTAGATGTTAGAAATCCTAAATAAACCTCATCAATCTAAAACCAAAGTTCTAGAATTTATTTTCTTGCCTTTTCTCTCTTATAGAAATTGTCTGCATTTTTTGGTCATGGTATTTTTTTATCCTCAAAGACACCAATGGCCAGTTGAATTTCACATCTCATCACTCTAACATTAACTCTTCTTTCTCCTGTTTCTACATTTAAGGGCCCTGTGATCCCATTTAATCCTGATAATCCAGGATAATCTCCCTCTTTTAAGGTCATATGACTAACAACCTTGCTTCCATCTGCTACCTTAATTCTCCTTTACATGCAGTGTAGCATATTCACAGATTCCAGGGATTAAGATGTGGACATCTTTGGGGAGGTCATTAATCTGACTACCACAGTGAGGAAGACATGAAACACCCTGGGCAGGAGTTATTGAAGCCCAGGCACCAGAAAACTGAGATTGGTTGGAATTCAGCAATGTAAAACCATGTCACACAGGACAGTATAGGATACTGCAAGGGTGCCTTGACATTCTTCTGCAATAAGTTACTGAAATAGGACAATTGTAGGTAGCTTTGTTTGAGGACCTAAAGAAAGATATACAAACTAGAAGTGAACAATAATGTTTTGGTGGGTTCTCTCAACACTTCAAAATTTAAGTTTCTGGCTTCTCTGTGTAACTGGCAGGTAATTCTCTCAGTTTGTTAGAACTGAGTAGTGATTGCCTTCTTTAGATAGGGTATGTACTTCCTCTCACTTCCTACTCCTCCCATTGTTTCCTAAAACAGTGGTTTTGTGTCAACTGCTTTTTACGATTACTCTTCTCACATTTACACTTTTATATGGTAAAATTTATCCCTTCACGAGTGGAAAAATATAGGGTAGGCCAAGAAAAATGTTAGGATGTGTTTCTCTAAAAATGAAAGTGAATAAGAAGTAAAAAAAACAAACAACAAACAAACAAAAAACTTATTTTATAGCCAGGCTGCTTCATTCACTTAAAGGACCTGTTTGTCCCCTGCAGAGTTCTGAGTTTCTGACCCTGAATCTCTGAGAGGTGGATGAATAGATGTAACTTCTGGAGAGTTATAATGAAGATAGTGTGACACACTATAATTGGCTATGATTCAACTTTTCCAAGTTTCAAGTGGTCCTATGAGAATGACCATGTATTGATTTTAGATGAATATTTTACCCAACAAAGAAGAATTGAATGTTTTTATTCAATATTTACTGTGTGTGAACCACACTACATTTCTCTATTGAAAGTTTTTAAAACACTTTCAAAATATTTTAAAAATTGTATCATGAGATAAAAGTGATGTCTGGGTCAAAAGCTATAAATATAGCTTTTACATAAACTCAGAAATATAGCCAAGGGAAATATTTAATGAGTTAATTTGATAATTTTGATGTGACTTGAAAATAAAACCAATTTTAAATGTCAAAAAACAAAGACCAGAAGTTAAGAAAGGTGATGAAATGGATTAAAAATAAACCCATTAAAATTAATCCATCACAAAGAATCATACTAACTTTTAGGCATACAGTTTCACCATAATATCTATCCATTCACTTTTTAAGCACTCACTCGTTCATTCATTCATTCAGGATTTATTAAGCACTCTGGAGATGTACAGATTAATAAGAAATAACTTCTGAGCCCAAATATTTCATAATCAAGTAGAGAAAAAATACCCTCCATTTGATTATGAAATCAATTTACTTACTTTGGAGTCTCCTAAGATTCAAATTATATCATCATGTGTGTTTTTTGAAAATGCTTTTATTTTTTTCATTCCTGAATAATAGATAGAATTTCACATTGTGGATTGACATACATTTTCCTTGTCACAAGATAATAGTCTATTTAATTTTGTCATTTTTTATTTTTGATTTCTGCCCTAAGTCAAAATCTTATCTCTTCTTAAAAAATTTATCTTTTTCCTAAAGTTGCTTTTATGAGTGCTCTTTTATGTTTGGAGTTCTTTCTTACATGACTACATGTAGATTAATTCTTATGTAAACTTTTGGGGGCAGGTTGTACTACTTACATCTGAAGCCAAGTTTTTTCAAGCATTTAAAATTGTCAATAATTATCTCTTTAAATATTAACACTCTCCTCCCTTTCTCTTTAAGTGGAAATTTTAATAAACATGTAGTAGACCATTTTTTCTTCTTAGTTAATTATAGTTTTTCTTTAACATTTTCTGTATCTCCCTGTATTTCCTTCTTGGTGATATGGTCATGGAGGCCAGTTCATTTTTTATTATAATTAAACCACTGGGTTTTTAATTACAATGGTAACATTGTTTCTAAAATAAAATTTACCTTTCTGCTTAGTTCATTTTCAAAGGCTACTTGTTCTTATTCATGTTCTTCTGTTCTTTTTATTGATTCAGATATCTTCTTTTATCTCTAGAATCATCCAAAACATATCTATGTTGTGGTGTTTTTCAGATGTTTCCATCATTTTCAGTTCTGTGGAAGCAAAGCTTGATTTTTAATTTTCATTAACCACCTCTTCTTCCATGTTTTTTGTTGGTTTATTTGTTTGTTTTTGTCATCTTCTTTCCTAAGTGATATTATTAGCTCTTCTTCAGTGAGACCTCTTTTCTGTTTTCACAGCTTATCCCTGAGTTGTGAAAAGTTTTGTACAGAAGTTTTCGTTTACTTCCTCAAGAGCCCTGGCTCTGTATATGAATCTGTTTTATGTTAATTTCTTGGCTTGGGTTCCTGCACCACACTGTAGTAATAAATTGGAACCTGCAGCTCTGCATAACACAAGACTAGACTTCAATTACTTACCAGTGATTTATTTTCCCCATGTGGGGCTATAACAGATGTCAAATGTCCTTGTTGTTCACCTGGCCTACAGAAAGAGTTTTACAAGTCACTTTCTTTCGGTGGGACAGCTAATTAGAGCATAGTTACAAGATCTGGCAACCACTTGCCAAATTGAGGATGCATAACCTGTCCTGAGCTAGATCCAACAGGGCCTAAACTAGCATCGGTTGGCCTCATTAACATCAGTACTTTCCTGGTATTGACTTGATTCTGCTTCAAAACTATGTATTTCCATTTATTTTATTTTTTCTAAAATATGCATTTAAATGTTGATTTAAAATGTTTTTCATAAATTATTAGGTATTTCTATATGTTCATAAGGGGGTAAGTTTATAGCCAATACAATTACCTTGTTGCTAAAGCTCTTCAACCTGTGCTTTTTTATTAATTTATATACATTTTTATGTCACCTCCGGTAGGTTGAATGCTTCCAGTAATTCAATTGGGGTTTTATTTATACATCACTATTACAAGCATTTTAATGAAGAGGTAACATAATTCAAGTAATAATGTATTTGTCTTCTTAAAATCCTGACATATGATTCATTAACTGTATTTTGATGACCCTAAAGGCAAATATATAATGATGTAAACATTTTATATATCATCCCAGTTCCATAAGATATTGTGAAACTTTCTTTGATATTTCCAGAACAATGGAGTACTATACAAGTTAAGAGTTGTAAAGAGATAATGAAGTTGCCATAGGTAACTTTAATACTCGGACGACTTAGACATCAGATTACTCTGGTTTACTGGTGACAAAGAGAAATGTGAACTCTCCTACTCCATAAAGAGAAATATATAAACACGGGCACATTCTTATTTCTACATGTAGGACTAAAGGACATACATTGGAATAGTCTTAAATCTGATTTAATTTGGGGAGGAATTTGAAAATATTGAAGAAATATTGTATTTGATGTTAAGACTATTAAGAGTTTCTTCCCATTGGTCTCATTATAGGTCTTTCCTTCAATTTCAAACTATCCAATTTTTAATAAAATAGTGCTCATTTAAAAGCAATGATATCTATCATACAATTAAACTATGTTCCACATAGTCAAAGTATGAGATGATTTAAGTCAAGTGTACTGACAGTTAATTGTGATATATATTTTTAAGTAGGAGTGTCTTTTTTCTTCCTCTCTCTAATTTCCCACAAGTTTAGACAAGATTAAAGCCTCTAAAAAAGCACTCAGAAAGCTAATTGGAAGAACTATAAAGTAAACCAAATCCAACATTCTTCTTAAGTTAGAAGTAGTTAAATCTCTCCATCTAGAGAAAAGATTAAAGGCTAAGTAGAAGGATCTTGAAGGGCTCTTGACACCAGGATGCCCTCAAGTCCCAAAGACCAAGGCTGAATCCATGTATGGAAATGTGAAGATAAGACTAGAATAGAAAAGATTTCTTGTACAAGAAAAACTTCTACATCACTTGACACTCATACTTTTTATATAACCCTAAATGCTTTTGATGCCAAGAAAAGGTTCATGCTGAATAAAAAGGCTATACCTTCCTCAAACATGGAGAAAGAATAAGGACTAGATTAAACAGTTAAGAAATGACTAAGTATATACCTATAAACATTTTATTGGATTTCTTAAATTCTCAATCTAATCATACATGGTTTCACACACTAGTGATTAGATCACTGACCTATTTTTTTTTTAAAGTTTTATTTATAGGGGCTTCCCTGGTGGCGCAGTGGTTGAGAGTCCGCCTGCCAATGCAGGGGACATGGGTTCGTGCCCCGGTCCGGGAAGGTCCCACATGCCGCGGAGCGGCTGGGCCCGTGAGCCATGGCCGCTGAGCCTGCGCGTCCGGAGCCTGTGCTCCGCAACGGGAGAGGCCACAACAGTGAGAGGCCCACGTACCGCAAAAAAAAAAAAAAAAAAAAAAAAAAAAGAAGGATTAACAGGTTCTGGAGTGATTCTGGCAATAAATGACAAGTGTATAAGGCAATGCCAGTAGAGATTTCACCCATGTTGGTGTCCTGAGGGGTGAGGGAGAAAGAAAAGGTTCTGTTTTGTATGCCTGGATTTCTGGTGATTACATTCACAAAACAGGGACTATATGAGTAAAGTGAGATTTTTGATAAATAGACACATTCATTAGAATTATTTTTTGGTATGTAGTGACAGAAAGCTCCACACAAAAAACAATTTAAATAAGACAAGAGTTTATCTCACATAAAAGCCCAATTATGTACCCATGGCTGACTAAATTCTTCACAGGGTCAGAGACTAAGACATCTTTGATTTTATTGCTATGCTTGCATGACATCAGTTCCCAGATTCACCTCATAATCTAGTATATTTTATTTAGCTCCAGGTCCAGCTATAAAATCTGCATTCCAGCCAGCTGGAAGAAAAGAAATAATAAGGTAGGGTAAGGCTTGCCTATGCTATTTAAAGACATGTCTAGGAAGTTGCACACAATTTGTGTTTCCATCCCACTGGAAAATACTTAGTCACAATGACACAATTTCCTGAAAGTGGGACTGGGGAATGTCGAATTTATTCTTCTTGGTTGCATGTTCAGAAATGTTTTGAATACTTTATTACTGAGGAAAAAGAGACAGCTAGCTATCTTTGCTCCAGCTGATAAGTTTAGTGGAGTTTTGACATCTTGTGGACGTCCAGCACAAGATTTCCTGAAGGTGGCTGAACATGCAGGTTCAGAAGTCAGAAGAGAGATTTGGGATAAAGATAACAATATATTAACAATATATGTGGTGGTCAAAAGCAGAGCAGTTAAAGAGTCACAAAGAAAAAGTGAAAGAGGGCTGTTGATAAAATTGGAGAATATCTACTGACCAATTTCTTTCAAATTTTCTATTAATTTCTAGATCTCTGTTCTATGCTGGTCCTCTTAGCTTAGATTTATTTTTCTTAAATCCTATTTTACTTTTTGACAGTGGTTGTCCCAGAACTTTCAATGCTTGCCTCTCTAAGCTTCTTCAATTACATTCATTCTGGTAGTGTGTATACTCAACTGGATTTTACTACCATCACTATGCTGATAACTCTTCGATTTCTATCCCCATTGCTATACTCCTCTCTTCAGAGGGTATGTAACATCTGCCTTGGATACTTCTATTCAGATCCCTCATCTGCATCTGAAATCTAATATGTTTTTTAAAAACTTCATTTTGGTTTCAACATATAACATCATTCCCCAAAACTACTTGTAGACCATGAACAATTCTTCACTATCTTTGTGCTTCAGATAATTGTAATAATTTCTTAAATGTTATTTTTTCTGTCCTACAAAATAAGTTGAAAATCTCTATGGAAAGAATTTTAATTCTCTTTAATATGTTGAATATATAGCATATTATACAAAATAAATACTGATGTCTATAAAATAAAATAAAACAAATGTGTATCTTAAGAAGAGTCACACAAAAAGTAATATTAGGCAAATTTCCATTTGAAATCACTGGAATTTAGTAGTAGAGATAACATAAAATACATCTCTCAGAAACGTTTTGTTTTTCAGTAAATTGATGATACACTGTGAATTTCACTGGTAGTATTCTCTGCCCTATAGGAATTGTGCTCATAGAGGAAAATGGTGTTTGGTGTTACTGGCCAGAGTCTAGTCCATTACACTAATACCTTATCTGGGATTCATAGTCAGACTGATTCATTTTTTACCAATATAAAAAAAAAGTCATTTTTCATTGTTCCATCTCTAAACATGTACTGAGTATGTATAAGTCACTGCATAAGTGTCCAGGAAGAAACCCTAGATTCAAAAAGTCATTTGATACTTCTGAAGCTTTCAGTCTGAACAAGAAAACAAAGCACATGAATATAGGATATACTCTTAATTTGTGATAAGTACACATAAAGAGGAAGGTAATGATTTAATGGGAAGAGTAATCACTGGGGTTAGAAAAGACTCTGCACTGAGAATGTGAGGCAGGACCTAAGCTAAAGATTATGTGTGACAAGTACTGAAGAAAGGGTCTTCCAAGGGGGACAAACAGTGTGAATGGAAATTTGAACACAGAATAGGAAACTAGTATGGGAAGACTGACTAAATTAATGGAGAGTAGTCATGCTTGTCATTCTGTGCATCAATTTTCTACCAAAAATAATAGTCGTAAAATTTTAGTACTTTGATCATTAAATCAATAGCAATGTTTCTTTTAAAGAGGGTAGATCATTCAGTCTGTAAATTCTATAGGAATTTTAAAAAATAATATATTGTCCATTACAAGTTTTCTTAAACATATACTCTATGTGTATATGTATTAATATGCCACTGCATCATTTGTAATGAATAGTAGGAGATAAAACTTTAAAACTATTTTCTTTGCCTGATGATATAGCATCACAAAAATGATGACACATCCAAAACATGGTGAGCGCACATCAAAAATAGTTAATTGTTTAAGGAGGTTATGCAAGGTCATAAATACTCTTTAAATGGAAAAATTGAAGATATTGTCAGCCAAATTTCATTACTAGTTAATTCCACATGACTCTGGCAAAATCAGCTACTCATGTGGAACGTCTATTAACTTTAGCAGGTGTTATGCATAACTAGCTTAGGGCAGATTCTAGTCCACTGAGTACAAGTATAACTCTTAAATTGATAAACCCAAGTGGAACTCCTTGCCATATTAAAAGAGATTTATCAAAATTAATTAGAAATTTTATAAAAGGGCTCCAGAGTCCAAGAGATTGTTTTCTTTTCCCTTAGTTCAAACCAAACCACATGTACATATAGTATTTTTTATAAAAATGCATAACTCCTTTCTAAGCAGTAATGTATTTCTATTCCTATTTGTACACAAAGTTCCCCAGAGCTAATCTCAGTTGAAATTTATTCAGTCTTTTTTAGCCTTTAAATGTTCCACTATTTCAGTGGCAGTTGCTGTATGAGTTCTTGTCCAATCTCACCACCCAATAGTTTAATTTTTCTCCTTAGAATAATTAAAGTGTTTGGCCAAACATGAAAGTAGGGTCAGTATGTTTGGAGCTGAGCAGTTTTCTTTATTGTTTGGGTTCCATATTTAATCTGGAAAGACACTGACAATATTTGTTATAGCAGGCACGTATATGGAAGAACAAAAATATAAAAAAGATAGACTTTATATGTTAACAAGACATACATAATAGATCAGTTATTTGCTCTGTAGTACAATTAAATCTACTCTCCCATATAATTTGTTATCATTTTTCAAACGTTCTATCCTATTTTTTTCTGTTGCTAGCACTTTACATATTTATTGGATACCAATTAACTTTGACACTTCTGATAGTTTGGAATCAATAAAAGAAATATAATACATAATACATGCTTTCTGGAAGCTTCGAAATAGGAAAATAAGATATATGTTGATAAATTTATTTTGATACTGTTTATCATAAGTACAATGTGAGAAAAAAACTACAGTTATCAAAGCTATATGTATGAATGTAGATATATAACAGCTTGATTTTATTTACCCTAGCATAATTAAATTTCATTAATTTAAGGACAATTATTACTTAACTGCTATTTTATAAATTTTGTTCACTTTGATATTACTTACCTATACTGTACATTAGTGGAATGATTTAAGGGTAGTTATTTTTTAATCTGAGTTTTAAAGTAGCAGATTAAATAGCACCTTTTAATATCCCAAGGATTTTTCCTAGAGTTTATAAACTGAGGTTCCAAAAAATAATTGCAACCTAGTTTTTATTTGACCATTTTCATTTATTGTGTAATATCTTTAGAACTGCTATGCTTTAATGTTAACTTATTTTACAGCTGAAGGGAAGAGTTGAACTACTTTGTTAATGATTTTAAAAACTATGATTATTTTGCATTTTTTAAAAGTGCATACAAATCTTTTAATCTCTGCCTACGCCCATCAGAACAATTGGCTTCCAATGTAATTATATTCAAAATGCAAGCGAGATAATAAGTATCTTGGAATTTAACTTGATAAATATTCATTTGCCTTATAGGGAAAAGAAAAGAACATTCTCATATAATTAGCTGCATATTTTTAAACCATGCTTTTATTGAGTTTTTGAGGTATATTTTATGTATGCAAATCTGCTAATTTATAAGGTAAAGGAGGTAAGGGGTATGGAAAAGCTGAGGAATCAGAAATATTCATTCCCATTCTGCCCTCCTTTCTGGGGAATAGGTTTCCTAATTATAAGAGAAAAATCATTCCTTCCCCCCAACTCAGATTCTTTTGTTTTAGTGAACCCAATTTAGTCAGAGTCCTTAATTATAAAACCAGACTTTTCTTAATCGTTATAGAAAATTCATTGTTTTTTTGTTTTTTGTTTTTTGTTTTTTGTTTTTAACTCTACAGGCAGGGAATTCAAATACTAGTAAGAGAAGTTTTCTCTGCTCCAGCCTTGGGAGATGACACAGAAGGCACACATAGCTTTGAGGTCCACAAAATTCAAGCCAGCACTCTGAGATGCACGTGTAGGCCAAGACTTAGTACATGACTGCTAAGACAGAGTCCTATTTTCTTTTTCAGTGGGGTGAAGACTTGACATATTTTCATCCATACCTTACATTTTTAAAGTGTCAGAATTTACACATTGTGTGTACACCTAAGATCAGAGCTGACCTCCCAAGCAGCCTGTGGGGCATTTTGCAGATGAGGATGTTAAGAGGTTAGATGACCACCCTCAGAACCCCAAATGGGCACAGTGGAACTGATCATCCAAGTCTTGTGCTGGTTACTGTGTTTTCTCCCTAGCACTAAGGCTCCAAAGTATTCTGTGAGAGAATTGCTTTTACAAAAATTGCATCTCTAGTTAATCAATTTCTTATGAAATTATGAAAAATTGTTTCATGAGGAGGAAATGAGTCATTTTCTTTCAGATTTCTATATCTCCACCTTCCATGAACTCTATAATTGCCTCAATTTACTGTAGTTTTGTATTTTACTTCTTCTCAGGTCTTATTTCACTTTTACTCCATAGTGACAGTTTTTTAGCACCATCAAAATTTGATCAGTTATCATAATAAGATAAATGCAGATATTATGATTGCCATTATGCCTAAACTATATTTTAAAAGATCAAATGAATTCTTGATAGAATAAATTAACATAAATGATACATGCATATAGTATTAATTGGTTTTAGTTCTGAAATCATAATTTTGAGAGTGTGTATCATAAGGATATTTTATAAAGCTCTTTTTACTTGAAGAAAGAAATAGGATTCTGTTTCAGGTAGCAGTATTTCCCTGTAGAAACTTAAAAGCTCTCCACCCTGAGTGGATAGAAATCTAGTCCCAGAAAGAGGATTCCACTCCCCTATTATAAAGTGTCTGATTTTAGAGGATTGCACTCTCAAATTCCAAGCTTAAACTCAGAGATGGTTGGCTTTTACTTTAATGCAAAAGTCCTTAGAAGGTTTATTTGTAGTGGTGGTGAAAAACAGATTGGAGTAAAAGTCCTTTATTCCTGCAGAGCTGAGATCAGCACATACATTACTCTATCCATCTATCCAGAAAATGATATGTCATACTCAGTTCTGCAACTTAATAACATTCCCCCACTTGCATCCCACTCCCCACCTCAGCACCTGAGCAGGTTTCAAGCTCCTTTTATCAGACATGGCAGTTCCTGAGCTCTGCTGAGACCCCTCAGAGCCTAATGAGCTCAAGAGGAGGGGCTGCCATACCAGGTGGAGAGAAATGGAAATATTTTCAGACCAGGAGTCCCAGTCAGAGTAAATGCTGCAAACGAACAAAAGAGCCTTCAAATTGACAATTTTTAGGGTGGGAAAGAATATACTTTAAGGGTGAGATTTCATTTCTACTACCTCTTAGATTTGCTTCATTTTCTCTGACATTTTCACACAGTCTGCAGTGACATCTGCTTGTTGCAACGATAACAATGGTTCCTGAAGTGATGGGTTAAATTGCACAAGTCAGGCACGGCTTCCATCCGCTTTCAAGTAGCCAGGCTGAAATCAGGTGAAACTTGTGAGATTGCTGTTGTTATCACTATCATTATTATCATTATTTTATGTTGAAAGTCATATCTTTCAAAGGCTGTGCCCAGAAAACACAAGCTCAATGGCATCTAGACTAGAATAATGCAGAAGGCTTTAATTTTGTCTTTACCTTTAAACAGTGCTTAAGCATTTACATATCTGACATAAAGTGCTTTGAATTATTTGTTTTGATCCTTTTGAAAAATATTCATTATGGAGACATTTGACAAGAAGAAAAGCACAGAGGAAAAGCATCATTCCTAATTCTACCACCAAGAGATGACCACAACAGTTTTTATTTTATTTCTATCCTTTCAAAGCTTTTAACCGAACTTAAAGAAATAAATTGAAAACTTCTATATTATGCAGACCATCTAGTATATTTGGTAAACAGTAGGAATTTTGGAATATACTAAATAGGTTGCCAATTATAAGACTATCAGAAGGATTTCTTAATAAGACATTTTACCTATAAGGCAGTACCCTTGCACTGATAACAATTCTCTATTGCTTTGCAGTTCTGTGAGCTATTTTGCTTCATATAAGATAAAATGTTCATCTTTTTTTTCCTTCTTTGTGATAAGGCCACATAAGGCTATACTGAATAATCCTTGTATCATTCCATTAATAGCATTTGAAACAGGCTTCAAACAATCTTACTCCCTCGGCACCTGACAGCCATTTCTATTTATTTTCTCTGCTTTCCTCCCTTAAAAGGCAACATTTTCTGTGTGAGAAGGGGGATCCTATAAACAATATGAGAATTTCATGAACAAGATGCCTCAGCTATTTCTGCTAGTAGGACCTCTGTAGGTTTGTAGGGAAATTAAACAACAACAACAGTAACAAACAAAGCACAAACCAAAAACAAAACCCAGAAATCCCTGGGGGCTGCTGGAAGTAAGGGCCTGTGTGTGATCTAGGTTTTGGCAGGTTGCCTGCTCCTGGCTCCTCTGAAGGCATATTTAATGTTGGTTTGGTAATATTGCCACAAAAATGATATAGGTAAAAATTTCCCCTTATTTGTTGTAAATTCAAAATTAGCTAGAGAATTAGCAATGAATGCCATTTGTCATAGGCTCTTCTTATAAGTCCTATGAAAAGGTTCTGAAAGAGTCTCCATGTTTTGTTATTGCCCCTTAAAGACTATGGCACGTATTTGGGTAATCATTCAATAATCCAGAATGACTAGTATTTTAAAGTAATTTTAATGTGAATTTCAAATATTTATCCTAAACATTCATTGTGTAACCCCCTGTCCAAATACTCATTATTAAGTTATCAGAGAAAATAACTACTTTCTTCCTCCTAAAACTGAAATGTTAGCTGCCAATGCAGTCATTTAATCCCATTATCATCAGATAAATCATAGGAATGAAAGTAACCAACTAACAATAATTATGGAATAAAAATGAACCTGAATTGAGTGCTAAGGTATACTATTTGCTGTGCTAAACACTGTATCTCTCTCTATATATACATCTACTCCCTAATCCACATCACAAAATATCACATTAGGTGATTCTATTATAATCCCCATTTCACAGCTGAGGAAACTAGAGTTGAGAGAGAGTACATAACTTCTCCTAAATTACCAAATTGCACAAGAAGCAGACTAATCATTTGAAATTCAAATGTCTAACTGCTTAAATTCACGCTAGCTCACCAGGAACTATATTAACTGATTAATATGCATTAATTCATGTCATAGGATGTAAGCATATTACAGATGAAACTGAGACTTTGGAGACATTCATTAATTTGCACACAATTACACAGATGAGTCTGCTTTAGATCTGTGTTCTTTCCACTGTGCCAGACTAACTCTAAAAGGAAGAGGTTTCTGATGGTCACAACTTTGTGGCCTGGCTGGAAACCAAGGGAGAAGAAATTTTCTTAACTGTGTTTTGCAAGGCTCTCTACCCCAACCCCACTGGTGTTTCCCCACTATACTGTGATGTGACACCAGTGGTGTCAAAATATCAGCATGGAATATAATCCATAGGTTTGAGGACAATATCCCAGGAAGAAGTACTACCTTATTTCCCATAATGTGTTGTGTCCAGAAGCCACTGTTCTATACCTAACATGCAGAGAGAAAAGAAATACGTTTTTCTGACCCAGATACAATTGTACTGTTCATTGCAACTAGATTTGTATTGACTTTTTTCAAGTGAAAATTGCACACTTTGGAGAACATTATTTTTAGAATCATGTGTTATAAATGCTTAACTGAGCTTAGGTAGATGTTCAAAGCCTTGTTGAATTAGAAATATTCCATGAACTTAACGCAGCTCTGGGCAGCAGTAAATAATTCATGCTTTGTTTTAATAGTTCTCATTTTAGCATGAATATTCATAGTGCATATGAAGGGGAAATAGAATCACTTAGAATTACTCAAACTCTTGGGAGAAGCAGATAAGATTACTGTTAGAAAGATGAAGTAAAGCATGAATTCCCTGATTATTTAAAAGAATTGCAGTATGTAGGTTTAAATTTTGTTGTAATCATCAATGCTGTAAATTAGCATATCTGTCACTGTCATTGACTGGTTGTTTGTGCCTTAATTGTTATCAACCTTAATTTTTTAACATAATTGGAACACTAAATGTTATTTTAAAATATTTTATCTAGCTCCTTAAAATAATTTCCTGAAATAAAGTGTTATGAGGATATAATTTTTGATATTTGATGCAACAAAGGTAAATGTAGCAAAAGTAAATTTGTGTATTTATATATTTTTGTATACACATACACAGCTACTGTATAAAAGCCCTTACTTATAAACAGTTAAGAGTTTACTAGTCATTACTACAACTATGAATTTATTGAACAAAATAAAAATATGGGTATCATTTGATCAGAATTTAATAATAGGAAGGTTTATGATTCATAATATGATTGAACAAACAGAAATTCATTGACTATTTACTATCTGCAAGGTACTTTGTAAAAAACTAAGGAGAACATATATATGAATAACAAATACCATCTATCCCCAGAAAGCTAATAGTGATGACTACTCATTTACTTAGTTGAGAAGATCATCCAGTAAAACTTGAAAGATACATGGAAATGTACAAACTGTAGATTTATTGCAGTCTAGTTCCAAGTGACCAATTCAATACTGTCCACAAAATCTATTGTTCTTTTCTCATAGATTCAAAAAGTTTTCTTTTTTTGTCTCCTTTGACTTAAAAAGCACTTCAAATTTTTGCCTGTTTGCTCCAGCCTCTTCAAAATCACAGGGGAAGCTATCTCAGACAAAAGATTTAAATGACATGGTGACATATTGATCTCATAACTCTTTATATGAAAGAAACTCAAATGCTATCTTTTATTTTCGTTCAAAAACTCTTGCTGACTTTATTCTACTTTGATCCTTATAAAATTTATTTCAAAGCTCATGTTGTTACTATTGTTTCTTTTGTTAGTCTTAAAACCAAATTTTTAAAAAATTAAAATACTTTGACCTGAATGTAAGTTCTTCATCAGTCATTATGTTTGGCATTGCATGAATTATAAAAATATACTTGAGATTCAAAAAATGCTAACTAAAATTATAATGAATGGTTACATTTAAACTAGGCAGGCCTTAAATAAAATAGAACAAAACATGACTATGGTGAATTTTAGCCTCTTAAAGATATAATGAGAAGTATATAATTTTCTTTTGTCTAATAGTAGACTTGCCAGGCAGAATTAAATAATTTGAGATAGCAAGATAATTCTGAATTCTCGAAATGTGACACAAATCACTGTGTCAGGCAGCGCTTATGGAATGATCTTTTGTACTGAGCACCTAAATATAGTATTCATGATAAAAAGCAGGCATCCAAAACTAATCTGAAAATCTATTTGATGGCACACAAAATGTGCTTATTCTTCTTGTTTCATTTTGATTCTCGCTGGGGGAAAACTTATTTAAGCAACATTAGAATCAGGAAAGACTGAGGAGAAAGCTGGATGAACATAGATGGGATCCTTTTCATTTTTATGTATGACCTTACATTCTTCATTGTATCTGTGTCTTAGAAACATCTCCCCATATACTAATTGCATGATGTTTCATTTCATTTCATTTTATTTTATTTTTATTGAATATGTATAAAATATATACAACATACCATTCCAAGATTTTTTTTTTAATCTAAGTATTTTATAAACTCTGTTATTGTGACATTTTACTAGCCTAGACAATCTGGGAGGTCAGTTCAGTGTATACCCCATTTCAACAAAGGTAAATCCTCCTAGATTAGGTATTGGTAGTGGACTAATCTGGAAATGGAAACGGAAGTGGCAGACAAGTAGATTTTTTTTAGAGAATGGGAGTAAACTTTGAACATGTTGGATAGAAGACAAGAGAATGAGGAAAAAACTATGAACAAATCCATTAGTTATTCAAGATTCAATCCAGGTAGTAAATAGCATTAGCACATTGAGGTATACAGGTCATTTGGTGGGCCTACAGAAGTACTCACTGACTGTTTGTTGTAAAAAAAACAAAATCTGTTTTAGCTACAAGGGTATATAAAGCCTCCACAATATTGTTTGAAAAGATATATTTCACCAATAAAAACAATGAGAAATAAGGGGCACCTTTGGGAATTCTGTATATCCTTTAAAATTTTCTTGTAATGTCTTAGTATCTAGACATGTCATGTATAATGATTTAAAAAAAACACATATCTGGGTGTCTGTCTCCCTAAATTCTAGTTTCCCAAATGTCTTTTCTCCACTGAACAATTTGGACTTTTTTTTTTTGAGAAAATAAATCATTTTTTTATAAATGGCTCAAAGCTTGGCCAAGAATGATGAGAAAGCCCTTATTCTTCCATCAAGGAAGCTTTGTTTCATTTCTTTTTTCACCTGGATCCCTGGCCTGAGGGCTGTAAAAATGATTTTTTTTCTTTTGTATTTGATGTAGTTGAAAAAAAAATGACAGAAAGCTTCTAGTATCAGGAAATAGAATATATATATATATATATATATATATATACACACACACACACACACACACATATATATATATACATATCAAAATGTGCATCTATAGGTGTATCTAATAAAACTATGTACATATATGTACATAGTTTTATTCACATTTAATTCACTTAGTACAGGGAGATAAGAATTTTGTTTGCATGTTTTTAATGTAGTTACTCCTAATTAGAATATTTACAGTTGAACCATTAAATCCAGGTGATTTTTTTTTTCTGCATGGCTTTCAACCTGAAATGTGGAAAAACAAATAAACCTATTACAATTTCCTTTACAATTTTGTTTTGTAACAACTAAAACATTTAAAGATAGAGTTACAAAATAATGACATTATTATCACTCTTTTTATTTTGTCTAATTGTTAAATATTTTGTTTCCCCAGGTCTTTTCTGTGAAACAGTGGATTTAGGGGTACATTTTATTCTATAATTACCAAGAAATCACTACTCTTTGGGGAAAAAGTCCTAGGCAAGTCCTATTTATTATTACAGAACAAAGCCTTCTAAATGAAATTTCCTCCATTGACTGGTCATTTAAGTATAAAGTGAAGCAATGTCTCTGATATCCTGCTAGGATGCAAACTCCATGCTGGCTAGGTATTCTGTTTCTAAGTTTTAAATCTCCACACCCGAAACAGGCCTGTGCACATAGATAATTTATAATAAATACTGTGATATGCTTAAATAAACTGTTAGAACAAAAAGCTGCATTATATAGAGGGAAAAATAAAAGAATCAATTTGTTGCTCAAATTTACAAATTTCTTCATTCTCTCTTTGGCATGTTGAGTGTGTGAATGGGGAGAGGTGTGTGAGTGTGTGTGTGCACATGTGTGCATGTGTTTGTACTGAGTGTTTTCTAATTTCTACTTGCCAGGGAAAGCAAACTGACATTTGCTATAATCTCTTCTTTCATAATCTTCTTTCACAGGCTTCAGTACTTTTACCTCTTGCCCTAGACTCTTCTTTTCCCCTATGGATTCTCCCTTCTGGGCTATCAAAAAGCTTCCTAACTACCCTTTCCACCTTTAGAATCTTACTTCTATGTATCAAAACATCTTTCTTAAAAAAAAAAAAGCTTATTACGTAAATTACCTTATTAAAATTTTTATCTTGGTCTCCAATGACCGCACTACTAAATCCAAAGTGCAGATCATACTGAAACCTCACTTTCCAGATTGTCCTCCTGTCTTTCTCAACCCAGGCTTTGATATAGATAACTCATTACAGGTTCTGAATGTTATTCATGTTCCAGTATTTCTTTACTTGACCACGTGGAGGTCTGTTAGGTACACTTTAAAACCTTTGCTTTAATGCCAGCTCATCTGTGAGATCTCCTCCGAACTTAACTCCTTCTGACACTCCCAAATACCTTTTTTTCCTGCTGTTGTTGTTATGGGCTTGAAATAAGATTTTCTTTCCTAATTATTATTATTTTTATTTTTATTGGAGCATAGTTGCTTTACAATGTTGTGTTAGTTTCTCTTGTACAGCAAAGTGAATCAGCTATACTTATACATATATCCCTTCTTTTTAGGATTTCCTTTCCATTTAGGTCACCACAGAGCATTGAGTAGAGTTTCCTGTGCTATACAGTAGTTTCTCATTAGTTATCTATTTTATACATAGTATCAATAGTGTATATATGTCAATCACAATCTCCCAATTCATCCCACGCCCACTTTCCCCCTTGATATCCATACATTTGTTCTCTACGTCTGTATCTATATTTCTGCTTTGTAAATAAGACTGTCTATACCATTTTTTTTAGATTCCACATATGTGCATTAATATACGATATTTGTTTTTGTCTTTCTGACTTACTTCACTCTGTATGACAGTCTCCAAATATTTTTAAACACTCTTTGCTAACACACCTCACAATGTCCGGCATTGTTCTTTTATGCACCAGACTATGCAATGGGTCGTCTGTACAAGCTTATGGTCTATTACCAGGTCTCATGGTTCATAGATGTTATGTATTTGTGGAATGAATGAAAATATATTTTATAATATACATTATTAAATATAAAATGTACATTGGCAAATTGTGTCTTTGCATATTACTTTTAATACACCTATTTATATAAAATATTAACATGTTCTATGAAAACATCATGAATGATTTATAGTGGTGACAGTCTGTTAATTTGTTTAAATTCAGGCACAAAGAGAAGACTAAGAGAAGTCACCCACTCCTTGCTTGATGAGGCAAATTCCATTATTCCAGACTCCTTGCCTTCAAAATTTTACATGCTGAGGATCATTTTAACTTATCAAAATAATATTTCCAGCACATCCTCTGAGACAATTTTTAAGAACAAGGTATTACTGTCTTGGTAGCAATGGGGAAGAAAATCTATGATTTTAATTTTCTACTTCAAGTAATAGGCAGGGAAAATGTTCATGGGTCTATTGTGTGTAAGGTGGTGAAACAAGTAGGGTAGCAGACATATTTCTTGTGAGATAGATATTTGTTTTGAATAGTCTAGTTTTTTTTAATGCCTACAAATACAAATACACAGCCCATGCATGTGTGTGCACATGCACAAACACACACACACACACACACCCCACACACAGAGAATTACATAGCTTATCTGAATGTAAGTTTCAGTCAGATGGATTTGGGGGTAGATTATAAAATATTCAGTCCTATTTTCCTTTCATTTAAAGATAGTAAATTCACCAGTAGTTCTGTATTTTAGGCACTATCACCATCTGCCACTTCCCAACTCAGACTCAGAGAAATCATCTGATGCCACAGTGGTTCATGGGTTGCAAGTCTCCACAGATTAAAAGGAAGCATATGGGGGTTTCCCTGGTGGCGTGGTTGAGAGTCCACCCGCCGATGCAGGGGACACAGGTTCGTGCCCCAGTCCGGGAGGATCCCACATGCTGCGGAGCGGCTGGGCCCGTGAGCCATGGCCGCTG
The DNA here is from genome assembly GCF_949752795.1 of Hyperoodon ampullatus. Taxonomy (NCBI): domain Eukaryota; kingdom Metazoa; phylum Chordata; class Mammalia; order Artiodactyla; family Ziphiidae; genus Hyperoodon; species Hyperoodon ampullatus. The sequence continues at coordinate 107,046,570 of NC_136918.1, read as the reverse complement.
GGCCTGCGCGTTCGGAGCCTGTGCTCCTCAACGGGAGAGGCCACAACAGTGAGAGGCCCGCGTACCGCATTAAAAAAAAAAAAAAGGAAGCATATGCAGGGCATGGTCTGAGACAAAGTGAGGCAGAATCCTTACCTTATAACAGCTATGTTTCAGTCCTCCTGCACATACACTGTGAGAGGGGTTAACCCCAGACTTTGATTTGTTACAGTGGCCATTCCTTGGAAAGCACCAGGTGCCAAAGCCATCTTAATATTCTTCCCTATGGGCAGAAGCAGTCTATGTGGCTGAGGAGACCAAAGAAGCTTTAGGGAGGACCAAAGACTGATAAATTCACCTTTGAAGAAATTTTTGACAACTCGTCTAAAATTACTACCTCATAGACTATGTTCTCTTTAAATGAACTGCTTGACATTTTATCAAATGAAAGTTTTCCTAAAGACTTATTATTCACTATGGATAGAAATTTACTTTTCTGTCTGTCACCACAGTGATATTTATTTATGGAAAGTGGATGAAGTTTCTCAATTTCAATGAGTAAATTCTCAGCGGTAAACCTTGTCCTGAATGTTTAAAGTTCTTGAAAGTTTTCTTTGGAGTTAGTTGTTAACATACTTGATAAATTGTATTAATTTCATGTGACCACACTTCAGAGACTATTATAAAAATTCATATTAATTCTCTAAAATAATTTAAAAGAACTCAGCTTACACATAACCATGCATGGGTGGCATGTTAAATATGCATTCATCTTGATATCTACATTTAAAATTATACTCCTCAATTACTATATATTGTGTATATATATATATATATATATATATATATACATATATATATATATACATATATATAGCTATGTAAGTAATCAATTATTATATAAATAATCAGCAGGTCGGGACCCTGAGCAGAAAGGCAGGTGGAAGGGAAGAGGTAAACAGGAGAGCCAGTTGTTAAACATTTGCTAGCACACCACTCCACTGAATGTGTCCTTTGAGATTTCCCAAGTTGAGAGTCACTCTGTATTATGCTTTATTATATTTTGTCACATATTATTTTAAATGTACCATTTCAAACCACATACTCCTGCAAAATTCCTAATTATCATTGATAATCACTGTTTTTTGAAGAGTCCAAATAGGAATTTACTGTGCACCAGACACATTCTAGGCCCCGTGGACACAACATTTTGTTCCTTTTCACAAGGATTTGACAGTTTAGTGGGTAAATCCAATTTACTTCAGGTTTCAAATAAACTTACCAGGTGCATATCTGGGGAAGGGTGAGATCTCTAAACTCAGATAGCTCTAAGTGAGAATCAATCCATCCAAATCCCAGCAATGATGTATAAATCTGATGTCTTCCTTTTCAGAAAGTTTATGTACTGGCAGCTGGAATTTTGGCTGAAGCCTGAAATATTGTTTGATGGCCATAAGTCAGTATTTTCTGTTTGTTAATTAATAATAGCAAGTCTTATTTTATAATTACACATACAATTTAGAAATAGTGTGTTAACCTGTTTTTAAATGGTCTTTCATAGAAAGATTTCCAGGTAAATCTAGAAATCATCAACATCAAATTCAACAGAATAGCATCACTTGGACTTCAGCAAAGAAAAATTGAAAGCCTAATACCAGCTACATTCTTCAAGCAAGGTAGATCACTCAAGGCATAATAAAAAATTTAGAACTAATTCTGTTCTAAATCTGTTCAGTAATTTCTAAAAGTATGTTTTTAGAATTACGTTTAATACTTAAAAACTATGTTATTATTTTAGAACAAATTAGAATTGAAAACCAAAATGCAAATAATTTCTTAAAATATCTACATACCTCTCTTCTTATAAGTTAAGTCTGATATTTTACTGTATTTTATAACTGCATTTTAATTTTACCTTTAAATATAGAGACAATAGATCTGTCCTTGACATGGTGACAGAATAGCCTTGAACAAAAGATTAAAGGATTAAGATCATCAGTTTAAAACAAAATTGGTCTGCATTACCAGACACCTGGAAGAACTGATCTTGGGCATATAAGCCACTTATCTATTTATCTTTTCATCCATCTATATCTATTTTTAAAATTGCACAGAGTGGCACCTCAATAAAACTGAGGCAAATTGAATTCATTAATGGCAAGCAACAAATGCATTTGACAGCCTGGCCCTGTTGTTTTCTTGAAACTGAAACAAAGGGAGACACATCCTCAGAGTTTCATGGGTACAATAATGATGTAAAGTGAAGTGGAAAAAGTCAATATTTCCATCACAGACAGAATATATGCATATGCATCATCTTGTTTTTATTTTGGGGAGAAAAGTATTATAAAAGTAAATGTTCAAGATATTCATATTAGGATAGGTCCAAAATGTAAAGCAGTGGAGTGGAGGGAGGGGGGCAGTGGAGGGAGAGAAAACATTTAATTCTTTCAAGCTACCTTTGTGAGGTTAAAAAGAAAATTGATTGTGGTTTATTAGGCCCTTCCAACACTCAACAGTTCAGCTAACTGAAAGCAATAGATACTTGTGGATCCAATGGTGCAGTAGAATACCCTAATGGGTATTGTTGAAACTTTTAATTCTCATTATGCAGTTTATTCTTTCAAGGATTATTTGATGGAATTCTTGTTAATGAGTATCTCTAAAGCTTTGCTGCTTAAAAAACTGGTTTATTGAATGGCTTTGTCCTATTTTAGATCAATTTACAGATACCTGCATTATGATTCATGCAAATATAGAAGCATAGAAAAAATGACAAATTTACATAACTTATATAATGTTTATATTTCTTCCACTCCTTTTTCTTTTCTTTTTTTTTTTTGGTAACATCTTTATTGGAGTATAATTGCTTTACAATGCTGTGTTAGTTTCTGATGTAAAACAAAGTGAATCAGCTGTATGTATACATATATCCCCATATCTCCTCCCTCTTGTGTCTCCCTCCCACCCTCCCTATCCCACCCCTCTAGGTGCTCACAAAGCACCTAGCTGATCTCCCTGTGCTATGCAGCTGCTTCCCACTAGCTATCTATTTTACATTTGGTAGTGTATGTATGTCAATGCTAATCTCTCACTTCGTCCCAGCTTACCCTTCCCCCTCCCCTTGTCCTCAAATCCATTCTCTACATATATGTCTTTATTCCTGTCCTGCCCCTAGGTTCATCAGAACCATTTTTTTTAAAGATTCCATATATATGTGTTATCATACAGTATTTGTTTTTCTCTTTCTGACTTGCTTCACTTTGTATGACAGACTCTAGGTCCATCCACTTCACTACAAAATAACTCAATTTTGTTTCTTTTATGGTTTAATAATATTCCATTTTATATATGTGCCACATCTTCTTTATCCATTCATCTGTCGATGAACACTTAGGTTGCTTCCATGTCCTGGCTATTGTAAATAGTGCTGCAATGAACATTGTGGTACATGACTTTTTTGACTTGTGGTTTTCTCAGGGTATATGCCCAGTAGTGGGATTGCTGGGTCGTATGGTCGCTCTATTTTTAGTTTTTTAAGGAACGTCCATACTGTTCTCCATAGTGGCTGTATCAATTTACATTCCCACCAACAGTGCAAGAGGGTTCCCTTTTCTCCACATCCTCTCCACCATTTATTGCTTGTAGATTTTTTGATGATGGCCATTCTGACCGGTATGAGTAGTTTTGATTTGTAGTTTTGATTTGCATTTCTCTAATGATTAGTGATGTTAAGCATCCTTTCATGTGTTTGTTGACAATCTGTATATTTTCTTTAAAGAAAGGTCTATTTAGATCTTCTGCCCATTTTTGGATTGGGTTGTTTGTTTTATTGTTTTTTTTTTTTTTTTTTGATATTGAGCCACATGAGCTGCCTGTATATTTTGGGGATTAATCCTTGTCAGTTGCTTCATTTGCAAATATCTTCTCCCATTCTGAGAGTTGTCTTTTTGTCTTGTTTATGGTTTCCTTTGCTGTGCAAAAGCTTTTAAGATTCATTAGGTCCCATTTGTTTATTTTTGTTTTTATTTCCACTTCTCTGGGAGGTGGGTCAAAAAGGATCTTGCTGTGATTTATGTCATAGAGTGTTCTGCCTATGTTTTCCTCTAAGAGTTTTATAGTGTGTTAGGAAGTGTTCTAATTTCATTCTTTTACATTTAGCAGTCCAGTTTTCCCAGCACCACTTATTGAAGAGGCTGTCTTTTCTCCATTGTATACTCTTGCCTCCTTTATCAAAGATACGTGCATGGGTTTATCTCTGGGCTTTTTATCCTGTTCCAATGATCTATATTTCTGTTTTTATGCTGGAATACATCCAAACTCCAATGACCATGTTTCATTAAAAGTGATTGTAATTAAGAGTTTCAGTGGGCTAACTTGTGATTGAATCACTCAGTGACCTGCATATGTCTCATGAGATTCAATCTTAACTGTACTTCATTGTACATTTCTCATTTACATTTTCACTGCCAGTTCTTTAAAATGAATTATCTTTCATAATTCACATATGCATACCCAAACCTGATCTTTCTGTTTTGAAACAACTGTAATTTTAGCAAAGGATTCAATAGAGGGAAAATAAAAAGCTTCCGTGTGGAAGCAGGCAAAATGATAAATTACAGGAGTGGCCAATTGCTTGCATTAATTACAGCGCGGATGGGGAAGGACCGGTCGGAAGTCACTTCTTCAAACGAATTCCTCTTCTCCTTCTCTGTCTCCTCTTTCGTTTATAAAACATTGTTTGCTTTATTTTTTTCTTTCCTTCTTTGCCTAGGCTAGCAAAGAATTATCTTTTCACCTTAGTCTACTTCCAGCAATACTCATGTTTTAGTCATGAGAAGTTAGGGCAAATGTGGTCTGGGTCTTCTCTCCTTGATTAATAATGTTTAATGTCTTTGAACACTACTTTGCAATTATGTTAAAGGATTTACTTCCTCCTCCCTCACATCTTTCTGACAAACACACACATACTTTGACACATATATGCACAACATTGCCTTGCTTAAGACAATCTTTTATGTTAAGTAAATATTTCTGAACATATTTCTGTAAAGCAGAAGGTTCTTACCATCTAAGAAATCATTTGGGAGGAGGGGAGATAGAATAAAAATATATTATTTTTTAACCTTCTAGTATCCTAGTATTCAAAAAATAGTAATGAGACATAGGAGTAACATTAGATATGTTGAAATCTATCTTTTAAGTATATCTTAGTATAATCATGACAGTGTGATATTGGCAAAAGGATAGACAAATAGATCAGTGAAAAGAATAGAGAGCCCAGAATATACCCACATAAACATAGTCAACTGACGTTTGACAAAAGAGCAAAGGCAATATATATAATGCAGCAAAGATAGTCTCCAACAAATGGCAATGGAACAACTGGACATTCACATGCAAATAAATGAATCTAGACACAGATCTTACACCTTTCACAGAAATTAACTCAAAATGGCTTACAGATCTAAATGTAAAATGCAAAACTACAAAACTCCTAGAAGATAACATGGGAGAAAACCTAGATGACCTTGGATATGACAATGACTTTTTAGATACAACACCAAAGGCATGATCCATGAAATAAATAATTGATAAGCTGGACTTCATTAAAATTTAAAACTTCTGCTCTTTGAAAGACACTGTCAATAGAAGGAGAAGACAAGCCACAGACTGGGAGAGAAAGTATTTTCAAAAGACACATTTGATAAAACACTGTCATCTAAAATATACAAAGAACTCTCAAACTCAACAATAAGAAAATAACCTGATTAAAAAATGGACCAAAGCCCTTAATAGACACATCACAAAAGAAGATATATAGATGGCAAATAAACATATGAAAATAAGCTTCATATCCTATGTTGTTAGGCAAATGCAAATGAAAACAACAATGAGATATCACTATACATCTATTAGAACAGCCAAAATCCGGAACAATGACACCATCATACCCAGGCTCCAATGTGGAGCAATAGGAACGCTCATTCATTGTTGGTGGGAATGAAAAATGGTACAGTCACTTTGGAAGACAATCTTATCATATGATCCAGCAATTATGATCCTTGGTATTTATGCAGAGTTGTTGAAAACTTATGTTCACACAAAAATCCGCACACAAATATTTATAGCAGCTTTCTTCATAATTGCCAAAACTTGGAAGCAACCAAGATGTCCATCAGTAGGTGAATGGGTAAATAAAGTGTGGTACATCCAGACAATGGAAAATTATTCAGTGCTAAAAAGAAATGAGCTATCAAGCCATTAAAAGGCATGGAGGAAACTTAAATGCATATTATTAAATGAAAGAAGCCAATCTGAAATGGCTATGTACTGTGTGAACTATATGACATTCTCTAAAAAGCAAAACAATGGAAACAGTAAAAAGATAAGTGGTTGCCAGGGGTTGGGGATATTGAAGGATGAATAAGCAGAGCACAGAAGATTTTTAGGGCAGTGAAAAGACTTTGTATGATACCATAATGAAATATATACCTGTCATAATACTTTTGTCTATACCCATGGAAAGTATATCACCAAGAGTGAACCATAAAGTAAACTATGAACTTCAGGAGATTATGATGTGTCAGTGTAGGTTATCAGTTATAAAATGTATACCACTCTGATGGGGGGCATTGATAATGGAGGAGGCTATGCATGTCTGTGGACAGGGGTTATATGAGAAATCTCTGTACATTCCGCTCAAAATTTCTGTAAACCTTAACCTGAACTAAAAAAAAAAAAAAGTAAGTCTTAATTTAAAAAATGCTTTAGTGAAAGTAATTATGTAGCATGTATGACATGAGAAGGAAAATCTAAAATTTGGCTAGTCAACTCTTCCTCAAGATAGTTTCAGACTGAATAATTTTATTATGTTCAACATCTCAACAGTGTTTATATCCATGTAGGAAAGACTTGAAATAATATGAAAGTGAATTCCAACATTTTTATTACGTCTCCAATAAGATTCCAGTTCCTGGATTTTAACCAATTTGAATCTTCTGGGACTCCATTCCAGATGCACATGTAAAATGAGACAGAATTTGTTGACAGGCCTTTTCTTTTTTATCTAATCAGTAACCAATTTATCCTGGGAGACTATATGCACTTAATCCACTGTCTATATCTTAGATTTTTGGTTTATGCCTGGCAACCATGGAATTCTAAAAATTGATCTGGAGATTCTACACTGAAATAAAGTTAGGTCGGAGTAAAATCACATAGTCCAAATAGTAAATAATTCTATGGGTTTTTATAGGTCAATTCTGAAAATCTGTAAAACATAAGGAATTTGTAGAAGCTACAGGCATTCCTGTTTGCTTTGTACCACTCATTTTCTTGGTTTACATTATCAGTGGGGAATATGGTGGTTGGCTGGTGCAATGGTTAGAGAGAACAATTTTTTCAAGGGAAGAAAATAGTCCAGAAGAGAAATATGTGAAAGTCAGTAAACATTTTAAATCTCTTTGACCCCATCTTCTACTTGTTTTTTTCTCACTCTATCTGCTGTAGCTATCCTGGTCTCCTTTCTGCCCTTTGACCACACCAGGACCTCTTCTGACTAAGGACGCTTGTACTTGCTTTGCTTTCTAAGATACACTTACCTCAGAAATACATATGGTTAACTCTCACAATTCTTTTAGGTGTTTTTCAGGTATCCCCTTGACCATTCTATTTCAAATATATCCCACACTATTCTTGTGCTTCCTATTCTTTTTCTTCTGTCTCAATTTCTCCAGCTATTAACATTTTATATATTATACATTCTTTTAAGATATTTTTTATTCTCTGACTTTCTCCACTGGAATGCAAGCTCCATTAAGGCAGGTGTTTTTTCTGTTTTATTCCCTGAGTTATACTCTTCACCATGAATAGTACCTGAAACTTCTTAGGCTGTTATAAATACTTACTGAATGATTAAATAAATGATAATACCTTTATAAACATAGGGAAGATAATTTAAATGGATCATTCTTTTCTTTTCTGAAAGTTTGATACCATATTTAATGAACTGGCTCTCTTTGTTATGAAAGTGGAACATAATATTCTGAGTTATATTTTCCTTTTTGTTCTCCTAAACTTGTACTTCAAGTACAGATTTTTTAAAAATACAAAATTGCTATTATAATTAAAAATCCTAGAAATGTCTATAAAAATTATCAAACAATCCAACATTTTAAAAATGACTTCCCAACTTCTCTGTTATCTGCAATATCTCAAATATTACTAAAAGTTTATATACGCATACTTTTTTTTTTTTTTTTTTTTAGCAGTACATGGGCCTCTCACTGTTGTGGCCTCTCCCGTTGTGGAGCACAGGCTCTGGATGTGCAGGCTCAGCAGCCATGGCTCACAGGCCCAGCTGCTCCATGGCATGTGGGATCTTCCCAGACCGGGGAATGAACCCATGTTCCCTGCATCGGCAGGCGGACTTCAATCACTGCACTACCAAGGAAGCCCATATATGCATACATTTTATATGTTCAAGTTGATAAATATTCTCTTTAAGAGCACTAAAAGAGTGCTATATTTATATGTTTGCATAAAAATAAAAATTTTAAAGATATATGCACCATTAAACATAACATTAAAGATAATGTTCATAGCAGTACTATTTACAATAGCCAAGACATGTAGGAAACCTAAGTGTCCTTTGATAGATGAATGGATAATGAAGATGTGATATATATATATGCAATGGAATACTACTCAGCCATAAAAAAAGAATGAAATAATGCCATTTGCAGCAACATGGATGGACCTACAGATTGTCTTACTAAGTGAAGTAAGTCAGAAAGAGAAAGACAAAGACACCTATGATATGATATCACTTTAGATATGTGGAATCTAAAATATGACACAAATGAACTTATTTACAGAACAGAAGCAGACTCACAGGCATAGAAAATAAAACTATGGTTACCAAAGGAGAAAGGTAAGGGAGGGATAAATTAGGAGTTTGAGATTAACAGATACAAACTACTATATATAAAATAGATAAAATAACAGGTCTACTGTATAGCATGAGAAACTAGATTTAATATCCTGTAACAAACTATATTAGAAATGGATATGAAAAATATCATGTATATTATATATCACTTTGTATACCAGAAAAATAACACAACATTATAAATCAACTCTACTTCAATAAAAAATCAACTTTGATTTATATGCACCGCTGTGAACAGAAACTTCAAGTACTTTGTTGATTATATTTTGAAATGACTTTCCAGAGTAGAAATTATCTAACTGCAATAATCATTGTGGAGCAGGAATTTGTAATCAGATATTGGTCGTTGCATGAAATATAACACTGCTATTTCAATTTGATCTTAATGTATTTACCTTTCCAAACAATGCTCTTAAAGCAATCAAGGGGACAAGAAGTCATAACATACTCGTGAGTGAAAACAAACAAAGGCAGCAACTGAAACCCAGGAATACTGCTAGTTAGATATGGAAATACAAAATCATTGTTAAGGCTTATGTTATGTCTGACTCACTGATCCAGATGTCAAAAGAATGCATGAGTCAATAAGACAGACTGTGTTTTCCTCTACTCTAAGGGTCCCAAATTGTCATTTCGGATTCTTTATCTGGATTTTGTTGCTATTAATTAGCAACAAAATCCAGATAACTGTTCTATAACAAATTTCCTCATTTATTTGCATGGGCAGGCTGATAAATAACTGAGTTAAGGTGACAGGTTCTGAATCTTTATCAGCTGTTGAACTCAGACCAAAGTTTTGTAAAGAATAATAATGGAAGAGAGCAAATAAATTAACTCAATCTACAATTTTTAAATATATAAAAAATACTTTCCTATTAAACCCACAGTAAAAATCCTAATTAACACCATCAGAAACATCATACTCCAAACCTTGAAGCAGAATTAAAAAAAAACAAGTTAGTGTCCTATCAAGAATGTGCAGCAGTGTTACGGCTGTGGCCCATTTATACAACAAAACAAACTGACTCCTCACAGACATATCAATTGTATAGACAGGGGTTCTTGAATCTTCCAGGATATCAGAATCACTCAGACAGTTTATTAAAACAGAGTACTAGGCACTCTCCTAGAGTTCCTGATCTAGTAGGTCTGGAAGAGGACCCCATATTTGCCTTTCTAGCAAGTTCTTAGGTAATGTTGATGTTGCTGGTCCAGGAACTACACTTTGGTTATAAACAATTTGAGTTGTGCAATCATGGTTTTGAAAATATCTTAAAGGTATTTAATCTATTTCTCTAATTCAAATTTTAATCATCCCTGATGGTGAATTCATTATTAAATGTGAGTAACTACCATGTGGTAGACATGGAGCTGGATACTAGTGATACACTAGTTAATTATCTCCCTTAAGGAGTTCATGGTCTTGAGTGGGAAAGACATGTCAAGATAATTATTATGCAGTGTTTTTATAGAAGAATGAACAGAGGATTTAGACTCTGAAGCTCTACTAAAATCTATATAATAGCAGAGCAACATGGTCAAGATTGAATTTTTAAATTTATCTCTCTGGCCTGACCGGGAGCAGGGGAGTTAGAAATAAGTTAGATAATGATTGCAAAATCCAAGTCAGAGACAGTGATCGTGCTTACAAACCTTCAACTTTTCCATATTGTTTTTGGCATAAAATATAAATGCCTAAAAATGGTGGAACATCGTTCTGAATGACTGGGTGTCTACTTACTTGTACAACCTTGTCTCCTTGTTTTGGCTACCCCCACCCCCATTTGATAGTAACACAATATTTTAAAATTTAGTCCTGTGTAATCTCATTCAGTCTCTCAAACTCACAAGTTTCTCTCACCTCTCAACTTTTACACATTCTTCGTTTAGACCAGGACAGCTCTTCACCACCCTCCTCACCGTAGTTAATCACTAATATTTTTATCTCAGTGTATATGTTTCTTTTTATGGACCTATTCCTTTCTCTTATTCTTCCTGTCTCCCTCACCACCAACAATTCCCAGGTTGTGCAGAAGCTCTTTCTCATCTTTGTTCATTTCTCCATAGATTTTACTAGAGAAGCAGCCTCTTGAGGGCTGAGACTAAGGTCTTTATCAGTGTATTTCTCAGAATGCTCAGCTCACAATAAGTACACAATTAATATGTATAGTTTTAGTGAAGGACTTATGAGGGACACAAGAAAGAAATAGACTGAGATGTAAGAGAAAAAACAATTGATTGTAATGTCAAGGTAGCTAACAATTGAAAGGAATAATCAGAAGGTCCAGAAAAATATGGACTTAAGAAACATCCAATAGTTTTAACTAGGAATACTGTTGGTGACCTTGCAGTGATATCAGCAGAGTAATGAAGACAAAGTCAATACTAGGAGTTGGAGATTCCTACACATTTTTATGCAATATTTAATTGAATCTTTACAGTCACTGTATACAACCATTAGCACCATTTTACAGATGACATAACTAAAGCTGAGAAATATTAAGTAACTGGCCAAAGGTCACAAAGCTAGAAAATGGCAGAGTTAAACCTGAAATATCAGACTCTAAGAGGCAAGCGTCAATGTAATTTGTACAATCTTCCCTCCTATTACATAATTGAATAACTAAATCAATGAAAGAAAGAAAAAATAAGTACTCATACTGAGCCTGCTATGCAGCATGCCTTGTGGTATGTACTGGTTCCTATCTTCAGTTTTCTATTCCTTTTCAAGTACATTGATTTGAACTTATCCTATAAAACATCATTTACATGTTTGAAACATATCTCCACTTTACTGAATTTAATTTTGATAACTCTTTCTGTTGTTGTTGTCAAAACATCTATTGCATTCCACCTGTCCACAGTATGACCTCATCTGCATAGTTAACGAGTATGCTTTTCTTTAATTGAACTGCAATTGATCATCTTAAACAAAGAGAATGAACTCAAAGATGCAAATGGACTCACGTTTGATGTCCGACTTCGCTCATGTTTGTGGACAAAGGAGGTTATTGCAGTTTGGATCAGTTCCATGTGCCTATTAAGAGGACTACAGTTTGTATGACTAAGTTATTTAATCTCAGATTTGGAATAAATAAAGTGTGATGTATGTCAGACAACCTCTGCAATGTTATCAAGTTCTAGAGTCCCACCATAGCATTAGTTTAAATGGACCCCCACTTTTTAGAAAAAAAATGGTTATTGTGGGCATTAGAAGGATGTTCTTTCCCTCTTTCTCCTTTTATATGGTAAACAAAATAAGCAAATAAAAAGTCTAAACTTACAAGCTTTTCAGAATCCATCTGTTGAAATGATTTTAGACAATCCTATTCACACATGGTCATGGTGTGGTTTCAGGAAGAAGTTAGGGACAAATGTGAAGACAAGCATGAAAGCTTTTTTGTACTGTGATCTTTCAGCTAGAAGTCAGGGATAATAGAAAAGGGAGACTGAGTCTAAAAATAACCTGGATAAGTGATTTTTTAAATTGGTAGGTGGAGATAGTTGAGAATAAAATGAAAAATCACTTGAAAAACTATGGAATTTTGATGAAGACTGGGACAAATATAACCAGTAACCAGAAAACAACAGATATCAATAATATTAAGACCCTGAAAGCAGAGGATGTAGCCCATGGAGCCCTGGAAGATGAAAGGTTCACTCTAATCCCCTTTGTGAAAGCAGATTTTCTACAGAGAGGAGGTTTTAGTCTTGGGACCATGAAATTTATAAAGAAAGAGTGTTATTTCCCCTTATTTTCTTCCTCATTATCCTCCCCCCCCCATCTCCTGTAGATCTAAGACCTCTGAGAGTCTAGTGAGAAGACAGATAATATTTGGCATGATGTAAAAAAGGAAAATGATAAAGTGAATTAACGTCTCTGCTTTATGTTAAAAAATAAAACTTTTGCAAAGCTAGATTCCATCATGCACACCATTTAATGAGTAGTTGAGATTTCACCTAAAGTAATAAATCAGGCTGAAAAGAGAGAGTTGCTAAAAATAGTACATTCCAATATCTGTTTTCAACAACCCTTTGCAAACGATCTTCCTCTACTTTTAATAAAAGCTATGCTCATTAGTAAGACTGTACCACTTACTGCCCCTCAAATAAACTTTGGCATAACTTCATTTGTATAATCCTTTACTTCTTTTATATTTAATGATACTCCTCTCAAATCAGTTTCTGCTCTTCCAAGGCTTCTGTAGTCACAGAGACTTAGTATTTTCTTTCTCTAAATCTCATGACACACATGGCCAGAACCAGTCATTGGGCAAGTAGAGTGCAGGCCCTGAGTCATTAGTTACTTTTGAACGTACATATCACACATTCCAGTGAGAAATCTTGAACTCCAACTTCATTAGTTGGTTAATAACTTAGAATAAAGGGCTAATAAATTATTGTTTTACTTTTCATTTGATTTTAAGAAATGCTTGCTTTGATGAATTTCTTTCTCTTTCAGCCCTAAAGTGATAATTCTACAAAACACTGAATGCTTGTGTTCCCCCTAAATTCATATATTGAAGCCTAATCCCCAATGGGGCCTTTGGAAAGTTGAGTGGGTCATGAGAGTGGAGTCCTCATGAATGGGGTTAGTGCCCTTATAAAGGAGACCTCCTAGAGCTCCCTTGCCATTCTGCCATATAAGGACACAGTCCTTAAGAAATAAACCCTCACCAGACACTGAATCTACCATCACTTTGATCTTAGACTCCCCAGGCCTCCAGAACTATGACAACTAAATTTCTGTTTTCACACGCCACCCAATGTATGGTATTCTGTTATAGCAGACTGAACGGACCAAGACAGATTCTAAAGAATAATTTCTTAACTTTTATTTATGTGTTTATTTACTTACTTATTTTACATTGCCTAGTGTAGACAGCATCTTTCAGTTTTTATTTTTGTGCTAAGATCCAACAGCCTAAAGAACATTTCCTTTTGGATATTAGAATATCACCATAAACTACTCGTTTTAAACCAATTATTCTTTCTTGTAATGTCCTAGTTTTTATTATTCTTTTCATGTTGGTCTCCTAAACTAAGTTGAAAAATATGCCACATTTTTCAGTCTTTAGGAGAATTTGTATGTGTTTTATATTATTCTTCATTAAATAATTGTTCAGGGCTTCCCTGGTGGCGCAGTGGTTGAGAGTCCGCCTGCTGATGCAGGGGACACGGGTTCGTGCCCCGGCCCTGGAAGATCCCACGTGCCACGGAGCGGCTGGGCCCATGTGCCATGGCCGCTGAGCCTGCGTGTCCGGAGCCTGTGCTCCGCAACAGGAGAGGCCACAACAGTGAGAGGCCCGCGTAAAAAAAAAAATAATAAAATAATAATAATAATAATAATTGTTCAGATTTATCAGTGAAGACAATTAATCATGAAGTTACACTTGTGAAAAGTTTTTAGTTAGAAATTTAATGTCTTTCATAGATGTAAGACTATTCAGATTTTAAATATCTTTCTGCATAATTTTGGGTAAATTGAGTTTTTCTAAGAATTTTTTTCCATTAATTTATAGCACCAAATTGATTATTATATCTCATTATTATATTTTAACATCTAGATTATATAGTAATGTTCCTATTTTTCATTTCTAATATTGATTTTGTATACCTTCTTTTTATTCTTAATCAGTGTTGATAGGATTTATAAATTCATCAGATTTTTAAAGAATAAAATTTTAGCTTTGCTGGTCATTTCTAGTATACTTTGGTTTTTATTTAGTTAATTACTATTGTAAACTTTATTTTCAGTGCTTATCCTTTCTTTAGGTTTAATTTCTTCTTCCTCTTCTACCTTCTACTTTTTTTTTTTTTTGGCATTACTGTTTCCTATATTTTTATTCTGTGTGTGTTGACTTACGTGCAGCTTTTGAACTAGTACAGGAAGGACCCTTTTATCCTTCCCTCAGTTTCCCCCAGTAAGAACACACTGCATAACAATAGTACAATATCACAGGCTGTTGTTTTTCCTTTCTATAATTCACACCATGATTAGATTTGATGACATTTTATCAGTACTTTGGTCAAGTTATTCAACCTCTCAGTAACTGTTAATATCTTCTTGTCAAAAACAATAATTAGGGCTTCCTTGGTGGCACAGTGGTTGAGGGTCTGCCTGCCAATGCAGGGGACATGGGTTCATGCCCCGGTCCAGGAAGATCCCACGTGCCATGGAACAGCTGGGCCCGTGAACCAGGGCAACTGAGCCTGCACATCCAGAGCCTGTGATCCACAACGGGAGAGGCCACAACAGTGAGAGGCCCATGTGCCACAAAAAAAAAAAAAAAAAACCACAGAAAAACAATAATTACCACACGTCTACCACGTGATTTTTTTCTAATAGTAAAATTTTCATAATGTCAGGTACATTTATAATTTTTTTAATCCAAATTATATTCTTCTACATTTTATTAAGTTGTTTGCTGCAACTTTCCTCAAGGGGCAATCTACTTTTTTCTCCCCTCAGTCTCATGCTTGCCCTGGATCCTATGGGCTCACTAATTTCCTCCCTTCTGTCTATTCATGATGCAAATCGATTCAACTCTTTAAAGTAGGACCCTAGTCATCAGCAAATCTAAAACTTACATTATTATTGTATATCATCTAGGGCAAGGAATCTTAAAGATATCATACTAAATGTTTAAAGATGCTAGAAAATTATGATTAAAATAATTTATTTTGGGCTTCCCTGGTGGCGCAGTGGTTGAGAGCCTGCCTGTCGATGCCAGGGACACGGGTTCGTGCCCCTGTCAGGAAAGATCCCACATGCCATGGGTGGCTGAGCCCGTGAGCCATGGCTGCTGAGCCTGTGCGTCTGGAGCCTGTGCTCCACAATGGGAGAGGCCACAACAGTGAGAGGCCCATGTACCACAAAAAAAAAAAAAAAAAAAAAACTTATTTTAAATAAGTTCTGCTCTCTTTATGACTCCCACTGCTCTACACTTTCTTTGAACTGGTCACACTTTGGCCAATACCAAAAAATGTAGAGTGCTTGATTATGTACTTTAGTATTTGTTGCTTCACATGTGATAATCTTATCAGACTAATGATTTAAAGATATAGAAAACAAGCTATTGATTGGAACCAAGATGCAGAGTAGAAGGACGTGTTCTCACTCTCTCTTGCAAGAGCACCAGGATCACAACTAGCTGCTGGACAATCATCAACAGGAAGACACTGGAACTCACCAAAAAATATACCCCATGACCAAGGACAGAGGAGAAGTCACAGTGAGATGGTAGGAAGGGTGCAATCACAGTAAAATCAAGTCCCATAACTGCTGAGTGGGTGACTCACAGACTGGAGAACACTTATACCACAGAAGTTCACCCACTGGAGTGAAGGTTCTGAGCCCCACGTCAGGCTTCCCAACCTGGGGGTCCGGTGACGGGAGGAGGAATTCCTAGAGAATCAAACATTGAAGGCTACAGGGATTTGATTGCAAGACTTCGACAGAACTGGGGGAAACAGAGACTCCATTCTTACAGGGCAAACACAAAGTGGTGTGTGCATCAGAACGCAGAGAAAGGAGCAGTGACCCCAGGAGAGATTGACAAGGACACTGGCAGCAAAAGTTCTGGGAAGTACTCCTTGGCGAGAGCACTCCCAGGGTCCACCATTGGCCTCACCAAAGAGCCCAGGTAGGCTTCAGTGTTGGGTTGCCTCAGGCCAAACAACCAAAAGGGAGGGAACCCAGCCCCACCCATCAGCAATCAAGTGGATTAAAGCTTTATTGAGCTCCACCCACCAGAGCAACACTCAGCTCTACCCACCACCAGTCCCTCCCATCAGGCAACTTGCATAAGCCCCTTAGATAGCCTCATCCACCAGAGAGCAGACAGCAAAAGAAAGAAGAACTACAACCCTGCAGTCTGTGGAAGAAAAACAATGTTCACAGAAAGATAAACAAGATGAAAAGGCAGAGGGCTATGTACAAGATGAAGGAAAAAGATAAGACCCCAGAAAAACAACTAAATGAAGTGGATATAGGCAACCTTCCAGAAAAAGAATCCAGAATAATGATAGTGAAGATGATCCAGGACCTCGGGAAAAAAATGGAGGCAAAGATTGAGAAGATGCAAGAAATGTTTAACAAAGACCCGGAAGAATTAAAGAACGAACAAACAGAAGTGAACAATACAATAACTGAAATGAAAATTACACTAGAAGTAATCAATAGCAGAATAACTGAGGCAGAAGAACGGATAAGTGACCTGGAAGCCAGAATGGTGGAATTCACTGCTGCAGAACAGAATAAAGAAAAAAGAATTAAAAGAAATGAAGAAAGCCTAAGAGACCTCTGGGACAAAATTAAATGCAACAACATTCGCATTATAGGGGTCCCAGAAGGAGAAAAGAGAGAGAAAGACCCAGAGGATCAGAAAATATTTGAAGAGATTATAGTTGAAAACTTCCCTAACATGGGAAAGGAAATAGCCACCCAAGTCCAATAAGCAGAGAGTCCCATACAGGATAAACACACAGAGAAACATGCCAAGACACATAGTAATCAAATCGGCAAAAATTAAAGAAAAAGAAAAATTATTGAAGTAGCAAGGGAAAAATGACAAATAACATACAAGGGAACTCCCATAAGGTTAACAGCTGATTTCCCAGCAGAAACTCTACAAGCCAGAAGGGAGTGGCATGATATACTTAAAGTGATGAAAGGGAAGAACCTACAACCAAGATTACTCTACCAGGCAAGGATCTCATTCAGATTTGATGGAGAAATCAAAAGTTTTACAGACGAGCAAAAGCTAAGAGAATTCAAAACCACCAAACCAGCTTTACAACAAATGCTAAAGAAACTTCTCTAAGTGGGAAACACAAGAGAAGAAAGGACCTACAAAAATAAACCAAAAATAATTAAGAAAATGGTAATAGGAACATAATTATTGATAATCACCCTAAACGTGAATGGATTAAATGCTCCAAGCAAAAGACACAGGCTTGCTGAATGTATACAAAAAACAAGACCCATATATATGTGGTCTACAAGAGACCCACTTCAGACCTAGGGACACATTCAGACTGAAAGTGAGGGGAAGGAAAAATATATTCCATGCAAATGGAAATCAAAAGAAAGCTGGAGTACCAATTCTCATATCCGACAAAATAGACTTTAAAACAAAGACTATTACAAGAGACAAAGGACACTACATAAGGATCAAGGGATCAATCCAAGAAGAATATATAACAGTTGTAAATATTTATGCAGCCAACATAGGCGCACCTCAATACATAAGGCAAATATTAACGGCCATAAAAGGGGAAATCGACAGTAACACAATCATAGTAGAGGACTTTAACACCCCACTTTCACCAATGGACAGATCATCCAAAATGAAAATAAATAAGGAAACACAAGCTTTAAATGATACATTAAATAAGATGGACTTAATTGATATTTATAGGACATTCCATCCAAAAACAACAGAATACACATTCTACTCAAGTGTTCATAGAAAATTCTCTAGGATAGATCATATCTTGGGTCACAAATCAAGCCTCAGTAAATTTAGGAAAATTGAAATCGTATCAAGTATCTTTTCTGACCACAATGCTATGAGACTAGATATCAATTACAGGAAAAAATCTGTAAAAAATACAAAGACATGGAGGCTAAACAATACACAACTTAATAACCAAGATATCACTGAAGAAATCAAAGAGGAAATCAAAAAATACCTAGAAACATATAAAAATGAAAACACGACGACCCAAAACCTATGGGATGCAGCAAAAGCAGTTCTAGGAAGGAAGTTTATAGGAATAAAATCCTACCTTAAGAAACAACAAACATCCCAAATAAACAACCTCACCTTATACCTAAAGCAATTAGAGAAAGAACAAAAAAACTCCAAAGTTAACAAAAGGAAAGAAATCATAAAGACCAGGTCAGAAAGAAATGAAAAAGAAATGAAGGAAATGATAGCAAAGATCAATAAAACTACAAGCTGTTTCTTTGAGAAGATAAACAAATTTGATAAACCATTAGCCAGACTCATCAAGAAAAAAAGGGAGAAGACTCCAATCAATAGAATTAGAAATGAAAAAGGAGAAGTAACAATTGACACTGTAGAAATACAAAGGATCATGAGAGATTACTTCAAGCAACTCTATGCCAATAAAATGGATAACCTGGAAGAAATGGACAAATTCTTAGAAATGCACAACCTGCTGAGACTGAACCAGGAAGAAATAGAAAATATGAACAGACCAATGACAAGCACTGAAATTGAAACTGTGATTAACAATCTTCCAACAGGGGCTTCCCTGGTGGTGCAGTGGTTAAGAGTCCGCCTGCCAATGCAGGGGACAAGGGTTCATGCCCCAGTCTGAGAAGAACCCACATACCATGTAGCGGCTACGCCTGTGAGCCATGGCCACTGAATCTGTGCGCCTGCAGCCTGTGCTCCACAATGGGAGAGGCCACAACAGTGAGAGGCCCAAGTAGCGCAAAAAAAAAAAAAAAAAAAAAAAAAATCGTCCAACAAACAAAAGCCCAGGACCAGATTGCTTCACAGGGGAATTCTATCAAACATTTAGAGAAGAGCTAACACCTATCCTTCTCAAACTGTTCCAAAAGGTAGCAGAGGGAGGAACACTCCCAAACTCATTCTACGAGGCCACTGTCACTCTGATACCAAAACCAGACAAAGATGTCACAAAGAAAGAAAACTACAGGCCAATATCACTGGTGAACATAGATGCAAAAATCCTCAACAAAATACTAGCAAACAGAATCAAATAGCACATTAAAAGGATCATACACCATTATCAAGTGGGGTTTATCCCAGGAATGCAAGGATTCTTCAATATATGCAAATGAATCAATGTGATACACCATATTAACAAATTGAAGGAGAAAAACAATATGACCATCTCAATCGGTACAGAGAAAGCTTTTGACAAAATTCAACACCCATTTATGATAGAAACCCTCCAGAAAGTAGGCATAGAGGGAACTTTGATCAACATAATAAAGGCCATGTATGACAAAACCCACAGCCAACATCATCTTCAATGGTGAAAAACTGAAACCATTTCCACTAACATCAGGAACAAGACAAGGTTGCCCACTCTCATCACTATTATTCAACATAATTTTGGAAGTTTTAGCCACAGCCGTCAGAGAAGAAAAAGAAATAAAAGGAATCTAAGTTGGAAAGGAAGAAGTAAAGCTGTCACTGTTTGCACCTGACATGGTACTATACATAGAGAATCTTACAGATGCTACCAGAAAACTACTAGAGCTAATCAATGAATTTGGTAAAGTAGCAGGATACAAAACTAATGCACAGTAATCTCTCGCATTCCTATACACGAATGAAGAAAAATCTGAAAGTGAAATTAAGAAAACAATCCTATTTACCATTGCAACATAAAGAATAACAAATCTAGGAATAAATCTAACTAAGGAGACAAAAGACCTGTATGCAGAAAACTATAAGACACTGATGAAAGTAAGTAAAATTGATACAAATAGATGGAGAGATATACCATGTTCTTGGATTGGAAGATTCAACAGTGAAAATGACTTTACTACCCAAAGCAATCTACAGATTCATTGCAATCCCTATCAAACTACCACTGGCATTTTTCACAGAACTAGAGCAAAAAATTTCGCAGTTTGTATGGAAACACAAAAGACCCTGAATACCAAAGCAACCTTGAGAAAGAAAAACGGAGCTGGAGGAATCAGGTTCCCTGACTTCAGACTATACTACAAACCTACAGTAATCAAGACAGTATGATACTGACACAAAAACAGAAATATAGATCAATGAAACAGGTTAGGAAAAACAGAGATAAACCCATGCACATATGGTCACCTTATCTTTGATAAAGGAGGCAAGAATATACAGTGGAGAAAAGACAGCCTCTTCAATAAGTGGTGCTGGGAAAACTAGACAGGTACATGTAAATGTATGAAATTAGAACACTCCCTAACACCATACACAAAAATAAACTCAAAATGGATTAAAGACCTAAATGTAAGGCCAGACACTATCAAACTCTTAGAGGAAAACGTAGGCAGAACACTCTATGACATAAATCACAGCAAGATCCTTTTTGACCCATCTCCTAGAGAAATGGAAATAAAAACAAAAATAAACAAATGGGACCTAATGAATCTTAAAAGCTTTTGCACAGCAAAGGAAACCATAAACAACATGAAAAGACAACCCTCAGAATGGGAGAAAGTATTTGCAAATGAAGCAACTGGCAAAGGATTAATCTCCAAAATTTACAAGCAACTCATGCAGTTCAATGTCAAATAAAAAAAACCAAATCCAATAATGGGCAGAAGACCTAAATAGACATTTCTCCAAAGAAGATATACAGATTGCCAACAAATATATGAAAGAATGCTCAACATCATTAATCATTAGAGAAATGCAAATCAAAACTACAATGAGATATCATCTCACACCGGTCAGAATGGCCAGCATCAAAATATCTAGAAACAATAAATGCTGGAGAGGGTGTGGAGAAAAGGGAACCCTCTTGCACTGTTGGCGGGAATGTAAATTGATACAGCCACTATGGAGAACAGTATGGAGGTTCCTTAAAATACTAAAAATATAACTACCATATGACCCAACAATCCCACTACTGGGCATATACCCTAAGAAAACCATAATTCAGAAAGAGTCATGTACTAAAACGTTCATTGCATCTCTATTTACAATAGCGAGGATAGGGAAGCCACCTAAATGTCCATCAACAGATGGATAGATAAAGAAGATGTGGCACATATATACAATGGATTATTACTCAGCCATAAAAGAAACGAAATTGAGTTATTTGTAGTGAGGTGGATGGACCTAAAGTCTGTCAGACAGAGTGAAGTAAGTCAGAAACAGAAAAACAAATACCAAATGCTAACACACATATATGGAATCTAAGAAAAAAAATAATAATAAGGTCATGAAGAACCTAGGGGCAAGACAGTAATAAAGACACAGACCTACTTGAGAATGGACTTGAGGATATAGCGAGGGGGAAGGGTAAGCTGTGACAAAGTTACAGATTGGCATGGACATATATACACTACCAAACGTAAAATAGATAGCTAGTGGGAAGCAGCCGCATAGCACAGGGAGATCAGATCGTTGGTTTGTGACCACCTAGAGCAGTGGAATAGGGAGGGTGGGAGGGAGGGAGATGCACGAGGGAAGGGATATGGGAACATATGTATATGTATAACGGATTCACTTTGTTATAAAGCAGAAACCAACACACCATTGTAAAGCAATTATACTCCAATAAAGATGTTAAAAAAAAATGTTGTTACCGCTGCGTAATCTGTAGTAGCCTCTTTTAAACATGTCATTTGTAGTCGTCCACTAGATGTCGCGCAAGATAAGACTCCCCCCCTTTAATGCCTGGAACTCCCCTTCAGCTTTTAAAGAAATAACTAGCGGACTAGGATTAATAATAAATTTGGTTGAATATGAAGTACATGAAAAACTGTAGCAAAAAAGTAAGGTGGAGATCTTTGTTAGGGTGAAGGTTCTACAGAACTTGGAATTAACTGTAGTATAGTTTTTAATTTCCAGTAAAGTTTATTCAATTAATGGATACTATTTTTAGCAATCAGTTTTACCAATTATTTTTTTATTGATGGACAAATTTTATTGTTGCATGCTTCAATATTTCATATTTTGGTTAGTTTTTATTTCTAAACAGAGATAATCTTGAGAGATATTTTATGTTTTGAAGAAACTACCAAATTGGTGTAGACTTGTACTCTTTTCTTCTAAAAAGTCTTCACTTTCTGAGTTCCTGACAGGGTGCTGTGCTTGTGTCTCAAGAAGTGGGAGGAGTGCTTACAAGCTGCTATGTTGGTGTGCCACAGTGAGGGCTTGATTAATGGAAAGCTTGCTTATTTTAACCATCCTCTTTAAAATTTCATGTTACTTTTTTGCAACTGTAGCCTACAGAAAGTAGTTTTTAACAGTAAGTGTGGAACTAGCCCTAGAGTATACCATGATTGATAAATTTGCTATTGTTATTCAATAAATATCACTTGGAAAAAAGAAATACTTTGCTTTGAGGGAATATTTTATTTCTGTTTTTCATAAACAAATTGTTATTTCTTCTTTTGTCCTAATACTCAGACTTCTTTTTATTGAAGTACATTCTCCCAAAACATGACTTTATATCTGGGATTAAACTTGGCACTTAAGAAATGTATAGATTTGTATAAATGCTTCAAGTCACCAGGACATTAAGCAAAGTGAGTGTTTCATTGTATGAAATGGTACTCTAGAGATTGAGTTAGTCCTCCACACTGCCTAACGCAAGGAAAATCCTGGTGTATTATTAATTGCAAACTGCACAGCATGAAGTTTTACCAGGGAAATGGAAATTGGAGAAGTCTTCTGATTTTATCTATAAACTTTAGTTACATAACTCTGGTGATAAAGCA
Organism: Hyperoodon ampullatus; assembly: GCF_949752795.1. Lineage (NCBI taxonomy): Eukaryota > Metazoa > Chordata > Mammalia > Artiodactyla > Ziphiidae > Hyperoodon > Hyperoodon ampullatus. The sequence continues at coordinate 107,023,192 of NC_136918.1, read as the reverse complement.
TCTCAAAAAGAAAGAGCAGACTAGTCAACTGTCAATCTGGAAAAAGCATTTTAATACACATGAGACAATAACTCTGTTAAATAAATAAAAATTCTCCAGGGCCAATAGTAAAAATATAATATAGAGTAGTGAAGAAAAGCTGAAGAATACCTAACTCTTAAATTTAGGAGTAATAATCTAAAGATTAGGATACATTAAGCTGTCCAAATTTTAAAATGTTTACCATACCCAGAACTTTCGAATACTAAAATATGCATCTGGGTCTCTTAAAATGTTTAAAGAGCTGCCACAACAGATAAAAATTACTAGCACATTAACCTACTGGTCTGAAATAGAGTTTCACATAATGCAGCATGGAGGCTGAAGGTTGATGAGTTCACCTTCATGAAGATCAATGATAATTATGTAAAGCAGAGATTTCAAGATGGTGTAGCATTGTGATTTCCTTCTACTTGTCCTACAGAACATGAGGTTTTCCTACGTAGGTAAGTTATTGTTTCTGTACTTCCTGGAAGATACTGTATAAGAGTGGATTTAGGGGTTAATTTTGGGAAAAAAGGAGGTGTGTGTGTCTTTCTGCTCCAGTACTGCTCCCTTTCCAGAGGTCACTATTTCAAGTTGTTTGGTTTGGTTTGGTTCTGTTTGGTTTGGTACTTTATCCTACCTTGCAAAGATATTTACTTCCTTGGCTGCTTGATCCCTTTAGTCACTTAGGGAGATTAATCTGATGAACTCATTTACATAGAATAGTTGAGGAAAGAATGTGTTATCCTTTTCTGTGATCATTTGTTTCACAATGGTGGAATTTTGGTTATCACCAGGGAAATTATTTAGGGGAACATGGTATTCAAAAGCTCTCTAGTACTTTATCATAGGCTATCCTACACCTACTTTCTTCAAAGGTATTAAATTATTTATTGCAAGTATACTTTCAAAAATGAATTAAGATGGTTTACATGAAATGGCTTAAAGAATAAAACTACTAAACTTTGGATGAAAGTATAAGAATCATATTTTAAAAAAGGAAAATTGTTATCTTAAAAAAATTCAGGAGCAGAAAACAATGAAGAATATAATTTAGCTTTGGACACCTCATGTCTATGGCAAAACGAAGGCAGAACAATATAGCTTCTACCTTATGCTAAGAGTCACTGTGTTTCTGCTTTGAACTTGCAGAGGAATTTTCATTCAGGAATAAGACATATGTGCAAGACGAGCAATCATGAAGTAAGTGGCACCAGTATCTCAGTGCTGAATAGTTCAGGAGAAATGGATAGACAGCAGAGAACATCAGAATTCTTAACCCATGGATGACATCACTATAATCTTCATATGCAAAGGAGGAGTTAGAATTGTTTGTACTTTTCCACCTTCAGTGAAAGAGTAAAGAAGTGACTAAATTAAATACATTTGTTAAAGTGCTAAAAACCTTTTTATTGAAGCATACTATTATATTTTTAAACCAAATGAAAAATAGCCATTTGAGTTTTCTTATTCTTTTTATTTTTCAATTTAAAGATTTATGTTTTACTATTATAGGGTTAAGCCAGCATTTTAAGGCTTTTTCTATGATTTGGCGCATAAAGCAATACAGTATTTGTGGGTTTTGGACTAAAATGTTTTAATTAATTTGAAATGCTATTTGAAAGAGTCTGGGAAGGTCCAGTGTTCCCTGAAAGTGTGTAGAGCTATCTTCTAAAATCTTGTTTTCTTAGATTTTGCAGAATGATAAATTGCTGAAGTCCAATAACTCAAATGTCTGGGTAACATTCATCAAGGCCAGGCAATCCCAACCTGTGCTCTTGGCATTATCAGGATCTTCAAGGAATATATCATTTCCAACTTGTAGCTGTAAATGGCCTTGGTAGCAACATCAGTCAAGATTTTGCCTCTACACACAATGAATAGGAGATTAGAAATAATGCATTACCTCAATAAACCATTCCACCTGGTTTTATTAATGATACAGTCCTCTATAAGGCAATTTCCCAGTGTTACATAGACGGTTAAAACTCACATGAACTAGGGTAGAAAAAAAAAGTCTAATTTGCATGAAATCAGTTGGATATACTATGTTAAGACTTGAAAATAGAGGAGAGAATTGGGGGAAAAGTTTTAGAAAAGTGTTTGTGAAAGAGCAGTGATCAAGCATAAGAATCCAAAAAAGCAATTCAAGGAACTAAGAGTGTATTAAATTTCCAAAGTGCTTGCCCATGAATTGCAGATATATCCTTAATAGAAATAGATATATCCTTAATAGAAATAGAATAGTACAAAGTCTTCAAGCATGCCAAAAGTGAGCCCAAGTCATCATAACCTCATAAGTTTAGATTTAGGGGTTTTGAAGAATTTAGTTAGTTCCCATGCATGTCTCCAGAAAAATACACAAGAATATAAGATGTGCATAATATAGCTCAGAGCATGCATTTTAAATGGGCTTTCAGATTTGATTGTAAAAGAAAAATACAAATCTATGGAGTATCTTTCTATTCATTCCACAGAGCCTTAAGGGAAATTCATTCAACTAATGCATGTGCCTCTTCCAGCTGTGACACTTTCTTCTGTCTTCTATATTTTGCTAGTAATAGAAAATTAGTATGCTCTATAGATATTTATGAAGGCATATTTTATATATGGTTTAAGGAGAAAAGTATAGCTGAGTGATATATTTTTGGTTTTTAAATGCCTGCATATTAATTATGTCAATATATCTGCTGTTAATTCTGAATATTAGTCAAAGCCATATTCAGCTAGTGGTAGATAATCCCTTGGCCCTTGATAAGATGGACTTTTAAAAAACATTTAAAATTATTCATTGGAAAAATACCTTGGCATGCTAATAAAAATATGAAAATGAACTATAATTTCATCATTATGAATATATAGTTAAAGTCCATATTTTAATTTTCAGACACATCCATGGTGAATTGAAATTTATTACTATAGAAGGCAAAAACAGTACGATCATTAACTTATGATCACACTTTACTTTACCCAAGTAAACTTTGTGGGCCTCAACTAGTAACTGGATACTGAGGATACAAAGAGGAATAAAAATAGGACATTTCTCCAGACTGCTTATATTTTAGTCATGGGTACTGACATGTAACAAGTGGTTAGATTATAAGGTTAGAGGGGGGAAATGTAACAGAATACAGGGTGAGATCACAAACAATGGAAAATTTGTGCTGTTGTGGATGTCAGAAAGAGGCTACTTATGGCAGGTCTCAGAAATATGACCCAGAATGAGCTAGGCAAGTAAGACTGTTAAAAGTATTCCAGGCAGAGAGAACTCTGTATTGAAGGCATTCTGTTATTCTAGGAAGAAAGGTAAATCTATATGTCCCGAGGCTGGGCAGGAATTGAGACAAAGTTGAAGAAACAGACTGGGAACAAGTTGGATAAGGCCTTCTGTGTCCTGCCAAGAAATTGAATTTGTCCTGTAAGTGGGAATTTACTGATGATTTCAGAGCTGGTGAATCACCTATATCTGTAGTTCTACACAAATAATTGTGATACTGTAAGGAGAAATTGGATGAGGTGACACATGTTTGTTTTGGAATATTTCAGTTAGAGGGAGGAATCACAGAAGAAAATGACAGGATTCACAGTTGGTTCACAGTTTCTTCACAAACTCAGAAGAAAGCTGTGAGTTTGCAAGCTGGTTTACTAGTTGACTAGCTATGTAACCTGGGCAAGCCTTTAGTGCTTTGAGCCTCACATCCTCATGTATGAAATGGTGATGAAATGGGGCCCACCTCAAAGACTGTGGTACGGATTATATGAAGAAAATTAATGTGTTTGCCAGGAGAGTTAATATTAGTTCTCTTTCCTGAAAAATGATCTTGACACTTTAACTCCTTATCTGTAACTAAAGTGATAAAATGTATTCAATGTTTTATATAAAAGGTTGCTAAAGAAGGCTATCCCATAGCCACAGGTATCTGATACCTGATTTTAATATTTATAATCCTTGAGTGTTAGATAGCTTTTCTTCCTAATGGCTGAAACCAAATATCTTATAAGTACCTTAATTTTATTTCTTCTTTAGTTGTATAACAGAGAATGAGGAAAATGATGATCCTTTTCTGTGAAGAATGATTTATGGATATAAAGATATAAAAATTTCTTCTTATAAGTACATATTTCTTAACCTAATAGCAGACATACTGAATCAGAATACCCAGGTCTGGGACCTTGATATTGCATGTTTATTCTTTTAATCATTTTAATATTCACCAGTATTTGAAATCCACTACCATATTGCTTCCTCCTTCTACTCCCTCCTCCCCTTGTCCTCTCTCTCCTTCCCTTCCTTTTCTTCTTTTTAAATTTCAGAACATAATATCTACATCTAAATTTATTTTAAAGATTTTTCTTTAATGTTAACTCCTCCTTTATTCTAATTTGGGATATATAGAAACATTATACCTACAGGACCATAATCAGGGGACTAAGATAAAATGATGGCGGTGGATGAGGAATCTCACAGTTTCACATTCTGTGTATTACATTCTGTGTATGCATTATTAAAAATTCTTCCAGCTTTTGTTTCTGTGTTAATGATAATTATAATGACCTATATGTATAATGTGTAACATAGTAATATTTACTAATGTATAGTATATAAAAATATATAATTATGGAGCACTTACAGCAATCCTATGTCATAAAGATGTTAAATGAGGACCCTGCCTAGTGTATGCTGCTGCCTTGCGATTGAAATGCCAGCTAAATGCGGCGTGGAGGACTGGCGCTTCAGGCAATGACACATTAGCCCCTTTCCCTTTCCAGTTAGAAGACCTCTCTCTTTCTGTGCATCAATAACTTATTCAATGTATGATATTAGGAAAGTTGTCTCACTCTAATATATCTGACAAGCCCCTCTCATTATCTGTAAAATCAGGATAATAGTAATTATATGTTTAGGGTTGCTGTCTCCAGTATTTATTACTGTTTTTCCTCTTGTTTTTATCACAATTAAAACTTGTCACCAATGAGCGCAGCCTCCTGCTTCACAAATGTGAAATGTGTTCACTTAATCTTCCACTTTATACAACACTCACTCTAATGAGGATGATTCAGTAGTCAATAACCATTCCTTTGGAAGGAAAATAAAAAGGGTAATACCTTGATTACCCTCACTTGAAACGTGGCTAACATTATAACAAATTAATGTTTTATTCTTTACAAGTTTTTCTTTTTCAGTCCACCATAATGTTTAAAATGTCAGCCTTACAACATGAGCCTCAAATCACAGGGAGTCTTGTTTAAAGGACAGGTCCATGGGCCCTGTCTCCAAACTACAGAATCTGCATCTTGTGGAGAAAGGCCACATATCAAAAATTTTATAAGTATTCAAGATGATTCCTGTAAACATAAAGCTTGATAATCACTGGTCTAATCCCCATGAATCTTTTCTGTTCTTTGTTATATGTGTTAGTATATATTTATATACTGTGTATGCATAAAGTAATTTTTTACCCAACTAATTTTATCCCCTTTTCTCAGAATACTTCCCTTTTCAAGTCTGATCTATATTAAATAGTGTAACATTCTCCCTTTCTAAATGGCTATCATCAGACAACCTTAAAGATGATCTGATGGATGTCACCTTCCAAGAGATTGATTCAAAGACTGAGTATCATTGAATCAGATCAGACAACTGAGAATTGTACTGTTGTGTTTAGTACTAATGATAAACTTGAGAACTGTTTATTGATTGCCAAAAATCTGAATAAAAGTCAAAGTTTACAATGTTATTTATAAATCTGTATATTAGTGGGCAAAACAGGAATCAAGTAAGCTATATCAGGCCCATACACATAATTTGTTTGGCTTGCATATGATTACTTTTGCAGTTGTATTATTTGTTGAGATTTAAAAAGTCAGAAGATTACAAGTAAAGTTTCAGATTTCCGGTCTCTTATTTCAAAATGGTAAATCTAAAAAGGCTGTGCCTATGTAGCCATATTGGAGCTGAATAGAGACTGTCCTTTTTGGTGGATACGTGCACTTCAGGGAACCCACTTCACTCATTGACGTTACTTGCCCAGCCCCTGTGGGTATGAGAGCTTGCAACTCTTTTTACTAGACATTTGGCATAACATCAGCTATATAATCTCAAAAAGCAACAATAAAAATAAACATTTGTAGGATGGGTATATGAATGAATGAATCTGAAAAACTAGCTAAATTAAAATTATTTAAATTCCAACTGTGAGATTATATAGTCACAATTTTTGTTAAGGACCTCTAATTTCCAACCCACCTAATAATTAAGCAATCTAGATTGTCTATTTTCCATTTATTATAGAGTTGAATATGAAAATGAAATTCAAATTCTTACTACAATTATCTTTCTAATGTTCTTCCAGAAAAAGAAAAGGGTTGGATGTTTCTAACTCAAAATGAGAATCATCCTGCAATATTCAAACTGTCATACTAATTATTTTTATTCTCCTATATTTACCTAACTAGAAAAACGAAACTCACAGACTTGTATTTTCTAGGGTCATATTGCCTTTGGTTTGGGGAATAAAGAATTTGATTCTGTGGTAATCATGAATTGTATCTCTAACTGCTGTCATAACTTGCCATTTATTCAAGTATGACTTAATATTTGTTAAACTAGTTTCATTTACAAGATATATATATTTATCATCCAAATTCAGTATCGCTTTAAAAGGATACTTTGAACCATTATGCTTATAAATCATATAAGAATATGTTGAAAATATATTGAAACAATGCCATGCATAAGGCCCCTCCCTTTCTTTCTGCTCACTGGAATTTTCCAGTAGATTATCTTAAAACCTGTGTTCTCATCAGAATGAAGAAAAAAGACAGATTTATGTTTTAACTTTAAGTGTCAGCTTTTTTATAGAATATATTTCTAGGTTCTAATTATTCATCTAACATAAAATGCTACTGAGAATGTAATTGGCCTTGGTCTTTTTCAAGAATTAAAGAGACTTTTTTTTTTTAAGGGAGAAATTGCAAAAGTAGGTCATATTGCCTTAATCCTGTATTTGTTCTTTTAAAAGATGCAGACTGAAATAGAATAAACAGAGGTAATACAGACAGTTTTTCTGTGAATCACAATCCAAACTCAGAACTGGCACAGATTTGAGGAATGCCCATGATTCTTATCCAAACTAATGTCTGGTATTTATCCAGGTTAAATTCTTTCTTTCTTTTTAATGTGAGAAGAATTCAATAACTAATACATTTCCTTTTCTCTCCCCAATGTTCTAGTTAGAAGTTCATTTGAGTAGTATTCACTCAATTAATTTTATTTCTTGATTTGGTGGGCTTAATATTCCTATCAGACTTTGAAAACATGGCTGAATGAATTTATGAATGAAAATTGCCAAATTCTAATTCTGGTCCTTACCATTATTTTTCACAACTTTCAGTAGAAAATCAATCCCAAGTCCTTTAACATCTCTTACTTTCAAATCCCTGAGAAGTGTTGGTATTGCCGCAGTAAACATACATGAGCATATCAAGTGCTGCCAAAGTGTCAAGCATGACTTTTGTTAGGAGTTGCAAGTAAAGGTAGAAAATGTTTGTAAAAATAATATTTTTCCACTTTTTATGTAAGTGACCAGAATGCTGTGAACCACATTTATAGATTGGATAAGTTATTTAGAGAAATAAACAAAACTCTTTCTTTAAAAATATATTTCATGTTGATTTCATAGCTCTTCACTCCTGTGGGAAAAAAAATCTTCTTGATTCTTAGCATAAAATATTAGTTCTAATACCAAATGGAGCTTTTTATCCTGGCACACCTTTCTATTTAGTCTCCAGGACCAAATATAACACAGCATAAAAAGTATAAAACACTGTAGAAAGATTTTTCCTCTTATTTTTTAGGAATTTTATGGATGTCTCATAATTACCCTAAAATATTTTAAATTTATTTTACTTAAAAAATAAATACAAACAGATTTTTATATGGACTCTAGGAATAGAAAGAAAACTATTAAGAATAATTGCAGTTTAATGTTAAAGATAATAAAACAGTTAAAATGTGTATGCATTCATTATCTCTACATTTTGTGAAATATTATAGATGATTTGCAAGCCTTAAAATATTCTTACTTGCCTGCTGTTATGGACTGAATTGTGTGTCAACCCAAATTTGTATACTGAAGCTGTAACTCCCAATATTACTGTATTTCGAGATGGAGCCTTTAGGAAGGTAATTAAGGTTAAATAAGTAAGTAAGGGTTGGGCCCTAATCTGATAGGACTGGTTTCCTTATAAGAAGAGGAAGAGACACCAAAGATCTCTCTCTGTGTGCACACAGCACACACAGAATAGAGTCTGAATGAGGATACAGCAAGAAGGCACCATCTTCAAGACAGTAAGAGAGGTCTCAGCAGAAACCAAACCTGATGAGACCTTAATCCTAGACATCCAGCCTCCAGAACTGAGACAAAATGAATTTTTGTTGTTTAAGCTACCCAGTCTGTGGCATTTTGCTATTACAGCCAGAGCAGACTGATACACATGCCCACAAAGCTGGTATGGTGGTTCTTCCAATTTTTCCTAGAGATCAACTGATCCTGATGAGCTTTCTTGGGAGTGAAGCTTCTGAGGAAGAGTTTGAAGGATTGGCCAAATTCACACTAGAAGAATACATAAGAAGTGTCACGGTTTTTTGAAGATAAGAGAAGAAGAGTATTGATAACTTGGCTAATTCTACCTAATGTTTCCTTTACTGTAACAATTGCCAAATCAGAAAATGTGAATATACAACAAATTACCTCTATTTAATTATCTACAGCAGTATTCATAATTATAACCACCATTCTGAGGGCATCCTAAGTACCACTTACTGAATTTAGTATTTTAATAAACGTTACAGCAAATCCTTAATATAGGCATTATTAACCCATTTGGCAGAGGAGACTGAAGCTAAAAATGTTTAGTTTATTTCAAGAACATGGCAGTTGGAGAAAATCTATTTTGAACCATCGTGTGATCCCAAAGATCCCAAAGCTATCACACTAATTTATTATGATGTTTTTTATTTTTTATAAATTTACTTATTTATTTTTGGCTGCATTGGGTCTTCGTTGCCATGCGCGGGCTTTCTCTAGTTGCGGCAAGCGGGGGCTACTCTTCGTTGTGTTGCGCTGGCTTCTCATTGCGGTGGGTTCTCCTGTTGAGGAGCATGGGCTCTAGGTGCGCGAGCTCAGTAGTTGTGCTACGCGGGCTTAGTCGCTCCGTGGCATGTGGGATCTTCCTGGATCCCACAGGGCTGGAACCCGTGTCCCCTGCAGTGGCAGGCGGATTCTTAACCACTGCACCACCAGGGAAGCCCTATTATGATGTTTTTTTCAAAAAGACAAATATATGGGAAAGGCCTAATATGATTCAGATATATCTAATGAATATATAAAAATATTTTTCCCTCCTCTCTTAATTTTAATTTTGCTTTGTTTTCTGGAGAATTTCGATTTATTCTCTTGCTGATTATATATGTTTGGGTCTGATTTGTCAAAAGGATTTTTGTTCATACATGGCCCTATTATAGCAACTTTGAATCCAAGAAAACTCATGTAATTTTGCATTCGTAGTACAAGTCTCTCAAGAAGTTTCATCTAACCACACATTCTCACAGACCATTCATAATGAAGTAGAATGAGCTAGCAGTAGTGAGAAAAAAAACAACAGATCACTTTGGATGCAGCCAATGAAAAGCTGCCAGGTGGTATTATAGTATTAATGTAGTATTAATGGTCTGATAATTAATGACAGTTTTCACTGGAGTTTTTGTATCAGCAAGAAAGAACATGATGAAGTACATTATCTATTATGATACATTTTACTTTATGTAAAATTGGAAAAGCTTTGAAGATAGCTTTCTGTTTCTTTACAGATTCATTTCCTTAGTTTTCCACAGAAATTAGTGGAATCTGTTTTTAAGCCACTAACCCAAATAACTCTATAAGACTCTGCTGAATGTGATTGTGACAGCACATCTGAAATAGCTCCTCTCTCTTTTCTCACTGATTTTTATGTTTCTGACTTGGAGCTCTGTTCTTTTTCTCTTCCATCAGTTTAAACGGAAAGAAACCAGTTCCAAATTTGGCTGTCAACAATGGAAAAAAAGGAATCTGAAGTCACAGGATCAAAGAGGTGTTTCAATGAATTTTAATGTATTTTTATGCTAGCCTATAAACAGAACAATAGAAAGGAAAATAGGATTTATACAAACCCCAGAAAAAATATTTATGTAATACTAATTATACTATATCAGGTTGTAAATAAATTTTAAATAAAGACAACAAAGAATTTATCTCCTTTAAAGGCAAATAATTCTTAACAGCCAGACATGACCCATGATCAAATGCATTAAACAGCAAAATTACTAGGTTTTCACGAAAACAGCAGGAGATAATGTCTTCTGATGAATGTTAACATGTGTATAAATGTGTAGGTATATATGTGGGATTTTATGTGTGTGTTTAAGTATGTCACTCTTTTTTTAGCAGCTGAAGGAAAAAATGTTCTTTGGAACAAAGATGGGACATAAAGAACAACCAGGATAATCCACCGTAGCCCATATAAGAAATATTAACAAAATAAACAATTTGAATTCTTATTATCAGAATATATACCACATATATACAAACACACACACAAATGATGATGACGATAGATAATAGATAGATAGATAGATAGATAACCTGTAAACCTGAATCCAACTCTTGAGCAATCCCTTACTTATTTTAGTATAAACAAATACTTAGTAATTTAGGTTGGTTAAGATGCTGGAGCTAAAGCAATTCAACTGTCTACTAAACTCATCATCTGAATGTGAATATTTTGAGTCTAAAAGCAGTCAGAAATGATGTGAGAAGATAGCAGTATAAACATAGTACAAGGCTCTAAAGTTAATGAAAGGTCAACTTTCAAATGGAAAACTGAGAACACATCTATGGGAGGAAGTAATGCTTCAGACAGATATTTCACTTGTAATTGAAGACTTCTCGATGTGACTTGAATCTACCTGATAGATTGTCACATTTTGAAACTTCTTCTTTTATGTATTTTTGTGCTTCTTTTTTTCTTATCTTAATCCTTATTGTATTTTTGCAAAGATAGATACATTTATTTTTCTCATGTAGTTTTCTCAATGTAGTGATTTCATTTTCTATATCTCAGTTTAATTTGACAGCAAAGAGGAGGGGCAAATTAAAATCAAATGCCTCTCTTCTTAATTAGCCTTTTCTTGAGCACCCTTATTTTGGGAAAAAGGAGTCAGTGGACTACAGGTTTTACATTACTTGCCCAAAGTAACACAGTGAGTGAATAGTGAAGCTCAGGCATTTTGGTTTCTAGATCCACATTCTCGACCACTTCACTTTACTGTCTTTCTAGAAAACTTTGAAGACTTTAGAGAGGACACAATGCTTGAGATGACTGTTGAAAGATGATTAACACTGTTTCAGGTTGAACAAAAGATGAAGCTCATTTTAGGCTGAGGACTTAGTGTGAATAGGGGAGAAAATGGTATATTCCCAGAACTCCAAATTGTTTAGGATTACGAAGCTAATAGAATAAGCAGAAAAGTATAAGATGCAGCTGCACATGGGGATGGCTAGAAATGATGGCATCTTGGGCCAGAGAGAGCTGGGAATCCAGTGTTTAGGTAGTAGGCAACAAATTGCATAGTTGAGAGTGGAGAGAACAGGAGGCCAAAATAAGTTTAAAGAACCACTTTATTAATCTAGGGCAGATGTCTGCAAACATTTTTCTACAGGGCCAGATAGTAAATATTTTAAGCTTTGTGGGAAAAAAGAGCAAACTAAGGATATGATGCTGACACTTGAGCTAAGAGATAAAGCTAAAAGACTGAAATAGGTAATAATTGCTAAAGAGATAGTTGTAATTATGGCAAAGAATCAGATTGGATTCAGAATCTATTAGAAGTTTGAATTTTAACATTCTGTGATTGATTGAGCATGGAAATGAAGGAAGAGTCTGCTGTGCCTCTGAGGTTTCCTGTTTAGGTGATAAATTACTCCTCACCTTCCATCTACTCACACACATGCATATACATGCACACAAGTACATGTTTGAAATAAGATTAGAGAAGATAATAAAATTAGTTTTCATTGATTTCTCTTTGACACTTGTAAAAGTTTTTCAAGCACTTCTTCTGGAATACTTTTCTTCCCTGGCCTCAGTGATGCTGGGTTTTCCATCAATCTCTGACTCTTGCCACAGGTAGCTTGAAATATGTAACCACTAAGGTTCCTTCCACACTTATTTAATATAGAATCAAATCAAAGCTGATAAAGAGGGGGCAGCAAACATAGACACTACTTTCAAAAAACTTGGCCATGATAAAGTAATAGGAAACAAACACACATACACACAACTATCTTCTCTAACTGTATAATAAAGTATCTGAGAAATTAAAAGAAATCGTTAGAGATCAGAACAAAATCCAGAATTTCCTATATTGACATGTTGATTCTGAGTGCCCTAGAGACTGGCTTTTAATGGGTATAGCCTTGCTCATTTGTGAAAGTTTACAAAACTTGAACCCTAAGCCAGGTAGAATGCTAAATTGTAGACCCCTACATTTGACAGATATTCTCAAGGGCCAATAACTTCAGGGGGTGAACTGAAAAAACAATGTTGACCCCATTAAGAACTGGCAGAGATACTTGCTTACGTCTTTGAAGAAACTTCTGCCACAGCTATGCTGAAAAACTCTATGGAATGAAGCACTCCTTAGTCGGCATAATACCTATAATCCTCCTGACTCAAATGCCATAGTGATTATGTCTGGAAAGTCCAGTGTCCTCCACTCATAAACACCTTGAAGAGGAATCTTACAGAAAGAAGGATCTACAGAAAGAGGAATCTACAGAAAAAAGCAAAAAACAGCACATTAAGCAGTGAACTAGTAAATTACTTATGAAGGCTGAGAGTTTCTTGTGTCTTTGAACATCCTCATGTGGATATACTCCTTCTATTGATTCTGACCCCATGAAAGGTGGGGGACAAAGCATTTTCCCTACACCAATTCAGCTTTTTCCTCCCAACCTCCCTGGTGCATAACTGTCATTCTGAGTCACTGTTGGAAAAGAGGAGCCTTCTTATCCCGAAATCATGTTCTCTCTTCTTGCTGGTGTTTCATCATAACTTATCTAGATCATTTTCAGTTTTTGTTAGCAAATCCTTGGCTTGACTCAATGATTCAAGCCAGTAATTCTCAAAACTCATATAATCTTGTTATGGCTTAATTATATGTCCCCCAAATTCATATACTGAAGCCTTAATCCTCAATCCACAATCCTTAGAATGTGACTGTCTTGAAGATTAAGTCTTTCAAGAGGTGATTAAACTAAAATGAGGCCAATAGAGTGGTCCCTCATCCAATCTGTTTGGTGTCCTTATGAGAAATGGAAATGAGAGACATCAAACAGCTGTGTGCACAGAGGAAAGACCACTGAGGGAACAGCAAGAAGGTGGTCACCTGCAAGCCAAGGAGAAAGGCCTCAAGAAGCTAACCCTACTAACAGCTTGATCTTGGACTTCTAGTCTCCAAAATTGTGAGAAAACAAATTTCTGTTGTTGAAGCCACCCAGTCTGTAGTGTTTATTCATGAGAGCCCTGGAAAACAAATACACCTGGAAATGCAAATTCTTGGGCCCATGCAAAACCTACAGAATCAGAAACTCTAAAGGTAGAGTCCAGCTATTTTTATTTTATCAAGATTTCCAGATGATTCTGACATACACTAAACTTTGAGAACCCAGTGATTTACTCTATCTTGCTGAGGAATGAGTTGATATGATAGCTAAATGAGTTCAATGCAGCAAAATTCATTCAATGGGTCTTATTTTTTTTCTCAGTATCACCACTTCTCTTTCCTCATACATTGATAACTGTTACAGGGGTTTAAAATCATATTACATACTCAGGGAGTTTATGGGGAATAATGAAACATATAAAATACTCCAAAGTCCAAGGGCAAAAATTTACTAATACAAAAAGAAGGAAAAATGAAAAAAATATTATAAAAACTAATGCAACATCTGAGCTGCACAGAATCAGTTCATATTAGTTTCCTTTGTATTTGAAGACTGACATAGGAGAGGTCAGATTAGGGGATGAAGGTGTTTTAACTTGTTAGGTAGTTTATACTTTTATACATTACACAAAATAAAGGAGGAGAAATAGTATCCTAAAGGAAGGAAAGAATGATGTAGTTTCTGCCAGAACTTGTAAGAATGAAAGAGAAATGAGAGCCAACTGAAAGAGCTCCCAAGGCCAAAGCTGGAACAATTTGAAGGTCAAAATATAGTATGAATTATAATCCAAAGTATACACTAAATATCCATGAGTCCATACTGATATAAATATATGATTGAATGAATAAATAAGCCAAAGGGGGACAAGAGACAAATTTCCCATGCAGAGGAATTCCAAATAATTTATGTAGATACTCTGACCTCAAGCAGGGTGAACATGACTCCCCACTTCTTCAGTATGGGCTGTGGATAGTGACTTCCATCCAAAGAAGACAGAACAGAAAGGGGAAAAGAGTAATTTTACAGAGACTTGACAAACAATGACAAAAACTCGGCCAAGTGGTCGAGATTAACATCAACAATAAGTCATATTGATAGTATATACTCTTGCTATGATAGGATGAGGATGAAACTTTATGTCAATGGTCTTCTTCCTAAAACTGTAACCCAAGAATAATCATGAGGAAAACATCAGAAAAAATTACAACTGGCCTTCCCTGGTGGCGCAGTTGTTGGGAGTCCGCCTGCCGATGCAGGGGATGCGGGTTCGTGCCCCGGTCCGGGAGGATCCCACATGCCATGGAGCGGCTGGGCCTGTGAGCCATGGCCGCTGAGCCTGCGCTCCGCAACGGGAGAGGCCACAGGAGTGAGAGGCCCGCGTACCACAAAAAAAAAAAAAAAAAAAAAAAAAAAAATTACAACTGAAGGATCTTCTATGAAATACCAGATCAGTATTCCTCAAAACCAACAATATCTTCAAAAAGAGAAGACTGGGAAACTATCACAGCTAAAAGGAGCCTAAAGAGAAATGAGGACTAAATATCATGTGGTAACCTGGATCAGCTCGTGGAACCCAGAAAGGCCATGAGGTTAAAATCTAAGGAATTAAAAAAATATATGTAAGGAAACCTGAGTAAAGCATAGCTTTAGTTGAAATAATAACATACAAATACTGGTTCATATATTGTGAAAACTGTACCATATTAATGTAAGATACTAATAATAAAGGGAACCAGGTGTGGTGCATATTGTCTTTGCAATTTTTCTGTAAATCTAAAACTATTTTAACATAAAATAAGTATTAAAAAGAGAAATGAGAATTTAGCATAAGAAAATTGTTTCACAAACAGGAAAGCACTATCTAAAATATAAGGGTTTTTTGTTAGGAAGTCCTTAAAAGTTTAGAAACAAAATGCCAGGAGCTTTGGGATGAGAGAGCTTCAGAGAGAAACATCATGGTGAGGGATGGGGAAACATCCATGGTGAGGAGTGACCATTTAATAGCTGTGTGACCTTGTACAGGAAACTTAATTTCTCTGAGATGTGAAATCATCTATAAGCATTGCTCATGCTGTCTTCCCTAACTAATTGAGGTTATATTTCTGAGAAAGCATTTGGGAACTGTAAATTAGCATATAAAATTTAAGGTGATGCTGTCATTGTGTGTCTTCAAATGTTGTTACTCTTATTAAAATCTCCAGTAGAAGAAGAGAGTATTTGACAAGTAATCTGGTAGCAAAAGGCATTACAGGTAAAGAAAATTGAACAAGTGTGAAGGAAGGAAGGCTTAATGGACAGTGAAAAGTCTGTATTCATTCTGGCTATTTGAGGGAATTCTGTACAGCTATGCTTAACTTTATTCAAGCTTAATTTATTTATGGAAATTTTATATTCCATATTTAATATTTCTGAAATTAATTTATGCATATGATATGAGTTATGCATTCTTGGAGATCATCCTAGTTGTGTGAAGAAAATTCGGGAAGGGGACAAGATTTAAGGCAGAGAGACCAATTCAGAGGCTGAGAGTCCACTACAGTCAACAACACAAGAGATGAATAGAGTCTTGTCTAAGTTTGTGGCAGAGGGATTGGAGAAAAGTTAATGCATTTGAAACATATGTTGGAGATAGAATTGATGGGACATGGTAATGCATTAGGTTGGAGAGTGAGGACAAAAAAAAGTCAAGAGCAAATACCAGGTGGTGTCATTTACTGAAACAGGAAACCAAGGAGAAGAAACAAGTATACAGGGAAATACAATATGTATACTTTAGATATGCTGGGACGTTCAGGTGAAACTGTCTAATATATACTTTGACATATAGACCCAAGTATTAAGAAAATGTTACCATCCAGGGATGTGTGTGTGAGCCTGCGAGCATACAGAATAACCAATACTTGGACTTTGGGCAATGGAAGAGATCAGCAAGGAAGAGTAGTTGTGAGAGACAGGAGGCTAGTCTGAGGGACACTATCATTCTACAGATAAACCTTAACTCCTGGTGAAAGTCTCACCTAGTATTGCCCCGATCAGTTTTCCAACTTCATCTCACTAGTTTTCATACAAAGATGCAATATAAACCAGATTAATCTGTCTCAAACAAAAATGTCATATTCTTAACCCTTGCCTCATCATTCTGCTCTGTCCTCTTAAAATTCTGCCATTCTCCCAGGCAGCAATTCATTTATTATTCACATTTTTATTTAGATATCCATTTACTAAGTGGAATCTTATGGAGGGCATTACATAGCAATATCATTGGGCTGTTTATAGCCCACTTTATACATTTCCTGCAAGCACCTTGAACACCAATGCTTCTTTCAGCCTCACAATAACTCATACTTTAGGGTTACTGTTGACTCCTAACTCATTTATACTTGCTGTAAAACTCAATAAACACAACTCCATTCCTTTTTTTTTTTTTTTTTTTTTTTGCATTTCTTATTTTTATGTGTGCTTGTATGTCTTGTCTTTAGGCAGATTGTATGTACCTAGATGGCAGGGACCACTCCCATTTTTCACATCACCTAGCAAAGTGCCTTACTATTAACTACTTGTTGATTCACTGCTTAATTTTCTGACTTAGAAAAACAATTTTTACTTGCTGAGGTGAAAGGAGGAGGATGTGCAACCTTGAAAGGGCTGTTTGTAAATAACAAGTTTATTGTATTTTATTTTTCTTATAGTGATTCAAATGGTAGGTATTTCTTATGTTAATGATGAATAGAAACAAAGTGGTTTTATATGACAAAATACATTTACTCTTTTAGAGCAATAAAAAATAGAGTTAGACATGTTAAAATCATGATTTTTCTTTTCCTTCTAATCACCATAATATATATAACACTTTTCAGTTTTATGTATACTTTAAAAGGATTCTGTGTCTGACTTAATTGCCAAGTGTCTTTTCCTTGTCATCAACAGGTTTGGAGAGACATGGCCATCAATTTCTAATTCAAATCATTCACTGAATGTTCAAGAAATGCAGACTCAACAAAAAAAGGAGTTTAGCAAATTTAACAAGTAAGAAATTGCCTGACATTGCCGTCGCACTCCCCATAGGAGCCATTATGAGCGTTTGACCTCCAAAAAGCACCCTATTGACCCCAAATTGGTCCGCAAAATGGCTGGCCACAGAAAACCCTCCTCCACCACAATGAAAAAGCCTTCCTCTTTTGAAATGTCTCCAAACGGCTCCCATGAATCCAACGGAGGGGTGAAAATATATCTGAAGACCAGTTTGAAATCCTTCCAAACTTCACTTCTAAAAATCCTCCCTTACTAGAACAATTGCTACAACCAGAGGCTTTATACATATTTCCTTTAACTTTATAAAATGTACTCAATGTACTCTCCTTTCTTAATACCTCCAAACCCTCACAGCAGATGGGTTCCCTTGCCATGATTTATGAATAAGTAGAATTTGTTAATTTTCCCTAACTTAATTTTGTCTTTGACACAAATACATAACAGTAAAAATAAGGGTGATGTATTACACTTTTAATATATTATTTTAAATTATCCAAGTGAACATTACTACAAATTGTTGAGAAATTATAATCCTTTCTAGAGAAGGTTTTGATGACCCTTTAGGTAGGGAGCCTCATGTTATACATTCTTTGATGTGCATTCAATGCATCTATTGCATGTTGCATTAGGACTAAGTTCATAGTTCTCTAATCATTTTTAACACGGATAAAATATCATGGTGACATTTTCCTCATGCTATACCCTGATGCACCTGAGAGTATCTGTGGAGCATTTCCAGCCTTTTGATGAGCCTTGTTACAGCCTCAGATAATGGATTTTATTTTCATCTGGAGATAGGTTTCCAGGCTAAACCTTTAATTTTGTAGCAATTGAAAGGTTAACACCTTCTGTTAAACAACAGAAGAACTGTATAATGGTAATAAGAATCCATTGCACCACTGCGGGGTAATATCTAAATATAAGGAGCTTGACATGTCAGTTACCTGGTGTACAAGTTAATATGAAAGAATTTAACTCACATTTATTCTTTTTGTTTTCTCTAGCTTTTCAATTGCATCCCAAACAGCAAACTGTTAACCTTTCAGGGCCTAATCTATAATTCGTATTCTGGCCAACAGTCGATTTACTTGACTGAAAGTGTCGCTGATACAAGGAGCAAAGGATCAGGCATTTAATGGATACACAACAAAAAGCTCAACTTCATGAATTTAAATCCATCTTACATTAGAAGAATTTATAATAAGTTTACGGCAATAAGATGTCAAGATGTTAATATGAATTGGCAGGTTTCCATGTGATTAGATGACAGAATTACAGCCCCAAATGCCACCTTTTTGTTGGAAATGTAAGAAACACACAGATGTATCCAGAAAGATAACCATTGTAAAGACATCTGTCTACACTCTATAAATTATTTCTTATATCAGTGACTTATCTTTCTACAACAAATCTTAGACCATTTTGAAAATATGGCAAAGAAAAGAGATTAGAGATTTGAAACAGACTTCCCTATTTGCTTTTAATGATGCTCCCACTTGGGAAAATAGACAACCTGTTTTCAGATACTAATACACTAAAGTGTTTTGCTTTTTTAAAATTAAAACTATTGAGAAGTAAAATACAGATACCCCTTTATGTACCTTTCATAGGGACAGACTGATTTTAAAGGTATAGGCCCTGTTAATTTAAATCAAGGAGATTGTCTTGATTCTTCAGTGACTCCAATCAGTGTTGTTTGTACTCTTCACATATTCAGCATTTATTACTTTTAGTGCCTTATTACTTCATTTGATTATAAGCTCCATGAAGTCGGGAATCTTAATTTACCAACCATTGTATCTTAAAGAATCTAGCAGAGAATGTATCACATAGTTTTTTTTCTTTTTCTTCTTTTTTATTGAAGCATAGTTTATGTACAATATTATCACATAGTTCTGTTTTTTAAGTAGAACAAATAAGTAATTAGATAAAATAAATAAATATAAATAAGTTTTTTTGGCATTGTAATGGTGTACATGTGTTCTTATGTGTTTATACCTAAGTCTGCCTACTATTCACTTATTTGGTTTTACATTCTACAATGCTCGTTTTGGAAGACAATACTTCCATTCTGAACACATTTATGTTTACTTGATTTTCAGCCAAGTGGTTTATTGAAGAGTCAAAGTGCTTATTTGTTATGCTGTACTTGCAACATAGAAATAAATGTTTAATTCTTTCCCGCCACTTTTTTTTTTAACATCTTTATTGGAGTATAACTGCTTTACAATGTTGTGTTAGTTTCTGCTGTATAACAAAGTGAATCAGCTATATGTATACATATATCCTCATATACCTTCCCTCTTGTGCCTCCCTCCCACCCTCCCTATCCCACCCCTCTAGGTGGTCACAAAGCACCGAACTGATCTCCCTGTGCTATGCAGCTGCTTCCCACTATTTTTTAATTGATAGTTGTGGATTTGGATGGACACGATCTATCATGTCCATCGGGTTAACAGAGCCATCAAAAGGGCATAGGTAGGACCCGGAATCCTCCAACGCTATGTCTGATGATTAGCACAAAACAGTGTGCTGATATTGGCAGGAGTCCTCTCCACCCTCTCAACTCAATTTCTCACTTCATTGCTTTGCACCCCTGTGGGGCAGCAGAAGTTTAAAGGATGTCAGCAAGAATATTCTTGTTCTCTCAGGAATTCAGTACAAGAGGATAAACAGCCACACCACTGGCCAAACTAATAGTATAGAAGTGTGTGACTTAAGTGTTTAATAAATGCATGAGCATTGTACAAGGCCTAGGGGATCTTCCTCAGAATTATTGAATTTGATTGATTATATGCGGAGTTTACTTGGGGTAATTTCTGTTTAAAAACAAAGCTACAGATTTTTAAATTAGATGTTACAAACATCACGTTGGGTTAATTAAGAACCCACATTTAAGGTCATATTTTGTCAAAGATTTCTGTAAATGTAAAAAAATTTCAAAAGAAAATTCAGAGAAATAAGTCTACCTCATTCTTTCTGTTTTGTGTACTTGTAACAGACAATGTTTAGGAGTAGTTTAGGGCTCAGCAACAAACACAGTCAGAAAGCTCTACACATATTTTCTGTACTCCTCTTAATATTTGTTTGTATAAATACTGAGTACTGTGTTAGTTAAGGGCTCTTCATCCTTTAAATAAGTATTTCAGAAGAGCAAACAACCTATGACTTGGGCAGTGGAAACTTGTGGAACACAGGTCTGCTATTTAGAGTCTAAAGTGTACGGAACTACAATTTATCTGGCCAGAGCCTGCATCATCGAAATGACTTTCGACAGTCATCGAAAGTATATTCTTTTCATGTCACAGAAATTTTTACTTGAACTCACAAGACGTTTAAATGAAAATCAGTGATTTAAATGAAAATCAATGTGGTTGAATTACTACTTCTACAACATACCTGCAAAGAGCTGATCATGGTTGTATGGTTAGGGTTGAGCTCTGAGCTATGGATCATGACTCGTAGACCCATACTCAGGCCTTTCAGACAGTGTTTATTACTCAAATTTCAACCATCATTCATTTCTTTCTCTTTTTACTATGACAGCAATAAAGTTTATCCTGAAAGGTACAGAATATATGACTATTTGGAAAACAGGCATAATGTATTAAAATACAATCAAATAGAAGTGTTGGTCCAAAAATATGAAAAAAAAATTGATTTTATCAATTCAAAGAAACAAATTATCTTCTAATACACAGCTGGTGAATATTATGTAGATACTATTTTATGCTAATTAAACCCACTGGCAAAACCAGATTCCTTTTCTCTGGAAACATTGCTAAAACCTATTTAAAGTATTAGAACATTTTATGAGGTCAGGAAGAATTGACTGTGTATTTTTAGTTTCCTCAGTCCACACAGGCTATTACCACTACCGATAAAATCAGTTCGACTATGTCTAAAATACTTAAGGTAACCTACTTACTTTTGTTTACTGGTGTGTAGGAAAAAAATCCTTTAAGCTTCTTATACTACAGTTCACTCCTCATTTTTAAAACAGTTTTGAATTGGGCTGAGTCCTGAAATCAGAAAATCGCCTAGGGGCAGACTTCAGCAAAATTTTTGATAAACATAAAGCTTTTCTCTCCCTCGCCTTGCTCTTTTTCTGGCACCCATTTTAGTAATTAGTTAAACATTTCCTTAAAGAGTTCAATGGCTTCTCCTAATACAGGTCTAATTTCCAGTGATGTGCTCCATTTTCTGAAAGGACTGCTCCTTTCTTTTCTTCCCTTGTTTACTCACGATCCCCATTAAAATGTTCAGGTTCTCAAAATATTTCTCAGTGAGTCAGGAGAAAAGCAATTGGACTGAAAAAGGTGAATAAATAATCTCTTGAAGTGTATGATTTAGAAAAAAATACAGGACAGATTTTTCTTTGCACAAATGATCTTTCTCATCAGTATGGGTAATAAGTCCTTTGAACTAAATTACTTTTTAATGTCCTTTCCTCCTCAGGATATTAGTAAACAAAATAAAGTGAGTTATGGAAGAATTAGTGAAGATGGATTTCAATAGAAGTTCAGATAAATCTTAACAGGTGTCAATTATAACACTTAAAAAACTATCCAGTTGTCTTCCCATGAAACCATCCCTGCTTGGTGTTTTGGAATAAATAATAGAATATGAAAGAAAGTGCCAAATTTTGAACTAGAAAAATAAAAGTGGGTAACAAAACTTAATAAAAACTTTATATGAGCACAAATAGTCCATATACAAACACAAGACATTCTAGTCTTGAATTACTAAGACTTTATTTTTTTATCTAGGCTCTAAATTTAGATTCCAAAGATATGATTTCTATTTGAAAGTATTTAGATGCCTCTCAAAAATGTTAACAGAGCATGTTTATAGTTTTATTCTGCACTATGTTCAAGGTGTAGAGAGTGGTTCAATTAATTTTTCTTTTTTTTTTTTTGAAAGAAATAGATGCATTTTAATTACATAAATTTTAAAACAAGATCAAACTGAGATTGATTTTTAAATTTGGAGCGATAGAAAATATAAACTTTCAATAGTTTTATAAGAAATAAATAAAAATATTCTTTTTCTAATAGTAATTTTGTGGATTTACTTCTAATTAAAACATAATTTAATAATAATAGCATATTTTATTAATAAAAGTTTTTCGTAGTAAAGTAAAGTAATAGATAAATTCAGGGAGAAAAGAAAAGATAAATATTGTTGTTTAGAAGCTTATTATTTAACTTTGCAGCCATTGTGACAGTATATGCACAGAAGAATAGTAAAATTGTATGCCAGTAAATCTCCCATAAACCAGTGACACAAACAGTACATTATTGTTTTTTAACACATGAAATAGCAAATCCTTGATATTACTTATAATTTTGGAATCAGAACATTGTATCCCATATAAAATCCACAGACGAACTGCTTTGTTTTCATATTTTCAAATTCTCCTACTCTACCTCTGCCCCTGCTGGCCTGCCAAGCAAAACACATACACAGTTGAATCAGCCTATAGGAAAGAAAATTTGCAATTTGGAATCATAATTTGGTTTTTGGTTTTGATTTTCTTTATTGACGTGTAGTTGACTCACAATATTATATTATTTTCAGGTGTACAACATAGTTATTTGATATTTTTATATATTACACATCATACAAAGCTATTATAATGTGATTGACTATGTTCCCTGTGCTGTACATTACATCCCTGTGACATATTTTTTTTATCTCTGATAGTTTTTACCTCTTAATTCCCTTTACCTATTTTGCCCATCCTCCCTACCCTCTCCCCTCTGGCAACCAGCAGTTTATCTCTGTATCTGTGAGGTTATTTCTGTTTTTTTGTTGACTTGTTTTGTTTTTTAGATTTCACATGTAAATGAAACCATACAGTATTTGTCTTTCTCCATTGATTATTTAGCATAATAGCCTCTAGGTCCATTTATGTTGTCACAAAAGACAAGACTTCATTCTTTATTATGGCTGAGTAATATTCCATTGTGTGTGTGCCTGTGTGTGTGTGTATATGTATATATATCTAATATACATAAAACATTTTCTTTATCCATTCATCTGTTGGTGGATACTTAGATTGCTTCCACGTCTTGGCTATTGTAAATAATTCTGCAACAAACATTGGGGTGCATGCATCTTTTTGAAGTAGTAGTTTTTTTTGTTTTTGTGTTTTTAAACTTCATCTCTTTTTCTTTTTTTTTAATGTTTTTTAAATTTTTATTTATTTATTTTTGGCTGTGTGGAGTGTTCGTTGCTGTGTGAGGCTTTCTCTAGTTGTGGTGAGCAGGGGCTGCTCTTTGTTGCAGTGTACAGCCTTCTCATTGTGGTGGCTTCTCTTGTTGTGGAGTACAGGCTCTAGGCACATGGGCCTCAGCAGTTGTGGCACACAGAATCAGTAGCTGTGGTGCACGGGTTCAGTAGTTGTGGCACACGGGCTCAGTTGCTCCTCAGCATGTGGGATATTCCTGGAACAGGGCTCGAATCTGTGTCCCCTGCCTTGGCAGGCAGATTCTTAACCACTGCACCACCAGGGAAGCTCTGAAGTAGTGTTTTTGTTTTAGTCAGGTAAATACCTAGCAGTGGAATTTCTGGAGCGTACAGTGTTTGTATTTTTAAATTTTTGTGGAAACTCCGTGATATTTTTCATAGTGGCTGCACCAATTGACATTTCCATCAACAGTGCATGAGGCTTTGTTTTGAATTTCTATTAAACATTGGAGTTAAAAATAGTTCCCCATAGGTTGGATTAAACATTTTGCTTATCATTAACTTCCAGTTATTTGTTTGTGCAGAAAACAAAAATGTTTTTAAGTCAGACTGAATTCTTTGAGTTCTAAACAATGGCTTAATAGTGCATTAAAAATACTTAGTTATAAATGAGAATTTTTATTTGACTATATCTTGGTGTTACTTCATAATTAGTTTTTCAAATACTATTGATGATAACTTCCCAGAAGAATTTAACACCTTGTTTTTGTGATACTATCACATACTGCATTAGCTATCAAACCAATGACAATTATTAGGTTGTATTTTCACATCTGATGTGTTATCATCTGGTTTGTCCTATGTAATGCACTTAGTCCGTTATAAAATAGAAACTAAACCCTTAAAAGCTGGAGCCTCCTAAAACCATAGTATATGTGAAAGAACATCGTTGATAGAGGTTTTAAAAATATAATGTATGAAAAGTTTTTGTGAAGGGTTACACAAATGAAAATCAGTATCAATGGTGTCCCATTAGAGTTAGGGTACAACAGGAAGTTACTATCAGTCAGCCCCCAATATTAACTGAGTGCTTACAGTGGGCCGGGTACTGCTTCAACAGCTGGGAATACAGCGATGACTAAGGCAGGCAGAGCCTTTCATCAAGAAGCTTAAACTAACAGGAAAAGGTATACAGAAAAGGATACAGATGGTAAACATAAAGGAAATTTTATGCTATTTCATTCAGTGATGACTGTTATCAGCTAGATTAAACAGAGCAATGTGACTGTTTATTAATCCATATATGATAAAAGTACTACTGGTTTGGATAACGCCACCCAAGATACATCATTTTGTATTTTGGTAGCCTGCTTTTAGTATATCT
Source organism: Hyperoodon ampullatus (assembly GCF_949752795.1). NCBI lineage: Eukaryota > Metazoa > Chordata > Mammalia > Artiodactyla > Ziphiidae > Hyperoodon > Hyperoodon ampullatus. Next base: position 106,998,016 of record NC_136918.1, on the reverse strand, counting down.
CCCGGATGTTGAATGATAAATTCTATGCTGCTTATTTTTTCTTCTCTTCCTACATACATTTATATAAAGAAATTAGCGATTTCACATGCAATTTGATACCTATGAATCTCATCTTGCCTCTTCCCTGTGTTTTATAATGAGGACTTATATGACTTTTGACTCATTGTGTCTTAATCCCCCGAGTTTAACACCAGCCCTATATTACTGAATAGCATAAATAAAATATTTAAAATAAAGATACTGCTTGGATATAACTTGTAAGATTCACTCGAGTAACAGCTGTGGAGTCAGGATTAACCCTCCTTACATCTTTGACCAGAGAATGTTGGAAGATTTTTTTCCCCCTCTGATTCATTCACTTACATTGTTCGTTATATAGTTGGAAGTCTTTGTAACTAATAACACCAGGGCCAGAAAGAAAAGTAAGGGCGAGACACAGCCATCTGGTATGATTTGTTAACACCTAAGGAAACAGAGACTATGAAAAATCCAGTAAGAAAAATATGATTTAAGTTATCCAGAAATGAGACCACTTGCCTTCTGGGAAGATTCACAGACTGTTTCTGTACCTAAAGAACATGTGCTGGGGACCTAATCTATTATCCTGGATAATTCATGAAAATAAATGAATTTTTAAAAACGGAAAATAAAGCTCTATAATCTGACAGTTGATAAATTGTTCAACACTCCACCTGTGAAATAGATATACATGCAGATCAATTAGAATTAGTTGCACTATGTGACTTTATAATACATACCCAGTAAGTTACAAGTGATGTTAAATATGGCCCATTTGAAAGGTATTTATCATAACTTAAAAAATAAATCTAGTGTTATATGTTTTTTACATTTTTTATTAGAAATAATATTTGGGGGGTAGGGAAAAATAGCATTTTCCTCAAATTTTTCATTTTGTTATGTCAATTCCTCCTTTCCCCATACAGTTTTTATTGGCCATTGAATTATTCATTGTAAGGGAAACTTCCTTGTTAGGATTTTTAGAAACTAATATCAAAAAAATTTATCTGTCTAAAAGTTTACCACTCTTCAAATGTGCTTTCAAAAGTCATTTTGCAGGCTCAGCCCTCCACTTACCAAAAAGTTGTACTATAATAAATCTTATTTTGTGATTATAATGTGACAGAAGTTCAATACAAAGAAAATTTGAAGCTCATAACAATCAAATCTGTTGTGAGTAGATGAAGATAGTGTTGTAAATTGCTCTACACAAAAAATTTAGAGCTGGAGCACTTGGAAAGCCTTTTAACTTACTTTTTAAAGTTACATCCTTGCCTGACAGTTCCATCAGCAAAAAGGAAATGTTTATTGTGTTTTTTTAACACTAATCTAAAATGAACTGTTTAAATAAATGACTTTGTTCCACTTTGTCACTCTCCTCAACCATTTAAGGACAAGGATTTTAATTTTTACTTGCATAATAATCACACTATGAAGTACAGATTTTAAAGGAAAAAAATACCAGTTCTTTCTGAAAAAACAAATAACTCTAGTTAGAGCCCAAAGCTTAGCAGTGTGTAATATAACTGACTGTTAATTTAAAAAATACCATTCTTATTTTTCAGGCCTTCAGTTTTTGTGACCTGTCTCTGCATTAAGAATGAAAATATCCAAAGTTCAACATCTGCAAAATAGACTAGAGTTCGAATTACTTATGTTATACATATATCCCCAAAAATGTTGAGGGTGAATCCACAAAAACACAAAAAGGCAAATGCTATTTAAATAAATTTCATATTTACACTCATTTGTAAAACCCATAGTTATGCCCCAGTTAATTTATGAGAAGAAACTGAATTTTTGCATAAACAATTTACTTAATGCAGTGTTAAATGGAGGTCCTGAAGTTGGGGTGTCTATTTAACTGGTGTGCCAAAGAGATGCTGTAATGCCCCTTCCTCTTCAGGCAGCGGTTCTTGACCAAATATTCTGTACACTAATTAGACTGAGATACTTTATTCAAAATTAACATTGTTCTACCATGAAATGATGTACCTGTGGTGTTAACTACCTCCACAGAGAATGTTCTTGACTTTAAACATCCATGAGGGAAGGGGATAGTGGTAAGAAAATAAACTCAAAGCACCTAATCTACACTCTCCGAGAGTTATTGTAAAATACTAGGGACAATATAAATAATTTGAATTTACTTATTTGCCTTTTATGAAATAATAGAAGCCTAAAATTGTATAATGTGGTGTTGTAAATTATACTGATGGGGTGACAAAATATCAATGAAAAAAATAATTAAGAATCAGAATATTAAAGATGGAAGTGTCTTTAGTGACTATGTAGTCCAGCCTGCTCATTTTAAAGATATAGAACCTGAAGTCAAAAAAGGAAAATGGGATCTCATGATTCCCTCAAGAATAGTTACCATTTTATTGATCATTTATTATATACTAGCCACTATGCTAAACAGTAAACACAGCCCTATAAAATAGGAATTTTGCAGAAGAGAAAACAGGTTCTTTAAAGTTAATGTAAGCTGTCTAGGGTCACATAGCTGGTGTACGGGGCAGCTAGGTCTCAAATCAGGCCCTGCTTGACTCCAAATTCCCTGTTTCTTTTATAATTTGATTATAATGTGAACTTCTGTTGCATTATAATTACATAGCTCCTTTGCCATCATGTTCAATGACACATGAGCTAATGTGTGACTGAGCCTCCTGACTTATACTTTGGCTTGTGCACTGATATGAGTAATTTCCCTCAAAAGTAAGAGTCAGGTGGAGTGTACTAAACAAATAGAATAAAGAAAGAAAGAGAGAGAGAGGAAGAAACATTAAACACAGATATTTAAGCAGTAAGCAGATATTGTGTCACTTATTACAAACATATTTAAATGAATATTTCCATTTTATATTAATTTTAAAATTATATGCAAGTAGAAATCAAATACAATAATATTTTCATATCTGCTTCTTGCCATATAAACCTCTACATTTTACTCATTGATGGATGCTTATGGAAAACTTCTATTAGAAGCCTTACCTCTTTTTGTTTGTTTTCTCATTTTTCTGTGGAAATCTTAACAGAGTTGTAATATATTTAGAATGAATAGAGTCTATTCCTTTCCTACAGGTAGAAATGGTTCAGTTATTTCTCATCATAGTTGAATGAGATTCAGTCAGATTGACTCCCATTTGCTGACAGGAAAACTGAGGCATTAAAATTCAAAGAATCTTACTACCTAAGAACTCCCAGAGACTTTAAAGATTATTAGTCAAATATCTTATCTTTTGGATGATGAAACAGGTCCAGAGTGAATAACCAATTATCTTCAAGGTCATAATTCTTGTTAGTGATAGATAATGTCTAACTTAAAACCAAGTCTCATCTTGTTTTCTCAAAGCCATGTTACCTCTCCATAAAATTATGATTTCCATAAAGCACCATCTGTGGTTGCTTTAAATCCAGTATTTAGGTGCCAAGTAACACCATTTTGTGAAATTTAAAATATGGCCATTTAGAGGTTTGTAGGCAAAACTTCCAGGGTGAAATGGAGAGCTCTAGGTAGAATAAATTGGAATGTTGCAATACTGTGATGCAATTCTGACACTGACCATCCAAAGTTAGTGAAGATTCCACAAGTTAAAGTCATGGTCCCAACAAGACTGCCCTCACTTCAGAAGTTACCTGCAAGTTTGGGATCTCCAGTTCACCTGCACTTCTAATCACTGACTACATATTCAAGGTTTCCTGTGACCTCCTCAGGTTTGATAATTCAGTAGAATTACACACAAAATCCAATATAGCCATATGTTAATGATTACAGTTTTCTTATAAAAGATACAGTTCAGGACCAGTCACATAAACAGACACATCAGGTAAGGTTTGAGAGGGTCCTGAGTACAGAACTTTCATGTTCCCTACCTGTGGGATTTAGATGTGTGACCCTCCTGGCACATCAATGTGTTCACCAGCAAGGAAGCTCACCTCATTCTCAGTGTCCAGAGTTTTTAGTGAGGTTTCATTATGTAAGCATGATTGATTGACTCCTTGGTCACATGACTGAACTCAATCTCTAGCCTCTCTCTCCTCCCCAGATGTCAGGAGGTCTAGCTGATATCATGTGGCTCAAAGCCCCAAACCTCTAACCATGTGGTTAGTCTTTCTGGCATGACCACTTCCCAGCATAAGTCATTTCTTTAGCATAAATTCAGCTATGCTCCAAGGGCCCATCATGAATAAATGACACTCCTCTCTCTCAGGAAATCACAAAGGTTTAGCCGTTCCATCTTAGAAACCATGAACAGAGACCAGACACATTCTATTTTCTCCAACAAAGCTGTACATGTTGAATTAAGGGGATATTTTCTCTTGCCCCCAAAACCTACTACACCAAGAAGACAAACAATTTGGCCCACAGTAGCCCTAAATAAAGGATGAGTACTGCTTTATGGACCATGTGCAATTATGCACACAATATGTACTTTGTCCAAAATTGCAAAAACCTCAGTAAGTTTCCTGAGTTTCAATCTATTAATACAATAAGATATAAAGGAATGAATAAGTAGCATTTAGTAAGAGCCACACACATCAGTGAAATAACCAAGCACTTAATTCAAACACACAAACAGCCCTTCAACCACAAACAAATCTAGAGCTTCAAACTGACAGAATCCATTAACTGAGAATATTATAATAATCTTACTAATTAATGGGCTGTAAAGGCTTCCAGATGGCATAGACAAATACACTTAATTATACTCCATCATTCTTGCTTGTACATAGAACCTCCAGCACTGTAGGATAATCCTGAAATTTATATAGTTATGAATTATTGTTATAGCCATATGGAAGTGCAGTTTTGACAGAATTACACATTTAAAAGTCTACTTATTCAACAAACACACAACTTCCAAAAATTTTGTGCTTAAAAATTTTTTTAAGTTATTAATTTCTAAACCATAATACTAATAGACTTTTTAATGTCCTTGCACAAATTACTTATTCAAGAATCATGTCATACTTAGTAAATAAAGACCAAATAGCAGATTCATTTAAAGAACTCAACAGTGTGCTCACATACACACACAAAAGGCAAAACAAGACTAAAAGCCAAAGCAATCTATTTGAATTTGCTTTGAGTGATCAGGTAAATGTATTTTTTTCCTGGATAACACCTGCTTCTCATGTTATATAAATTGCCATTGTTATTAATACACTAAAATATTCTTCCCCCAAAAGAGTTGTGGATTTCTCTGAGAGCCAACCATCTGTTAAATACATTTATTTAAGATGGTTTAGGAGCATCTGGGGAAGAGAATATAGTGATATAATAGAAGTTTCTGACTTTTTTGTAAATTCTAGTTAATCTCTTGTAAAACCAATCTACAGTACTTCATTAGAATGATACATGAGGAAGGATAGGAACCATTATAACTATTTAGAAATACCATTTGTGCTACTGTTATGGGGCCACCTAATTGGAAAAAACAAATGACACGTAGTGAGTACCCCAGTCACCTCTCATTCTACCACCTTTGGTAGACACTGCCATAGGCAGAAGGCCTACAGAGAAATCATAAGTAGGAATAAGCCATCAAAAGTATCCTGCATGTACAGCTGCTTTCCCATCTGCAATTTGATATTGTCCATTATTTCTCAAGTTTAGTATTTTAAATGATGTTTGATATAGAGTCAACATCTGACTAAAACATGGCACTTTGTAAGTCCTCCTAGGTATGCAGTATAATTTGAGGTCATTCAAATCATTGGATAGCAGTCAGGAAAATGCAAATCTAAACCACTTCACACATACTAGGATTAATCTAATAAAAAAGGAAGATGATAACAAGCACTGGAGAGGATATAGAGACACTGAAACCCTCATACAATGTGGTTTAAGATATAAAATAGTGTAGAGTTTGGAAAACAGTATAGCAGTCCCACAAAAGCTTAAACAAAGGGGTATCACTGACCCTGTAATTCCATTCCATTCTTGGATATATACTCAAGAGAAATGAGAACATATGTTCATATAAAAATTCATACACAAATGTTCATTGTTATTTATAATAGCCAGAATGTGGAAAAATCCAAATGTCCATCAACTGATAAATGAATAAATAAAATGTGCTATGTCTATACAATGGAATATTATTTGGTTATAAGAAAACTAAAGTACTGATACATGTTACAGTATGATGAATCTTACAAACATATACTAATTTAAAAGAAGCAAGACACAAAAGAACACAAATCATAGGATTCTGATATAGGAAATGTTCAGAAGAGGAAAATTTATAGAGGCAGAAAGTGGTTGCCTAGGGATGGGGAAAGTTGGAGGAAATTAGATGACTACCAATGGGTATCAGGTTTCTTTTTTGGGTGGTGAAAATGTTCTAGTATTGATTGTGGCGATGATGGTTGCAAAACACTGTGAGTATACTAAAAACTTGACTTGTCCATCTTAACTGGGTGAGTGTATGACTTATGAATTTCAATAAGGTTATTTCAAAAATAATAGAAATATTTCTTATTTTATCTTGAGATTAATGTGCTTAGAATTAATTAGTAGTAAGTTCGGTCTCATCTCTCAGAATACAGTTTAATATAGGAGGCAGAGTGTATAATGAAAAATAGGAAAAGGCTAATAATGATAGTTAAGGTAGTATTAAATAATGAAATACTAAAATGGTAGGAAAATAATGGATAAAAGAACCTTTCCAAATGAAAAATTGCCATCGTGTAGAGGTTCCTGGGGATAAAGAATAAAGATGCAGCATGAAGCAAAAGCAGCTCCAATTGCTTTAATCTAATATTCCATGGTGCTGTTGACAAAAAATGGAAAATCAATGAAAACATACGTATTTGAGGATTGGTGATAGAGAGGGGAGCTGGCATACACAAGGGAGCTATTCCATTTATATACATAACTTAATTTTTTAAAGTTTCTTAATATTGTTCTTTCTATGGCTTAAAACCTTAACACTTTCTCTCTTTTCAAATACTCTCAACTACACACTTTCTTTTACTCACTAATGTCTACTGAGGTGGATACTAACATACTTATGTGTAAAATGAGTATTTCATATATAAATATTTACACGTCATTATGCCTGGCTTAGATTTAATGAAGAGACTCTTCCAAGATCCATATAGAGAGAAAGGGGACTAACAAAAGCAAGGCAGGCAGATACAGCGAGGCATTCTCTTGGGAGATCAAAGGCAGAGACTAAGGATGTAGGAAAATCAATAGGAAATAAAAATGAGAAAGTACAAAGAAACACAAGTAGAGAGGCTAGGTCAATACAGGAGAAGAAAAGAGAGAAGTAATTAGTTTTTAGGCTTGACGGTCCCTTCATTGCACAGTATTTGTTTCTGAGTTAGTCATTTCCAGATGTGATTGGCAGCTGATATTTTTGGGGGAGAAACAAGAGGTTCTAGTTTTTATTTCAGGAAACATGAAAATTCCAAAACTTACCAAAGGTACACTGAAGAAGACAATTGATATGCCTCCTGGAGCAGCCTTAAAATTGTGCTGGGGTCACTTGTGGTTTTAAAGATTTGGAAACGAGAAGCACAGTGAAAAACAGGGAAACGGAGAGAATATCGAACACAAATTGGTATTTATTGTGTACAAGTTATTTTGAAAAAAAATATGATGAGATCATGTATTTTTATCATAAAACATCATATGTTTTGTATTTTATCAATGGTTAGCAACAGTTAGTTACTTGTATATCCATAAAGTGGTTAATATCAGGAAGACACCTCATCTTTTCCTAGATCTTCAGCCTCCATATCTTTAAGAGGACAGACCTTTTACTCTTCTATACTTTCTGATTCTTCTATATTTTAGGACCAGGGAAAGACTTGGAAGATAATATTCCACTTATTTAATCCAAGATTAAAGACAGTAATTTGTTTTTAGTTATTTATAGACCAAAGTGTAAAACATGTTATATTAATAAATGATGCTTTTTAGGATTGGATAAAACAAGTTGCTTTGGATATTTTTCTAAAAGTGTATAAAATCAAGATGAATTCTTCTGATACTTCTAACAGATTTGACTCTTAAGAATTTTTAGAATAAAACACAGTGTCTTAATTTTACCATGTTTACTTCAAAGAGAGCTAGAAGACTTAAAGAGATATAGACATATGAAACATACATGTGAAACACATAGCTAGAAATGATATTTCACAGAAAATATCATCCAATTTTATATTTTCTTACATACATTTTCTTACATACCTATTTTATTCGATTAGGTTGCTCTAATATTTATGCTTAGTGGTAGAAATAGCATATTAATTTTATTTTGAAATCACCATTAGCAATATAAGAACATATATTTATGGTTAGGGCTTATAAACAGATTTTGGTTTTTGTTAGCTTTTATGTTTTGTTTTTTACAGAATTAAAAATGAAAGTTGAAAAATTTTCTTCAAGACATTTGATGTTTTAAAATTTGTTTCTTTAAATATTTTAACACAGTAAGCAGAACACTAATATTTTCAAGTCCTTTTTGCAATATTTTATTGCATGAAATAAACATGTATTGTGCTTTGTCCATGAACACAGCACTTTTCTTAGTATTAGAAAATTGAAAATATACTAGTCAATAAATCTAATACAAAGCATATTATCCAAAGTGTTTTTTCTTCTCAAATACTAACTTAATTCCTTCAACTTCCATATTAAATCCATCAGTATTTCTTGTAGGTTCTACTTTCAAAATACAGCCAGAAGTTAGATATTTCTTACCACCTTGTACAAGCTGCCATTACACCCCCTGCAAATTACTGAAATCATCTTCTATACCTTATGTAGTCTTTATCCTCATAAAAATGACTTTTTACATGTTTAAATATAAATTACATACCATTTTCTAAAAATCTTCCAACTACTTCCCATGAATTCAAATATCTATATTCATCTACTTATCTATCTTTCAATGTTCTAACTATTTTTGAAGTAAACATGGTAAAGTTAAGGCATTGATTTTTATTCTAAGAAAACTAAGGATCAACTCTGTTAGAAATAACTGAATAATTACTCTTAATTTTATACACTTTTGGAAAATCCTCCAATACTATTTAACTTGTTGTCTTATATGATCCTAAAAAGCACCATTGATTAAAGCCAGCTCTTTGCCATGGATACAATGTCCCGCCTGAACTGGCCTTGTTTACCCCTAGGATCATCTTGCCTGTAGCTCCAGATGCACTGGACATGCTGGAGTTCCATCAACATCTCAAGCTTGTGTCCTTACCAGCTTTCATGGCATCTTTCTCATTAATCTGGAGAGTATTCCTTCTAGATCTTCACATGCCTCACACTTTCCCATCATCAAGGTCTCTGCTGACATCATCTCCTTGGAGAGATCTTCCAGAACAACTCTATCTAAAAGCCACTCTCCCCTCTATCAAACTCTCTTTTTCCAGATTGATTGTCTCCATACTTACATTATCTGATTACATACATTGCCTGATTTATATGATGAAGGCCTTTCTTAATTCCTTAGTGCCCATCTTCCTCTCCTGTCTTGGTTTTTATTGCATCTTATTCTTTAAGTTTTTATTCTACTACACTGGCCTTTCCTGCTTCATTCTCTTTTGTTAGCTATTCCTCTATTAATTTAAACTTTGAGCATTCAGAACTCAGCCTTAGCTTCTCTTCTCTATTAGTTTAGCTCAGGTGCTTTCATGAAGGCTTTAAACTTTGACAAGACTTTAAATAATATCAACACATTGATGTTTCAAAAAGTAGCTCAAGACTCATATTATCAACTGCCTTCTTAATATCTACACACTAAGATATTTCAACATGAATATTTCTAAATGGAGCTGTTTACCCCAATCCAACCCAATGTATTCTTCACCATCCCCAGTTTTCCCCATTCCCATAAATAGCACTCCATATATCCAGTGGTTCAAGCCAACAGACCTAGAAATCATGCCATTTTCTCTTTTCCCAAAACCAGTCCATCACTGAGTACCTTAAGGTTTATCCCAAAAATACACATTATATCTTCCCACTTCTCCCCATCTCCATTGCTATTACTTCCTCCATCTTCACTGTGATCACTCAACTCACACCTCTTTTCTCCACTCATGTAATATCTTCCCACTTCTACCTTACTCCCTGCATTCCATTTTGCACATCATAAAGAAGACAGAATATTCTCTTCCAGTACATTAGGTCACTCCCTGGCTTACACTCCTTCAAATGACTTTGCTTTGCTTTTAGAATATAATGTAATCTGCTCATAATGCCTGATAGTCCTGCCCTGGTTTTTATTTACCTTCCCATTTTGATTTCACTAATCTCTCTCCCTTAGTCCACAAGCTCTAACCATAACGGCCTCTTTTCTGCTCCACCAAAATTCCAAGCCCTTTCTGCCTAAAGGCCTTTGTATTTCCTTCTCCTCTGTCTGAATATTGTCCTGCTCTTCAAATAACTGCAGGCATCAGCTCAAATATCACTTCCTGGGAGAAGCCTCCCCAAACTATCATTCATTCATTCCAAAATACTGATTGACTTTTTTCTCTGTGTCAAGCACTATGAATAGGTGGAAATATACTGTTTTCTTCTTTCTTGAAGCTTAGATTCTATTAGTAATGATCATTTCAGAAGTTTCTATAGTACTTCACAATTATAGTTTTGATAATTCCTGACTATTTAATAGATGTAATTTTTTGCAATATAATTTCAAAAATTTAAGGCTAGAGAGCATAATTAAGAGTCTGACTCCAGGAATTCCCTGGTGGTCCAGTGGTGAGGACTCTGTGCTTGCACTGCCAGGGCCAGGGTTCAATCCCTGGTCAGGGAACTAAGATCCCACAAGTCATGTGGCATGACCAAAAAAAGAAGTCTGACTCCATTTCTGTTGTTTGACCCCTGACATCTTCCATATATACCCTTCCTTTCCTTCCCCTCACCCTCATGTGTGGGCAAGGTAATAAGAAAGCCTCCCTTGGCTGCAGGGGAAATTCAAATCATGCAAACTCTCCCTCTGAACCCTACCTTTTAACCTCAATAAAAACCAGAGCCAACTGGGCTGCAAGTCCATCCTCCCTACCTGCTTTGTTCACTGCAGACCAAATTTGAGCCTTTCTCAGAGAATTCTTTGGCTGTTTGTTATGTTTCTATTTGCTGTCCATTGGTGCTTATGTTTCGTTTGTCCTAACTTCCATAAGTTTTGGAGAGACACGCTGCCCAGCATACAGCAGAGGTTGCTAAGTCTCTAATAAAACAATTGGCACTGTGAGCAGGATGCTGTGGCAATGATCGTCAGTGTGAGGTATCTTCAATCTCTACCTCTTGACTTACAAACTGAGTCTATTACACACAGTTCAGTGGGCCTGAATGGGATCAACCAATTGTTGAGCTTGTGTGCTTGCATTTGGACTGTGCCTCTTTATGTTGGCCTAGCTAGGTTTTAGCAATCTTAAATTTATCCAACCTGAACTGGCCCTTATGAGTGAGGAAAAGTGGCAAACAGCTTGACCTTGGGTATAGTTGGGGAAAGCAAAAAAGGAATACAGACTGAGTTGCTTAGACAACATAAGGCCATTGTGATGTGTCTGACCAGGCACTGATTCCTGTATTTCCAGAATACTGTACATTAAGGACGAGTGGATCCCCTAGGTTGTCACTAGTTACTGTGTGGCATTCAGACCCCAATGGTATGGACAGACAACATCAAGTGTTGGGCTTTCTCTCCACCTTATTTCACAAAATTTTGATCCACATTGGGATTTCCCAAAGAAGAAAAAAATTACAATAAAAATTCTCAATTACAAAGGTATGAATAAAATCGCTATAAGGAAAAAAATTGTGATAATGAACAAAATTTGGTTTTGCCAATAAAAATCTTAGGGTGAAATTCAATGTTTGCAATGTTTGCATAATAAAGGAAAAGGGAATAATTGGCTTTATATCTAAGCTTCAAGCAAGATACAATAAATTATTTATAATTAAATTTTTAGCCCTAAGGGTATATCTTACTAAATGGGAGTCTTTAAATTTGCCATAGCAACCCAACAATATCAACTAATACATGCTAACAAATTGTAACACAGGCTATAAAACCTCCTAAAGGAAAGGATAATTAGTCCAATGAGTTTCCCCTTCAGTAGTCCAAGTGAGACAAAATAAAAATGAATGGTACCTGACTATGAATTATCATAGTTCAACGGCACTTCCTATAAACGTTTAATCCCACACATTATTAAAAATAACAAATTCTATTCAACTGGCCATTAGAAAATACTTTGCTGTGATATTTGGCTAACCTGATGTACTCAGTGCCTCTTTCAACAGCCTTTCAGTTACAATTTGCTTTCATCTTCGAAGGGTAACAGTACAAGTTTACCTGGCAACCCATGATACCTAGTACAAGAGACATCACACATAAACTATGTGGACTATACCTCCACCACATCCAGTTATCCCTCAGAATCCAGGTATGACATTTATTGATGATGTCCTTTCTACACCCAAACACAGATATTTAGAAATATTTATACACAACATATTTTAAAGACATGTGTGAGAGTAAAAACATATACATTATTTTTCTCTAGTGGTATCCTGGTCAAATCAGTGGAGTAAAACCAAAATTTCTGATTCCATATTTCTTTAAATTTAGTTTCATTGAGATGAGCTCAGTTTTCTTTCAAAATAATGACTACCCTGCAATGAGTTTTACTGAGTTGACAGATGTTTACATTATGCATAACCGGATACATACATAAACATTTAAGACTTCTATAGAAGTGCAATTGAAGTAGGGAGAGGAAAGGAAATGAAAAATAGCAGATTATTTCTTATTAAACTCATCCAGAAAGGGCATGAATTATACAACTTTATGGTGTATTTGCCACCAGATTAATGGAAATTTATTCACAGAACTCCCTAGGAACAGAGATGAGCATATACTATTTACATTTCTCATTTTACGTATTATAAATTTATACATGTCGATAATTATATACTTAAAAGGCCAGCAGGCAAATCTTTAATGAGAAATGATCTTTTGATCTTGTTTTGATGTTTAGTTACATGTGGAAAAATACAGGAGTTTAAAATGTTTATATCAAACCCCAGAAGTTACGTTGCATGAGGACAAGAGAGACTATATACTTATTAAAGTCTTGATGCTGCAGCTCTAATTTAGACTAAAAATGATTACTTTTGTTTCTGTTGCAAATACTGCCTTTATTATTCCTCTTGACTCTGAGGGGGATCTTCCATACCAAGTTCTGGATGTGAAACAATTCAGAGGTTCATTTAAAAAATCACTTCCGTCATTTTCTGCTAAGAATTTTAGAAACAACTGCAGCTTTTCTTCTGCCTTTAGTATTATCTATATCAACTATTGCTTTCTTATAGAAGAGCTGCCAAATGAATGAAAATATATTCTAAATAAACTTTTCAGATCCCAATGATGTTGCAAAGGAGCACTTGTTATATAAAGAGTTGACATGAGGCCAACATATAATAAAAGATGTTTATAAATACATTTCTATTTGTCAAGAGATGGGTAATCCTTTAACTTCAAAACTAAGCCACAAGTTAACAAAAGAAAATCAAGAAGTTGATTACATAACCATTAAAAGATTTTATTGATCTTTACATTTGTTACATTTCAATTTTCTAGAATATGGTTCTAATGACACCAAACCTTGATTCTGAAAATTATGATATGAATCACAAATTCTCACCAGCCACCTTTGGCACAGAAAAAGGGGTGGCAGTTGGTGTTTGAGAAAAAGAGAGAAGATTGTGAAAATCTAGGGAGTAACCAATCTCAGAAACATCTTAACATGCATGGTGACAGTGGATTATCTTTGAATAAGAAGGGCAGAAATCATTTTCTAAACACATGTAGATTATTTCTTAGTTAAGATTTTTGTATTAAGAACCCAGAGTTTTCTCAGTTGCCTCCCCAAACTCTAGAATCCTGTAACTCCTGTTCAGTTTATACTCATATATCCTTGAACAAAATTATTCCTAGACGGGAATATTGTAAATGTAGTTGCCAACTGAAGAATGTTACTTGCCATCTGCTCTACAAGAATTAGGTCACTAGCCACTGCAGTCGCTGACCTTCAACATACCCTGAAAGGAACTCGGGGTGGAATGAGGCACTCTGTGCTCTGGGAAAACTGGCAGAAGAGGCCTTCAAATATTTAGATATTTTCAGGAGAAATTTTTTGCATCTTCCCATTCCTAGAAAAGCACTAAAACTATTACCTCCTCTTGACTAGCAGCAACTTTCTACTGAAATGCGCTCTTGGTTGCATGCGACCCCTTCATCTAAATCACATATATACTGAGCTCCCCCACCTCTTCAGAAGAGTTCCTCAGAGCTATCTGAGAGGCTGTTTCTGGGAAAACAGTCCTCAGTAAGACACTGAATAAACTTGACTCACAGCTTTTACATTGTGCTTTTTTTTTTTTAAGTTGTCACACTGTTGTGAATTATGATATTTTACCTGAGCAAATGATTTAACAGGCTTTCCCTTAACTTTCATGTTTCGGCAAGAACTTCTAAGTAAATCTTACATGTTAAGATTTTTATGGAGAAGAAAGAGGTGGTGTTTGTGAGTTTCTGCATGAATCAGAAGATATCTTGACATTATTCATGTGGAAAATATTTATGTACATATAACAAATAAATAAAATTAAACCATGTTGTATTCGTAACCACTTCAGTGTATTATATGACAGTTGTGTGGTAACTGATGTATTATGTGGCAGTTGTTTTTCCCAAACAGCTAAATATTTTCCATAGATTGTTTCTTTTTCCAAATGAAAAATGCAGACAGCTCTAGGAAGTTTGGAAAATTAAAAAAAAAAATGTTTTTGACCTCCAGATCAAATAATTTTATTAATATTCAGTAACATGAACATCCAAAAAAGAGACATCAGCATATTTTCTGCATTCCCTTGATTTATTTTATGTGAATAAGAAATCAACCATATATTCAAAATGGATATAACCTTGTAAAATATTATAGGCTTTTCTTAACCCACAGATAGCTGAGAAAAAAATACATTAATAATTTATCACCCTCCATGAAGACAATAATATATTATTCTTTATTAAAATCTTTAATTTAATCATTGTAATGTTTAGTTAGAAAACATTTCAAGAACATTTTAACAAGTATGTTCACAAATTTAAAATATATAAATTCTCCTAGACCTACATATGACTCAGCTATTTATTCTCTCTCTTAAGTGGAGAAATTACTAACAAACCAGAGAATAATTCCAAAGTCTTCACTTGATCTACTTTTTAAAAGTCACACTTTTTGTTTAACTGCACATAAAATGGAAAATGGTTTTTATGTAAGAAATCATGTATGTTGTCCCTACCTGACACCCTACCAACAGATCCAAATATATTAGACCAATTGGTAAACATTTTAAAGTCTCTTTTCTGGGACATTTTCAGGGAAAATAAGTCAATGCACTTGACCAATTTTGTTGAGCATTTACCTCTACTTCTGGTGCAGGTGTGGAGGGATGAGTCTCTCCCAACTCATTCGACACACATTTGTTGAGCAATAACTGTGCCAGGCACTCTGTGCTGATTATAATGGTGAAAAAACAGCCATGATGCCTAAAGCTATCCTACCTGGGGACTGGGAATTCCTAATTTGAAAGCTACAGGGAGGATAAAATAGAAACTGGATGAGGAAGAGATGAGATAGAGCAATCTCTTTGAATTATATGTTTCAAATATACAAGCCAGAAAGAAGCTTCTGTGAATAGAATTTTTTTAATATTGAAAATAGCCAAACATATTTTCAGCCTTTTGGGGAAAAATGTACTTCACTCCTATGAAAAGGAGAGTTTTGTCTTTAGATATAGAGAATTCATACTTCTGCTTATGATTTTGAGTCCTTTTATCCTCCAAATCCATAGAGTGGTCATAAGGAACTATCAGTTCTAGTTACTGATATTCCCTTCCAGCCGATAAGGTCATTTCAGTGCCTGTTCTTAAAGTATATGAACATGGTTTGAATGCACCAACAGGTATTTTATTTTTTCCATAGATATAACAAATTAAGCAATGTAGATCAAACAAAAAATTCTATGTTTCTCTGTGATTAATTCATTTCAATGCGCTTCAACTTTCACAGCAATTCAAATTCAATATCAAAATAATTTCTTTCCTGAAAACTCTATTTATTAAGGTCTACTTTAACTTAAGAGTAATGCAATTTTTCTCTTAAATGTTCATGTGTGAAATTTGTCTCATGTAATCATGAAATAAAGTGTAGATTCTAAGAGGCTAAGCTTCATGGCATATTCAAAGAATGGACTAAGTTCCACACACATATACTGCAACTAGCTTTCAAAGCTCAGCTCCATCAGAACTCTCATCTCTCATTTTGTTCATAAAGAATTTAGTTTCATGTTACAGTGTATTCTTGTATAACTGACTAAACATGGTGGGCAACTCTCTGCAGAACCCTCTCAGGCAGGGAGGCAGGGAAGCACAGATGGTTGAACCCAGAGTATCAGAGCCTTATCATGAGAAAAACCATATTAACTGTTTATTATAATGAGGCGAAATCACATTTTTCTTAAAGCATTAATAAAAGGATCTTCATCTTATCTGGTGCCTTCTAATATATCAGGAATCAAGGAATATTCATTCACTGTCTTTCTGAATTTAAATCATTCAAATATAATATTATGTGTTGGACAACAGTTTATAATCAGAATAACATACTCAGCTGAAAAGGGTTACAGAGCTGCATACAGGGCCCCTCTGTTGGAATACTGAATAGTCAACCAAGGTTTTCAGAAAGGGAGAAAATTCAGGGAGAGGGAAGTAGTTCCGGAATGGAACTTTAATGATAGAATATCTAAGGGTCTATCTTATAGACCAAATTAAGCCCACACATATGTTTTCTTTGTAGTCACAATGTTGTTATACGTGTGTTAATTATTTTTTAGTTCAAATTCTTTTAGGAAGATCATGCATTAACCGATTTGTCACTGGCTTCACCATTTCTTGCTGTCCTACATACAGTCCAATTCATACAATTATGTTCTTTAGCAGCCTCTTGAGTTTTTGGCTCACGCTCTACATAAACTATTCTACTTTTTTTTTTGATGTTTGTATTTTACTTTCATTTACATTTCTAGAATAAACTATTCTACTTCTTATTTGAAATACTGTTCTGTGAAGTCTGAGAAACTCTTTTTATCCAGGAATTTAGATTAAGGTTGCTTCTGAGTTTCATTTAGACATGAGCTGGCTTATGCTTGCTTTGTCTACCTGATCGTTGTTTGCAATGCCATAAATTCGAAATTTGTACAACATCTTGTCCCATGTTTTATGGTGTGCCACAATTTAGCTTCTTTGAGAATGGTTAGCTTATATTCTTGTAAAGCACTGCTCGGATTACAGATAATAATAAAAGTGATCATATAACCAAGATCTGAATGTATTTGAGTATGAAGATTGTTAAGTATCACTATATCTCAGTTGCGCATATAAAGTATGTATATATTTGTCACACTGGGACAATAAGCCTTTTGTTTGGGTTTACAGAAGTCAGTTGCCCATGGATATTCCTTGGACACCACCCAAAACTAAAGAGTTTAACCAATTTGCTGTTCAGAACTGAAATACTTTACCAATGGCCCTGCTGTGAGTGAAATTAACTTAGATTACAAATCTACAGTCACAGCAAGGGTCAGGGGCAAAATCACATCACTGCTTGAGAGGGTCTCCTGCTAGCTGCAAGTCAGTAGGAGAAGAAAACAGAGAAGATTTGAGGGCAGAAAATAAACAACAGAAATCTCAAGGATAATAACTATAAAAAAGGTGTTATGTGTTTACAGCATTTAAATTCCATCTCACTGGAGAATTTGCTGGCATTTAATTACTGATCCTTTATTTGTCTGAGATTTGGTTTGAGCAGTTTTGTAGAAATGGCTATAGTTTAAAATTTCAAGAATTCTCTAAAACACTAATCACTCAGCTTTCAATACTTATTTAGCTCTCATAGTAAATTAAAGATAGGGACACCAAAAGGAAATACACAATGTGGTTCGTGTCCTCCTGTTGACAATATAACAAGCAAAAAACAGAAGCAATTGTCATAATTTATTTTCAAAAACTCCATAGGGTAATTTATTATGCATGCATGTGCATTCACATACATGTGTGTACACATGTGCACACATACACACAGAGCTTGTTTTTATACATGAAATTAGCTCTCTGGACAATAGCTCTTATTGTTAAATTAGATTAGACATTTTGTAGTTTTTAGTGACAACTTCCTGTTTTGAATATCATCTTACTAATAGGCTGGAGATGCTTATCATTGGGCTACAGTGGTGCCATCCCTTCTTTAGACAAGAACCTCATTGTATCTCCTAAGTGTCTAGTTGTTCCCGGCATTTAATTGCTGTTCTTAAAACCAAGGTCCAAAGATCAAAGTCATCAGAATACTCTAGAATGCTTAATACAAATGCATTTTCCCACAAACGTCCCTATCACTATCTCTGAGATTAGGCAGAAATCTTTATTATAACTACCCCACATGATCCCTATGGACACTATGTTTTGATAATTGAGAAACATGGTTTTTACTATAAGACTGCATTGTGATATTAAATATAAATATTGGACATAAATCAAAATGAGCATTTCATACATTTTTGTATATAGTTTTATAAAAAACTGTGCTTTTCTTTCAGGATGTCATATAATGGTGTAAAAATTAGATTATTAATACAAATTGTGTATAAGTAGAATAATCATTTTGCAACTTAAAACTAGAGAACACAATGGACTCAAATGAGCAAACTGACCTTTCTCAATAAAATGCATAATAACCTTAGAGGATAACTTCACTTTTTTACTGATATTAAGACAAATAAGCCACGTGTTTATGCTCTTTTTATAATTAATTACTTTTTTGTATAATATGTGATATTAATTGCCTCCACATTCCAGCAAATCTTAATATTTGTATGTGTTAATTCTCCTTATATTGAGAAAAGTTATTTCTCTTTTCTACAGATTGTGGTGAAGACCCAGTCAGTTTTTCATATACAACAGTCTTTGGTCACAAAAGAGTGTACTGGGTGGGGCTTGTGTGGGGACGGTTGATAATAAGCTATTTTTACTGGTCAAATATTTCAAAGGAAGTATATGAACTTGTCAATATTGTCTCTTAATATGATAAACAATTTAAGTAGTACACGTTACCGAACTTTTCATTTTGGTGTGTTTTATTTTAGAAATGCATGTCATTCCCTATTCATGCCACTTATAGCTACTTTCTTTTGTGACGTTCCCTTCACTAAAGAAGACAGACTCGGACACGGAGGAAGATGGCGGAAGAGTAAGATGCGGAGGTCACCTTCCTACCCACAGATACATCAGAAATTCATCTACACGTGGAACAACTCCTACAGAACACCTACTGAACGATGACAGAAGACCTCAGACACCCAAAAAGAGCCGGGTGGATGAAAGGCTCTTGGTGCTGCAGCCAGAAGTCAGTGCTGTGTCTCTGAAGTGGGAGAGCCAACGTCAGGACACGGGTCCACAAGAGACCTCCCAGCTCCACATAATATCAAGCAGCGAAAATCTCCCAGAGATCTCCATCTCAACACCAGCACCCAGCTTCAGTCAACGACCAGCAAGCTACAGTGCTGGTCACCCTATGCCAAGCAACTAGCAAGGCAGGAACACAACCCCACCCATTAGCAGAGAGGCTACCTAAAAACATAATAAGGCCATAGGCACACCAAAACACACCACCAGATGTGGACCTGTCCACCAGAAAGACAAGATCGAGCCTCAACCACCAGAACAAGGTCATTAGTCCCCCCCACCAGGAAGCCTACACAACCTACTGAAACAACCTTAGTCACTGGGGGCAGACACCAAAAACAACGGGAACTACGAATCTGCAGCCTGCAAAAAGGAGACCCCAAACACAGTAACATAAGCAAAATGAGAAGAGAGAAAAACACACAGCAGGTGAAGGAGCAAGATAAAAACCTACCAGACCTAACAAATGAAGAGGTAATAGGCAGTCTACCTGAAAAAGAATTCAGAATAATGATAGTAAAGCTGATCCAAGATTCTATTTCCAAGAGGCATAATCTTGGAAATAGAATAGACAAAATGCAAGAAACAGTTAACAAGGACCTAGAAGAACTAAAGATGAATCAAGCATTGATTAAAAACACAATAAATGAAATGAAAAATGCTCTAGATGGGATCAATAACAGAATAACTGAGGCAGAAGAACAGATAAGTGAGGTGGAAGATAAAATAGTGGAAATAACTGCTGCAGAGCAAAATAAAGAAAAAAGAATGAAAAGAACAGAGGACAGTCTCAGAGACCTCTGGGACAACATTAAACACACCAACATTCGAATTCTAGGGGTTCCAGAAGAAGAAGAGAAAAAGAAAGGGACTGAGAAAATATTTGAAGAGATTATAGTTGAAAACTTCCCTAATATGAGAAAAGAAATAGTTAATCAAGTCCAGGAGGCACAGCGATTCCCATACAGAATAAATCCAAGGAGAAATACGCCAAGACACATATTAATCAAACTGTCAAAAATTAAACACAAAGAAATCATATTAAAAGCAGCAAGGGAAAAACAACAAATAACACACAAGGGAATCCCCATCAGGTTAACAGCTGATCTCTCAGCAGAAACTCTACAAGCCAGAAGGGAGTGGCAGGACATAATTAAAGTGATGAAGGAGAGAAACCTGCAACCAAGATTACTCGACCCAGCAAGGATCTCATTCAGATTTGATGGAGAAATTAAAACCTTTACAGACAAGCAAAAGCTCAGAGAGTTCAGCACCACCAAATCAGCTTTACAACAAATGATAAAGGAACTTCTCTAGGCAAGAAACACAACAGAAGAAATATACCTACAATAACGAACCCAAAGCAATTAAGGAAATGGGAATAGGAACATACATATCAATAATTACCTTAAATGTAAATGGACAAAATGCTCCCACCAAAAGACACAGAGTGGCTGAATGGATACAAAAACAAGACCCATATATATGCTGTCTACAAGAGACCCACTTCAGACCTAGAGACACATACAGATTGAAAGTAAGGGGATGGAAAAAGATATTCCATGCAAATGGAAATCAAAAGAAAGCTGGAGTAGCAATTCTTATATCAGACAAAATAGACTTTAAAATAAAGACTATTAGAAGAGACAAAGAAGGACACTACATAACGATAAAGGGATCGATCCAAGAAGAAGATATAACAATTGTAAATATTTATGCACCCAACATAGGAGCACCTCAATACATAAGGCAAATACTAACAGCCATAAAAGGGGAAATCAACAGTAACACAATCATAGTAGGGGACTTTAACACCCCACTTTCACCAATGGACAGATCATCCAAAATGAAAATAAATAAGGAAACACAAGCTTTAAATGATACATTAAACAAGATGGACTTAGTTGATATTTATAGGACATTCCATCCAAAAACAACAGAATACACATTTTTCTCAAGTGCTCATGGAACATTCTCCAGGATAGATCATATCTTGGGTCACAAATCAAGCCTTGGTAAATTTAAGAAAATTGAAATTGTATCAAGTATCTTTTCCGACCACAATGCTATGAGACCAGACATCAATTACAGGAAAAGATCTGTAAAAAAATACAAACACATGGAGGCTAAACAATACACTACTCAATAACGAAGTGATCACTGAAGAAATCAAAGAGGAAATTAAAAAATACCTAGAAACAAATGACAATGGAGACACGACACCCCAAAACCTATGGGACGCAGCAAAAGCAGTTCTAAGGGGGAAGTTTATAGGAATACAATCCCACATTAAGAAACAGGAAACACTTCGAGTAAACAACCTGACCCTGCACCTAAAGCAATTAGAGAAAGAAGAACAAAAACCCCCAAAGTTAGCAGAAGGAAAGAAATCATAAAGATCAGATCAGAAATAAATGAAAACAAATGAAGGAAACCATAGCAAAGATCAACCAAACTAAAAGCTGGTTCTTTGAGAAGATAAACAAAATTGACAAATCATTAGCCAGACTCATCAAGAAAAGAAGGGAGAAGACTCAAATCAATAGAATTAGAAATGAAAAAGGAGAAGTAACAACTGACACTGCAGAAATACAAAAGATCATGAGAGATTACTATAAGCAACTCTATGCCAATAAAATGGACAACCTGGAATAAATGGACAAATTCTTAGAAATGCACAACCTGCCAAGACTGACTCAGGAAGAAATAGAAAATATGAATAGACCAAGCACAAGCACTGAAATTGAAACTGTGATTAAAATCTTCCATCAAACAAAAACCCAGGACCAGATGGCTTCACAGGCGAATTCTTTCAAACATTTAGAGAAGAGCTAACACACATCCTTCTCAAACTCTTCCAAACAATATCAGAGGAGGGAACACTCCCAAACTCATTCTACGAGGCCACCATCACCTTGATACCAAAACCAGGCAAGGATATCACAAAGAAAGAAAACTACAGGCCAATATCACTGATGAACATAGATGCAAAAATCCTCAACAAAATACTAGCAAACAGAATCCAACAGCACATTAAAAGGATCATACTCCATGATCAAGTGTGGTTTATTCCAGGAATGCAAGGATTCTTCAATATACGCAAGTCAATCAATGTGATACACCATATTAACAAGTTGAAGGAGAAAAACCATATGACCATCTCAATAGATGCAGAGAAAGCGTTCGACAAAATTCAACACCCATTTATGATAAAAACCCTGCAGAAAGTAGGCATAGAGGAAACTTTCCTCAACATAATAAAGGCCATATATGACAAACCCACAGCCAACATTGTCCTCAATGGTGAAAAACTGAAACCATTTCCACTAAGATCAGGAACAAAACAAGGCTGCCCACTCTCACCACTCTTATTCAACCTAGTTTTGGAAGTTTTAGCCACAGCAATCAGAGAAGAAAAGGAAATAAAAGGAATCCAAATTGGAAAAGAAGAAGTAAAGCTGTCACTGTTTGCAGATGACATGATAGTATACATAGAGAATTCTAAAGATGCTACCGAAAAACTACTAGAGCTAATCAATGAACTTGGTAAAGTAGCAGGATACAAAATTAATGTACAGAAATCTCTGGCATACCTGTACACTAATGATGAAAAATCTGAAAATGAAATCAAGAAAACACTCCCATTTACCATTGCAACAAAAAGAATAAAATATCTAGGAATAAACCTACCTAAGGAGACAAAAGACCTGTATGCAGAAAATTATAAGACACTGATGAAAGAAATTAAACATGATACAAATAGATGGAGAGATATACCATGCTCCTGGATTGGAAGAATCAATATTGTGAAAATGACTCTACTACCCAAAGCAATCTAAAGATTCAATGCAATCCCTATCAAACTACCACTGGCATTTTTCACAGAACTAGAACAAAAAATTTCAAAATTTGTTTGGAAAAACAAAAGTCCCCGAATAGCCAAAGCAATCTTGAGAACGAAAAACGGAGCTGGAGGAATCAGGCTCCCTGACTTCAGACTATTCTACAAAGCTAGAGTAATTAAGACAGTGTGGTACTTGCATAAAAACAGAAAGATAGATCAGTGGATCAGGATAGAAAGCCCAGAGATAAACCCACGCTCATATGGCCAACTTATCTTTGATAAAGGAGGCAGGAATGTACAGTGGAGAAAGGACAGCCTCTTCAATAAGTGGTGCTGGGAAAACTGGACAGGGACATGTAAAAGTATGAGATTAGATCATTCCCTAACACCATACACAAAAATAAGCTCAAAATGGATTAAAGACCTAAATGTAAGGCCAGAAACTATCAAACTCTTAGAGGAAAACATAGGTAGAACACTCTATGACATAAATCACAGCAAGATCCTTTTGGACCCACCTCCTAGAGAAATGGAAATAAAAACAAAGATAAACAAATGGGACCTAGTGAAACTTCAAAGCTTTTGCACAGCAAAGGAAACCATAAACAAGACCAAAAGACAACCCTCAGAATGGGAGAAAATATTTGCAAATGAAGCAACTGACAAAGGATTAATCTCCAAAATTTACAAGCAACCCATGCAGCTCAATATCAAAAAAACAAACAACCCAATCCAAAAATGGGCAGAAGACTTAAATAGGCATTTCTCCAAAGAAGATATACAGACTGCCAACAAACACATGAAAGAATGCTCAACATCATTAATCATTAGAGAAATGCAAATCAAAACTACAATGAGATATCATGTCACACCAGTCAGAATGACCATCATCAAGAAATCTAGAAACAATAAATGCTGGAGAGGGTGTGGAGAAAAGGGAACACTCTTGCACTGATGGTGGGAATGTGAATTGGTACAGCCACTATGGAGAACAGTATGGAGGTTCCTTAAAAAACTACAAATAGAACTACCATATGACCCAGCAATCCCATTACTGGTCATATACCCTGAGAAAACCATAATTCAAAAAGAGACATGTACCAAAATGTTCACTGCAGCTCTATTCACAATAGCCCGGAGATGGAAACAACCTAAGTGTGCATCATCGGATGAATGGATAAAGAAGATGTGGCACATATATACAATGGAATATTACTCAGCCATAAAAAGAAACGAAACTGAGCTATTTGTAATGAGGTGGATAGACCTGGAGTCTGTCATACAGAATGAAGTAAGTCAGAAAGAGAAAGACTAATACCGTATGCTAACACATATATATGGAATTAAAAAAAAAAAATGTCAAGAAGAACCTAGGGGTAAAACGGGAATAAAGACACAGACCTACTTGAGAATGGACTTAAGGATATGGGGAGGGGGAAGGGTAAGCTGTGACAAAGCGAAAGAGAGGCATGGACATATATACACTACCAAACGTAAGGTAGATAGATAGAGGGAAGCAGCCGCAGAGCACAGGGAGATCAGCTCGGTGCTTTGTGACCTCCTGGAGGGGTGGGATGGGGCGGGTGGGAGAGAGGGAGATGCATGAGGGAAGGGATGTGGGAACAGATGTATATGTATGACTGATTCACTTTGTTATAAAGCATAAACTAATAAAAAAAAAAAAGAAGACAGACTCTATCCCAGATGGAAGATGTGTAGCCAGTAGTCATTCTATCCTTCTATATTGTAGTCTCCTAAATCACTTCCATCTTTTTCTACTTTTAGAGACAAATGATGTCTACAGTTAGTGTTAAGCAATCAGACATTCAGTGATGACATAAACATTTTTATTCAAGATATGTACCATAAATAAAAGAACTAGTGTGTGTACATGTGCTTAAAATAACACCTGCCACATGGTAAGTGTTGCCCAAGTATAAATACTGAAACAATATGTAATAGCTACTTAGAATTTTAAAACCTCTTATTTTGCATTTAGTTCCTCTGGTGCTTCATTTGAGAGATTGTAACTTTTGGGCAACAGCCGTATCCAGCTGATTCTAACCCTGAAGTTTTACATTTTGTAAGAAACCAGATAGAAGCCTTGAAAAACCTTGCAATTGACCAGGTGATGTACAAGTATCCTATAATGCATATACTGAATTTCTATTTCTGTTTATTCACAACTTATTCAATGACCAATTCAGCAAGTTTTACCCTGGCCTTTTAAAAAAAGACAAACTGTTGAGTATACCACTAGATGGCAGACAAAGATCAGAAAATTTCTATTACATACTCAATACATTAAAATATATAGTGCACTTAAAATGCCATTTGCAGCAACATGGATGTACCTAGAGATTATCATACTAAGTAAAGTAAGTCAGACAGAGAAAGACAAATATTAAATGATATCACTTATATGTGGGATCTAAAAAAGTGAAACAAATGAACTTATTTACAAAACAGAAATAGACTCAGAGGCATAGAAAACAAACTTATGGTTGTCAAAGGGGAAAAGGGGGGTGATAAATTAGGAGTTTGGAATTAACAAATATGCACTACTGTATATAAAATAAACAACAAGGACCTACTGTATAGCACAGGGAACTATATTAAATATCTTGTAATAATCTATTATGGAAAATAACCTGAAAAGGAGATACATATATATATATATATACAAAATGTTTTTATATATACTATATATATTTTTGATATATATAGTTTGATATATATCTCTATATATAGACATATATATTGATATATGTCTATATATATAGATATATATCTTAGTATTTTGTACTTCATCACTACTATCTTTTGGTCCTCTAAGTATAGTTTTGCAAAAATGGCATTTAAGAAAGATAAACAGTTCACATTCTGACTTGAAGCTGTGTAGGGATAAGCATGAATGAGAGCCTGGAGTCACACTGAGACCACTGGAGGCACCTGACTTCAACCCTCAATCCTTTCCATGCTTTCCAGAGATTCTGAGGTTTCTATTTTGACTTTCAGCAACTTCTAATGTTTATTCTTAGGCTAAGAGAGATCACTTAGATTAAAAAAAAAATCACCTATAGGTAGTTTCAGTAACCTCTGATTTCCAGGCTTACTTGGAATTCTCTTACCCGGCCCCCCAGACGAAAAGCAAGATGCAGATTATTTATTTATGCCTGCCAAACTGCATTTGATTACTTTTTTAGACAGTCAATTTGTTCAACTCCCCTACGGGACTGCATCCAGCCTGGTACTATTCAATATTAAGTATAGGTTTCCCAAATCTGTGTAACTTCTATCTTAGTATTCATAAGTGGAGTTCCAGTGTCCAACAGTTCCATTTTTCAGAATGCAAGTATACATAACAATCCAGCATTTATGAATAACAACAGAAATCGTGATGACAACAACTTCGCCAACATGAATTGATCTCATAATATGCCAAACACTGTCCTAGGACCTTGAAGGGATATAAAAGCTTTGGCTAGATATTGCTAAAATAACAACCTCAGAAAAGCTTAACAACAAAAGTTTTTCTCATTATGTCACTTGCAGGCTGAAATCGTCTGCATTTCTGCTGCACAAATATTATTCATTTGGGTTCTAGGCTAAAGAAGCAGCCCCTGTCTCAGTCTCATTGAAGCAGGAGAAGCAGAAAACCTCACATTTTAATTAGGGCATATCTTCTTTGATTTAATAACTTCTGCTATATAATCCATTTTTCCATAATATTTAGGATTTTCTCCCTTAATGGGTTTAGATTGCTCCTATTATCACCCTAGGAAAATTAATCCTCACCACATATCAATTTACCAGCAGCTGGAAAAATTCCCCACTCACTCATCTCAGATGAAGATCTTTCAGTGAGGAAAAAAACATAGATGCAATCTAGTTAATCTTTCCCTAAATGACCTATCCACGGTGTCACTTTAATAAGAATAATAATCACAACCCCCTACGGACACTTTTTACATTTCTCTCAGATAAAATGAATGTTGAGAAATTTAAAGAAAGAAGAAAGGAAAATTCACCAACTAGAAAACACTAGTTTATATTACTGTCCTGCTAAATTTTAAACAGGTGCCTTTAAAATTTTTTATTTATTTTTGTTTTTGTGCTTAAAGTTAGAAAAAAACAACCACAAACTCACCATTTAAAAATTTTTCCTATTTGAGAAACTTCCTATTGTATTTTGCATTGATAGAACTATGAAATTAGAAAGGTATATTCTTAGCATCAGTTAAACTCATGTTCTACCTATAAAGTTTTATTTGATGTTCTCCGAATTTTCCACATTTGATTATAATAAGAATGAAACTATATGCAAGGACTTACTAAAACTCTAATCAATGTTTAAGAGAAAGAAATATTTCCTTCACATTTTAAAATATTTCCTATTAAGATTTTCTTTCCTTGAAACACAGACAATTGCTAAGAAATATACTACTTATGGCCCAGAATGTTCCCAATGTCATTCTTAATCGATTGTCCCACAGTTGGCACCTCACTGTACTCTCGTATTGCATACAGCAAATATGAACATTTTATTTTTCTTTTCTTTATTATATTTTGTATATTCATTGACATTTTGTATCTCTTGACTTTCAAGGAAATTTTAAATTCCATTGAAAGCTAAGCTCACCAAATTATATCGTCTGCTTATTAAAATACAAACACATACACACAGAGTAACAAAATGGGTTAAGTATCTAATTCTATTCTGAGAATTTATCAATCTAGGAGTTACTTAACTCTTATGAAATATTAGCAATCTGCTTACAATTCTTCCAAATGCTGGACAGTACATAAAGAAGTTAGAGGCCAGTGTCCTTATCTACAAGGAGCTTAGAGTTCAATCATCTATGTAATATCCCAACAGAGGAAATTAATTTCTCCCTCTTTCTCTTTTTCCTGCCAAGTTTTCCTCAGCTGTTGAGAGTTTCTATGGCTTCTGTCCAAGGAGTTTTTGCTACATAATCACTGCAGAATGTTTTCTGAAGATCAGTATATGCCCCTCTGAGAACAGCTCTTGGACACATTGGTCAACAGTTTCTTGACTGTCTTCCCATTCAGAGAAGAACACTCCAGGAAATGCATGGAAAGATTGCCAACCTCAAGCTCAGCATCTCGCTTACACATGAAGTAAATGTATCTGGTTGTTACCAGATTATGATATTTGCTGTTACTAATTGGATTGGCCATGAAAAACTAGCCTTCTAGAAACTTTCTGGTTGTTGTATTAATTCATCTTATATTTGCCATAAGGTAAAAGGAGAAGTCTTCAAATTTTTGAGGATGAAAAATTAGGACAGCTCTTCCGTCTTTTTCAAGGGCAATCCTGGATATTGTGAAGGGCAATCCTGGATATTGTGAAGGGCAATCCTTAGTTATGAGGGGCTGTCTGTTGCATTACAGAATGTTAGCATCCCTGTTCTAGAAGCAGTAAATGCCAGTAGCTCCCTCCTGTAAGTGGTTGTTACCGCTAAAGCATCCCAACTATTCTACTAAAGCCTCTTGGGGTGGAAGAAGCATTACAGGTCTGAAAACTACTGTTATGCTTAGGATGACTTTTTCTACTAACATTAAAATGTGGTCCTGTTTTGGGCTTCCCTGGTGGCGCAGTGGTTGAGAGTCCGCCTGCAGATGCAGGAGACATGGGTTCGTGTCCCAGTCCGGGAGGATCCCACATGCCGCGGAGCAGCTGGGCCCGTGAGCCATGGCCGCTGAGCCTGTGTGTCCAGAGCCTGTGCTCTGCAACGGGAGAGGCCACAGCAGTGAGGGGCCCACGTACCGCAAAAAAAAAAAAAAAAAAAAAAATGTGGTCCTGCATAAATTATAAATTCCTACATTTAAAACATACACAAAGTGAAGCAGAGGTAACTTTCAAGCAAATATAAAATTTCTAAATAATACTGTTATGATGCTTAGATGAAACCTTCAGTATTGCTCATTCTTTAATAAGCCTGGGTAATCTAGAGAGAAAGAGAATCATATCCTTTGTAGAGATACAAAGAATCTTGAAAATAATTATAGTCCATTCCCTTTATTTTACCAAAGAAGCATCTAAAATAAGTTAAACTGGGGCTTCCTTGGTGGTGCAGTGGTTGAGAATCTGCCTGCTAATGCAGGGGACACGGGTTCGAGCCCTGGTCTGGGAGGATCCCACATGCCGCGGAGCAACTAGGCCCGTGAGCCACAACTACTGAGCCTGCGCGTCTGGAGCCTGTGCTCCACAATAAGAGAGGCCGCGATAGTGAGAGGCCCGCGCACCGCGATGAAGAGTGGCCCCTGCTTGCCGCAACTAGAGAAAGCCCTTGCACAGAAACGAAGACCCAACACAGCAAAAATAAATTAATTAATTAATAAACTCCTACACCCAACATCTTCTTTAAAAAAAATAATAATAATAAAATAAGTTAAACAGTGGATGTGGTCACACTTGCATTCTGGACTTCTGAAGAGAGCTATTAAAGGTCATGCTCACTTTAATAGAATGATGGAAACATTTCTAAGTAGTGAGAAGTGAAAGAGAGGCATACCTCAAAACATGTTCGTTAGTCATTTACCCAACCTAATCTCTCAAACTGGGACTATTTCATTGTCACATTCAGTTCTCAGTCTATGGCATCTTGGTGGAAACTTTGTTTTTTTACAGAAAAAAATAATCGCTTTGTTCTCTCTTCCATTCTAATTGGAATAAATGAAGCCCGAGCAGAACTTTCACACCTAAGCCTTAGTCTCAGTGATTAATGCAATCAGAACTTCTGACACTGTCTGCCAACTGTGGTGCTCTGAACTGTCATAAATATTCTTTTAAACGTTTTATTTCTAATGACCCACTAATCTCAACTAAGGTAATCAATTCCTTTAAACACATTTGAACATAAAATACTAGATATCATGCAAGGTAATCAGACTATTCATGAAGTAACAATGACGCTAGATTGGAGCTCTTGGGACACGGCATATGTGCCTCACAAGTTTGTTTTTGGGTCTTACCTGTGAGAGAATGCCATCTGGAATGGAAAAGAGATCTTTTGTGAAATTTGAAGATATCACTATGTTGTTTCTCTTCTTATCTTGAAGTCACCATTCTGCCATAAAGAGAATAAAATTAATTGGATCCAAATTTATTCTTCACACAGCCTGGCTGTTTCTATTATCATAGTGTTTATCCTTTTTCTTAGGTAATATCAAATTGATTATTGAGTGCATCTTTCTAGGATCTTCCACGGAATCAAAGTTCAACTGTCTAGGCTGGAATCATATATTTTAAGTTACTTATTAAAGAGGGAAGCTGCATATGCTACTTTTCTATTTTTACAAATTTTGTCTTTTCTCTTCAGGATTATAATGAATCAAAATCCTGGCTCTAGGAATCCTAACTTCTACTGTTTCCATTTTACCCATGCCCCCTACCTACTGACTCCTATTCCTTTCCTCCAAAACTGCATTTGAAAATTAACCTGATAATTTGCTCTCAGAGTCCCTCACTTGGAATAGTACCTTTTCTTTGCAATTTCTCACGTGAAAGGGAAAAAGTGAGAGTTTGGAGGGAATCTCACCTAATATATTCCAAGTTTTCTTACTCCTGTTGCTTTTTTTCTCTCTCTCCTAGCACTAATTCACATTCACACTACCCTCATTCCATCCTCCATCTTCAGTCTCTTGAGATGAATGTGGGCCCTAGTCATAGACTGGCAGCTGGAGCAGCCAGAAGATAGATATCAGATTGTCATTCTGCACATAAGCTTGAGTTAACCAAGGGTGGAAGTCTTTCCAAATATGTCTGAAAGTATGAAAAATATGGCTCTTTCATGCTTGAATAACTGGAAGGTAGCCAAACTACTTCTATCAAACTTAAAAATAAAATCAGACCGAGAATAGCATGATCAATTTTGACTCAGAAGTTAATTCATTCAAAAGGTTATAGAGCACTTGAAATCATGGAATTTAAATCGCAGATGCCTCTTAAACATCTGGAGTATCATTGCAAGAAATGTGAACCTGATAAGGAAACATGAGAAAGCAAAGATATATCCAGTTAATTATAAATTCTGTTCAGATAAGTAGATATATGGACATAAATTTCTCTTATCTCTGTACCTGCATAAGACTCTCTTTCCTCCAAAAGAGCATTTTGAAATATGTCATCTGTGCAAATGTCCTTTCCAATTCTCTCCTTGGTATAATTTTCCCAGTATATTTCTTAAGTGACAAAAATGAAAACATTTTAAGTCCCTGTGATGAGTTTTAAAGAATACTTCTTTTGTCTTATTTTAATTTATTTTGAGGAAGATGGGGCATTCCACATCTGTTGTCTCAGTAGACATTTTCACATTTTCATGCCCAGCTACCACTCTGGAAGAAGTAAGAGTTTCTGGTTGTGCCAGTAATTCAAATTTTCAAAAGATCACAAAATTGGCATAACTTCTCAAAGAAATCATATATCTTTATCTGACACATCATACAAATACCTGGAAATACTGATATTTTCATTGATTGTGGAAATAGATTTCGATTTGTGACTCATCTATTCCTTCATATGTTCACATATGTTGAAACAATATACATAGTGAGCTGAGTGGAAAATAAAACAATTTAACATTGCAAATAGGTGCCAAATAAATGGCTTTTGCTGAAAAAAATAAGTGAATTTCCAGACTAGGTATTTCTGCAGCATAAGTGGGGTCTTGGGGAAAACACAACTAAGGTTGTATTATTGCTCTTTTGCCTCTTATTCCTTCTCATTACAAAATGGATGTGAATTGCTAGCGCAAACACATACTTGAAGTTCTAATTTTATATCATGATATACAGTCCAAAATGTGTGACAAAATGATTTTTACATAAAAGAATGAATGGGAAAATTAGACACAAGATTCAACTTGTTTATGCCTCAGGCTTACTTTGATGACTGAAACATGTGTGAGGACTCAAGAGCCTTGTAAACGTTGTCACCTCCACCTCATAAACGCCAACTACTCGTCTTCTAAGAAAAATGTATCCTAATGACCCTCATTGTTAACCAGTTAACATATTGATGGCCAAAACATTAATGTAGTAAAATATTAGTGCTAAAGTTAAGAAAAGTACCCTATAATAGAGAGATTTCCTTTCTTTCTTTTTTTTATTTTCTATTTAAGATATATTGGGCTTTTTCTTTAAAAGAAAAACTGTTCAGCATGCCTTCCCTTTGCCTATGATTTCACTTTAATAAGTGAGTATTATAAGTTCCTAAAGAAATCTCACTTCTCAGAACAGTACATGACCAATACAGACCTCAAGGTATAAGATTTACAATCACTTCTGGACAAAAGTTTAATAAAATATTAATGAATGTTATCTTCCTAATTAAAATTTATAAGCATAACAACATGTTATATTAAGACTATTCTGATATGAAAGTATAGATTTTTTTCTAGCTTTTCCATTTTTATTTCTACTATGAGGCACTGACATTTAGTTTTTTTGTTTTTTTGGGGTTTTTTTGCTAATGAGGATGTCAACTGTGATGATTGATGAATGTACCACATAAATACGATGACCATGTTATCTGAATTTCTCAATTTTTTCCATATTCTTTGGAGATATAACTATTGTTGAATAACCACATACCTATTGTTAACTTAATGTTTAGTATATACATATGAAAGCATAAATAACACTGAACATACATATATATATAATACCTGCCATCAATTACTGACTATATCTTAAGGATAGATTACCAGAAGAAGAATTATTGAATTAAAGTATGTTAATAATGTCCCCAAAAGTTGTAGCAATTGCCCTGCATCAGCTAGCTTTCCCGTAATCCTCATCACAAGGCACCCTCACTTCTTAAAGATATTAATTTTAAAATGCATTGGGAAAAATGGTAATACATTTTGTTTACAACATTGTTCAAAGAAAAACCTAAATCTTTGTCACTTAAAAACAGAAAATGACAACAAAACCCAGAAATACTTCTAACTACTTTAATTTCTTTAAATAAATATTTAAATAAATGATTTCTTGAATTTCTTTAATTTAAATAAATCTTAATTTCCATTTTAATATTTCTGAAAAAAGGAAAGATCCCAAGATAATTAATCAGTAAACACTGTGCCACAGGTTAATGAAAATTAATGATTACACAGCTTAAGGAGGTATAGAATTATAATTTTTAAAAATATCTTATTTTTTTATCTGTAGGTTGATCTCTGTTTTGTTATATTCGTTCATTTGTTTTATTTTTAGATTCCATATATAAGTGAAAATATACAGTGTTTTTCTCTGTCTGACTTATTTCTCTAAGCATAGTATCCTCCAGGTCCATCCATGTTGTAGCAAACGGCAAAATGTCATTCTTTTTTTTACAGATAAGTAATATTCCATTATGTTATATATAATCTATAGACTGTATATATATATTATATATATACATAAACATCCCATCATATTATATATATATAATATACATCTTATTTATCCTTTAATTTCCTGATGGACACTTAAGTTGCTTCCATAATTTGGCTTTTGCAAATAATGCTGCTATGAAAATTGGGGTGCATATATTTTTTTCAAATTGGTGTTTTTGCTTTCTTCAGATGGATACCAGAAACTAACATAGTATTGTGAGTCAGCTGTACTTCAATTGAAAAAAAAAAAAATTTGTGGTTTACCTATTCCTTTATGTATTCAGTTATAACGTATCAAGTTAATTTCTCTGCCCCTAAAAGAGGCCTTATGTGAGATGGCTTCTATGGCTTACATCAGAGGAATTTGTATATCTCTAAGAGTAAAAGTAAAAGAATGGCAAACTTACTTAAATGAAACATCTGCATCTACTCATATAAGCAAGTTGTAAAATTTGCAAAATGTTAGAACTTAAAGGAACTGATAGATCCTTATTATCTTGTAATTTACTTCTATATAAAAGAAAAGTGGGGTCTTGGGAAGTGAAACAACACATGCAAGTTTACACTGCATATTGCTGAAAGCTGGGCGAGAGCCATGATGCCCTGACTTCTGATCTTATGTTCTTTCTGTTGCTGGGCTACTAGCACAGCAGCAACGAGCCCAATTTTTCTGTGGTTAAATTAATATATTTGAGTATAATGAAACATCACTTTATATGACATATAAAAGGATGTCTATATAATTTGCCCTAAGACATGGCTTTGTAGGTATTCTTACACTGTGCTTGTTTCACCAATAGATGGCACACTTAGCTGCTTATAGCTTTATGATTTAACAGTCTGGTTACCTACAGAAAAGCTCCATTTATTAGGACTTTAAGAATATGCTATTCTTTTTAAACAAGCTGTGCTTTATAAAAGAACTATGTGATTTTCTTCACTGGTCATTTAAAAAAAATCACCTGTCAATGATTATAGTACTATGTCATAAGTCAAATCAATACTTCCTTCTGAATATGCTCTACTCAAGTTTTCTATATTCCTTTAGAGAGAGGATGCTGTATAATGCCATATACAATCTAGTACTGAATATTTGATTCTTCATAGTCTAATTTTTCATATCACTCCTAGCTTTATCTCTGGACTACCTTCACGCTATTCTGCTATATATTTTTAGACCAAAGAATAAACTGTTAATTGATTAGAATTTACCCATTTAAGATGTGTTCTAATCTGCTTTCTCAGCTTTCCTGAAATAACTAAATCAACTGTATTGGATGCCTATTTCTTAACTTACTGTCCATTTTTTTAAAAATTCAATTTAGGAGAATTTTATAGTCTAGACTGAAATTATTTTAATTTTTAAAACTCTACTGCCTTCGCTTTTTTTTTTTTTTTTTCCCCTTGCGGTACGCGGGCCTCTCACTGTTGTGGCCTCTCCCGTTGCCGAACACAGGCTCCGGACGCGCAGGCTCAGCGGCCATGGCTCAAGGGCCCAGCCGCTCCGCCACATGTGGGATCTTCCCGCCTGGGGCACAAACCCGTGTCCCCTGCATCGGCCGGCAGACTCTCAACCACTGCACCACCAGGGAAGCCCTGCCTTAGCTTTTGTTATAAATTTAGAGAACAAAATTTCCAAATAACATGCAAATCTTAGATTATTTCTGAAAAATACTCTAACCTTTTGTTAAATATAACAAAGCAATTGGAATGATTGCTAAATGTACATATGTGCCAGTAGTTCTCAGGTTTGAGCAGAAGCATTCTTTCAGGTGTTCTGATATCCCAAAAAATATCACTCCACATTATTAGCTCATCTCTACTGTAGTGGTAGGATAAACAGAAAATGTATTTATCTCTAAAAACGAAGTCATTATCCTGCAGTTTCTGGAAAGACAGAAAAAGACAGTGCTTAATTAAGATGTAAAGAGTCTCTCAGCCTTTAGCATTTTGAGTGAAAATGCACAGCAGCTCTCCTCATTCACAACCATCTTTAGTTTCTCCTATGCTACTGTAGTTATCATTCTTGGGAATTCAATGTTGATTCATCCAAAATCTTTGATCTCTTCAACTTCTAAGATTATTCCCTCCTGGATCTTGTTTTCATCTCTATCAATTCCACCTCAAAAACCTGCATTTTAAATTCCCCCTTTCACAATCACATTCTTTCTTGTTGCACTCCAGCTAAATTTCCACATTTCCTAGACCTCTAATACTTAACTCTACTTTTTTACTCTTAAAATCTATATTTTTCTTTACCTTCCTCCACATCCCTGTTCTCACTGCTCTCTTTACCCAACTGAAATACTTTAGATTCCTTGGATAACTGTGCAGCACTATGACCCATGTCTAGCTAATGCCCTTGGCCTCCTTTCCTTCTGACCTACTTTCTGGCAAACCCCCAACCATGGTTAAATCCATCTATTCAACGACTACTGGTCTCCTCAGCAGCTGTGTATGGCTGGAGAAAAACATCCCTCCACTCTGTGGACTGATCTCACTTTAAATTTATGTTTATGGATCTCAAATGGGCACTCAGCTCACATTATAATTCCACTACACTTTTCCAGGCTCTTAAATTCCAATTTCACACCTTTTCTTTTCTCTCCAAACACATACACCACTCTCTCTCACTCTACACTGAAGACATCACATCAAATGTCATTGAAAATAATTTGTTACCATAAGAATAGATCTTATCTTCCTATAACTAAATTCACTCATTCATCTGTGACTATCCTCAGATAGTCTCTTTCTTCTAGTTACAAAGAGAGCAATGTGATGTCCACTGTTATCTAAGACCAGTTTCTTCAGAGTCTGAAGATCCCCATTCATTTAATGGCTTTGCTTTTCAGTATTGCATGCACAATTAGCCCCCTTCTCTCTGCACCCTCAAGTTTATCTCATTCCTAGATTATTTCCAACAGCAAAACAAACATTAGCAATGAAGCCTTAATATCATTCCATCTTAAAAAAAAAAAAAAGACTTCACATTTCCCACCAGCCATATTTTCTTTGCTATTTTAATGTTAAAATATCTCAGAAATCTCTTTCATACTTATTGAAGCTTCTCTCCTACCTATAGTCCTCTACTCAACCCATCCCAACTGGGCTTCAATCCCCTTCCATTTCACTGAAATTGTTCTTTAAAATGTCTCTAGTGATCTCCATGTTGTAATATGTCATCTTAATAAACCCTTTACACAGTTCTCTGCTCCCTCTCACTTGAGAGACCATTTTTCTAAACTCCTGTGACACCATACTCTGATTATTCTTTTAATTTACTGGCTACTTCTTCTTAAGTACCTTTGCTGGGTTTTATTTATTTATTTATTTATTTATTTTAACATCTTTATTGGAGTATAATTGCTTTACAATGGTGTGTTAGTTTGCTTTATAACAAAGTGAATCAGCTATACATATACATATATCCCCATATCTCTTCCCTCTTGCATCTCCCTCCTTCCCACCCTCCCTATCCCACCCCTCTATGTGGTCACAAAGCACCGAGCTGATCTCCCTGCGCTATGTGGCTGCTTCCCACTAGCTATTTTACATTTGGTAGTATATATATGTCCATGCCACTCTCTCACTTCGTCCCAGCTTACCCTTCCCTCTCCCCGTGTCCTCCAGTCCATTCTCTATGTCTGCATCTTTATTCCTGTCCTGCCCCTAGGTTCTTCATAACCATTTTTTTTTTTTTTTAGATTCCATATATATGTGTTAGCATAAGGTATTTGTTTTTCTCTAATGCTGGATTTCTCCAGGCTTCTATTAAGCCCTTATTTGTTTCTTTTCAACCTACAATTTCTCCTTGTACCGTCTTATTTAGACCTATGTCTTCAAATAAGCTTGCATCTTATCTCTATCTCATCTTATGCTTTGACCTCATATTTGTACATCCTACTATCCATTTAATGTCATGGCATGTGTATTTAATATACAAACTTCAAAAACACAAACAATTTTTCATCATCTTCCCTCTACAAGACAAAGATAATTCTCTCCCGATGTCACCTTTGAAGTTCTCACCCTGTTTCTTCCATTTTCCTCACACTTTCCATCCAGCACATCATTTCCCTTAACATTACCTTCAACATACACACTGAATCTTTTCAGTCTCCAACATTTTTACAGCTAAAACGCTAATACAAATTATCATTGCTCACCTGGTTTAAAGAGGGAAACAAACTTTTAAAAGTTTAAAACGTATAATTTTGTTCCCTCCCTTAAAACCTCTCCAGTTTTCCCCACTGAAAGAAAGTGAAGTAAAAGACCTACAAAACCTACATCCTGCTTACCTCTCCAATTTCAAACACTTCTCCCCTCTTTTCATTGTGCTTAAGCCATAATGGTCTTTCTAACTTCACTTGTATATGCCCAAATCAGCCCTATATTAGGACTTCTACATTCTTTCTGAAGGCTTTTCTTCAATATTTTAAATGTCTTCTCATCACATAGGTTTAGGTTAAATGTCTTCAGAGTTCTTCACAATTATGATATTCAAATTACCTTCCATGAAGTTTCTATTTCTGCCTCAAATATATTTCTTCATATGCTTATTGACTGCCTCCTCAGTGGAGCGTAAGCTTTATGAAGAAAGGAACTTAGTCTCCCTTATTCACCAATACATCCAGCATGCCTGGAACCATCCCGTCTATATGATAGGCCCTCAAACAATATAGGTGAAAATTCAAAAGTAACTTTTGAACATGAATGTTCCATCATGTAAATTATTTTTATTAATTTTCTTAATGGCAGATACTTGGTTTAATGGTAATCACATTTCTCTTGAACTTTTTTAGATACGGTATTAGTTTTCTAGGCCCGTCATGAAAAAGCACCTCAGACAGGGAGGTTTAAACAACAGAAATTATTTTCTTACAGTTCTAGAAGCTAACAGTCTATTATCAAGTGTCAACAGGTTTGGTTTCTTCTGAGGCCTCTCTCCTTGGCTTGTCCATGGTCTTCTTCCCTTTGTGCGTTCACATCGTCTTCCCTCTGTACACATCTGTGTCTGACTTTCATATTTTTATAAGGATACTAGTCACATTAGATTAGGGCCCACCCAAAGGACCTAATTTTAACTTAATTACCTCTTTAAAGATTCCATCTCCAAATAGAGTCACATTCTGAGGCACTAAGGGATAGGACTTCAGTATCTAAATTTGGTGGTGGGATCGGGGACACAATTCAACCTCATAACAGATACTTATTGAGGAAAAGTCAGATCTGCATCCTAATCTAGTTTCTCCAACTTTTCAGACCTATAGAAGTTACTTAACCACAATCAATCTGTTTTTTCAACACTGAGATGGTAATAATAATAAAACCTAATAAAACCACCTTAAAGGATTTTTGTGAGCATTAAAGGAAAAAAATGAAGAAATCCAAATATGTGCTTGTCACATACATGATAGGTGATCATTTTACATTATAAACTAGTACTGTTCCCTTGTCTTTTAAATTTATTTTTTTCTACTGTGCTGTCTGTGTCTGTGTGTGTGTGAGAGGGAGGAGAGTTCCCTTTTTCTTTCCATTCTCTCTCCAATAATTTATGTTTAAACTCTCTCCAGATGAAGAATGAAGGTAGAGTAAGTCATTAATTATAGAGAGTATTTGCTTAATGTGCAACCACTCTGTTCTACCACCAGGAATCCTACTCACAAGCCTTAAAATCCCTCTAGGCCACAATGTCCTCTGATGACAAATATAGCTTATGCCTGTTTGAGTTTGGCAGTCACTTTGGAGTGAGTAACAGGGAATTGTCATTGAGTATGTCCTGTGTTTTCTTCAATCAGAGGGCTGTTAGAAATATACAAAGTATGGTCTTTAACCCTAAGGAGTAAATAATCCAGTTCATGGGTGGGGTTTTTTTCTGTAAATGGCCAGAGAGTAACTATTTGAGACTTTATGGGCCGTACGGTTCCTGCTGCAACTCTTCAACTCTTCAGTTGTAGTATAAAAGCAGTCATCAACAGTATATACAATAAATGAGGGTGGCTGTGTTCAAATGCACATTTATGTATGGAGACTATAATTTGTCTTGCATATAATTTTTATGTGCTGTGATATACGATTCTTCTTTTGGTTGTTTTCAATAACTTCAGATTCATTTTTAGCTTGTGGGACTACCAAAGACAGATAGCAGGTCCCATTTGGCCTGTCATCCATAGTTTGTCAACTCCTGACCTAGTTTAACAAATGAGAAAATACTTAAGAAATATTTGGAACTAACACATGAAATTGAGTGGTATGTTTTGTGGCATAGTCTTTATGTGATTTCAGTGACCTAGAGCTATTAATATGAGTGTGAATATTAATTTTCTTATAAGAGTGCCAAAACGAGGTATGATAGATCCTTCTACCCCCACCCCTTAGAGGATAACTACGTAATTAGTTATGACTATCGTCTAGATTTTTACTCCTGTGTTCATATCAGACCAGTCTCTCACTCTCAGCTTGGATAACTGGGTTTACTGCACGCTATGGGAACCTGGAAAATGGCAATTCTCAGAGTCAATTCCTTTCTGGCAATCATTCAAGAATCCCAAGTGTAAGCCATTTCTTGTCCCATGAGGGAGCAACCAAGTATTCAAATGTAGAGAGCAAGAGGAGTGGGTGAAGTACAGTCTCACTGCTGAAGAAATAAATCTCCAAACCCAGGGTTCATCTGACAGTTGAGTTGCCAGTGAATCTCTATGGGTAACTGCAGGTGTGGAAGATGTCCCTACCATTCTGAGATACCAGCCTACTTTCATGCATCTGGCTTGTGAAGATTTCATGATGCTCGGGTTGAGGCATACAGTATCATAAGAAGTAGAATAGATGTTCAGACAAATGAACACCCTCATGGGGTCATGAAAGGAAGCAATTAAATCAGATTGGGATGATTTCAAGTGGAAAGGGTACCTGGGTAAAAGGAATGTCCAAGTAGGTGGATTTTTGAAATAATTTAGAGAATTCACACATCTGTTCTATCTTAGAACCCAAAGATGCTTAAAAATAAGTTGGCAGGGCAACATTTTTAATGGAATATAGCATCTATTCATAATCATGAATTAAAGGTTACTCATTATAGCATGAAAAGTCCTCTATTTGATGATATTATCAATTTTAAATTTCTAAAAGCTAAGAAGGATTCATTCCTTCTCTAGAGTGGGAAGTCTCTCAGTTTTCCATCTCCTATGAAATGAACGTCTGCTCAGTTCACTATCCTAATTTATGATGCTATACAAAGGTTACATCCAATCTGTAGTCTTTAACTGTAGACTACAATTCTAGAGTTTAAAAATCAGTTCAGTAAATAAATGACTTTGAAATTGTACATATGCCATAGGAATATTTACTGAACTGTGAGTGGGTAAACTCTTTAATTCATGTTTATCCTCACATGCC
Organism: Hyperoodon ampullatus; assembly: GCF_949752795.1. Classification (NCBI taxonomy): domain Eukaryota; kingdom Metazoa; phylum Chordata; class Mammalia; order Artiodactyla; family Ziphiidae; genus Hyperoodon; species Hyperoodon ampullatus. Next base: position 106,956,794 of record NC_136918.1, on the reverse strand, counting down.
ACATAATAAATAATGTCATTTAATATGTTTTTTTAACAAATCTATGTACTTTTAAAAAATGATGTCATATTTATGTGTGAAAAGTAACTCAAATCCTTTTTGGAAGCAAGAGGTATACAATATAACTGAGAACATAAATTTAATTTTGTACTTCTCTGCCATTGATCTATAATGCTAGATAGAATATAAGGGAAAAGACACATATCTCATAACAATAGTAATGTGATTCTAACAAAAACCAGAGTCAAAATGCACAAGAATTTCCTGTTTAACAAGTTTGGAAGCAAAAAACTTTTTCCACCCAAATGTCTTGTATTTGAATATAATTTTTATTTTATTTTCATTCCCCTAATGTAACTGCCTTTGCACACAGCAGAATGGCTAATGCCATCCCTCGTTTTACATTTGTTTTGCTTCCTGCTGTTGAATGAACAATCAGTGTTTACAGATTAGCAGCAGTTGTAGTCTTCTGACTTTTACTCCTTTCAAACTGGAGAATGAGAAGCATTTTATATTTGTTGCTCTGGCATTTTTGGAGTAGCATGACTTTCACAGTGCAAACCACTGTTATTCATACTGTTATAATTCCTTTGCAGTTAAGTCATTACTAGCAATCATAGCAGGCTTATAGTACAATACCTTATTTGGGAATGTCATGTGAGATGCCCAGAGCAATACAAAAAATAAAGGCCGACTTGTCTGGCTGCAGAGGGATTTATTGCTAGCCCCCCAGCAGAGGGATCTTTCGGAAGATATTATGTGCTTCTGTGTTCATATGAACCTGAAATGGAGCAGGTGCCCTGAGCCTCAAGAAAAGATGCTATGAAAATCCAACCATATGACATTTCTTCTAGAATTTATGAAAATGCAGTTGTTTTTCCTGTACACACAAGGCCTTAGCAGAGATTACTTTGATAATTAAAGTATTAACCAAAGTGAGCACAACCAAGAAGAGACTATGGATACTTAGCTAAGCCCACTTCCCTACTTCCTTCTCTGCTTAGAAGCAAACTGGAAAGACAAGTTCAGTCTCTTGCCTGTAGACCCTTCTCTTGAGTGCCTGTAATTTGCTGTGAGATACTTTATTTTGAAACAGTTCTTCCAAAGTGAAAGAGGAATGAGAGCCTTAATTTATCAACCCAAAGGGTCTAAGGAATTTAATTTATGCTACCCAGGGGCCATTTAATACTTGGTTCTGCCCCAGGCCTCAGCCCCATCTCAAGAAAGGATTTGGATTTTTTAAAGAAGAGGTTCCACATTCCACAACAAATGTGGAAGTTCTAGAACTATTTCTGGAACCATCTAGTAAATCGTGTCACTTGTCTTTTTCTCTGTGTGCATGTGATTGTGTGTGTGTGTGTGTTTGTGATTTACTGTTTTAATTAAAATGAACATAATAATACTCTAAGTGTGTGCTAAGAGAATAAATTATTAATTATAACTAATATTTGTATAGCATTTAATTGCTTACAAATCTAACATCAGTACATTTCACCTTACCCCTACATGATGAGATATGATAAGAATGGATATAAATGAGAAGAAAAAGCATGAGAGAGATTGAGTTATTTGGTTAAGTTCACAGAAATCTATAAAAGCATCATAACGAGGTATTCTTGCTAAATAGTCACTACTCTTCAAAATAATTACCATATAAAATTTTTAAGTTATTTCAAAAGGAAAAAGGCTTGTCTAAGTGCAAAATAATGTCTTCAGAATTATCTTAGTTGTAAGAATTGGCAAAGTTTTGGAGAGCATCTGCAAACCTCTGGCTATACAGACCAAACCCAAGAATTCTGCAGACTTTTTGCAGTATGAAGGGCAACTGACTATTTCCACACCCTGTGGTGGATGCCAGATTTTTGACCTCAGATCATTTTCAAATTTTTGAGTGAACTGAATAGACATGAAAGTAGAGACCCAACAAATAACGCTGACAAAAATTGGAGCAAGGATGGCAATCACAATCAATTATAATTGCAGTCTAATACACTCTAATCTTGAGCTGCATTTCTGCTTCATGGGAGGCATCCCCTAAACCCGTGAATATGTTGCTTTACAGAATAAAAGGGACTCTGCGGATGTTATTAAGGTTAAGGACCTTGACATGGGAGCATCACCCTGCATTATCCTGGTTGACCTAACCTAGCCATGAGCTCTCAAAAGCAAAGGACGTTTCCAGACTGGATCAGATAGACAGAGATGCAACAACTAAAGGGTCAGAGAGATGTGATGTTCCTGGCTCTTAAGGTGAAGGAAGGGGGTCATACGCCAAGGAACGCAGGCAGGCTATAGGAGCTGGAGAAAAGGAAGTATATGGATTCTCCCCTAGAGCCTCTAGAAAGAGCACAGCCCTGCCCACACCTTGATTTTAGCACAGTGAGACCTTTGTTGAACTTCTGAATGACCAAACTGAAAGAAAATAAATGTGAGTTGTTTTGAACCACTAAATTTGTGGTAATTTGTTACAGCAGCAATAAAAACAACAAGAACACTAGTATATGCTCTCTTTTTTCTGAAACCTCTGAATTTACTGTTTAAACTGTAATGTTCAAAGTTCCATCTTGCTATTTTGAGTGGAATCCAGATATTGCATCAGAAAAATAATATGGGAAGTATTATTATAATGACAGGTAGGAAAACATCACAATAAGGTTATAAATAATTACCATTGATTAACTCTGAGTTTATTCTTTTAATTGCTCATTTTGACTAAATTTTTTGTACTATCCTACACTGAAGTCGTGCTTTCATGGGCAATTTTTACATTATGTCTTTCTGAGAACTGAAAAATTTGATTAAATGAGTATTTTATTCATCTGATGACTAACAGTGGTTTGACTATTATTTTTTCTCTTCATCAGATTGGATGAATAAGCAATGATTCTGACATCATACACACTGTCTCCATAAAAGCACCAAGACTGATCATCTCTCGCGGTAACACGATATAAAGATATGTGGCGTAGCATGACTCGCTACTTGGTCAGTGTCTTTAAGTTAAATCTGCCTTCTCTAATATAATAAATTCTAGAAAAGCAGTGCCTCTCATGTGAGGATTTTGATGAATAAGGTTTACCTGTCATCTGGCTTTTCTGTCTGAATTTTTGATGGATTATAATTACTTAACACTTGAGAAGGATATTGAAAATCGTCAAAGAAATGGGAGGCCACAGTTACATTTATAGTTAGTTGTGTATCACATTTATGGAGGATTTTCTATCTTCACATATGCTTGACTTGGATGGCTCACAGGTTATACATAGCTCTTGATCCATTTCAATCCTGCTGTGAGACTATAATGAAGTGAACTTAAATATTTCACATGCCACATTTTCAGCAATATATACAAACATGTAAAAGGGTTTGTTCCAGGACACTGAAATACCACTCAAATTCCTCTTATTTCCTCCTTACACTGATGAAATTCAAAAACATGTGGAACCATCAACTGCTCCTGGCAAATTTATATGGATTTAGAAAACCATCATTTAATAAATTATTTTATTTTATTTTTTTTAACTAGAAATACTATGGTATGACCTATAGCCTCAATTTAAAGGGAGTTCAGTTATTCCATTGGCATACTTGCCATTTGTGTTGCAAAAACACAATTTTTTTTCAGTTCACCTAAAGTGCTCATACTTTGTGGAATTATTTCATGGTAAGTAAATTCACAGACCACTCATTTATAAATGAGGATGTCAGTGAATTCATGCACACTGAGAAATGTGCTGTCTTCCAATCTGCAATAATGCAATTAACTAGTTGGGGGGTTCTCATCTCCAAAGGATGGAATGCTTGGAAGGAGAATCTAATGAACATGGGAAGGCTGTTTTAGTGAACACAGCATAGTCTTTTTCATTGGCAAGGCCCCTTGAGGTTTTTCTTGTTTAATCTCTCACATGGAGAAACTCACAGTGCAAGATATTGAACCCAGAGTATCTAGGAAGGGCTGAATAAACAACATTGGCATTAAATATTTGTTGTGGCTGCCTTTTTCAAATAATCAAGTTAATAATCCATTCAGAGTTAGTCAAGAGTTGAATGAGAATGAACTATTATAAGAGCTTGACATTGAAACTGATTTAAATGACTTCTAATGGCTAATTCACTGAGCAAAGCATGGATTTAGTATGCTTTTCAAAGACCTTTTTCTCAGAGGAAGATTTATTAAAATCCAGACTTGTGATCATGATGATGATATGAGTAATTAGAAACATTTATGTTTGTATGTTGAATTGTCCAGGATCACACAACAGTTAGTCTAAATCCGTGTCTATTGCTCTCAACTATTTGTAAAACAAAATTGAATGTTCTACCTTAACATTTAGTATCAGTACATTTGATAGTTTGGCATTCCGTCTCCTCCACGAGAGTATCCTAAAGGTAGATCAAAAAACACTTTCTTGAACAACAGTGTGTAAATTTAACTCTGGTTATTTTTCCCATCTTCTATATTCTAAGAACGTGTATCTACCTTGCTACACTAACTTTTAAATGTAATGTGTTACAATCAATTAGTTTACAGCTTCTCTCATATTAGTTTTTTAAATTTTCTTCTTGCAGACACAAGATTGCAAAGAAAGTTTAACGAGTTTTCTCAGTTTATTGTTTGTTTATGTCCCCCTTTTTTTTTTCTTGTTGTTGTTGTTGTTGTTTTGCGATACACGGGCCTCTCCCGTTGCGGAGCACAGGCTCCAGACACGCAGGCCCAGCAGCCATGGCTCACGGACCCAGCCGCTCCGCGGCATGTGGAATCTTCCCGGACCGGGGCATGAACCCGTGTCCCCTGCATTGGCAGGCGGACTCTCAACCACTGAGCCACCAGGGAAGCCCGGTGCCCCCTTTTTGATTATAAAATTCTCCTACTCCTATTGTTTTCAAAGACATTGATAGGCCGAATTTCATCTCCACAGTCCTGCTTTTATTCATAAAACACATCCCCAATGGCCACACTATTTTCAAGCTTTTGTTTTTCTGTAGTTGAATTCCCGAAATATTCTTAAAATATAAAATTGCAATATTAAACCACATATACATAAGCTATCTTCTGCCTGTACCCACAGTGAGCATTCCTTTCACTGGCCTCACTGGAATCCCTAAGTAGCATTTGTAAGTTGGTTTAGTTCTACCAGTAGAACTAACTTTTGCCACTCTCAGTGATAGCTAACCAGCATTATTGTGCTCTTACAATACATCATATTATGGATGAAGAACTGCACGTGTAGTTGTTTATTTTATAGATGAGGACTAAAAGGTTTAGAGATGTTAAGTGTTGTGCCCAAGCTAGTACACAGCAGGGTCTACTGCGAACTCAGGGGCCACATCCCAGTTTGGGGCTCTAACATTTACTCTACCATCACCCACAGACGACCCTGCAAGGAGTACAAAGAGGATATTATAAATCAACTCAGTTAATTAAGGCAACGGTCTCCTAAAAAGTCTCTAGGAATGTGCCTTTACTTTTCTATAACCTAATCTCAATAGTACAACCCTAGAGCTCATTTTTGAGACATAAATCTGATAGTGTTAGTCATCTGTTCCAAATCATCCAGTGGCTGACTCAGGGATGGCCTGTCCATGGACACCGATTTTCAAAGTCCTCTGCAATCTGGCCCCTCTACCACTCTGACCTCACACCCTATTAGACTTCACTCTTTTGTTCATTACACTCCCGCTATGCTGGCCTTCATGCTGTTCCTTAAACACAACAAGCATTGTCCTGCCTTTCCAATGGCTCTCCTTTCTGCCTGGAATGCTCTTTCCCCAGACACTGGTATGGTGAATAGCCTCGCCCCCTTTTCCATATCTCTGTTCAAATATTACCTTCTCCATATGCTAAATAATCCTATTTAAACTTGCCACCTTCCCCACTGCAGCCCCTCACACTCCCAATACCCTCTTTTCCCTATTCTTTTTAATTCATAGCACTTTTCACTAGACACTTTTAAAAAATTATACACTTTTTATAGTCCATCTTGCTCTACTAGATAGTAAGTTCCATAAGGGCAGCTTTCTATTTTGTTTTTTGGAGGGCAATCTGTTTTGTTTACTTATGCATACAAAATTCCCAAGACACATGACAGGCATTCAATAAATGTTCCCTGAAGGAATAAATGAAAAATGGTCTCTGCCTCTTCATGGAATATATTTTCTGATTTTCCATAATGCAGTCAAAAGTTTTGCAGCAGTCATTTATACTATGTTTTCTAATGTCTTCATAAAGAGATGTTCACACAGATTCATTTTTTATCATCATCTCACATTTAAGAATCATGTAGATTCAATGATGTTCTAATTTCTTTTCCCATGTTTAAAATAAGAATGACAATCAAAATTTCTGCATTAACCTTCTGTGAGCCGGGATCTTGTGAATTTTGCCTTGCTTTAAAAAATCTTTTTTGGTCAAACGTGATTTATATAAGGGGGATTTTAAAAGAATGTATAAATTGAAACAACATTATGGAAAGCAAACTTGGCTGCACTATTATTCCACAGTCACAGACTGCACCTAACCATAGTCTGTTGCTCACATAGTATACATGACAACTTCAAGAATTCTGCCAGAAATGTTGAAAGAATTCTCCAAAAATTCAAATATACTCTAAAGACTTGTATAAGGAGAGTGTAGGATCGACCTATACTTATCACAAATACATGTGATAATGTATTTGTGATAAGTACATGATTACAAAACTTCTATTTTTTAATCATAATTACTATTTTTCATATGAATTGTAGGATTTCAGTGTGAGGCTATCTGGGACCATGTAGGTTTATATTCCCTACTAACACCAAAAACAGGGCATGCTCCTCTAAATCGTATCTAATACTCACTGCTAGTAAATCATCTGAGATCATACTGTCATGTAGGAGAATCACTTTTAATTCTTGGTACTGTTAATATAAATATCGTTAAATATTTTCTCTGAAATGGATTCATTCATATTTTTTAAAGATTACTTTTATTCCATAGTATTGCATTTCTGATTTCATAATGATAACAGACACCTTTTACTTTGTCATCCAGCTTCTGAACCATTTTTAGGATTAGGATAGTCACTCCTCACAATATAATTTAATGATGTCAAAAAAGGTTATCCCAGACTATTGCAAGTGAAGATACAGGCACTTGATGTAGATTTTGCCAATCAAATGCCTCCATCCCAGATTCTGAACTTGAAACAATAACAACAAGATTCAGGGGTCACACAGAATCCTGCTTGAGGATTAGAAGCAGAGGCAGCAGTGGCAGCAGCTACATTCAGTTTCCAAAGACAGTAGTAATAACAGGCCAAACACCAGAGTCTGGAGGCGGTGAGGCAGTCAATGTGAGTGGCAGTGTCCAGAGCCAGTGGCAGTCACTTGTGTCATTCCAATCTCTGAATGATGGGTGGATAACTTTCAGCCTTGTTCTCTGGGCTCCCCGGAGATTTTTGGAACCACTCCATGTCCTCTCAATAAATTCTTTGTTTTTTAGTTTAAACCAACTAGATCAGTTTCCGTTTCTTGCTTCTAAAAATCTAGTTTTCTATGCTAATAAATTTGTATTATAAGTATAATCATTAACATTTAGCACTGATTGATTCTTATTTCATATTCTAAACTAAAATATTTAGAAGCTATATTTATGCTGCCCACCAAGATTACAAGCATATTCTAGTCATCACTTTCAATTTTATTATTTAATATTTTGACATAACCTAGTCAAATTAGCTGCTAGTAAAAGCAGTGTACAAAGGATGTAATGTGTGATTATCAGTCTTAATGGGGTCACCATTACAATTATGGAGCAAGCATAATCTTCATACAAAATTTTATAAACACACAAATCTATTGGGGAATTAGAATTTCTCAAAGTGTGATCACTCTTTATGATGTAGACAACTAGACACTATTATCTTCAAATATCAAGTCTTTGAAATTTTGGAGAAGGTACTCAACTGGGACTCAGGAAATGCAACTTTTAATATCATTATTATCACTACTATAAATCAAACATCCTTCTTTTGAGGAAAGGTCTTAGAATTCTTACTCTATAAAATTTCCATGAAATGGCCATCAACAAATTGCTCTTGATTACGGTGTTGAAGGAATTACCCATTTAAAGTAATAATATATGAAGTACTGTAAAATGTTAATATTTGTTCATCTACTTTGTGGGGTCTGTTTTATGGAGGCTACTGAATGTAGAGATTCATAAATTTTCTTTGTACTATTTCATATTAAAATTTTAAAAACATTATAAAATAATTTGATTTAAGAGAATGAATCATTTTCTTCCATTCCTCTTTATTTATTCATATGTAGACAGACATCTAATGTTGTTTCCATAGCTTGGCTGTTATTAATAATGATGTAGTGAATATAAGGATGCAGATCCTGATTTTATTTCCTTTGGATAAATATCCAGAAGTGAAATTGCTAGATCATATGATAGCTCTGTTTTTAATTTTTTGAAAAACCTCCATAGTTTTCCATAGTAGCTGCAACAATTTATATTCCCACCGAAGGTGCATAAGGGTTCTCTCTTCTTTATACCTTTACATCACTTATTATCTCTTATCTTTTTGGTGATATCTATTCTAACAGATTTGAAGTGATATTTCATTGTGGTTTACATTTGTTTTTCCCTGATGGTTGGTGATGTTGAGTATCTTTTCATGAGTCCATTGGCCATTTGTATGTCTTCTTTGGAAAAAATGTTTAGTTCCTCTATTTCTTTTGGGTTTTGTTTCCAACTTTATTGAGATATAATAGACATATAACACTGTATAAGTTTAAGATGTACAACGTGTTGATTTGGTACATTTATACATTGCAGGAAGATTATCACCATCACATAATTACCATGCCATCATATAATTATTAATACCATTTCTTTTTTGTGATGAAAGCATTTAAGATCTCCTCTCCCAGCAACATTCAAGTCTATAAAACAGTATTATTAGCTATAATCATCATACTGTATATTAGATACCCAGAATTTTTAAATCATTTTTTATTGGGTATAGCTGTTTTACAGTGTTGTGTTAGTTTCTACTGTACAGTGAAGTGGAGTTCCCTGTGCTATACAGCAGGTTCTTATTAGTTATCTATTTCATACATATTAGTGTATCTATGTCAATCCCAGTCTCCCAATTTCCTCTATTTTTTATTTGTATTATTTGCTTGTTTGTTTTTGCTATTGAGTCATGTGTCCCTTATATATATATTAGATATTAACCTCTGATCAGATATACAATTTGCAAATATTTTCTTCCATTTCATAGGTTGCCTTATTAATTAAGTCAAATTAAAAGATATTCAGGGGCTTCCCTGGTGGCGCAGTGGTTGAGAGACCGCCTGCCGATGCAGGGGACATGGGTTTGTGCCCCAGTCCAGGAAGATCCCACATGCCTCGGAGCGGCTGGGCCCGTGAGCCATGGCCGCTGAGCCTGTGCGTCCGGAGCCTGTGCTGTGCAACGGGAGAGGCCACAACAGTGAGAGGCCACAACAGTGAGAGGCCCGAGTACCGCAAAAAATAAAAAAGAAATCAACTCTTTAAAAATGCTTAAGGTAATACTTTCTTTTCATCAGATTAGTTAACTGTTGAAACAAATCAGTTTTGAGAATAAAGTAAATAATGGTTACTTATTTCACATTTGATTTACATTGAATATTTCCATAGAACAGGTCTATATATGTCCATTTTGCTGCCAGCTGCCCAACAGTCCACAAATACAGGCCAAATCACCAATGTAGAACAGGGATGTTTCACAGTCAAATAATTTGTACTGCTTTTCTATGTTCTTATTTTTAAAATTCTTTAAATTATTTGACAATTTCTGATTAACATGTTCTGTATTGTGATCACTAACAGAAAGTTTGTCCTAAAACTCAGAAAGTCAGTAAACTTTGTGGCTTCAGTTTCCTCATAGGTAAAATGATGAAGTTAGATTCATGGATCTTTAGGTTTCCTCCCAGGTCCAGAACTTTACAAATTATCTGTAGAATTACTTTATGCTTCTCTTCCTTCCACCCCAAATTAAATTAATCCTATACATAGTAGAATGTTAAATATTATAAATTATTAGATAGATAGGTAATGTTAGCATAACAATAATTTAGTTATAAAATAAGCTAAACACTTTCTAATTTGTGTTTATTATTTACATATAAAATTCATGTTATTATAATGTAGCTACTTGAGATACTGTAAAAGTATTCTTCAAGGAAATCAAACGTGGTTAAAAGGATTAATGAATCAATTAATATTCCTTTAAAAGTAATATGCATGTGCTTCTGTCATCTGTCACCAAAAACTAGTGCTCAGTATTCTTATCATAAAGATATGATTTATGTATTTTGTAATTTTAATTTTAGTGCAGCGAACAAAATTGTCAAATCAACTTTTCATGATGACTATAATAAAATTTATATATTTGCCATCTTGATTCAAATGCTTTGTATATATTTGCTCATTTAGGAATAACAATTTGTGAAACACTGCTAAAATAAGAAAATACAAATAAAGTTTCCCTATACATAGAGTGAACCACTGAAGTTCAAATAGGAATTTGATCTTGGAAATTTGGCAAATTCATTTGTATTTTTTTTTCTTACCTTGCTTTCCTGACTAATTCAATACTAATTTCCCCCCCCCACACACACACAAAGCATTTAAACAACAAAGAATAATCTACGTAATATAATCTAGAACTTGAGTGCTGAGAAATTTTTGTTGCTTCCACATTGTTCTTCATTTTCTGCTGTCAGTGCCATTCAAGGTCTTTAAAAACTTCACATCTGGATGAACACATTGTTGATTGACTCAGTTTATGAGAATGACCCATATATATATTGAAAGGCCAAATTAAGCCTGAAATAATGAAATCAGCTTATAGCAAGGTCATCACAAAGTTGTTAAGTGATTAGATGTATTTTTGTATTAGTGTTAGCGTAACATAGTCCAAAAACATCTTCTATCCTAAGACTATTTTCCAAACTAGTTAAACATTGTGATTTATGACCTGATGATTGTGGGCTTTCAACATTAAATACTGTATTGGGGGTAGGGTCAGTTCACTGTGTCTTCATACTCCCTTTCCCTGGGTCAGTTTGAAAAGACTCTTGGGACAGGTCCTGAAAATGCAGCATCACGGAGAATGTTAGTTATGCAGGGTATTCACAAATGTATGCCATGCCACTCACTGACATCTACAAAGGGTCCATTTTATAAATTGTCAAAGGAGCCATTGTGACAGAGTGACACCAGAGAAAAGCTGTCAATTCTATTATTAAATTGACATTCCGCACATGTTGCTTTCAGATGGGGGCCCTTAATGAACTTAGTCTCCCTCTTTTCCACCCTGCACCATTTAATGTCTTCTTTCTTATATGCTCTTCAAACAGACATCAGTTGATGTTAAAGCAGTAGATGAGTGAGCCCTCCAAGAGGCCATCCTTCTGGTACATTGATGAAACACCTGGGAGAGAATATTCAGGGCATCTCTGTGTTCAAGCATACTATAATGATTGCTACAGAAACAATGACATCTCCCAGGGTATTGTCAATCAAGTGTTTGAGTATAAAAACAAGAACCAAAAAGGAAAAAAAAAATGTCTTTTAAGCAAACAATACTGTAATCCTATTTGTGAAAAGGAAGAACAAAGCTTTGTCTTAATCTGTGGAGCACAACACCCAGCTTTTAGCTGTTTTTGACAATGAAAAGCCAAGAGTACACGCTTTAGCCCAAACTGAGGGTTTGACACAAGCCGATTGTTAATTCTCTTGGGATCTGCATTGTTCTCCTGGCCACTGGAGTCGTGTGTGCTAAACAGGCATCCAGTGAAGGGAGTGCCTACCATCCTTGTTCATTTGTTTAATGTCATTCTCATTGTTATACATCCCCCAAGCCTGGATTTCCCAGGTAGCCAATCATGCTATCCTGCCTGCTGTGAGTCCTCTATGAAGATGACAAGCACCAAGGGATGGCTGACTTTGTTCTCAAGGGTGTCTTGTTGTGGATATCCTGTGATTGACAGCTGTTGAGAAGCAGGACAAGGAGATTTTTTACATCTGTTTACTGCCTTGAAATTCTCCATTCCTTCCCACATTGACTATTGTCATTCGTGGAAGGGCTAGAATTTCTACCCTTCCAATGCAGATGCCTCAGAGCCACGGAGCTGTAGGGCTACGAAGAGATTGTTATATGAGAAATAAGAAGTGGATCAGGGTCACTGCAGAGTGGAAGGCTGTGATAGTCTGGCTATTAGAACACAAACATTCCTACATTCTTGACAAGATATTTCATCTTAAGTTATTTTTTTGTATGAAGCAGAAAGCTTAAATACTGTATAGTTTCAATATGTTATCAATAGACTGAGGCCTAATTTAAGTTTTTTTTTTTTTAATTGATCCCAACTGCTTTGCTTTAAACTTTTTTTTTTATTACAGCTAATATTTCTTATTTCTTAACATAGCTAAAACCTGAGTGGAATTAACATTTCACTAGCAGTAAACTGATAGATTCACTTTTAGTTTTACATTTTCAAATAGTTATTGTTTTCCTTTTTTTACCTGTTTGCTGCATAACTGCTGTGACGCAGAATTCCATAATTTATTGCTTGACTATCTTCTATGCTTCACTTCAAATCTGATAGAGTAATAAAATCTGAGGCTTTTGTAAAACATTCGCACAGAAAACGTATTACAGAACTTTTCTGAACGAAGAAACAAAATTGACGGAATTCCCATGCCCATTATGTTGTCTAAAACTTTCTGAAAAATGTTTGCCTGTGGCATATAATTTACTCAACATAAGTGGTTTCCATAGAGCTATTGAAAAGCCTTTCTGTCACTTACTGGCTTTAGGATGATGAGACTTTTAAGCCCTTTGATCCAGAGCTTGCGTTTCACAGTCAGGACTAAAAGCCAAGACTAAAGCAGAACTGAACTTCCTAACGTTAAAAAAAGGATTGAGTTATGTAGCCTGAGGGGGAAAAATATCAGTGTGTCTTCAGATGCAGAAGTATGTGCTAATTGAATATAAAACCTTGAAATATACAAGTCAGCTAAAAAAATCAAGAGTTTCAAATTTAGTACATCTACCTATATTTTTTCTTCCTAATTACCTTTATATATAATATATTTAATTAAATATATAATCACATGTTACATATTTATATACATATATTATTCATATAAAGCAAAATATTTTATTTCATGTTATTTTGCAATAAATTTATATAAAACACCTTATTCTGCTTCAGGATAAGAAAAGCTTTGAATACTTTTGAAAGGGAGAAAAAAATTCTTTTTTCTACTACCCTCCTAGGTTTCCTGGCTGGGACCCTGTAAAGTAGATTGTCAAAAGACAGATTAATAAGAAAAAAAACATGCACATTTATTTAATAGAAGTTTTGTGAGATATGGGAGTGTTCATGAGGAAAGGAAGACTTGAAGAAAAGGTTAAGCCTGAACATTTTTATATTAGGTTTGATGAAGAGTGAAAAGTCATGGAAAAACATCAGAAGACAAAAGGGTATGAGCTAAGGGTAGTGAACTGGAGGGAACAGTAATGAATGTGCCTTCAGATCCCTCTTGGCACCCTACTATCTTGGAAGATAAGGATGCTCCTTTCTTCCACGTACAGGGAGGGCGTCTATCACACAAGGGTTTTAGGTCCTTTTTCAGGGAAAAACGGGAAGGTCAGAGAGTCCTTCCTGCACCTGCCATTTCTCAAATTCCTTCAACTTAAAGTAGTCAATATGCCAAGATGCCATATTTTGAGGTAGTGTGTTCTGAACCCCATCACTTTCAATATAATAGTTTGAAGTATTTTGAATTTTTACAAAACAACTTTGATTTTTTCTTCCCTTCCTTTTCTCCTCTTAATTGCACATGACTTGAAACAAAATATGATTGACATTAAGAAATACAGCAATTAACACATATATATGGAATCTAAAGAAAAAAAATGGTTCTCATGAACCGAGGGGCAGGACAGGAATAAAGACACAGATGTAGAGAATGGACTTGAGGAGACGGGGAGGGGGAAGGGTAAGCTGGGACGATGTGAGAGTGGCATGGACATACATACACCACCAAATGTAAAATAGATAGCTAGTGGAAAGCAGCCGCATAGCACAGGGAGATCAGCTCGGTGCTTTGTGACCTCCTAGAAGAGTGGGATAGGGAGGGTGGGAGGGAGATGCCACAGGGAGGGGATATCGAGATATATGTGTACGTATAGCTGATTTATTTTGTTATACAGCAGAAACTAACACACACTGTAAAGCAGTTATACTACAATAAAGATGTTAATTAAAAAAAAAAGAAATACAGCAAGAAATTCAAGAGTGTGGAGTGTCATCTTATAAGTATAATAATCTATGAAAAATCATCAGTAAGAATCTTATGTTTTTGTCCAAATAAAACAAGAATCATCTCTAATGTTATACCAGCTGTAAACTTTATGATTCCATCATTATAAACTCAAGGAACTTATTACTTGAATAAGGAATCCAACATTGTTCATTTTAGAGAAAACATATCCATGCAGGGAAAGCATAAGTTGAATACAATGATAAAATTACACGTCATAAACTATTCTTTGTATTCTATACATATTGAATATATATAAATATTAATATAAATATATATATATGTATTTTATTTTAAATTTGACATTCAAATTATATTATAATTAAATTATAATTCCCAACATTTTGAATGCAAATTTTTATTCAATTATCTGTCTACTCAGCAAAAATATAATGACATGGTGTTGTTATACTACTGGAGATATAGCAAAAAGACAGCAACCCTGCCCTCATGGAGCTTACACTGCAGTACAAGGAAATAATAATTAACAAATAAATAAGTTGTATGATTATTTGATAATAAGTAAAATAAAGCATAAAAAGGAGACAATAACTTTAAATAGAGTGATAAGGAAAGCTCTCTCTGAGAAGGTAATATTTAAAAAAAAATTTAAATAAACAGAATTAAATGAGACAGAGCCATGTAGATAGAAAAGGTATCCAGCAGAGGGAAGAGGATGTAACAGTCCCTGAGGCTAGAAGATATCTGGCTTATTTTCAGAAGTGTGAGGGTATAGCAGAAATAACAAAAGAAGATAAGAGGAACAAAGACTAAAGTCAGAGATACAAAGGAGGTAAGGTTATATAAGGGTCTGTGGAATATTCTGTAGACTTTAAACATTACTCTCAATGATATGGAGGCCATTGGAGAGTATTCAACAGAGAAATGAAATGATCTACTATGTGTTTTTAAACCATCAATTTGTGGTGAATAAACTGGAGCATTAGCACAAAGCCTGAAGGAGGGAGACAAATTAGACTTTTGCAATATTTTAGGCTGCGATAGTGGTGGCTTGAATGTCATGGCAGAGGAAATGGTGAGAAACAATTCAATTCTGGATATTTTTTATCAAATCTATGGCTGAGAAGATTTCCTGATAGACTGTATGTGGGGTGCCAAGTATTTCCCCCAAGATTCTTTAGCTGAGCTAGTAGAAGGATGGAGTTGCCATTAACTGAAACTGGACAGCTGTGTAAGGAGCAGGCTGGTTGGTTAAGATGAGGAAATTGAGTTAGGACATGTTATGTTAGACATACCCACTAAGTGGTTAGAGATATAAACAAGCTATAAGGCTGGAGTTCATGGGAAAGGGCTGGGCTCAGTAAACAAAATTGGGAGTTTATATATATCATATAAACTATATAGTTGACATATAAAGTCAGAGACTAAATAAAATCACCCGGAGAATGAGTATGTATAGTATGCATGTGTATATGTATATGTGTATATGGTATGTATAAATATAATAAAAATAAATATATGTATGTGTATAATTGATTTATATTTATATACATGTATAAATTATTATAAATGAGTATAGTGTATATATGTGTCTGTATACACACACATACACACACACATATAGAAGAGAAATCCAAGGACTGAGCCCTGGATTACTCCAAAGTTTAGAAGCCAAGTGATGAGGAATCAGACAACAAGACTCAGAAGACACAGACAGTGAAGTTAAAGGAAAATCATAGGAATAGGTGCCCCAGTAGCCTAGTCAAAACAGTGTTTCAACAAGGTAGAATTAATCAACCAGGTCAAATGACTCATAGGTCAAGGATGAAGATGACTAAGAATTTAAATTGCATTTAGCAACAAGAAGATGATTAAAGATCTTAACAAGAATGCAATTCCATATGCATTTTGAGGGGAGGGTTAAAATTAGAGTGCTTTCAAAAGATAATGTGGAAAATATCATTGGCATAGTTTGGGATTTTTCCATTAAAAAGTCGTAGCGGATGTTCTGAGAAGATGGCGGAAGAGTAAGATGCGGAGATCACCTTCCTCACCACAGATACATCAGAAATACATCTACATGTGGAACAGCTCCTACTGAACGCTGGCAGAAGACCTCAGACCCCCCAAAAGGCAAGAAACTCCCCACGTACCTGGGTAGGGCAAAAGAAAAAAGAAAAAAACAGAGACAAAAGAATAAGGATGGTACCCGCACCAGTGGGAGGGAGCTATGAAGGAGGAAAGGTTTCCACACACTAGAAGCCCCTTTGTGGGCGGAGACTGCAGGTGCTGGAGAGTGGGAGTTTCAGAGCCACAGAGGAGAGCACAGCAACAGGGATGCAGAGGGCAAAGCGGAGAGATACCTGCACAGAGTATTGGTGCCGACCGGCACTCACCAGCCCAAAAGGCTTGTCTGCTCACCCGCCAGTGCAGACAGGGCTGAGAGCTGAGGGTCGGGCTTAGGTCCGAGTGCAGGGAGAGGACTGGGGTTGGCAGCGTGAACACAGCCTGAAGGGGCTAGTGCACCATGGCTAGCAGGGAGGGAGTCCGGGAAAAAGTCTGGAGCTGCCGAAGAGCCAAGAGACAATTGTTTCATGGTGCGTGAAGAGAGGGGATTCAGAGCACCACCTAAACAAGTTCCAGAGATGGGTATGAGTCACGGCTATCAGTGCAGACCCCAGAGACGGGCATGAGATGCTAAGGCTGCTGCTGCAGCCACCAAGAAGCCTGTATGCGAGCACAGGTCACTCTCCACACCTCCCCTCCAGGGAGGCTGTGCATCCTGCCACTGCCAGGGTCCCATGATCCAGGGACAACTTCCACAGGAGAATGCACGCCAGCCTCTGCTGCCGCAGGCTCGCCGCAGCTTCCGTACCCCTCCCTACCCCCAGCCTGAGTGAGCCAGAGCCCCTGAATCAGCTGTTGCTCTAACCCCGTCCTGTCTGAGGGAAGAGCAGACGCCCTCAAGTGACCTACACGCAGAGGCGGGGCCAAATCCAAAGCTGAACACCAGGAGCTGTGTGAACAAAGAAGAGAAAGGGAAATCTCTCCCAGCAGCCTCAGGAGCAGTGGATTAAATCTCCACAATCAACTTGATGTACCCTGCATCTGTGGAATAACTGAATAGACAACGAATCATCCCAAACTGAGGAGGTGGACTTTGGGAGCAAGATATATTTTTTTCACTTTTCCTCTTTTTGTGAGTGTGTATGTGTATGCTTCTGTGTGAGATTGTGTCTGTATAGCTTGGTTTTCACCATTTGTCCTACGGTTCTGTCCATCTGGTTCCCTTTTTTTCCTTTTTTTTTATTTGTTAAATTTTTTTCTAAATAATTATTTTTTATTTTAACAACTTTATTTTATTTTATCTTACATTATTTTATTTTATCCTCTTTCTTTCCTTTTTTCCTTCTTTCCTTCTTTCTTTCTTTCTTTGTTTCTTCCTTTCTTTCTTTCTTTCTTTCTTTCTAATTTTTCTACCTTTTATTCTGAGCTGTGTGGATGAAAGGCTCTTGGTGCTCCAGCCAGGAGTCAGGGCTGTACCTCTGAGGTGGGAGAGCCAAGTTCAGGACACTTGTCCACAAGAGACCTCCCAGCTCCACGTAATATCAAACAGTGAAAATCTGCCAGACATGTCCATCTCAAAACCAAGACCCAGTTTCACTCAACGACCAGCAAGCTACAGTGCTGTTCACCCCATGCCAAACAACTAGCAAGACAGGAACACAGGCCCATCCATTAGCAGAGAGGCTGCCTAAAATCATAATAAGGCCAAAGACACCTGAAAACACACAACCAGACGTGGACCTGCCCACTAGAAAGACAAGATCCAGCCTCATTCACCAGAACACAGGCACTAGTCCCCTCAACCAGGAAAGTGACAGAACCCACTGAACCAATCTTAGCCACTAGGGACAGACATCAAAAACAACAGGAAAGGGCTTCCCTGGTGGCGCAGTGGTTGAGAGTCCGCCTGCCGATGCAGGGGACACGGGTTCATGCCCCGGTCTGGGAAGATCCCACATGCCGCGGAGCGGCTGGGCCCGTGAGCCATGGCCATTGAGCCTGCGCGTCCGGAGCCTGTGCTCCGCAACGGGAGAGGCCACAACAGTGAGAGGCCCATGTAACGCAAAAAAAAAAAAAAAAAAAAAAAAAAAAAAAAAAAAAAAAAAAAAAAAAAAACAACAGGAAATATGAAACTGCAGCCTGCAAAAAGGAGACCCCAAACACAGTAAGAAAAGCAAAATGAGAAGACAGAAAAACACACAGCAGTTGAAGAAGAAAGGTAAAAACCCACCAGACCTAAAAAATAAAGAGGAAATACGCAGTCTACCTTAAAAAGAATTCAGAATAATGATAGAAAAGATGATCCAAAATCTTGGAAATAGAATAGAGAAAATGCAAGAAACATTTAACAAGGACCTAGAAGAACTAAAGAGGAAACAAGCAACAATAAACAACACAATAAATGAAATTAAAAATACTCTAGAAGGGATCAATAGCAGAATAGCTGAGGCAGAAGAATGGATAAGTGACCTGGAAGATAAAATATTGGAAATAACTACTGCAGAGCAGAATAAAGAAAAAAGAATGAAAAGAACAGAGGACAGTCTCAGAGACCTCTGGGACAACATTTTTCATACCAACATTCAAATTATAGGGGTCTCAGAAGAAGAAAAGAAAAAGAAAGGGACTGAGAAAATATTTGAAGAGATTATAGTTGAAAATTTCCCTAATATGGGAAAGGAAAAAGTTAACAAAGTCTAGGAAGCACAGAGAGTCCCATACAGGATAAATCCAAGGAGAAACATGCCAAGACACACATAAATCAAACTATCAAAAAGTAAATACAAAGAAATCATATTAAAAGCAACAAGGGAAAAGCAACAAACAACACACAAGGGAATCCCCATAATGTTAACAGCTGATCGTTCAGCAGAAACTCTGCAAGCAAGAAGGGACTGGCAGGACATATTTAAAGGGATGAAGGAGAAAAACCTACAACCAAGATTACTCTACCCAGCAAGAATCTCATTCAGAATTCATGGAGAAATTAAAACCTTTATGGAAAAGCAAAAGCTGAGAGAGTTCAGCACCACCAAACCAGCTTTACAGCAAATGCTAAACAAAATTCTCTCGGCAAGAAACACAAGAGAAGGAAAAAACCTACAATAACAAACCCAAAACAATTAAGAAAATGGGAATAGGAACATACATATCGATAATTACCTTAAATATAAATGGATTAAATTCTCCCACCAAAAGGCACAGACGGGCTGAACGGATACAAAAATAAGACCCCTATATATGCTGTCTACAAGAGACCCACTTCAGACCTAGGGACACATACAGACTGAAAGTGAGGGGATAGAAAAAGATATTCCATGCACATGGAAATCCAAAGAAAGCTGGAGTAGCAACACTCATATCAGTCAAAATAAACTTTAAAATAAAGACTATTAGAAGAGACAAAGAAGGCCACTACATAATGATCAAGGGATCGATCCAAGAAGAAGATACAACAATTGTAAATATTTATGCAGCCAACATAGGAGCACCTCAATACATAATGAAAATAATAACAGCCATAAAAGGAGAAATTGAAAGTAACACAATCATAGTAGGGGACATTAACACCCCACTTTCACCAAAGGACAGATAATCCAAAATGAAAATAAATAAGGAAACACGAGCTTTAAATGTTACATTAAACAAGATGGACTTAATTGATATTTATAGGAGAGTCCATCAAAAAACAAGAGAATATACTTCTCAAGTGCTCATGGAACATTCTCCAGGATAGATCATATCTTGGGTCACAAATCAAGCCTTGGTAAATTTCAGAAAATTGAAATCATATCAAGTATCTTTTCTGAACACAATGCTATGAGACTAGATATCTATTACAGGAAAAGCTCTGTAAAAAATACAAACACATGGAGGCTAAACCATTCACTAGTTAATAACAAAGTGATCACTGACGAAAGCAAAGAGGAAATCAAAAAATACCTAGAAACAAATGACAATGGAGACACGATGACCCAAAACCTATGAGATGCAGCAAAAGCAGTTCTAAGGGGGAAGTTTATAGCCATATAATCCTACCTTAAAAAACAGGAAACATCTCAAATAAACAACCTAACCTTGCACCTAAAGCAATGAGAAGAAGAACAAAAAAACCACAAAGTTAGCAGAAGCAAAGAAATCATAAAGATCAGATCAGAAATAAATGAAATAGGGAGAGCTGGGGGAAGATGGCGGAAGAGTAAGACGCGGAGATCACCTTCCTACCCACAGATACATCAGAAATTCATCTACACGTGGAACAACTCCTACAGAACACCTACTGAATGCGGACAGAAGACCTCAAACCCCCCAAAAGTCTGAGCCAGGTGGATGAAAGGCTTATGGTGCTACAGCCAGGAGTCAGTGCTGTGCCTCTGAGGTGAGAGAGACAACATCAGGACACTGGTCCACAAGAGACCTCCCAGCTCCACAAAATATGAAATGGCAAAAATATCCCAGAGATCTCCATCTCAATAACAGCACCCAGCTTCACTCAACGACCAGCAAGCTACAGTGCTGGACACCCTATTCCAAGCAACTAGCAAGGCAGGAACACAACCCCAACCATAAGCAGAGAAGCAGCCTAAAAACATAAAAAGGCCACAGACACCCCAAAACACACCACCAGATGTGGATCTGTCCACCAGAAAGACAAGATCCAGCCTCATCCACCAGAACACAGGCACTAGTCCCGTCCACCAGGAAGTCTACACAACCCACGGAAACAACCTTAGACACTGTGGAGAGACACCAAAAACAATGGGAACTATGAACCTTCAGCCTGCAAAAAGGAGACCCCAAACACAGTAACATAAGCAAAATGAGAAGACAGAAAATCATACAACAGGTGAAGGAGCAAGATAAAAACCCATCAGACCTAACAAATAAAGAGGAAAGAGGCAGTCTACCTGAAAAAGAATTCAGAATAATGATAGTAAAGATGATCCAAAATAGTGGAAATAGAATAGACAAAATGCAAGAATCATTTAACAAGGACCTAGAAGAACTAAAGATGAATCAAGCAATGATTAAAAACACAATAAATGAAATTAAAAATACTCTAGATGGGATCAATAGCAGAATAACTGAGGCAGAAGAATGGATAAGTGACGTGGAAGATAAAATAGTGGAAATAACTGCTGCAGAGCAGAATAAAGAAAAAAGAATGAAAAGAACTGAGGACAGGCTCAGAGACCACTGGGACAACACTAAATGCACCAACATTCGAATTATAGGGGTTCCAGAAGAAGAAAGGAAAAAGAAAGTGACTGAGAAAATATTTGAAGAGATTATAGTTCAAAACTTCCCTAATATGGGAAAGGAAATAATTAGTCAAGTCCAGGAGAAACAGAGAGTCCCATACAGCATAAATCCAAGGAGAAATACTCCAAGACACATATTAATCAAACTGTCAAACTTAAACACAAAGAAAACATATTAAAAGCAGCAATGGAAAAACAACAAATAACACACAAGGGAATCCCCATCAGGATAACAGCTGATCTCTCAGCAGAAACTCTACAAGCCAGAAGGGAGTGGCAGGACATATTTAAAGCGATGAAGGAGAAAAACCTACAACCAAGATTACTCTACCCAGCAAGGATCTCATTCAGATTTGATGGAGAAATTAAAACCTTTACAGACAAGCAAAAGCTCAGAGAGTTCAGCACCACCAAACCAGCTTTACAACAAATACTAAAGGAACTTCTCTAGGCAAGAAACAGAACAGAAGGGAAAGACCTACAATAACGAACCCAAAGCAATTAAGGAAATGGGAATAGGAACATACATATCAATAATTACCTTAAATGTAAATGGACTAAATGCTCCCACCAAAAGACACAGAGTGGCTGAATGGATACAAAAACAAGACCCATATATATGCTGTCTACAAGAGACCCACTTCAGACCTAGAGACACATACAGATTGAAAGTAAGGGGATGGAAAAAGATAATCCATGCAAATGGAAATCAAAAGAAAGCTGGAGTAGCAATTCTTATATCAGACAAAATAGACTTTAAAATAAAGACTATTAGAAGAGAAAAAGTAGGACACTACATAGTAATCAAGGGATTGATCCAAGAAGAAGATATAACAATTGTAAATATTTATGCACCCAACATAGGAGCACCTCAATACATAAGGCAAATACTAACAGCCATAAAAGGGGAAATCGACAGTAACACAATCATAGTAGGGGACTTTAACACCCCACTTTCACCAATGGACAGATCATCCAAAATGAAAATAAATAAGGAAACACAAGCTTTAAATGATACATTAAACAAGACAGACTTAATTGATATTTACAAGAAATTCCATCCAAAAACAACAGAATACACATTTTTCTCAAGTGCTCATGGAATATTCTCCAGGATAGATCATATCTTGGGTCACAAATCAAGCCTTGGTAAATTTAAGAAAATTGAAATTGTATCAAGTATCTTTTCTGATCACAATGCTATGAGACTAGACATCAATTACAGGAAAAGATCTGTAAAAAATACAAACACATGGAGGCTAAACAATACTCTACTCAATAACGAAGTGATCACTCAAGAAATCAAAGAGGAAATTAAAAAAACCTAGAAACAAATGACAATGGAGACACGACAACGCAAAACCTATGGGACGCAGCAAAAGCAGTTCTAAGGGGGAAGTTTATAGCAGTACAATCCCACCTTAGGAAACAAGAAACATCGCGAGTAAGCAAGCTAACCCTACACCTAAAGCAATTAGAGAAAGAAGAACAAAAAACCCACAAAGTTAGCAGAAGGAAAGAAATCATAAAGATCAGATCAGAAATAAATGAAAAAGAAATAAAGGAAATGATAGCAAAGATCAATAAAACTAAAAGTTGGTTCTTTGAGAAGATAAACAAAATTGATAAACCATTAGCCAGACTCATCAAGAAAAAAAGGGAGAAGACTCAAATCAATAGAATTAGAAATGAAAAAGGAGAAGTAACAACTGACACTGCAGAAATACAAAAGATCATGAGAGATTACTATAAGCAACTCTATGCCAATAAAGTGGACAACCTGGAAGAAATGGACAAATTCTTAGAAATACACAACCTGCCAAGACTGAATCAGGAAGAAATAGAAAATATGAATAGAACACTCACAAGCACTGAAATTGAAACTATGATTAAAAGTCTTCCAATAAACAAAAGCCCAGGACCAAGATGGCTTCACAGGCGAATTCTATCAAACATTTAGAGAAGAGCTAACACCCATCCTTCTCAAACTCCTCCAAAATATTGCAGAGGGAGGAACACTCCCAAATTCATTCTATGAGGCCACCATCACCTTGATACCAAATCCAGGTAATGATGACACAAAGAAAGGAAACTACAGGCTAATATCAGTGATGAACATAGATGCAAAAATCCTCAACAAAATACTAGCAAACAGAATCCTACAGCACATTAAAAGGATCATACACCATGATCAAGTGGGGTTTATCCCAGGAATGGCAAGGATTCTTCAAAATACGCAAATCAATCAACGTGATACACCATATTAACAGATTGAAGGAGAAAAACCATATGATCATCTCAATAGATGCAGAGAAAACTTTTGACAAAATTCAACACCCATTTATGATAAAAACCCTGCAGAGAGTAGGCATAGAGGGAAATTTCCTCAACATAATAAAGGCCGTATATGAGCAACCCACAGCCAACATCATCCTCACTGGTGAAAAACTGAAAGCATTTCCACTAAGATCTGGAACAAGACAAGGCTGCCCACTCTCACCACTCTTATTCAACATAGTTTTGGAAGTTTTAGCCACAGCAATCAGAGAAGAAAAGGAAATAAAAGGAATCCAAATTGGAAAAGAAGAAGTAAAGCTGTCACTGTTTGCAGATGACATGATATTATACATAGAGAATCCTAAAGATGCTACCAGAACACTACTAGAGCTAATCAGTGAATTTGGTAAAGTAGCAGGATACAAAATTAATGCACAGAAATCTCTGGCATTCGTGTACACTAACGAATGAAAAATCTGAAAGTGAAATCAAGAAAACACTCCCATTTACCATTGCAAAAAAAGAATAAAGTATCTAGGAATAAACCTACCTAAGGAGACAAAAGACCTGTATGCAGAAAATTATAAGACACTGATGAAAGAAATTAAAGATGATACAAATAGATGGAGAGATATACCATATTCCTGTATTGGAAGAATCAATATTGTGAAAATGACTCTACTACCCAAAGCAATCTACAGATTCAATGCAATCCCTATCAAACTACCCCTGGCTTTTTTCACAGAACTAGATCAAAAATTTTCAAAATTTGTTTGGAAAAACGAAAGACCCCGAATAGCCAAAGCAATCTTGAGAATGAAAAACGGAGCTGGAGGAATCAGGCTCCCTGATTTCAGACTCTACTACAAAGCCACAGTAATCAAGACACTGTGATACTGGCACAAAAACAGAAAGATGGATCAATGGAAGTGGATAGAAAGCCCAGAGATAAACCCACGCACATATGGTCACCTTATCTTTGATAAAGGATGTAGGAATGTACAGTGGAGAAAGCACAGCCTCTTCAAAAGTGGTGCTGGGAAAACTGGACAGGGACATGTAAAAGTATGAAATTAGATCACTCCCTAACACCATAAACAAAAATAAGCTCAAAATGCGTTAAAGACCTAAATGTAGGCCAGAAACTATCAAACTCTTAGAGGAAAACATAGGCAGAACACTCTATGACATAAATCACACCAATATCCTTCTCTAGGAAGACCCATCTCCTAGAGAAATGGAAATAAAAACAAAAATAAACAAATGGGACCTAATGAAACTTCAAAGCTTTTGCACAGCAAAGGAAACCATAAAGGAGACCAAAGGCCAACCCTCAGAATGGGAGAAAATATTTGCAAATGAAGCAACTGACAAAGGATTAATCTCCAAAATTTACAAGCAACCCATGCAGCTCAATATCAAAAAAACAAACAACCCAATCCAAAAATGGGCAGAAGACCTAAATAGACATTTCTCCAAAGAAGATATACAGACTGCCAATAAACACATGAAAGATTGCTCAATATCATTAATCATTAGAGAAATGCAAATCAAAACTACAATGAGATATCATCTCACACCAGTCAGAATGGCCATCATCAAGAAATCTAGAAACAATAAATGCTGGAGAGGGTGTGGAGAAAAGGGAACACTCTTGCACTGCTGGTGGGAATGTGAATTGGTACAGCCTCTATGGAGAACAGTATGGAGGTTCCTTAAAAAACTACAAATAGAACTACCATATGACCCAGCAATCCCACTACTGGTCATATACCCTGAGAAAACCATAATTCAAAAAGAGACATGTACCAAAATGTTCACTGCAGCTCTATTCACAATAGCCCGGAGATGGAAACAACCTAAGTGTGCATCATCGGATGAATGGATAAAGAAGATGTGGCCTATATATACAATGGAATATTACTCAGCCTTAAAAAGGAACGAAATTGAGTTATTTGTAATGAGGTGGATAGACCTAGAGTCTGTCATACAGAGTGAAGCAAGTCAGAAAGAGAAAGACAAATATCGTATGCTAACACATATATATGGAATTTAAGAAAAAAAAGAATGTCATGAAGAACCTAGGAGTAAAACAGGAATAAAGACACAGACCTACTTGAGAATGGACTTGAGGATATGGGGAGGGGGAAGGGTAAGCTGTGACAAAGCTAGAGAGAGGCATGGACATATATACACTACCAAACGTAAGGGAGATAAATCGTGGGAAGCAGCCACATAGCACAGGGAGATCAGCTCGGTGCTTTGTGACCGCCTGGAGGGGTGGAATAACGAGGGTGGGAGGGAGGGAGATGCAAGAGGGAAGGGATATGGGAACAGATGTATATGTATGAATGAGTCACTTTGTTATAAAGCAGAAACTAATTAAAAAAAGAAATAAATGAAATAGAAATGAAGGAAATGATAGCAAAGATTAATAAAACTAAAAGCTGGTTCTTTGAAGATAAACAAACATGATAAACCACTAGGCAGACTCATCAAAAAAAAAAAAAGGGAAAAGACTCAAATCAATAGAATTAGAAATGAAAAAGAAGAAGTGACAACTGACACTACAGAAATACAAAGGATCATGAGAGATTACTACAAGCAACTCTATGCCAATAAAATGGACAACCTGGAAGAAATGGACAAATTCTTAGAAATTCACAACCTGCCAAGACTGAACCAGCAAGAAATAGAAAATATGAACAGACCAATCACAAGCACTGAAATTGAAACTGTGATTAAAAATTTTCTAAAAAACAAAAGCCCAGGAACAGATGGCTTCACAGGTGAATTCTGTAAAACATTTAGAGAAGAGCTAACACCTATCCTTCTCAAACTCTTCCAAAATATACCAGAGGGAGGAACACTCCCAAACTCATTCTATGAGGCCACCATCACCTTGATACCACAACCAGACAAACATGTCACAAAGAAAGAAAACTACAGGCCAGTATCACTGATGAACATAGATGCAAAGATCCTCAACAAATACTAGCAAACAGAAACCAATAGCACATTAAAAGGATCATACATCAAGATCAAGTGGGGTTTATTCCAGGAATGCAAGGAATCTTCAATATATGCAAATCATCAACGTGATACACCATATTAACAAATTGAAGGACAAAAACCATATGATCATCTCAACTGATGCAGAGAAAGCTTTTGACAAATTCAACACAAAGTATGATAAAAATCCTTCAGAAAGTAGGCATAGAGGGAAATTTTCTCAAAATAATAAAGGCAATATATGATAAACCCACAGCCAACATTGTCCTCAATGGTGAAAAACTGAAACGATTTCCACTTACATTGGGAACAAGACAAGGTTGTCCACTCTTACCACTATTATTCAACATAGTTTTGGAAGTTTTAGTGTCAGCAATCAGAGAAGAAAAAGAAATAAAAGGAATCCAAATTGGAAAAGAAGAAGTAAACCTGTCACTGTTTACAAATGACATGATACTATACATAGAGAATCCTAAAGATGCTACCAGAAAACTGCTAGAGCTAATCATTGAATTTGGTAAGGTAGCAGGGTAAAAAATTAATGTACAGAAATCTCTGGCATTCCTATACACTAATGATGAAAAATCTGAAAGTGAAATTAAGAAAACACTTCCATTTACCATTGCAACATAAAGATTAAAATATCTAGGAATAAACCTACCTAAGGAGAAAAAAGACCTGTATGCAGAAAACTATATGACATTGATGAAAGAAATTAAAGATGACACAAATAGATGGAGAGATATACCATGTTCCTGGAATGGAAGAATAAACATTGTGAAAACGTCTCTACTACCCAAAGCACTCTACAGATTCAATGCAATCCCTACTAAACTCCCACTGGCATTTTTCACAGAACTAGAACAAAAAATTTCACAGTTTGTAGGGAAACACAAAAGACCCCGAATAGCCAAAGCAATGTTGAGAAAGAAAAATGGAGCTGGAGGAATCAGGCTCCCTGACTTCAGACTATACTACAAAGCTACAGTAATCAAGACAATATGGTACTGGCACAAAAACAGAACTATAGATAAATGGAACAAGATAGAAAGCCCAGAGATAAACCCACACACATATGGTCACCTTATCTTTGATAAAGGAAGCAAGAATATACAGTGGAGAAAAGACAGCCTCTTCAATAAGTGGTGTTGGGAAAACTGGACAGGTACTTGTAAAAGTATGAAATTAGAACACTCCATAACACCATACGCAAAAATAAACTCAAAATGGATTAAGGACCTAAATGTAAGGCCAGAAACTATCAAACCCTTAGAGGAAAACATAGGCAGAACACTCTATGACATAAATCACAGCAAGATCCTTTTGGACCCACCTCCTAGAGAAATGGAAATAAAAACAAAAATAAACAAATGGAACCTAATGAAACTTAAGAGCTTTTGCACAGCAAAGGAAACCGTAAACAAGACCAAAAGACAACCCTCAGAATGGGAGAAAATATTTGCAAATGAAGCAACTGACAAAGGATTAATCTCCAAAATTTACAAGCAGCTCATGCAGCTCAATATCAAAAAAAAAACAAACAACCCAATCCAAATATGGGCAGAAGACCTAAACAGACATTTCTCCAAAGAAGATATACAGATTGCCAACAAACACATGAAAGAATGCTCAACATCATTAATCATTAGAGAAATGCAAATCAAAACTACAATGAAATATCATCTCACACCGGTCAGAATGGCCATCATCAAAAAATCTAGAAACAATAAATGCTGGAGAGGGTGTGGAGAAAAGGGAACACTCTTGCACTGTTAGTGGGAATGTAAATGGATACAGCCACTATGGAGAACAGTATGGGTTTCCTTAAAAAACTACAAATAAAACTACCATACCACACAGCAATCCCACTACTGGGCCTATACCCTGAGAATACCATAATTTAATGAGTCATGTACCAAAATATTCATTGCAGCTCTATTTACAATAGCCAGGACATTGAAGCAACCTAAGTGTCCATGAACAGATGAATGGATAAAGAAGATGTGGCACATATATATAATGCAATATTACTCAGCCATAAAAGAAATGAAATTGAGTTGTTTGTAATGAGATGGATGGACCTAGAGTCTGTCATACGAGTGAAATAAGTCAGAAAGAGAAAAACAAATACTGTATGCTAACACATATATATGGAATCTAAGAAAAAAAAAAAGTCATGAAGAACCTAGGGGTAAGACGGGAATAAAGACACAGACCTACTAGAGAATGGACTTGAGAATATGGGGAGTGAGAAGGGTAAGCTGGGACGAAGTGAGAGAGTGACATGGACATATATTCACTACCAAACATAAAATAGATAGCTAGTGGGAAGCAGCTGCATAGCACAGGGAGATCAACTCGGTGGTTTGTGACCACATAAGGCGGTGGGATAGGGAGGGTGGGAGGGAGACACAAGAGGGAGGAGATATGAGAACATATGTATATGTATAACTGACTCACTTTGTTATAAAGCAGAAACTCACACACCAGTGTAAAGCAATTATACTCCCATAAAGTTGTAAAAAAAAAAAAGTCATAGCAAGTAGGATAGCAAGACTGAAGAGTCAACACAATGTTTACACTAAAGTCTAGTGATGAATTCATTGGGAGGTAATAAAATAAGAAAAAAAAAATTTATCCATATTATCACAACCCAGAAATAACTGGTGCGCAATATGTTTATTGTGACTCTCTTTTCAAAGTAAATAAACTCATTGACATGGAATTTTATCATTTCATTTTTTTAAATTTAACCTTTAAATAAAATGGGATTTATTCTGAACAGGATGTGCTATAGAAATCCCATAATCATTGGGATAATACAGTATATTAAGTAAATATGCTGATTACAAAACATTGCAATCGTTGTTTAGTGAACTAAAGATATGTAAACCAAAATGTATAGTAAGCTAAAATAATAGTAATACACTAAAAATACCGATAGATGGATATATAGATGGGGCTGGTGATACAGAAAGGAATCTTACTAACAGTTATCTCAGGTGATAAGATAGTGAAGAAATTTGTTTTGATCTTGTTTACTTTTCTACATTTTCCAAATTTTCTATAATAAGTATAGTTTTCCAATTAAAAAAAGAAAAATTTCAGAGTATTCCCATTGCTCTAAAATAAACTATGTTTCTTTTCTCATGAGACCTACCTCACCAGGCTTATTTCACACAACTCTGCCTTCCTGGCCTTCTAACCCTGTCTGTGCTCCAGCATTAATGGACTATTTTTAACTTCCTGAACAAAGTATGCTGTTGCATGTCTCTGTGCCATTTCATGCATTAGTTTCTCTACCCAAAATGTCCTTTTCTCCCTCTTTTACCTGGTGAAACCACCTGGTGAGCCACCATTGAAGATTCTCCTCAAATATTTCTTCCTCTAAGAAACGTAACAAGACAGAACTCTGACAGTGCTTCTTTCATCTATCTTCTTTGAGTCTATTGTTTCTTAATGTTCCAGAGTTTATAACAACTTATTTCTAATCACCTTATCCTAACTACACATGCCAATCAAATTGAGAACATGAAAAAAAGGGAAAAGTCCTCTTTACCAAGTTCACTGAAGAAAGTTGTAAGTGGTATCTGTCACTAACCTTTATTTCCTTCTCCTGGACTCTTCACCTTGACATGCATATGGCTGGGCAACACATGGAGACTTTTATAAAACTGTGATTTGAATCTACTTGGTGTCTTTCAAAAGAATTAAGAAGCTAACACTTAAGATAAAAACCCTCTTTACAAATTGTCATGCACTATGGAGGTTCTGTTTCCTGACCAACTCACATATCAGAAGCAAGATGTGATTCACAAAGGTCCATCTTCACCAACCTTGTTATAACAAAAGTGGGATTTTAGTTTGCATTGGCTTATTAACACTCAGGACCTCTCATAAGAAGTATTTAGTTATTATTAGTTCACTTTTTAAAACTTGGTTACAAAGTCAATATTTAGGTACACATTCTAAGAAAACACTCTTCAGTTCAATTCTTACTCATTCAAGTTTAAGAGGTTGTTTTGCTTGTTTTCTTATCATAGTACTTGCCCTGCAGTAACAAAGAATGAGGTAGATAAAGGCAAATAAAAACTTTCATCTTGCTCTACTTTCTCATGACTCAAGGCCAGAGGAGCATAAACAAAATATGAAAGAGATGACCATATAAGTATATGCATATATACTTATATGGCAGCACTTACTTTGCATTTTGATAATTTAGTTCCATGCTTTTCTCCACTATTGACTTGAACTGCTTGAGACAGGAACTGGGTCTTACTAATATCTGTATTAGTAATACCTAGAAAACTACTATAATGAGAGAAGTGCTTAATATTTTTAATAAATAAATGAATGGATAATTATTGGAATATCTAAGGCATAGCTCTATCTTTAAGAAGCTTACATATATGGGACCTAAATCAAATGTACTCTAAGGTAAAGTAAAACAACTATAAGGCCAAGAAAGAAATGATTAATAGCTACAGGTAAAAGTCCAGATTTATCTCACAAATTACTTTTACTCTGTATTAGTCTAGTATTAGAAGAGAGCCATTTTCATCTAAACCAAATGTCTATTATCCTGTTATTAAGTGCCAATACAAGAACATACATGAGATATGAGATATAAGTGTGGAAAAGTAGGGATGCCCAGGCAAAAAAATGAGTGGAAGTGGAAATCAGATTAAAAAATGAGAGACATGAGTTACTGTTGAGGGTTTAGATTGGCACAGACATTCTTTAAGTAACTGGCAGTACTTAGTACAGTTAAGTGGAGGAATGCCCTTTGAGGTAGGGATCACAGTTCTGAATTCATATCTCAGAGAAATTCTCCCATGGCCTGTACGAGAGTAAGTGGGTAGATATTTATTTTGGCTTTTCTGGTAAGGGAAGGAAGCTCCAGGTAACTGGAAGTGTGGGTGAGCAAAACGAGGTGGACATACACTTGTGAAATTTTATTTACCAATTAAAAACAACTAGATGTGCATATTAAAAAATAGATAGCACTTAAAAGCAGCCTTGAGTTTAAAAAAAAAGATAAAAAGCAGAAAAAGGTTTTTAGCCCAATATCATATTTAAAAATTAAAAACCTACATATAATTCTAGATATTTTATATGTTTATTACATGAATGTTTAAAGACATATCAAACACAATAGAATGGGTTTCAATTGCATGATAGGAAGGAAAGTAGAGATTAGGAGTGAAGGGAAATAGAACGAAAGATGAGGTTTGCATACACTAATGAGAAGTATCATTAACTCAACTTCCTGTGTACCATACAAAATAATACTTTTATAAGCAATGGGAAGAAGCATGGGAAAATTTTAATAGATAATTTACGAACAAAATATAATTTAAGCAGCCAAATGATGTTTAAAATTATTGCAAGTTTGAAACAAAATTTTTAAATATATATCTGTTTATGTCAATTTTATAATTATCCCTATAATCCATGTTAGAGAGATCCACCAATCCCTGCTTTAAAGTGGATCTTTATATTTCTTCAGTTTTAAATATTTTATTGCTTTGTGCAATGCCAACTATTGTTAGTTATGTACCACTGATGTTGTGATAGTGAACTAGTTGCACAAATAATATTTCAAACATTATCCAGAGATGGAAAGGAGTGAGTGCAAAATTCTGAGGTAACATCTTTTTAGAAGTTATGTCTTGACATTTCTAAAACAATTCTATGTTAAGAAGAGAAACTATCTGTTGGGGAGACCAGGACTCTGATAAAAATTTACAACATAGACTAAAGTACAGCAACACACCCCATTTGGAGATGCCAACAATACAAAATTTATAATTACTCTGGGTTTTAATATTTCACTGTTCTAAAAAATTATAGTCAAAGTAATATAGAATTATAGAAGGAGAGATTTAACTGAAAATATGTAAAACCAATCCCTGAGCACCTATTTATCACTAATAATGTGATTTTGCATGATTTGAGTGATAATACCAGGAGCCCATAGAGTGAAAGGAAAGATTATGAATTCAAAAAAGCTGTCTCCCCTTATCTATGCAGCTTAGTGACTTTGTGATTCTAGATATTTTATTTGATATTTGTGGATAATAATAGAGTTCTTATTATGATTAAGTGGGTTAATATATATAAAGAATTTAGAATCCCTGGTACAAAATAACATTGTAGTCATGATTCTGTGAGCTTTTGTTTCCTCCTTTTTAATATGAGGATAATATTTTGTGAACATTTTCCCTCAACTTTAATATAAAAATAATATCTAACTCACAAGATTGCTAAGAGAATAAGAATGCTGACTTATGGTGGTTTAGGATGACCTAACTTAGAAAGTTATAGTTGAGCAGATATCCAAAGGCAAAGAGTGAACCAGACCTACAGATATCCTGGGGAATGATATTGGAGACAGAATGAGTAGTGAGTATGAGAGCTCTGAAGAGGGCACCTTCCTGGCATGTTATAGTGACAACAAGGAGATTAGCATTGCTAGAGCAGAGTAAGTGATGAAGAGGAAAAACGGTTGAAATCAAAGAAATGTTGGGGACCAGAAAACATAGAATTTTGTAGATCATTTTAAGGACTTTGAGAAAGATACCCACTAGAAGATTTTGAAGACAGTAGTGACATGATTTACTTGGGTTTCAAAAGAAACATTCTGCCTTCTATTTTAAGAATAGACCAAAGGGGGGCAAGCACTGAATTAGGAAGAGATGTTAGGGGGTTCAGCAATCCAGTAAGAGATGATGATAGAAATAGAGAGAAGCAGAGGAAAAAAATGCTTACTGTGCTGTGTGAAAGAAAAAAAAAATCGAGAGTACAAATTGATTTAAAAACTCCGGAGTTGGGCTTCCCTGGTGGCGCAGTGGTTGTGAGTCCGCCTGCTGATGCAGGGGACACGGGTTCGTGCCCAAGTCTGGGAAGATCCCACATGCCGCGGAGCGGCTGGGTCCGTGAGCCATGGCCGCTGGGCCTGTGCATCTGGAGCCTGTGCTCCGCAACAGGAGAGGCCACAACAGTGAGAGGCCAGCGTACCGCAAAAAAAAAAAAAAAAAAAAAAAAAAAAACTCTGGAGTTGAGGGAATCAATGCAGGCTGTAGAAGTAAATATGAGAAGTGAAAGTGGTAAGGAAATCTGAGACCTGAGAATTGTCTTGTGTTTAGCAACATGAATCTCTTGGAGACATTGACAAGAAAAGTTTCAGTAGAGTGATGGGGGAAAAGGTAATGCAACTGAATTCAACAAAGAATGGGAAGAGGGGAATAGGAGAGAAAGAGTATAGACAAATTTTTGAGATTATTGTAAAGAAGAGCAGAGGTGGGGGTAAAAGTAATGAAATATAGGGTAAAGAAAAAGTGTTTAAAGTTGCCATAATATCTTGCATATTTGGCAAGAATGACTCGAGGGAAAATTTGATCATTGCAGAGAATTGAGTTTCTGGAGCCATATTCATAAGTAAGCAAGGTGAGTTGAAATCAAGTACAAAAGTAGAGAAATTAGCCTCAAAAATGATTACAGATGGCTGAGGCAATCATAGTATTGGAAGAAGAGCATATGACATGAATGTACATGGTACATGTGGTCGTTACTTGAGAAAAGTCTTTTCTGATTGTAAATCAACTTTCCTAGAGGAATAGGAAGCAACATAATCACCTATGAGTGAGTTTAGTTATAGATGTTGTGGTGGATATTTAAGAAGGAGGAAAGTGCTTAAAATACTAATTAAAATTTGTAGGAGAATTAGTAGTAAGGGAAACATATGTTTAGAAGTTATGAATTTAAAATGAGAGTAGTCAGTATGCTAGGCTGCTTTTTTTCCAGCCATATTCATTTGCAACGGTTTAGATGCAGGGATGGCAGAGTTGAATTCAGCTAGACTGGAAGTTTTTCCAGGGGAGCAACGAAAACCAAAAAAGGACAATTGTGTTAGTGGAATTTGCAAGGAAGTGATCATAATGATGGACCTAGGATCTAGAGAGATAAAAAAGTTAGTATATGAAGGTGAGGAATAGTGAAAACTTGGATAAATACATTAAAAGTCCCAATGAATTTGAAGAATAATACAAGTTGAGATATTACATGGAGTTGGCTAGAAAGATAGGAGATAAGACCAGAGAGGAAGATGCTCAAGATTGAAATTGTTGATAATCATAAAAGTACCAGTATATGACCATGGGATTAAAGGTTAAAGTAGGGTGGAATACAAGACCATTTGGCAAGAGAAGGTCGGGTAACAGAATGTCTGGAATACTAAAAACGCCATCAACATAGATATTAAAATTGCCAAGAATTATGACATGCCTAATGTTGAATGTGACAGGAACTGAGCTCTTCAAAGAATAAAAGAAGTGACCAGAAGATATTAGTCATGTGAGATTAGACTATGTTATGAGAATAAATTTTGTTTTCAATTCACAATCTAGCCCATTTAAGTTGGGGGGTAGAGGGTGGAGGAGAGGTTAAGTGGACCCCACTCCACAATAGTCATTCAGGGAGTCAGACTGACAGAGGTTCTCCATGTTGAGGCTGCACCACACAGAGCACAGCCTTTCAGTTTGCACAAAAGGGAAGAAAGGAAGGTGGAGGAGCCCTTGCCAAATCTCTGTATCCTTTGACACAGTTCACCGGCCAGAACTAAGCACACGGTCTTACCTAACTGAATGGAGGTAGGGAAAGTATGGGAACACACTGACATTTGGTGAGCAACAAATATCTCCGAGACACCTGGTGTATTTAAGGTGACTGCTATAAAGACAGGTGGTAGATGGTTTATTTCCCATACTGCTGCCAAATACATCTTTCTAAAATGAAAGACTCACTATATCCTTGGTCTACTAAGAATCTTGCAGTAAGTGTATTTCACTACATAAATTTTACCTCAATTTAAGGGGGGTGGGGATCTCCCAGAAGCTCCTTCCTAAATTTTCAGATAAATTTCAAACTCCTTATCTTGGCGAGAAGGATCTTTTGTTACTGCCTTGCCTACTTCTCCAGTTCCTGCTATTTCTCTGCTTTGCTACATTGCACGTGGAATGACTTTGCCCTATTTACATTGAACTATTTTCTACTGCCTTAAAATTCAGTATAAATATAAGTTTCTGGAGAAACTTCCCTTTCCTTCCTTTGCTCTCACAGGTCCTTCTGTTTGGAATTTTACAGAACTCCAAGCCTTCCCAGCACTGTCCTATATTATTATTGATTGACATCTCTCTCTGCTTCCCACAAACCCCCTCAAGGGCAGGACCAGGTAGAGTTTGACTTTGTATACCTAGTGATTAAAAGTTACTGGTACACAAAGCAGGCAATTAATAAACATTTTTGAATGAATTAATGAATATTTATTTGCCTTTGTTATGGTTTTATGTATTCCTTTGGCTTTTAATGAAAAACAGACTTTTCTTAATCCAACTGTTTTCCTTTTTAAAGGATCAGCATGGGTGGTTACATCAAATGTTATCTTTTATTCCTCAGCATGTCCAATTCTCTGAGCAACCATGTTTCTTTTTGTAGAGCTTAATCTATCTTTGAATAATTAGTATTTAGCCCATTAAAATCCTTCTCTTGGCAAATTACCATGATAATAATAAAACCACAAACAACGTCTTTTTCCCTGTGCCTTAATAAAATACAATTAAAATTTAATAAAAGCTCTGTATTTCCACTTATCCAATTCTGCACATCCTGAGGGAGGCAACAGCAGTGTTACAACCAGACCAATTAAATAGCCAGTTGTATTTAAGCTCTTTAATTCACATAAAGGTGAGTATAATTCTGTACTTATCATTCTAGAGTTGCTCATGGCATTTTTTTTTTTTAAATTAATTTATTTATTTACTTTTGGCTGTGGTGGGTCTTCATTTCTGTGCGAGAGCTCTCTCCAGTTGCGGCAAGTGGGGGCCACTCTTCATCGCAGTGCGCGGGCTTCTCTTGTTGCGGAGCACAGGCTCCAGACGTGCAAGCTCAGTAATTGTGGCTCACGGGCCCAGCCGCTCCGCGGCATGCGGGATCCCCCCAGACCAGGGCCCGAACCCGTGTCCCCCGCATTGGCAGGCAGACCCTCAACCACTGCGCCACCAGGGAAGCCCGCTCATGGCATTTTTGAACTCACTTTTATTCAGTCCTGTCCATTTTTCAGTCTGTTGCAGAGCAAAAAGTTCTTACTTTTGTTAATATTTTAATGATATTTCTAGCATGTGTCCTTCATTGTCCATTTTCTTCCAACAGATTTATAAGCCTAAATATCATCACTTTAAAATGCACTTCCCCTCACCTCTTATAACACCACTGTTGTCACAGAGCAAAAAAATAAAATAAAATGAAGGAAAAACCAGAAGTAGAATATATATTTTTCAAAGACTAGATTTCATTAAACAAAAAAAACAAACAAGAAGTGATATTTTCAAAACATCTAAAATATCTAAGAAGGATTTTTGCAGAAGCATGCAAATATTTGTCCTTTTATAAGATTTGAAAAACGTATTCTGAAACATGAGTGAAAAGTGAGTTAACATATGCTACCCGCATTTTGGCATCTCCTTCAAAATAATTCAGGCCCACTCCCTTCATTTTATTGAGGACAATAAGAGGCGACTTTGTCAGGTATTTTATGAGCTAGGTCTTGTGCAATAGAAGTTATTTTTGTAAACATATGTATTTACATGCATCCAAATGTTTGCTAGCTGGTAAATCTGGACAGAGAGCAGTTTTGGAAACATTGCTGGAAAGCGAAATAAGAGTTTGAGAATATAAGAATATTTTCTTCATCTCCACTAGCTGGGGGTTCCTGAGAGAGGGCTAAGTACCACACATACTTGTTTTGTAGTTTGTTTTGTGTTTTGTTTGATTAATACTGAGTAGACCTTACCATTGCTTAATAAGATATTTAAAATTCCTACAGGAAAGATATGCTTCATATTTCAAGCCCAATAAATCACAGTTACAGCTTTCAGTTGAGACATTTATCTGGCAAACTTAACAGAGGCAGCAGAAACCTAACGGTAGATTTTTTTTTTTTTTAACTTTTTGTGGCCAGGAAAAACAAAACTGGAGTTTTCTAACTGTAATCTTCATAGAATTATAGTGGAAATCAGAGTAGAATTTTTTTTAATTGAGGGCCATAAATTTTTTGGGGGGGGAGATTCTATATTCAAATATTCTTTTCTTTTCTAGTACTGTCAATCACTAATGTTCTTCCCTGATAAAAACTATAACTCAATGTTTAAAAATAATAATTATAGAGTATATAACATTATTTTTTATCTCTGATAATTCTATAAATTGTATTTCTTATAAGTACAGAAATGACTTAAGAAATATTGTTGACAGATGAATACATGGGAGGAAAATGATGATGATTTACAAACTAATTTAAAATATTGCCATTCCTTTAATAGCCATAAAAGTAATTAAAACTGTTTCACTTGCTTTCATTTTTAAATATGCTATTGAAACTTCTAATGTTAATTTTACAGAAAGGAAAATATTGTGACATGAATTTTACTGCCTTTCCATCTGACTAGAATTATGTTAGAGCTGGTTTAACTATATCAACTAAATAATACCAGCTTGAGTTTCTTTTGGACATTTTTATCCAATTCTGAGTGCTTAGTTTTTGAATGCATACTAAAATTTCACTTTGGTTGTGTTTACATGTATATCTGGCCTAATATTTTAACCACATTATCTGCATGCCCAAGTGAATGTGTCAGTTCACTCAAAATGGTTTAATTTATATTCTTTTAGACCCCTGACTCCTGTTTTGGAGTGAGTAGGAAAGGTGATAGAATTTTCAGGATCATCTTGAATGAACACTTTGCGGCACTCTGAAATAGTCTATATTTTTCTTAATATTACCATTGAAAATGTCACTATATACCTTTTTGATATTTTTTAATACAATAATTTCAAAATGAAGCAGATTTCTTTGCTTGCATTGTGAAGGAGTTAGGCAATTTAAAATTTTCCAACTGGCTAATTTTTACTGCAATCTGGTTGTTCTCAATCTTGGCTGGGAAGCTTTGAAAACAAATTAAAACCCAGGCCTCACCCCTGTACCAAATGAATCAGAGTATCTGTGGGTGGGGACAAAGGAGAGGTACTAAACAAAGGAGGGGGTGGGGATTAATGCACCATGAGCTAGAGAACCACAGCTATATAACCTTTGTGATATTTTATTGGAGGTAGTAGTTCCATCCACATGTTTCTATGAATAGCTCCTGATAAATATTTTAGATTCCAGGAAGAGAACTAAACCATCTCTAGTGCAGACCAATATGAACAAAACAATCATTTGAAAAATACAGTATCCACAACAAACTGGGTTATTTTGTTAAAAGTTTCCAAAGCAAGCATATAATGCCCAATTTTCCATTTGCAAACTTATTGCTCTAAACCTGCAGAGTTTAAGAAGTATCTGTAATTCTACTAAATGTCTTATCTATAGGAGGTTTACTATGTAGTTGGGGAGAAAAGACTGTATTGACGACTTCTGGTGCCCTGCCTGATCTCCTCCAGGGCCTCTTACTAGCTCTGCATTACTTTGCTGGTGATGCCTTGCACCTGGGAAACCTGAGCCATGGTCCACGAACTACCTGGTTGTGCCTAAAATTTCATACCAGTACCATTTCCCCACCTTCTCCTCCACAGCCCATAGCCATTGGCTAACTGGTGCAATACATAAAAGCCCAGCTCTATAACCATTAGGTGGAAAATCTTGGTAGAGTAATTTACACTCCAGATCTCTCCATGGGATCAGGCTGAGGCTTGACTTCACCTGATCATACCCTGGCTTACCTTCTTCCCTTTCCAGCTCTGCCTGCCTCAAGCCCTAATCGTTTGCAGATGAATCTCTCAGGCTTTTCTTCCAGGAAACCCAAACTAAATATTAGACTATATCACATATAGAAATATGGAACAAGAACACCATAGCAATAGTATTGATAATGACAGCTAACAAAAAGTACCTACTCTGTACCAGGCACCATGCAAAAGAACTCTAAGCAATCATCAATTACTTTACTTAATCCTTGCAATACCTGTAACTATCATCATCACTTCTTCCTCTCCCCAATTTATAGATCCAGAATCAGAACTTTTGAATGAATATGCAATTTTCCCAAGGCTCTCAGCTAGCCAAGGAACCTAAGCCTACAGTTTTAACCTCTCCTTCATAAATTCAGTGTTTAAATGAGCTATAAATCATATAGATCCATCACCATAGAGATCAATAGAAACTGGCTATAAAAGGCAGTGGTTGGGATCAGAGAGACCTACACTATTACCATGAACCAGACGCTTATCAGTTGTACTGATTAGCAAAGCTACTTAGGTCCACAACTGCAATTACCCATACATTGTCTGATTGTTTTCAAGGATTCCATGAAGCTCATATTTAAAGTTGTTATCATAGGAGTTACTGAAAACAAAATAATGCCCAAATCTCATCCATTTCTTGGAGTCACAGAGTAACCTAAAATCTCAGTTTTATGACCAAAACAGTTAGATGAACAATACGTTTCTTGCAAAACTAAAGTTACTAAGGCTGAGATTTGGTTTATTCACCAATAATGTGAAGGAAATGATACACGTATATATATATATATATATATTTATATGAATATTATATATACATATATATATCCCAAATTGGTTATGTTTAGGATTACATGAATTAATGAGTACTATACTTAACATAGGTCCTGTGACATAGCCAGCACTAAATGATGTTATATCCTTCCCTTTTAAAAATGGTTTCATCCATACTGATATAAATAAATGATCACAAAAATAGTTAAAAGTGGAAGAATAGATAAATCTCTTATACAGAAGAGTTCCAAATAAGTTGTATAGATATTTCTCCCTTAAGGAGGGGAGCATCACTCTCTACATGCTAAATGTTGGTACCGGTTAAGTCTTGCTTTCAAAGACAACAGTATGGAAAGAGAGGGAAAGTGGCTTTACAGTGGAGGAACCTGGCAAACACCACTTCCAGGCAGGTGATTATGATTAGCATCAATGATAAGATTTGCTGATAGTCTGTACCCTTGACATGATGTGGTAAGACTGGCAGTTTACACCTATGGCTTTCCCCGCTAAATCATGAGAGAAACATCAGACAAATCCAAAACACCTGAACGGTACTCCTAAAACCTGCTAAGGTTTTTAAGAATCAAGGAAACTCTGAGAAAAAATCACAATCCAGAAGAGCCTAAGGAGACATGACAACTAAATGTAATGTGGTTTCCTAGATGGAATCCTGAACAGAATAAGGAAATTTAAGGTAAACACTGAGGAAATCTAAATAAAATATAGCCTTTAGACAATAATAACGTATTAACGTCAGCTTATTGGTTGTAACAAATGAACCACACTAATTAATATAAGGGGTTAACAATAGGAAAAACTGTCTGTGAGACATATAGGAACTCTCCTTACTCTCTTTGCAACTTTTTTTTTGTAAATCTAAAACTATTCTAAAACAAAAGGTTTATAGCAAAGGTCTTAAAATATAGATAGAATTTTCTAAGAAGGAGTCACTGGCAATTATGTAATGTAAAAGTCACCTAATATCATACGTGCAGTATAATATTATTTAGCGTTAAAAAGGAAGGAGATTTTGACAGATGCTGTAATATGGATAAAATCTGAAGATATTATGCTAAGTGAAATAAGCCAGTCATTCCTAGAGTAGTCAAATTCACAGAGACAGAAAGTGGAATAGTGGTTGCCAGGTGAGGGGAAGGGAGAATGAGGAATTAGTGTTTAAGTGGTTCAGCATTTCAGTTTGGGAAGGTGAAGACTTTCTGGAGATGTATAATGGTGAGAGTGTCATAGCAATGTGAATGTACTAAATGCCATAGGAGCATATACTTAAAGTGGTTAAAATGCTAAATTTTATGTTATGTGTATTTTAACATGGTAAAAATAGGTGCCTGATGTCAAAATATATTCATACAAATAAATTCATATGTAGGACTATAAGTTCCTTGAAAGGAGGTATCATAAATTTTAATTTATTTTATTATCTAATACCTCTTAGTGCCTACAATGGCACCTGAAATGTATTAGGCATTTCAGGATGGAAACAGCAGGAGGTGATAATAAATATTTAATTAAACGATAAGGAAAAGGTGTGATTTCATAAGGAAACAGAATTTAATGTTACTATCACAATTATTTCATTTGATTATCATAACTTTTAATCAATGTAATGGACATGGGTGGATTCACACCTTGGGAGAGTAGAATATTAATAGGTGTATGTATTTCCCTTTTAAAATTATATTGGCAAACATTAGAGGGGCTTTTTAAAAAGTTGACCTTGAAAATTCTTAAAAGAGAAAATATACTTTCTGTGCATCTGGGGACTTAAAATTTACACATATTTAACCTAAGTGTTGCCTTAAGCCAGGGCAATTCAAGCAAGTGCTTTTTCCCATGATAGAGAAATCTGAAATTCTTACATGCTCTTGTTACTATGTATTTTGTGGAAACATGAACTATAAGTTTTAAAACTCAACAAGTCATATTCAGGGACTTTTTTTTTTTTTTTAATGTCTGGCCTCTAAGCTTAGGTGCTTATTCTCTATTTGGACTACAACATCCCTGGAAGATGCCTCCACTATCCACTGCATCTGTACTGTCATTCAACTATAATTTACAGTAGACACTACGTGGAGCTCTCTGCATATTTTTCCAGAGGGCCTTTCCTTGCAAAACCAAAGTCACTGGGATATAATCATCCATAACTTTCCTCATTTTGTGTGAAGTTGTAAAGTCAACTTTTACAGACAGTATTCCCAAATGTCAGATATTTAAAGCACCTTTAGAATTGTTAGCATAGTGACACGTTGGCCTATATCTTGAGGGTAGCATTTTACTGACCAGTACTGAGAATGAATAGATAATATTGACAGTAGCTAGAATTAATAAACTCCTCAATTGTTTCATGTTTGATTTTTAAATCTATTTTAAAATATCTAAGGTAATAATTTAACTGATAAAATGGATTGATAAAGTATCATGTGCCAGGCATTATGCTAAATTCATTAAAAGCATTAACTGATTTAATCTCAAAATAACCATATGAATGAAGATTACTGTACCAGTTAAATTGATGGGGAAACTGAGGGTTAAGTAATTAAAGTTAAAAATCTCGATCATGATTCATGCAGCCAGTAATTCGAGAAGCTTGATTCCCTCCTAAGTACCATCTCCAGTAACTGCACACTTAACTATTTCTAAGGAAGATGCTAAGGATGAAATATGAGTCTCTCAAGGTTCTTTTTATACTTAGGTTTACAGTCAACAGTTATTATCTGACATTTGTATGTTATAGACATCTCCAGTATTGTACTTGTAGTTTACTTCTGAATTGAAATTAGAGGCAGAGATTTGTGTTATGCTAAAAGATCAGAAAACTTAATATTAAGACCTAGTGGCACCTGTTTCAACATTTTTTAACCATGCCCTACCCCTAGATATCTCAGTTTTTCTTCAGTGGAAAAGCTATATCCACAAAAACAATGCAAAGGACAAATAAAGGAGTTGAGAGATTTGCCAAACTGCTCTTTGATGGAAGGATTTGCATCTGCGTAGGGTTGCCCTGAAGATGCTATAAAGTCACATGATCGTTCTCTTCTCCCATTTTTCTCCTTTCTCTTTATTTTTTAAAACTTTTGTTGATGAGTGATTTCCTTTTTCTCTTTTCTTTCTGGGTGTTTTTTTTTTTTTTCTATACCTTTACTCCCTTATGTATTTTTTTTTACTTTCTTCCCCATTACCTTTCCCTGGGCTAGTAGTTCTGTTGACTCTTCCCCTCCCGTAGCGGGAAAGGAAACCCACAGAACTTAGAGTTGGAGCAGTATGACTCAGAAGGAACAATTTAAAAATACACCTCGATATTCTGTTCCTCTTTCCACCTACCATTATTTGACTCTTCTGTGTAACCTATTTCTTGTAAATATTCTTTAAGATCTAAAGTTTAAATGAGTACAAAATTCCATTTTAGTTCCTTCTCATCTCATGTCCTCTTACTTTTTTCTGGTGAAAAATATTGGATATATAGCAATAACACCTATATTTGCCATTGAATCAGAATTTGTATTATTTTCTTGGTTTTTAATAGTTATTGTGCCTTTCTGTTTATATTTATTAGCCAATGACTAATATTTAGCCATTAGACAGGACCATTTTCACTCAATAAAATACATCTTAGGTGGTTATTTCTATATAAGTCTGTTTTGGGCTGTAGTTTGTCTTTCTCATGTAAAATATTTTTCTAATTTTTTTCATTCTGATATTTTTCATTTCACAAATGATGGTTGTTACTTTTGAAATTGTATAAAAAGACAAAATAGCAAACTGAGTAACCTACCAGTATAGAATATTAAAGAGGCTATGACTGGACATTAAGGGAATAATTACATTTCAGATAAATTTTGGAAACATTTTAAAAAACATTAGGACATCCTTATTCACATCTACTCAGCAAGATAAACATACATTTATACATACATACTATATGCAAACACACATAATTACCCAGTGATGTAGCATCCAGATAGTCCTTCAATGAAGGGCTTGATACCCTGGCTCCTGGTGGTATGTCAACAGATAGTCTTCACAACAGCCTTCAGGGACCACCTCAGATGCAGAACACCACTGCCTAAGTTCACCTTTCTCTAAGGTCACGTTCCTGCTCCTGAGGGCCCATATGACACCGTGACTGGTAGATGTAGGAGAATAAATGTCTGGTCATCTTGACCCAACTCAGGGCAGCTCTGAAAGGCATTTAAGCTTCAAAACAACCTGAGGGGTGAGCTGAGATGTGTTAGGTCTGCACTGCAGCTTGGCTTT
Organism: Hyperoodon ampullatus; assembly: GCF_949752795.1. Taxonomy (NCBI): domain Eukaryota; kingdom Metazoa; phylum Chordata; class Mammalia; order Artiodactyla; family Ziphiidae; genus Hyperoodon; species Hyperoodon ampullatus. Next base: position 106,912,004 of record NC_136918.1, on the reverse strand, counting down.
TTCATCAGCCCAATCCTGCTTCCCGCTCCTTTTTTCTACAGGTGTAGATGTGGTGGATCTGCACTGCGGCTTGGCTTCCTCCTCTGACCAATCCTGCTTCCTTTCCCTCCTTTCCACAGGTGTTGATCTGAGGGTGCTCTGTCATAAACAGCCTGCATACTCCACACCCACTCAGAGTCTGTTTTCTTGGAAACTGATAAACAAGTTCCTAATCCTTTATTCTTTTATATTTAAAATAAGTAAATGATTTTTTTAAATGTTACTCATACTTTAAAAAATTAAATCCCCCTTAGTTACAATCAATTATGTGGCCTTCATTATGATCCAAGGTAATTAAAGTGAAGATATATTATATACCCTATAAAAATCGATTATCAAATATGCTTAAATGCACGCACACATAAAAACAATTTTACCTATGAGGGTAATAATTCCATGAAAATAAACTCTGGAAATGAATAAAATAGGGGAAAAAAAACCTACAGTGAATTAAATGTTGCAATCAAAATGAAGGTTGTTTTTCCAATAGAAATTGGAACTACAAGTTATCTCCACTCTTTCAAGGAGGAAAATGGAGGAGTAAAGATGAAATGTGATCTGAACAAAAGAAAAGCAAGTGAAACCCTGATGGCAAGAACTCTGTGACCTATAGTCCGTGACCTTCAGATCCAAATGGGTAGTATACCTTGACACTCTCAGCACGCCTGAAGCAGGCAGCAGCTGTTCCTAAATAAGTGCACTTTGCTACAACACAGAAGATAACATATATTCCTCTTCAGAAGACATTTTCAGAATGAAGTAATTAAAATTGCTTATGTCAGTAGTGGATCTAGGAATGAAGACAAATAAAGAGAAAATAAAAGCAAGACAAGAGGAGATAAGGTGGGGAGAAGGTCTCTCCTCAAAACAAAAAACTAACACAGTATTTTCTCTGCCATTCAAATGATTTTCCCAGTTATCATTATGTGACCAAACGACGGCATTCCTATAGTAAAATCCATGGACCCTTTTGTATCATCCATCTTGACCTTTAAGTTCATTCGGGACACCTAGGTATTTCTAGAGCCACTTGGAATTACAAAATAACAACTGCAACCAAAACAGCTCTTGGAAGAAACATTAAGATATGGTATAACCCTTCAAACATGTTTGCATTTGAAGTCCGTGTTTCCCACTGATCCACTCTCATTTCTAATGCTATAGGGGGAATCATGTCAAAATATGTTTTCAGTTCCTGGGGTGTGCATCTAAATAGCACGCCCCCCAAAAAATTGGGTTGATTCCCTCTGAGGGATTCTGATTCAAATGATTTTAGGTGTGGCCTAGGATAATTATACACTAGAAATGCAACACTAGAAACTCCAATCTGAAAATACAGCCTGGATCATGGATTTTGACAGATGATGACAAATTAGAAATAATATGATTCATCTTATTATTTAGTAGCAAAACGGATATCAGACTAACAATACTGACTAAAGCCATTTCATATTTTTACAGTATTCTCCTTTCTTCCTTCCTTCCTTTCTTTTCTTCCTTCCTCCCTCCCTCTCTCCCTCCCACTCTCCCTCCCTCTTTCCTTCTTTCTTTCTCTTTCTTTCTTTCTTTCTTTCTTTCTTTCTTTCTTTCTTTCTTTCTTTCTTTCCTTCCTTTCTTTTCTTTCCTTTGTGAGTAAAACCAAAGGAAAGACTCACAAAGACCCATAAAATTGCCAAAGGACAATTTATGGCATCAGTAGTAGCTGCCCTTAAGGCTATCATCTAAGGTACCATGAAGGTTCCTAACTTCTTTCTATGAATTTCAATTCTTAACTTACTGAGTCAAAAGCAATAAGCATTTGAACTATTTTTGTAACAATCGCATATTCCTTTCTTTTATAGAAGTATTGTTGATTTACAATATTATATTAGTTTCAGGTATACAACACAGTGATTTGATATTTTTATAGATTACACTCCATTTAAAGTTATTTTTACAGGCTTTTTCTATAACAAGTTTTCTCTATTACTCATTCTTTTTGTGCCTCTCCCTTGATCTGCTTTATACACTGAGTAGCTATTTAAATAGCTCAGGTGAAAAACATTGGGAAGTGGGTGCTTATGAAGTACTGATTGTATTAGAGAGAGGGGAGAATTACAAGGGTTAGTACTCGAACTTTTTTTAAATTAAGAGACAGATATATAGAGAAAAAAAGTGCACTCTTGTCTTTCTAACTGGATTTCAATTAGCCACTGTCTTCTTGTTCCATGTTATACTATTAATTTAGAAAAGAAGATTGACTGCACTGTTTATGCTCTGTAAGTATTTGAGTAAGAAAAAAATGAGGAAGAGAAAGATAGAACCAAGAAAGCCTAACATCAGCTGTGGTAACAAATCTTAGTGGATTGAACAAGAAATGTTTATTAATTTATTTGGGGGAATGGTTAATACCAAATGTCTATCATAAACCGTGGAAGGACTCTTCCCATATCATTTTCATTCAGGGGCCCAGCCTGCACTGTGTGGAAGAGGAATAAGGTAAATTGCACCCCAGCTCTTAAATGTTTCTGCTCATATTGCACTGGTTAAAGGAATTCATGTAGTCCTGCCTAATTTCAGGGGGCAAGCTTCCTATGTGTGCAGAAGAAGGAGAAGCTAAGATCCTTAAAAAACTTAACGTCTACCACAGTTTGCTTATTGTTAAATAGAATATGATATTGTGCGCACACACACACACACACACAGTTAAATAGATTGATTTTGGTTGGAGATGATCTAAACAACTAAATCCAGTGTCCTGCACATTGGAATTGCACTTGCTCTAGGACTATTTTCTAACAGGGAATTTTTAAATTTTGGGAACTTTAAGATGGCAGAAGAATAAGAAATGGAGATCACCTTCCTCCCCACAAATACATCAGAAATACATTTACATGTGGAACAACTCCTACAGAACACCTCCTGAATGCTGGAAGAAGACCTCAGACTTCCCAAAAGGCAAGGAACTCCCCCACATACCTGGATAGGGCAAAAGAAAAAAATTTAAAAAAAGAGACAAAAGAATAGGGACGGGAAATACACCTCTGGGAGGGAGCTGTGAAAGAGGAAAAGTTTTCACACATTAGGAAGCCCCTTCACTGGCAGAGGCGGGGTGTGTGTGTGTGTGATGGGGGTGACGGGGGGGAAGCTTCAGAGCCACAGAGGAGAGCACAGCAACAGGAGTGCAGAGGGCATAGTGGAGAGATTCCTGCACAGAGGATCGGTGCCGACCAGCATTCACCAGCCTGAGTGGCTTGTCTGCTCACTGGCGGGGGCCAGTGGGGGCTTGGAGCTGAGGCTCCAGCTTCGGAGGTCAGATCCCAGGGAGAGAACTGGGGTTGGCTGCGTGAACACAGACTGAAGGGGGTTAGTGCACCACAGCTAGCTGGGAGGAAGTCTGAGAAAAAGTCTGGAACTGCCTAAGAGGCAAGAGACCATTGTTTTGGGGTGCGCAAGGACAGGGAATTAAGAGCGCTGCCTAAACGAACTCCAGAGACGGGTGCAAGCCGCGGCTAACAGCGCAGACCCCAGAGAAAGGCATGAGATGCTAAGGCTGCTGCAGCAGCCACCAAGAAGTCTGCGTGCAAGCACAGCTCACTATCCACACCTCCCCTCCTGAGAGCATGTGCAGCTGCCACTGCCAGGGTCCCATGATCCAGGGACAACTTCCCTGGGATAACACACGGCATGCCTCAGGCTGGTGCAACGTCAACGCTGCAGGCCTCCCCCGCATTCCATACCCCTTCCTCCCCAAGGCCTGAGGCAGAGCACCCTAATCAGCTGCTCCTTTAACCCCGTCCTCTCTCGGCAAGAACAGAGGCCCTCAGGGGACCTACAGGCAGAGGCGGGACCAAATCCAAGCTGAACACCAGGAACTGTGTAAACAGAGAATAGAAAGGGAAATTTTTCCCAGCAGCCTCAGGACCAGAGGATTAAATTTCTACAATCAACCTGATGTACCCTGCATCTGTGGAATACCTGACTAGACAACAAACGACCCCAAAATTGAGGCAGTGGACTTTGGGAGAAATGATATGTATATTTTTTTCCTTTTTCTCTTTTTGGGAGTGTGTAGGTGTATGCTTCTTTGTATGATTTTGTCTGTATAGCTTCGATTTTACCATTTGTCCTAAGGTTCTGTATGTCTTTTATTTTTGTTTGTTTGTTTTTTTAGTATAGTTTTTAGCACTAGTTATCATTGATGGATTTGTTTTTCGTTTGACTGCTCTCTTCTTTCTTTCTTTTTTTATTTTTTTATTTTTAATAACTATTTTTTAATTTTTTATTTCTTAATTTCTTTTTTTTTTTTTTTTTTTTCAGTACGTGGGCCTCTCACTGTTGTGGCCTCTCCCATTGTGGAGCACAGGCTCTGGACGCACAGGCTCAGCGGCCATCACTCACGGGCCCAGCTGCTCCGTGGCATGTGGGATCTTCCCAGACCGGGGAATGAGCCCATGTCCCCTGCGTCGGCAGGTGGACTCTCAACCACTGCACCACCAGGGAAGTCCATTATTTTTTATTTTAATAACTTTATTTTCTTTTCTTTCTCTCTTTCTCTCTTTCTCTCTTTCTTTCTCTTTCTTTCTTTCTTTCTTTCTTTCTTTTTCTCTCTCTTTCCTTTTTTTCCCTTTTCTTCTGAGCCATGTGGCTGACAGGGTCTTGGTGATCTGGCCGGGTGTGAGGCCTGTGCCTTTAAGGTGGGAGACCTGAGTTCAAGACATTAGCCCACCAGAGACCTCCTGGTTCCATGAAATATCAAACAATGAAAGCTCTCCCAGAGATCTCAATTTCAATGAGACGACCCAGCTCAAATCAATGACCATCAAGCTACAGTGATGATACCCTATGCCAAACAACTAGCAGGACAGAAACACAACCCCACTCATTAGCAGAGAGGCTGACTTCAATCATAATAAGGTCACAGACACACCAAAACACACCACCGGACACAGTCCTGCACACCAGAAATACAAGGTCCAGCCTCATCCACCAGAACACAGGAACTATTCCCCTTCACCAGGAAGCCTACACAAACCACTGAACCAACCTTAGCCACTGGGAGCAGACACCAAAACCACTGGAACTACGAACTTTCAGCCTGCGAAAAGGAGACCCCCAAACACAGTCAGCTAAGCAAAATGAGAAGACAGAGAAACACACAGCAGATGAAGGAGTAAGGTAAAAACCCACCAGACAAAACAAATGAAGAGGAAATAGGCAGTCTACCTGAAAAAGAATTCAGAGTAATCATAGTAAAGATGATCCAAACTATTGGAAATAGGATGGAGAAAATACAAGAAATGTTTAACCAGGACCTAGAATAACTAGAGAGCAAACAATGATGAACCACAAAATAAATGAAATTAAAAATTCTCTAGAAGGAATCAATAGCAGAATAGCAGAGGCAGAAGAACAGATAAGTGACCAGGAAGATAAAATAGTGGAAATAACTACTGCAGAGCAGAATAAAGGAAAAAGAATGAAAAGAACTGAGGACAGTCTTAGAGACCTCTGGGACAACATTAAACGCACCAACATTTGAATTACAGGGGTTCCAGAAGAACAAGAGAAAAAGAAAGGGAGTGAGAAAATATTTGAAGAGATTATAGTTGAAAACTTCCTTATTTTGGGAAAGGAAATAGTAAATCAAGTCCAGAAAGCACATTGAGTTCCATACAGGATAAATCCGAGGAGAAACATGCAAAGAAACATAATCAAACTCTCAAAAGTTAAATACAAAAAAAAATATTAAAAGCAGCAAGGGAAATCAACAAATAAAATACAAGGGAATTCCCATAATGTTAACAGCTGACCTTTCAGCAGAAACTCTGAAAGCCAGAAGGGACTGGCAGGACATATTTAAAATGATGAAAGGGAAAAAACTACAATCAAGATTACTCTACCCAGGAAGGAGCTCATACAGATTCGAAAGTGTAATTAAAACCTTTACAGACAAGCAAAAACAAACAGAATTCAGCACTAACAAACCAGCTTTACAACAAATGCTAAAGGAACTTTTCTAGGCAAGAAACACAAGAGAAGGAAAAGACCTACAATAACAAACCCAAAACAATTAAGAAAATGGTAATAGGAACATACATATTGATAATTACTTTAAATGTAAATGGATTAAGTGCTCCCACCAAAAGACATAGACTGGCTGAATGAATACAAAATCAAGACCCATATATATGCTGTCTACAAGAGACCCACTTCGGACCTAGGGACACATACAGACTGAAAGTGAGGGGATGGAAAAAGATATTCCATGCACATGGAAATCAAAAGAAACCTGGAGGGCCTCCCTGGTGGCGCAGTGGTTGGGAGTCCGCCTGCTGATGCAGGGGATACGGGTTCGTGCCCCGGTCTGGGGGGATCCCATATGCCGCGGAGCGGCTGGGCCCGTGAGCCATGGCCGCTGAGCCTGCGCATCCGGAGCCTGTGCTCCGCAACGGGAGAGGCCACAACAGTGAGAGGCCCGCGTACCGCAAAAAAAAAAAAAAAAAAAAAAAAAGAAACCTGGAGTAGCAATTCTCATATCAGATAAAATAGACATTAAAATAAAGACTATTAAAAGAGACAAAGAAGGACACTACCTAATGACCAAGGGATCAATCCAAGAAGAAGATATAACAATTGTAAATATTTATTCACCTAACATAGGAGCACCTCAATACATAAGGCAAATTCTAACAATCATAAAGGGGACATCGACAATAACATAATCATATTAGGGGATTTTAACACCCCACTTTTACCAAAGGACAGATCATCCAAAATGAAAATAAATAAGTAAACACAAGCTTTAAATGATACATTAAACAAGATGGACTTAATTGATATTTATAGGACAGTCCATCAAAAAAACAACAGAATATACTTTCTTCTCAAGTGCTCATGGAACATTCTCCAGGATAGATCATATCTTGGGTCACAAATCAAGCCTTGGTAAATTTAAGAAAATTGAAATCGTATCAAGTATCTTTTCCAACCACAATGCTATGAGAGTAGATAACAATTACAGGAAAAAAATCTGTAAAAAATACAAACACATGGAAGCTAAACAACACACCACTTAATAACCAAGAGATCACTGAAGAAATCAAAGAAGAAATCAAAAGATACCTAGAAACAAATAATAATGAAAACACAATAACCCAACACCTATGGAATGCAGCAAAAGCAGTTCTAAGAGGGAAGTTTATAGCAAAACAATCCTACCTTAAGAAACAAGAATCATCACAAATAAACAACCTAATTTTACACCTAAAGCAATTAGAGAAAGAAGAAGAACAACAACAAAAAAAAAACCCCAAAGTTAGCAGAAGGAGAAGAATTATGAAGATCAGATCAGAAATAAATGAAAAAGAAATGAAGGAAATGATAGCAAAGATCAATAAAACTTAAAGCTGATTCTTTGAGAAGACAAAAAATAGAAAACCATTAACCAGACTCATCAAGAAAAAAAGGGAGAAGACTCAAATCAGTAGAATTAGAAATGAAAAAGGGGAAGTAACAACTGACACTGTAGAAATACAAAGGATCATGAGAGATTACTACAAGCAACTCTATGCCAATAAAATGGACAACCTGCAAAAAACGGACAAATCCTTAGAAAATCACAACCACTAAGACTGAACGAGGGAGAAATAGAAAATATGAACAGACCAATCACAAGCACTGAAATTGAAACTGTGATTAAAAATCTTCTAACAAACAAAAGCCCAGGACCAGATGGTTTCAAATTCTATCAGCCAAATTCTATCAAACATTTAGAGAAGAGCTAACACCTATCCTTCTCAAAATCTTCCAAAATATTGCAGAGGGAGGAACACTCCCAAACTTATTCTATGAGGCTACCATCACCCTGCTACCAAAACCAGTCAAAGATGTCACAAGAAAAGAAAATTACAGGCCAATATCACTGACTAACATACATGCAAAAATCCACAACAAAATACTAGCAAATTGAATCCAACAGTACATTAAAAGGATCATACACCATGATCAAGTGGGACTTATCCCAGGAATGCAAGGATTCTTCAATATATGCAAATCAATCAATGTGATACACCATATTAGCAAACTGAAGGAGAAAAATCTTATGATCATCTCAATAGATGCAGAAAAATCTTTCCACAAAATTCAACACTGATTTATGATAAAAACCCTCCAGGAAGCAGGCATACAGGGAACTTAACTCAACATAATAAAGGCCATATATGACAAACCCACAGCCAACATCATCCTCAATGGTGAGAAAATGAAACCATTTCCACTAAGATCAGGAACAAGACAAGGTTGCCCAGTCTCACCACTATTATTCAACATAGTTTTGGGAGTCATAGCCACAGCAATCAGAGAAGAAAAAGAAATAAAAGGAATCCAAATCGGAAAAGAAGATGTAAAGCTGTCACTGTTTTCAGATGACATGATACTCTACATGGAGAATCCTAAAGATGCTACCAGAAAACTACTAGAGCTAATCAAAGAATTGGGTAAAGTAGCAGGATACAACATTAATGCACAGAAATCTCTTGCATTCCTATACACTAACAATGAAAGATCAGAAAAAGAAATTAAGGAAACACTCCCATTTACCATTACAATAAAAAGAATAAAATACCTAGGTTTAAATCCACCTAAGGAGACAAATGACCTGTATGCAGAACACTATAAGACACTGAGGAAAGAAATGAAAGATGATACACACAGATGGAGAGATATACCATGTCCTTGATTGGAAGAATCAACATTGTGAAAATGGCTATACTACACAAAGCAATCTACAGATTCAATGCAATCCCTATCAAACTACCAATGGCATTTTTCACAGAACTAGAACAAAATATTTCATAATTTGTATGGAAGCACAAAAGACCTCAAATGGCCAAAGCAATCTTGAGAAAGAAAAACAGAGCTGGAGGAATCAGACACCCTGACTTCAGACTATACTACAAAGCTACAGTAAACAAGACAGTATGGTCCAGGCACAAAAACAGAAATATAGATCAATGGAACAGGATAGAAAGCCCAGAGAGAAACCTACTCACATATGGTCACCTTATCTTTGCTAAAGGAGGCAAGAACATACAATGGAGAAAAGACATCCTCTTCAATAGTTGGTGCTGGAAAAACTGGACAGCTACATGTACAAGAATGAAATTAGAACACTCCCTAACACCATACACAAAAATAAACTCAAAATAGATTAAAGACCTAAATGTAAGGCCACACACTATAAAACTCTTAGAAGAAAACATAGGCAGGACACTCTATGACATAAATCACAGCAAGATCCTTTTAGACCCACCTCCTTGAGATATGTAAATAAAAACAGAAATAAACACATGGGATCTAATGAAACTTGAAAGCTTTTGCACAACAAAGGAAACCATAAACAAGACCAAAAGACAACCCCCCGAATGGGAGAAAATATTTTCAAATGAAGCAACTGACAAAGGATTAATCTCCAAAATTTACAAGCAGCTCATGCTGCTCAATATTAAAAAAAAAAAAAAAAAAAAAAAAAAACCTAATCCAAAAATAGGCAGAAGACCTAAATATACATTTCTCCAAAGAAGATATACAGATTGCCAAGAAACACATGAAAGGATGGTCATCATCACTAATCATTAGAGAAATGCAAATCAAAACTACAATGAGTTATCACCTCACACCACTCAGAATGGCCATCATAAAAATATCTACAAAAAATAAATGGTGGAGAGGGTGTGGAGAAAAGGGAACACTCTTGCACTGTTGGTGGGAATGTAAATTGTTACAGTCAGTATGGAGAACAGTATGGAGGTTCCTTAAAAAACTAAAAGTAAAACTAGCATACGACCCAGCAATCCCACTACTGGGCCTATACCCTGAGAAAACCATAATTCAAAAAGAGTCATGTACCACAATGTTCTTTGCAGCTCTATTTACAATAGCCAGGACATGGAAGCAACCTAAGTGTCCATCAACAGATGAGTGGACAGAGAGGATTTGGCACATATATACAGTAGAATATCACTCAGCCATAAAAATAAATGAAATTGGGTTATTTGTAGTGAGATGGATGGACCTAGTGTCTGTCATACAGAGTGAAGTAAGTCAGAAAGAGAAAAACAAATACTATATGCTAACGCATATATATGTAATCAAAAAAAAAAAAAAAAACTTGTTCTGAAGAACCTAGGGGTGGGACAGGAATAAAGACACAGACATAGAAAATGAACTTGAGGACAAGGGGAGAGAGAAGGGTAAGCTGGTACAAAGTGAAAGAGTGGCATGGATTTACATGTACTACCAAATATAAAATAGATAGCTAGTGGGAAGCAGCTGCATAGCACAGATGATCAGCTTGGTGCTTTGTGGCCACCTAGGGTGGTGGGATACAGGGGGTGGGAGGGAGATGCAAGAGGGAGGATATATCGGTATATATGTATATGTATAGCTGATTCACTTTTTTATAAAGCAGAAACTAACACACAATTGTAAAGCAATTATACTCCAATAAAGATGTTAACAAAACAATGAAAATAAAACTATGTGTTTCATTTTTCTGTGAAGATAAAAGACAAAACCAGAAAGAAAACATGACTGTAAAAGAGATGAGGGAAGAGTGACTTGAGTTAATCATGCTAATATATTTTGAGAGTGACTTCTATAAAAAGATCTTTGCAGCCTTTTTTTCATCTTAAATCAGAAGTGAGTGTGAGTGTGAATATATATATTGGAAGAGATTCAGTCTAATAGTTGCAGTCCTACAACTCTCTCCTTTAATACAAATTGCAATTTTGTAGCTCTTTAGCAGTGTAAATGTTTTTTTTCAATATTGCTATTAACATTCTCCAAATATTTAGTAATGTGTTTCTGCAATATTTAAAAATTTGTTATTTGGAGATATATCTATATTTAAACTTTTACTGTGATGAAGTTAATCTACAATATATTGATTAGTTAGGGCTTACAATGTTAATAGAATGGATAAAATGGAATCTGAAGAAATATAATTGTTAACAAGGAAGCAGAGAATTCTGTAAAATTTTAGATAATTGACAGAATCAAATGGCTGGTTCAAGTAGTCTGGCATGCCAAACCATCATTCCTGGAATCTAATCTCAAGTTTAATTATTTCAAGAGTAAGTATTTATATTTTAAAAATCAATGTGTTTACTCCTCAGCTCTAGGGTCTGGTGGTGTGGAGAAAAGCCTTTATAATTTAGCAAAAATAGATGTAGGCCGGGTTAAGTTAATAAAATATTCCAAAGTGTATGACTACAAAGTAAAAAATGTTAATAAAATCTTTTTACGATAAAATTTATTTTTAATTATTCCAGATATGAATACTAAATCATAAATTTGAGACAGTAAAATGTAAACTCACCAATCTTATTTACATAGTATTCTTTGCTAAGTGACAAAAATATGAGTAACAATATCTAGATCTTAAACGACATAACAGTGAAAAGAAAAAATCTTCACAGCAGTTTTCCTTTACATTATCTATATCTTAAAAAAAATAGGAATAAAACACTAATAGGAATTATACATTCACAGTATAGACCCTAAACTTTGAGTAATGATCATTTCTTGGTAATCTCATCTATGTTTATTTCAGTGAAGCAATCATAAAAGAAAATTTGGTGTTTTTGTGGCAAGCATCTCAAAATCCATCCACATTTTCCTGAAGTCAAGAAGACAATGTGACTAGGAGAAAACCCACTCTGAGCAAATAAGTTTTCGGAATCTTTAATTTGATGGTAGCTATGTTTGGTGTGTTAGATAATTTATATGCTAACACCAAACATTCCCAAGCTTTCAAGTATTTCAGAATGCTGAAACAATCCACTTTTTTTTCTCCTGCAACCCACTCTCCCCCTAATGCTGACTTTAAGATTTTGAAATCCTGTCCTTTCTTCTGAGCATCTGGCATAAATCTCCATCAGACACGAAGAAGGAGGGGCAAATTCTGTGGTCTGCATGAGAACAGCCCGACAGCTGCCAGTTTAATCCCTTGACGTTGCAAAAATTCCTTCAAGGAGGGAATCCCACTTAACATGCAAACAGTAACTCCTGATACATTTGGTTTCTTTCCATTTTAGTGATATTAATTAGAATGAAACAAAACAGTATTCATTTTTAATCTTTTTTTTGAAAAACATTTAAAATTCTAGAAAAGAAATCTTGTTATGTCAGCATCTAGATGACTCAGATTTACATAGTAAGTTTAAAATTATATTGCACATTTACAGAATGTCACCATCTGACATCTTGATAAGTGTGAAAATATTATACTGCAATAGTTTGGTAAAAAAAAAAAAACTTTGAGGACTTGAATGTAGGATAAGGATAGGAAAAAAGAAGAGGTGCCGTGGGTGGACCTAGATAATTTTTATGCTTTTATATTTGTGCCTTTATTTTTTTCTTGAAGTATTCCATAGCTTTCACCAGATAATCCTCACCCCTGGGGGCACTGGTCTGGTCCATCCTTGTGATTCTGGGTAGAACCACATTTACTAGAAACCTTCTAAGCTTTCCTTCCCAAAGTTATAGCTGTTTGTCCTTCATGACACATTCCCTGACTCCAGTCTTCTTTTGGGAATGCCTTCTCCCAACTCACAAGCCTTGGAGTCAAAGAGATAGTACTAAATGGAGACTTCCAGAGAGAAAGTCAAATACCGTTCCCCATTTATTCTTCTGGCATTCACTCCAAAACCATGGTGGAATTAGTCTACTCCCCTCTGCAGTCAGTACCCCTGGGTACATTGGCCATCATCCAAATTAGAACTGAGCCTGCTCTGAAATCACTGTCTGTGTCTTGCTGGGAAAAAAAACTTGGAAGAATTGACCATTTCTAGCTCCCTCTTTGTGTTTTTAATCTTTAAGGGGAATTGTAATTATGGGTCAGTTTAACCCAAGACATCAGAGACAATCTTGGGACAATTAGAATCTCAAAATCACTATTGGGTGTACCCCTTTATTTACAAGCCTCATTTTTTTAAATTGCTGTATGAGTTTAATTTTATTTTCTCAAGATACATCAAGTGAGTTTAGGAGTGAAGAATGAAATGGATAAATAGATAAATACATAGGTAGGTAGATATAATATGCTAAATAGAAAATAAATAGCAAAACACATTATCATTCATATATGAAAACGTAGAATCAAATTAGCAAACAATGTAACCACATGTAAAGATATTCCTTTGGAAAACAAATTAATGTTTTCATAAATGTAGATTAGCAAAAGTAATCTGTATATAGTATTTTAAATTAGGTTATTTGGTTACTTGTTCAATGGAACTAAATGGGTCTGTGCGGACCTAGAACATATGTAGAAAAACTTAGTGTGAAAAATAAGAGGTTATACATTGCCTAATATCACGAATAATTTTGAAGTCAATTAAAACATTCCAGTAGGTTTGTTTTTCTTAAAAATGAACACATGTGAAAGTAACTAACAGTGCCATAAACTTGTTTTAAGCAGCAACTGAACTGTAGCTACATTCTCCAATAGTTGCCATCCGTTGGAATACAAGCCTCATTCTTACTTTACATTCTTGGCAGCCTGTCTCAGAGTAATAATAGCTAACACACATATTTATCGTCATTGGGTGCTCTTCTAAGTGCTTTACAAATATTAATTAATTGTGTTAAGCACTCTGGACACCTTCTCAGATTTCTCTGATGGCCTCCCTCCCCCAAAGTCCCCCCTTTGCTAGATCTCTTCTCTACTTTCAGAGTCAGATGAACCTCTCCACAGGTTTCCTTGAGAAAATACCAAGGGCTGGATGACAACCTCAAATTGCATGAGAATCAGCTCTACATTGAGGTAAAAACTTTGACTGATGGGAACAACAGATGAGGAGTCATGAGGATAACTCCTTTCTCTTTCTCTCTCCTTTCTCTTTTCTGTGGCTGTTCCTCATTATAACTCTTCCAGGTAATTCCCATGTACATAATAAACATGCCTACCAAGAGACCCACTTTATCTCTAGGTGGCTTGCTGTGAAACAGAAACCAGATTAATAAACATTATATAGCATAATTTTACCTACTTTGTTAACAACTGTTTCCTTTTTCTCTCACTTTTACCACCCTAGGATGGAAACACAAAAATAAAAGGTTATCCTCTTAAGTCTTCCCTTCTGCTCCATTTTCTAGAAGGCCTAGACTAAGGTGATCATTTAATTTTCATAAAAATCCTGTGGGTAAGTATTATGAGTTTGCCCATTGTACAGATAAGAAAACTGAAGCATAATAGAATTATAAGTAACTGATGCAAGTTAGCACATCTAGTAAAGAGCAGGCCAGGATAAAAATACAGGCAGTTAGGGTCCAGAGCGCATGCTCTTAAATCAATGCTGTATGATGTTGTCTGGATCAAGAATGCAGCTTGGAGCCAAATCTGTATGTCAGCTTCATCTCCATAAACACAAAGAATTATTAGTAAAATTTAAAAAAAAATTGGAGATAGTTGTCTTGGATCCTGGAAAATGCTACAGAAGAGAAGAGAATTGAAAATCCTACCATGTCAGTTAGATCTGCTATCTAATTGAAATATCTTTGCCAAGGGGTGTCTGCTAGCTCACTACTTCTGTTGATATATAGCAGGGTAGAGGGTTTTTTAGTACTATCAGTTCCAGAATATTCTAGAATTACCAGAAAGCCACTCCAGTAAGTATACTCTGGATTACCATACTATCCATTTAAATAAACTTCTGGAAGAAATCCTAACAAATATATCTTCCTCTGTATATCCCTCATGTAATAACTTATTTCTGTTTAATCTTAATTAATAAATCCATCCATAATTTAAGACTAAGCATTTATTAGTGACTGTTCCCATCAATTTTTGGCTGTATATCTTTTTATACAGAAACTTCTCTTTTCAAAGTCAAACCTAATGCATCCTCAAATTAATGTAGCAGTGCAGACTTCTACCAGCCAAACCTAAAAAGCAGTTGTAATAAAATTATAAAACAGGGCACTCAATACCTGGCTGGGAAAATATAAAATTAATATTTGCTGACTGTGGTTTAGAACTTGAAATGTTAACATAAAAAAGTGGGGAAATCTAAACATTTGTTCCTAGTAAAATTTTTTCACTTATATACAATAATAAGTCTGACAGCCTACTTGTTATTGCAGAATGGACTATGGTCTACTTCAAGTACATACAAACCATTCCATTCATTCCAAAAAATCAATTATAGTTCTTCCAGGAAATTGTGGGGGAGTTTCAAAATCCAGCTGAATTCTTTGGAAGTTCAAACCCCAAACTCCATGTTCTTCATGCCCATAAACTAAATATTATTTTTTGAATCCTTAATCCTATACGTCCCACATTCACATCATCAGATTTTACCATTTCCTCCTTTACCACATTTTCTCAGCTTTAACATTCATTTTCCACTCTCAGAGTTGGGGCACACTCATTTTCAGGTTGTGATTCAACCAGTATGGTCTGGACTCTGTGATTGCTATATTGCATCCCACAGATTTAGGGAGGACTATTTCCCTAAGTTACTCTGTGAATTGAATCCCCTGCCCCAAGCTGTGATACAGTTCATAGTCCCTCACAATCCCAGTTCTCCATTTGATCAAGAACCTCTCTTCATATACATCTGGCTTCATATTTTTAAGTCACTTCCATGTGTTCTCCTTCCCATGTAGAACCTTTAACAATATTCTTCAGTTGATCTTCACAACCTGTCACAAAAATCTTTCAATTAAGTGTGAAGTCCATAGACAGAGTGATGTTGAATTCATTTGTATATTTCTCTTTTGGGTATTATGTTGAGTTTTCTCTAGGTATATTTGACTTTTTTTTATCCATCCAACCAAATCTCAATAAGCATTATGTAATAGTCATGACTCTCCAAAGAAAGAGATATATATACATATACACTCATATATATCCTATTGTATCCTGTGTATGTGTGTGTATATATATATATATATACCATGTGTGTTTATATCCTATGTATGTATATGTATGTATGTATCATACATACACACATGCACACACACAAAGAGATTAATTTATTATAAAGAACTGGCTCAATTATGGAAACTGGTGAGTCCAAAAACTGAATTGTAGACTACCCAGAAGAGCCAATGATGCAGATGAAGTTCAAGGCAGTGTGGCAGTTTTGAGGAGAGTTCCCCTTGCTCAGGGAGGCTGTAGTCATTTTTTTAAATTCAGACTCTCAACTGATTAGGTGAGGCTCACCTGCAGTATGGAGAACAATCTGCTTACCCCAAATTCAGCAATTTAAATGTTAATATCATCCAAAAACACCCTCCAAGTTGATATATAAAATTAACTATCACACACAATAACTGTGACTATTATTGCACTTATATTTTTTCCCCAGGTCACAATAGCCAGCACCCATGTTCTGTTTAACAGTAGATAGTTTACGACTTAGGTGACAAGCTCACATTATGTGTTGCTGATGTCTTAGAAATAAATTAGGCTGGCAAAGATAATTTTGCATGGCATAAATAAAAATATAATGGGTAATAAAAATTGATTTTTTATGAGCTTTGTTTTTATGCTATATCCTTAGAAATTATTAGAACTCACAAATAGGTTACAAAAGCAAATTTTAATTTCTGAGCTCTGTATCACATTTAAAAAATAACTTTTTGGGGCTTCCCTGGTGGAGCAGTGGTCAAGAGTCCACCTGCCGATGCAGGGGACACGGGTTCGTGCCCCAGTCCGGGAAGATCCCGCATGCCGCAGAGCAGCTGGGCCCATGAGCCATGGTTGCTGAGCCTGCGCGTCCGGAGCCTGTGCTCCACAACGGGAGAGGTCACAGCAGTGAGAGGCCCGCGTACCACAAAAAAAAAAAAAAAAAAAAAAAAAACTTTTTGGTAACTTGCAATATAAGGTAGAGACGAAGCTCACACTGAAGCCAGACTGCTTGGAATTTAAATCCTGGTTCTTTCCATTAGAAGCTGTGTTACTTTAGGTAAGGCACTTAATCTCTCTGTTCCTCAATTTACTCACTTATACAATAATATTAATAGAATCTTCTTTATAGGCTGTGCTATTGTCTAAATGTTTATGTCCCCTCAAAATTCATGGTTGAAACCCCAACGTCTGATATTTGGAAGTGGGGCATTTGGGAAGTAATTAGGGTTAGATTAGGTCCTGAGGATGAGGAGGATGAGACCCTTACAATGAGATTAATGTCCTTTCTTGATGAGACAGATCTCTTTCTTGGTTTTCCATGTGAGGAAACCAGGAAGAAGACTTTCACCAGAACCTGACCATATTGACACCCTGGCCTTGGACTCAGCCTCCAGAACTGTGAGAAATAAATATTTGTTATTTAAGCTACCCAAGCTATCTTATCGTTATAACAGCCCAAACTAACTAAGATTGGCCACTCAGAAAATTAAATGTAAAGTCCTTATAAGGATACTTGGCTGTTATTAAGTGTTATGCATATTTGTTGAATTAAAAAAAAAAAAGGAAAGAAAATAATTGTCCTGCATTAAGCAGAGGTTTTCTCCCCTGCTATGAATTGACTCTGGAGAAGTACAAAATCAGCATGACTATTTTAGCTAATAAAATCTTCACATTCACTTAAAAACTTTATGGAAGTCAAAACAATGTGTTTTAAAGTGTTTGCATGAGATATTTTCTTAGGTGGTTAGATTTGTTTGTGTGAGAAGGCTAATACTAGCTCAGCCTAGTGGAGAAATAAGTTGTCTGTGTCTTTAAGACACTCTAATCACAAGCAGATGAACAGACAGTTTAATCTTTTTGGTAAGGAAAGAGCAAGTTTGGTGAAGTAGGCCGGTGAGACATTTGGCATTGTAGACACAAAATAACTTATTAACCAGTTTTCCTTTTCCAGTTTTCTTTCACTGGATGTCATGATACATAAACCCATGTACATGGAAAATATTCCTGAGAGAGAGGTGGCAAAAAAGTTGGGTAATGTCTTCTTTTGCTGTATTTGTTATAGTATAAATTATAATATCCAATCTCTAATCTATTAAAGAACATACTTGTCATTTTTTGTGCTCTAGGGGATAATAAATCATGCCATGATCAAATATTAATACTAATAATTATATCAGGCTGCCCTAAGGACTTTGAGATGTTTCAAAAGCTTGAAAATTTTTTTCTAGATTTCTAATATCAAATTTAGTCTCTAAACATCTCCTACAGAAAAATCATATCTACTGTGCTGGGTCAAAAGACAAGAGAGCACATATCAACCTCCTTAGACTTAGGTGGGCAAGCACAAGTTGACTGACCGAGGAGATTTATATGGCTTCTGTACTGCAGTTGCATTCAACCTCTGCTTGATCAGCAATTGATGTTGATGTCCGTTTCTAATTGCTGACTGACTCTCCAGCTCTTGTACTATAAAAGATTGGGTCACAATGACCCAGAAGAGTAAAAACCTGACAGTGAGGTAGCTCAGCATTTCCACACAAATATATCCTCTCATGTTTATGGCAGACTTAAGGTCTGAGTCCATACCAAATAGAGCATACAGGCGTGTCTCAACACACAGAAATAGGAAAAAAGACCATCCACGATTCAGCAAATTTCCTCTACTAAGCTTCCCAGTAGCAAAAATCATAAATCCTTCTTGTTTAGGAAACATATGGATCATTATTTTTTATATCTGTCAAACCATGAGCAGGTCAACCCCTAAAGGTTCATAGTCAAGAAACAAGTCAGATACTAAAGATGAGAACTAATCCCTAGGCAACTGGTCAGAATCTAGGAGAAAAGACTCATTGTTTTTGATAGATTCCTTAACAGGATATATTATTCAAGTACATTAGAAAATAGGCATATGTCAAAAACATCAGCTGAAGAAGACTAAACTTTCTTACAGAAGTTCCTTTTAACTGAAAAAGATTTATTTTCTCTTGTCAGCTGTTTGAATGGCAAAAGTCTACTAAGGTAGTTTTCTCTTATCCTTAATTGTCTATTCTTGCAGAATAGCTTTTTCTTAAAGACTTGTTTAACCTACAATGAGAATCACCTAGGGTTAAAGTTAACTATGTTTTTCATGTTATTAATGAAATATGGTGAAGCTACTGTTAGCACTATCTACTCAGTCACTCAAGCTCCCCAGTTCCCCTTAAAAATGGATTTCTAATCACTTCAGTCATTTGCTGTTAGCCAATATAATAAAGCAAAAATCTGCATATACTAGGCTTTCCATTATCTGGCAACTGCCTTATTCTAGCCCAACACCTGCCTGAGGTGTGGCAGTTGTGTTGACTGAGTGACAGGGAAAAAAAACATGGATATTTCAAGGGACAGAATTAAATCAGGTTTAAAAACTCAGATGAAGTGTAAGAAGGCTACAAATTGATTACTTATGAAGGCCATATCAAAGGCTTATTTTACATATGCAGGTGAGTGGACGAAACCAAGCATGAAGACGGTGGTCAGGAATCTTTGGCTCTATATCCAGCCTTATTTCTAACCATTCCTTCCTGCGTACTTCATCATGCTATTTTATGACTTCATGTCTTTGTTGAGGTAGCACCCCCTAGGAAGGCTTTTGCCATCTGGCCAGCACGGTGAACTCCTACTGACCTTTTACAGCTGAGCTCTGATTAAGCCTTCACTAACTCTTCCACTACTTCTCTCCCCCAAAAACCTGGCTATCACTTTCCTTTTTTTTCCCCCATGACTTATTTATTTATTTACTTATTTATTTAAAACATTTTTATTGGAGTATAATTGCTTTACAATATTGTGTTAGTTTCTGCTGTATAACAAAGTGAATCAGCTATGTGTATACCTATATCCCCATACCTCCTCTCTCTTGCATCTCCCTCCCACCCTCCCTATCCCACCCCTCTAGGTGGTCACAAAGCACCTAGCTGATCTCCCTATGCTATGCAGCTGCTTCCCACTAGCTATCTATTTTACATTTGGTAGTGTCTATATGTCAATGCTACTCTCTCACTTCTTCCCAACTTACCCTTCCCCCTCCCAGAGTCCTCAAGCCCATTCTCTACGTCTGTGTCTTTTTTCCTGTCCTGCCCCTAGGTTTGTTGTGACAATCACTTTGTGCCACCACTTTAGCTGATACTTACAGGCAGGACATAGAGACTGAGGAATGACTCTAAGAACCTAGAGATCATTAAAATAAGATTTGCCTAAAAGACTTAAACTTCAACATTAATGTGTAATGAATTGCCACAGAAATATATACAGTCACAACAAGGAGTCAGAATAATCTCTGGGCTATGGAAATTCCACATTAATTGAATTGTTGATATTAGTTCAGAGTGAGAATAGTGAGGAATTTGAGTGAAAAGGAATGTGATTCGCTTCCTGCCAAATTTTTCAGTGAATGAGGAGGATTAAACTAGGAATCAGGAAGAGAGTAGACAAAGGAGAGGCGAAAGATAACTGAACATAACGCTGTGAATCTTAAGAGAAGAAAAACATTTTATTTAAAAAAGCTCTGTACTAATCATCATGGAACTGCCACCGAGAGAAAAAAAATGACAAAATCCTACTTCCTGACCATCAGGAAAGTGAGTTCAAAACTGAAAGATGCAGACAGTGGTATCTTCAAGGAAGAACTATGTTTCAGCTAAGAACAATGTAGGAAAAGTAGCTGGCATATAATTTGTGACTCATGGTTAAATTTAGTCCTAATGGTTTCTTAGACATGACTGAATACTGAGCCAATAAACATACTGCTTAGGATGGAGTTTGCCAAGCAACAGAGGTCCTATGCAAGATATCCTGCTAGAACTACAGCAGCATCTTGTCCAGCAGGCTTTGTGGAAAGGAACAAAATATACTCACACACATGAGGGTCCAACAGCAATAGTCCCTTACTGTGATACTCTGCTTACAAAGCAATATCCTAATAATTTGGTTTTTAATACAGATTGCCTAAAGGGAGAGAATATGCTTGGAAAATAAATATGAATGTCTAATTTTCCTATAATTGTATTTCTTAACATAAATTAATGAATTTATATATATATTGGTTTTATACATCAGTGTTTTGTGATCATGGTCAGAATAAATTGGAAACCCTATAGGATCATTTCTGGTCCACTGAAAAGATCACTCTTCAGGCATGGCCAGCTTATGAGCTAACTCTAGATTCACTTCTATTACTGAAAATAATTCCATTAACACTGAACAGATCTATACAATAACAGAGGGAATCTATTAGAGAAATACATCTGTTACCCTGAAAAGAAATTATATTTTTTGTGTGTGTCTTGCCTACCAATCTGTGAGATTTGGAGGACAGAAATGGTGTCTTATTCTCTTTTAAATCCAGAGCATCTAGTGCAGTATCTGGTATGTGTCAGGCAAACATTTAATAGTTTATGAAAGAAATGAAACAGTGCTCTATAGACTGAATGTGTGTGTCCTCCCAAAATTCATACTTGAATCCTAATCCCCAACGTGATGCTCTTTGGAGGTGGGGCCTTGGGGAAGTGATTTGGTCACTAGGGCAGAGCTCTTATTAGTGAGAGTGCTGTTATAAAAGAAGCCCCAAAGAGATCCCTAACCCCTTATGCCATGTGAGATTACATTGAAAGAATGGCTGTCTAGACACCAGACACCAAAACTGCCAGCACATTATTTTGTACTTTTCGGCCTCCAGAACTGGGAAAATAAATGTGTTGTTTATAAGCTACCTGGTTTATGGTATTTTGTTACAGCAGCCCATAAAAACTAAAGAGTTATTCAAGTGGTGGCATTGCAGGAAAAAGATGCCCCTTTCCATTGAACAAGGTTATATAGTATCCATAGAATCTAACAATTGCTTTCTTGAAACTCTATGTAGAAGGTTGTACTGCCTAACAGGTCTCTGTAGCCGATTGAACTAAGTGGCTGACATATGCACATTGGAACCATGATGCAGATCTATGTGGTTGGTCATTTCATCAGTCCTACGTGGGATGGGGTATTTCGATTTGTGATCACAGGTCAGACAGCTTAACTTCTTGCCCCTACAAACATATGGTATGGGTGGGCATCATGGAACATTTCCCCAATTCTTTCAGTTAATGTCAGAAAGTTTTTCATTTTAATCGAATGGCAGATTTAATACAGATGTGGTTTAAACTCTCTACCATAAGTAATATATGTTTAAAACAGAATAATTAACACATGAATGATTTTGATAACTTGAGCTGCAAACACTAAATATTTTCTACCAAGTTTCAGGGACTTTTCACCTGTATTACAGCAAATGAACAGTTTCCAGGACAAGATTTTCTTTCAAATCAAAACATCTTCTCCCACCCTCCCCCCCCGACTCTAAGTAGTCTATAGAAAGCAAATGCTGTCATTGCGGTTTTTTTTAATCTACAGGCTTTGAATTTTTCATAATGCTTACTTCCATTGATTATCTTAAAAAATACTTTCTTAATAAGATGGAAACAAATGCAAAAGCCTCTGTAAGACAGGAAATTGGGCAGAGGACTAAGATATAAAGGCACAGAAACCAAGGACTGAGGGATCCACTCCACAAAGCCAATCAACAGAATGCTCAGGAGAAGAGCTGAGTTGATAAATCGACGTCTGAAAACATGAAGATCCAAATAAGAGAAAAAATAAAGAAGGGTGTGTTTTAGCAGGGGGTGGGGTGACAATGAAGAAATTGTGAGAAACACACAAAATCAGAGCCTAAGAGAAAAACAAATACCGTATGCTAACACATATATATATAGAATCTAAAGAAAAAAAAATGGTTCTGAAGAACCTAGGGGCAGGACAGGAATAAAAACACAGATGTGGAGAATGGACTTGAGGACACGGGAAGGGAGAAGGGTATGCTGGGACAAAGTGACAGAGTGACACGTACATATATACACTACCAAATGTAAAATAGATAGCTAGTGGGAAGCAGCCACATAGCACAGGGAGATCAGCTCGGTGCTTTGTGGCCAAGAGGGGTGGGATAAGGAGGGTGGGAGGGAGATGCAAGAGGGAGGAGATATGGGGATATATGTATATGCATAGCTGACTCACTTTGTTATAAAGCAGAAACTAACACACCATTGTAATGCAATTATACTCTAATAAAGTTGTTTAAAAAAATCAGAACCTATTGGCCAATCTAAAGTCAAAACTCGTCAATCAGGTAAGAATTATGAGTCCCACACACTTTATGCCCAATCTTGAGCTAGTATGAAATGATAAATTTTAGAGAAAAAAAATATCATTCCTACCTTCAGAAAACATATTTTCTAGTTTGGTCCTCAGCCTAAGTGGTCAAAATTAAGGTTTTATGTGGCCAAAACAATCACTAATCAGTGAAATAATAAAAGCAATGACCTGATGAGCTCAAAGAAGGGATAAAAATGTATATGGATTGCAGATCAATGTCTGAAGTCAAGAGGGTACAGACCCCTAAGTAAAACTGCAAAGGATTAGCACAGAAAGAAGCCTGCCAAAGCAAAAGAACTGATCTTTACATCCTGTTTTGCAAGTTAATCTTTTTTGCCATCAGTCAACTCATTTGCCCAAAGTTCTCAGAGAAATAATAAACAGTGGAATTGGTGATCTTAACATGAGCAGATTCTGATTTTGATGAAATTGTTTTGAGGTTTTTTAATATCATCAAATCACCATCAAAAGACGTTCATGCCCCCTCCCCTTCTGGTGGTACTATCCTGTAGACAGAATCCTAAAAAAGATGAATTACTCCTATTAGATAAATGAAAATTTGTCAGTGATTTATTAAATAAGAATTGTGATGTCTTGCCTTAAAACATAAATTTTAGTCTTTGTTATCTTTTTGCTTCACTGTAAATTTCTGTATATTTTCCTCTCTGTAATATCCTAAGTTTGATTTATCCAATATCCTCAAAAACTCATATGAAAGACAAATGAGTTGATGCTGGGCATAGCTCATAAAACATGTTTGGAGAATAATTTTTGATATATAGGAAACCTTTCTGGTCAATTTTGCAGCCGGTTTTCAAAGGTCATTTTTTTCCACCGAAATTCAATTAGTCATATAAAGTGTGAGTTAGTCATGTCCATCCAATTGGCAACATATTCTGATCCAGTAGCATGTGGAACTGGTGATAGGTATGTCAAAAATAGCAAACATACCTTCAGTTTCTTCTTGCCCATTCCACTTCATGAAGTCCAATTAACCAAAGAAGAATTTGGTCTTCTAGACAACATTTCAGTGACTACTGAAGTAAAGTTCAGTAAGGTTTGTTTGGGAGAATAATCAATGTTTATTTGTACCTTAAGATAGAGTTTGCATTGTCCTTTTCATTAGTTTTGTTTTTTAATCATAAATGGATGAATACTCATTGTAAAAAAAATTTTTAATCCCAAAACTCAGAATATATGACTATCTTTTTAGATACTTTTAAAATGCCTTTTAAACAGAGTTGTGTTTGCCAAGGGGTGGGGGGAGGGGAGGGATGGACTTGGATTTGGGGATTAGCAGGTGCAAACTATTATATTTAGAATGGATAAACAAGGTTCTACTGTATAACACAGGGAACTATACTGAATATACTATGATAAACCATAATGGAAAAGAATATAAAAAAGAACGTATATATATAGCTGAATTACTTTGCTGTACAGCAGAAACTAATACATTGTAAATTGACTATACTTCAATAAAAAATAAAATGCCTTTTAATGGTTTTTCTTATGTAATAACTTTCACATTTTATACTCAAGCAGATATTCTCAGGAATACTATAAAATCTCTTAAGTGTCATTTATTATTTTCTAACATTTTGAGATCAAAAACATTCAAAAGAGAAAAAGATAAGTAGGCTTGTAAAAATTTTGTCTAAAAAAGGTTCTTTTTGGTAAAGCTTGACTGATATTGGTATTTTATAATAAAAACAGTGTTTCATGCTACTCACTGAATAGTATTATCCACCAGTACAGATCTAAAGAAGCTATAACTATAAAAAAATAGTAAGAAGTTCTTTATGATAGGGAAAATGCAGAGAACTTTCTTTTCTAATAGGTCAAGCCACTTAAGAAAGTAAAAACAAAGACAGTTTCTTGTTCATGGTTCCACTAACAGTTTTACGTAGGCTGAAACTGGCCTCTCATCCTGTGACTGGGAGTCTGCTTTTGTTTTTTCTGCCCTCCCTGCCCCTATCCTGCTGAAAACAAACACGGCTTGAGAAAATGCCTAGACACAGTGATCTTATTATGCCAGTCTTCATGCAGTTAGATGATTGAGAACCACAACATGCTCCACAGATATGGAAACCATGTAATTCTGAGCTTCTTCCAGGAAAAAATGAGCTTTGATAGGCTGGAACTAAAGCTTTTCTAAAGGTGTAAAATAACCATGAATTTCCTATTACTATGGACAACTATTTCAGATATTCACAGCCAATTTAAGCATGGTGTCTAACAGCTGTTCATAGTTTTCCTGCCTTTGAGAACATATACCTTCTAATAAGAGAGAGGGGTACATTCCCCACTCTTTTTTTTTTTTTTTTTTTTAGTTATAACCATGTTATTTTTGCTTAACATTTGGTTCACTAGTTTGCTTGATTTGATGAAGTTTGAAAATGTATATGGCCCATTTACAAAGGACATGTAGAAGTACCACATCATTTTACAAAAGTTTCAATTTTGCCTCAGAAATGCATTTTATATTTTTAAAATTTCTATGTATTTAACACAAATTTATATTATATGCAAAGTTTGAGAAGCCTTAAAGTTTTACCTAATTCTAAGGACAATAATTTTAACTATATGAATAACTATGCTCAGAGATGCAACCCATATAAAGCACTCACCCATTTTCATTTTAATTATATTCATTAATAGAATTTTAGTTCAGAGAGAAAATTGAATACAATGGAAATAGAAAGCATTTTTACATACCCTATTAGAGAGTCTATTTTTTCTTTGAATACATAACAGTTTGAATATTTACCTGGAAGCTTTCTATGTGTTTTGACTGTGAGGGAACTTTTATTTATAATAAGCATACTAAATTCTTGTATTAATTCAGATCTGTGAAATTGGCTTCAATCTGAGAAATGTCAATGCCATAGATAACAAAAGCCTAGTATATAATATTCTATACACATTGCTCAATGATATAAATAGGAGGTGATGATGATGAGGGCATGTGTAGTGAAATTTGAGTACTAGTTATAAATTTAATGTGAATTTCTGGAAATGTGCATCATGCAGTACTAGCAATTTTTCCCCCCTCAAGAATATTAATCTTTCAAAGTGGAAATGAATTGCCTTGGTTTTGGGGGACAATTTGTACCCATGGCTACTTTATACTGCAAAAATACTTGTGGACTTAAATAGATGACTGAATCTATTTGTGTACCCTGCAAATCATTTTATAATCAGCACTTCAGTTAATCACCCTTTACATCCAATTGAGAGCAAGTTAAGAGGACTGAGGTACTGTATGTACTTTAGATAATCTTTTACTTGGGAGGCTTTTTACTAGTTTGCTTTGAGAACACAAATTGATAAAGTTCAAATGTTATTGCATTTGCTTGGATGATCATATTTCAACATCATAATCAAGGAGTATTATTATTTTATAAAATACACATAATTAAAAACTACATGATGTAACAAAATGTGAAATGCAAAGCTAGATTCACTATACGTACATTTTCGATCCATTTTCAAAAGTTGATTTGTTTTGTTTTTTTAAGGGGAATGCTCTAGTGAATGAAAGAAAGACTGTCTTTAAAATATTCTAACAGTGATCGTTGATAGAAAGAATAAAATATTAAGAAATGCTTTGATACTTTAATTTCAAGAATCAATGTTTTTACTAATATTGAAATGTATATTTTACAGAAAAAATGTTAATTCATATCAGCATTATTAAAGCTCCCTTGTATTCCTCCAAAAATAATTTATCTTATACAAAATTTGGTGTTAAGGAATCTGAATTTTAACCCACCTTAAATCCAGTGTTGAACCCAATAAATGGATTCAACCATACTTTTTAGAATTACATATATTTTTAATTGTATTAAGGATTAATATATTTTCTCATTTTGATATGTAAAATTTCTCACAACTCAAATTAAATATAAAATTATAAAACTATTTAAAACTAAGAAAAAGGATGTTTATTTCTTCAAATAATATTTGGATTCATTTATCTTTAAAAAGTATCAAATTCATAAATAATAAACTATCCTACACCTTTAAAAAATTATTACTAAACCTGAATATACAAGAGTTTTATGTTTTTTTCCTCTGATAAATAAAATAACTCCTTTACAAAGCAGTAAATCCATAAATCCAAACAGGAATCACAGTGGACAATATTACCTTCCCACATCAATCATGATAATAACTAATATTAATAACAATATTAGTTATTACTTATAATAATAAAATAATGTTAATAATAACTAAGCAAGTGATAGATGATAAAATTTAAATGAAAATACTGTTTTACTGAGATATTTATCCTAAGTAGTCAGCTGGGCTCTTTCTCACTGTTTTAGGTAATTTGTATGTGGTTGCATAATATAAAGTCATATATTATCAAAATCGCAAATTGCTGCAGGTTTTGGAAACTTGAAGCAAGTTGCTGGTAAAGAGATATAGTAGAGAAACATCTATTTTCATGGCAAAAATGGTCTCTGAAGAGGAATAGCAAAAAAGAAAGAAAAAAAAAACTATGGAAGTGAAAGAACTTTTGTATCTCCTTTTTAAAAAATGCTGTTATTGTGAAAAATTATAATATGTCTTTCACTGTGCTCAGTGGATCATATCACAGGGGAGGAAAAAGACTTAATAGCATGAAAAGAAAATTTCAAAATCTGCACTTTTACAAGAGCATCCATTTAGAGTAGGCCACAGATTGGCACATAAAACCACTTTTAACAAAATGAGTCAGTTGAGATGACAACATTTATTTGTTGAAATCAGTGTTGTTTTGAAAATCAGTGGTACTTTTACAATCCACTTAGAAAAAAAATTGGTCTAATTTCTTAGTCCTGTTTTTATTCCCAAAATAAACCTTTTTAAAAAAAGCCATACTGTTAATTCCATTTATTAGTCTACTTTAGGAATGTGGACAAACTGAAGATAGCAGTGATAAAGATAGGTCAAAGGAACCCAAAATTCTATGCCTTGTTCAGCCTTATCTTCAATAAACCCGTATGAGTTATTCTCATTTTCCAGGAATTCCTGGCAATCTTAATCTCATTTTACCATCATCCAAATTGGCCACATAGGCAAAAATGGCCCAATCCTGGTTCGAGTGATTCTAGTGAAGACATGGCAAAAGTTGTAAGAAAGCTTAATTGATTCTTACTTTGACAATCATTGATAAATTTAAAATTTAAAAAGGCAATCACTCCAATAAAACAAAAATGAAATTCTACAAGGTTACATCTATTTACAAACTGATAAAACAGCTTGGCCAATGGAGATGATTAAAAAGCAAACAAAAATTTAAAACATCTACAAAAAAGTGGTTCTTTGAAAGGTTTATCTGGCAAGTGAGTTGACCAATGACAGACAATTGATCAATTTAAGATAAATCACAATGTGGTGGGGAAAACTTGGTCTTTGGATCAGACGGAAGACATGGTTTAAAACCTGGATTCTAAACTTGTCATCATTTTAGTTCCTCTGAGTGAGATAACCTTTATTTCAGCCTTGGAATCTTCATAAATAAATAAATGATACATCTTTCATAGGACTATTGTAATAATTAAACAATATAGGGATGAGCATAATGGGGGACAATGTCTAGAGAACTTTGTGAAATTTGTACATAAGTGTTATGGGCTGAACTGTGTCCCCCAAAATTCATATGTTGAAGTTCTAACTCGCAGTTCCTTAGGATAGGACTGTGCTTGGATATAGGGCCTCTAAAGAGGAGATTAAGTTAAAATGGGGCTTTTAAGGTGGGTCCTAATCCAATATGACTTGTGTCCTTATAGGAAGAGGCAATTTAGACACTCAAAAGAGACACCAGGGATGTCTGCACAAAGAGGAAAGAGCATGTGAGGACACGGCCAGATGGTGGCCACCTGAAGCCAAGGAGAAAAGCCTCAGGAGAAGCTGACACCTCAGTATTGGACTTCTAGCTGCAGAACTGTGGGAAAATAAATTTCTGTTGTCTGGTATTTTGTTGTGGCAGTATTGACAAACCAATACAATGCACATATAGAGAAAAAGAAATGTATCCCAATGTATGCATATGTCCATTGCTGTATGTCATAGTTTCTAGGAACATGACTCAGGAAATGTTCCAAAAACTTTACGTATATTCTTTTATTTAATCCTCAAAATAGCAATAATGAGTTAAGTGCTGTTTTAATGTCTATTTTACAAAGAGGAGACTGAGTCACAGTTTTCAATAATCTAAGGTCACAGAGTTTGCCTAAAACCAGAGCTTAAGCTCATAACCACTATGCTCTAAAAGAAACTGCAAAATTAAGAATAACAAACATTCAGTTCTATGGGTGTGTATACAAATTGTACATCATTATTCATTAAAGAACATGAAGCCCCTAGCCCTTGTTAAGAGAGAAGGAAAAGTCATATAGACTTTAATCCGTATTTGGACATGTATGAGTACATGTTATAAGATCTATTTTAATAAGAACTTTTCAGTGATCATTTTCATGAGGAATGTAGATGACACATGTGGTTTTTAAAACACAGAGAGTTCTTTTTAGCATAGCCTAGACTATAATATTAGAGTCCTTTAACCCCATCAGCTCCAAGTATCCACTGGATAATTCCATGAGCACAAATACAAAGTAGATACAACTCAGAAGGAAATAAAAGCTGACTACATTGTCTGACCCTTAGTTAAAATGCTTAGATTTTTAACTAGAAAAAATGTATTTCATTTTGCAACAGTAATTTGGTGGAAGGATTTGAATAGATCAAATATCTGAATTATATATCAATTTATCAGAAACTTGGTTTGATCATTTGAATTACTGTTAATCAACTATTGGTATGGAGAGGCCCTAGGGGATATAAAATAAGAAATTGATACAAATGTTGAGCATCAATTACTTATAAAAAATTCATCTAATAAAATTAAAAGAGTGTTTTTAGTTATGAAAAATACTTATTACAGGTGCCAGACACTTCCTTATATCTGACATAGCAATTAAAAAGGCAAAATTCTGGGCTTCCCTGGAGGCGCAGTGGTTGAGAATCTGCCTGCCAAAGCAGGGGACACTGGTTTGAGCCCTGGTCTGGGAAGATCCCACATGCTGCAGAGCAACTAGCCCCGAAAACCACAATTACTGAGCCTGCGTGTCTGGAGCCTGTGCTCCACAACAAGAGAGGCCCTGATAGTGAGAGGCCCACGCACCGCGATGAGGAGTGGCCTCCACTTGCCGCAACTAGAGAAAGCCCTTGCACAGAAACAAAGAACCAACACAACCATAAATAAATAAAATTTTTAAACAAAGGCAAAATTCCTTTTCTCTGTTTTTCATAAATATGAGAAAATGTCCACTAAAATTTATTTAATATCATTACTTTTCATTGAAATGCCTTTTTTCTTTTTAGTAGAGCAAAAAGAAACTTTACTTGATGACCCTATAAACATAATCATAAATTCTAATTATTTACTTCGGCTAAAGCAGTATTTTCATTAATTTACTTATCCACTCTTTTTCTTTATGTGTCTTAAAATCTAGAATGGTTGTACTTTCAATACTTTCTCTAGCTATAAGAGTTGCACATAACCATTATGGAAAATTTAAATAAATAAAACAAATAGTAGCATTTGTAATCCCTCGACCACTATAGGTCATTATTATTCAGATATTGATATATTGCATTTTTCATTTGTTATTTGTTTATATGTATTTGTGCCTGAAAATCTGATTCATGTATACATTTATTCTTTAATTTAGCCAATAGGTATTGAACAACTACTCTGTGCCAGAGCAACAGAATATGCCACCCATGACTCTGTATTCTGAAATGGAAAGTTTGTTGATGGAGAGAAGGCTGAGAATCCAGATCTGGGCATGGTAAGTTTGAGATGTGCATTAAACACTCAAATGGAACTGTTGACCAGGAAGTTGGATGTAGAGTTGTACAGTTCAAAAGACAAGTCTGGTCCAGATATATAACATTTGGGAGTAGAAGGCATTTAAAACCATAAGGCCAGATAAAGCAACAAACACATTATAATGGGTAGAGAAGAGACCAAGGACAGATCCCTGAAGCACTTAAGAGGGTGAGGAGAAAAGAAGAACCAGGAAATGTGACAGAGAAGGTGCAACCAGTGAGGGAGGAGGGAGAGCAAGGGAATGAGGTGTCTAGAAGCCAAATAAAGGAAGTTTAATAAGGGCTTCCCTGGTGGCATAGTGGTTGAGAGTCCGCCTGCCAATGCAGGGGACACGGGTTCGTGCCCCGGTCTGGGAAGATCCCACATGCCGCGGAGCAGCTGAGCCCGTGAGCCGTGGCCGTGGAGCCTGCACGTCCGGAGCCTGTGCTCCGCAATGGGAGAGGCCACAACAGTGAGAGGGCGCGTACCGCAAAAAAAAAAAAAAAAAGAGGGGTGAATTGTGATGCTCACGAGAAAGGAAGGAAATGGGACATCCTTTAGTCAGATCTATGAAAAAGTGAGTTCTGGAAATAGGCAGTAGGGCAGAATATGTGAGGGCAGGTGAGGTTAGTCATGATTAGTGACAGTCTGCAATGATCCCTTTTGAGACTGAGGAAATGGAGTAGGGATGGGAGGGGATAGGTCTGGAAGGATCAAGGCTAATGTTCATGAATTTCAGGTGAAAACAATCAAGGTTGTTTGCTCATGTTCAGCTGATTGAGCGCAGGAAAAGAGTAGGAGAAATTGTGGATTTAGGTGGTTATTGGCTAGACCATGAAGTGGCAAAAAAAGCAAAAAAAAAAAAGATTTTTATCAAATTGTTCTCATTTAACATTAAGTCATAAGCCTCTTCTGTGTTATCAAATATCGTTGTAAACGTTTTAATGTCTGTAAATTGTTGGGCTGCACCCCACAGGCCTGTAAGTCCATCCTCAAGATGGGAGACAGTGACAGAGACATCAACGGTATATTGGATAGGGAATCCTACCTGTCCGAAGCAAAAAGTCCTAGAGCAACAGCCCATGATGTATGGCAGGCAGGCAGGCAGGACGGCAGGACGGCAGGACAGCAGGCAGGACACAACAGCAAGCTTACTCAGGGGAGAAAGAGGCTACAATTTGTAGAGGGAATTGACCTCAGGTTGGCTCATCAGTTACCTGAGAAACCAGTGGCTGGGGCAGGGGGCAAGCATGTTAGCAGTTACTGATTAAGCCCAATGATTAAGAGGATTGGATAGTCATGTGAGTAGGGTGTAAGTGAAGCAGGGACTGGTGGAGCAGATGATGTACAGAGAGCAAGAGAACAGCCATCTTGAGTGGCCTGACCATCCATAAATAAATACATGAAAAATAGGTTTAAATATTTCCCTATTGTTGGAGTGTTTTAAATGTTTTTACTTATTATGTATACTATTTCAATAATTACTGAATTTGAGGATCAAAATTGAGAACCAATTGAAAGAAGAAAGGTACCTAAAAGCACAAAAGAACTTGCAAAGGAATTCCAAAGGAATAAATTATTTTAGTGAAGAAGCTATTGCTATAAAACAATTCATTCCACAAAATTCAGTGGCTTCAAAAACAGCAGCTAATTTTTCACTTATACATCTGCAATTCAGGTAGAGCATGATGGGAATATCTTTTCCTGCTTCAACATCCATCATACAAAGCAACTTTGACTGGAAAAATTACTTCCAAAGTGGCACCATTTACTTGGCTGTTGCTGCTGTTGGCTAGCAGCAGAGCTGAAGATATTTGAAAGATTATAATATATGTTAGAAATCAATATTTCATGATGGATATAAACTCAGATTTGACTGGAAGAGTTTTTATATATTCCGTTTGTCCAAAAAAAGTCTTTTAAAAACTTAATTCTACTTCTCTTGGACAATTAGTTTTTGCCTCAATTGTGTTGGAATTTCTTTCCTATCTCTTTTTGGTATACTTTGCTCTTCTTTGTATGGCCTATTAAGATGAATACTTATTTATTTTCATTCTCTATTTATAAATATGAAAATTTTCAAAACTATGCTTGTACCTCTGAATAGAGTTTTGGACATATCTTATACAGCTTACCATGATGTTGGCTGCTAAATAATCAGTCATCATAATTTGCTTTTTATTTTAGACAGTACTGTCTAGCAGAGATTTGCTTTGCTTTGTTCCTTTTCTGTGTTTATTTTCAACTTGAGGTGTTTTTTTAACATATAATTTTGATGATTTAATTAAAAATGGACACTAAAACTTCTTCTTTGAGAAATATACTGAGGTTTTATTTGTGATGTGATCAAAGTTCACATTTTTTGAAGAATTTTTCATGAACCCTTTATATGAAGGTGTATTCTCAATTTTTAGTTGCTAGGTTTAATGTTTCCCCTTTAATTTAACCTAGTGATTACTCAAATATTTTCTTTTATTCTAAATGTATTACACCAATTACTTCATTGGCTAAAGTTTTTAATATGTAACAAAATCTTTACAACAGACTGATGGTTGAGAACTGATATATAACAACATCTCTTGTAGAAATGCAGTATTTTCATTCCAATTAATAATCTGTTACTATATGATTAGTATTTGGGAAAATATAATCTGAAAAATCTATTCACTATAAAGCCGTACAATCAACTTAAAAGACCATTTTATGATTTCTTTATTATTGTGGAATAAACAAGATCTCTTATACCTAGAATCACTCTGTGCCCTAATCCTAAATTATATATTGCTTCTGGGTGTTAGAAAATTTTATATATGAATTTGATTTATCTCTCCCTAATAGTTTAAAATACTTAGGAAATACTCTTTGAATGTATGAAGACCTAAAATGACAGTTCTT
Source organism: Hyperoodon ampullatus (assembly GCF_949752795.1). Classification (NCBI taxonomy): domain Eukaryota; kingdom Metazoa; phylum Chordata; class Mammalia; order Artiodactyla; family Ziphiidae; genus Hyperoodon; species Hyperoodon ampullatus. The sequence goes on along the minus strand of NC_136918.1, from coordinate 106,878,084 downwards.
TTATTCACAGGATGCCTCTTCCTACATATGCAGGATCTAATGTTTAATGGTATATCTCTTTTGATAAAGCACATCTTCAGTCTTCATGTTTTTATGATTTCATCAATTGTACAAATCATTTTATCCACCTGGATATAAAGTATAAAAAGAACTATATTAATCATGTCATTAATAGCACTGCAGTCTGAACATGTTTATTGAAATCACATATCCTCTCTTTTGACTCTCATTTTGCAGAATAGACCTCAGGATATATTTTTACACCGTTATTGTAATTTTCATTAGAAGAGTATTATTTAGTTCCATTAATACTTTAGCACAGGAACTATTAATTAAGTAATCATGTTTCCTAAGTTTCTTATTGATAAGTTAAAAAAAATTAAATGACATATCTGTATGAATTATTACCAAAGTCAAAACTATTTGACCTTCATCATTTGGAAACTAAGAAAATGACTCTTAGGATATTTCTCTGGAACACGAGAATGCTTTCTCTGTGAACTTCATTAACATAGGTATTTTTCTGTCTTCTGGTTTGGAATTACACTTGTCACAACTCATTTTCAGTGTGAATTAAATGTTTCCTAGGTAATATAAATAAATATATTCTTGCAGGCAGGGCTCACTAATAGCTAACTATTCTTACCGACCAGCCTCCATGGTAGAATTCGTGAGGTTTGTAGGTATATTTTTTTATTTATTATTATTTTTTTTGCATTACGCGGGCCTCTCACTGTTGTGGCCTCTCCCGTTGCGGAGCACAGGCTCCGGACGCACAGGCTCAGCGGCCATGGCTCACGGGCCCAGCCTCTCCGCGGCATGTGGGATCTTCCCGGACCGGGGCACAAACTCATGTCCCTTGCATTGGCAGGTGGACTCTCAACCACTGCGCCACCAGGGAAGCCCTGTAGGTATATTTTAATGTCATTTCAACAAATGAACCTCTGTGACCAAGAATAAGCCTAGATTGTAGAGACGGTTTACTGGGCTGCCAGAACTATTGGAAAAGTGAAATAGATCCTTTTTGTTTGTTTGTTTGTTTTTTTAACAAATCATGTTTATATTTTAAGTTTACTATTATTCTTTGTAACTTCATTTTTTTCTTCTATTATAGCTCTAAATATTATTTTCATCTTCAGTCTTCAGCAGGATACTTTTTCCCCTCAAATGTAACTATGTACTATATCAGAGAGTGAATCTTTTTTATTGCCATAAAGCACTATATTTAATTCCCCCAAGTAAAGTCATATAGTAAAGACAAGTTTTATTACAGCCTCTATTCTAGAATTTAAAATACTAATACTTTGTTCATAGTACTGCTGTAGTATTTGTCAGTTTTTAAAGACCCAATGTCCATGTGGAAAACTTTAATGTTAACCTTATATTTCTTCCAAAGAAATCTACACATCTTGACAATTACACAAACACACATACACACACATGATATCTCTGCAACTGAAAATGTAATCTAAATATGTGTCAGCATGTACTGTTATGAGTTAGATCTGTAACAGCAGATTCTTGACGAGAATCCTGTGTTCTCCATTTAGTACCTGTTTATCCTTTTGTAAGCTACTAAATCTTTCCAATTTTTGAAATTCTTACCTGTTCAATGGGTTTTTACCCAGGAACACTGTGAAGATTTAGGGAGATAACATACAAAAAGGCTGAGGTACTAGTACTATGTAAGCAAATGCTTTATATTAACTATTTATTGTGGTATTTTTTCATATCAATGTACTTTTAAATGGAAGATAAGGATATATACATATATATGTCTTTGTAAAAAAAAAAGTTACCACAATTTAAGACAGTATCATGATGAATATCACAAGGAAATCTAAACAGGCTCTAGGTATTTCAAGAAGAGAAGATCATTTTTAAGTGATGCTTTCTGAAAGGACTCCATGAATGAATAACAACCTTCCCAGTCACTGAAACAGATTCACAAGTTTATTTTGTTATTAAAATAAAATATATGGATAACTGATTGGCTGACCAAAGTGTACTTTCAATAACACTAGAATTAGTACATATTTTTGAATTAAGAATGGATTTAATTCAATGTATATAAGCTTTATAATTTAATTCTTTATTATCTCTGAGTCTTTCAGGTGTGTTTGAGAAGCAAAGCAAAGTACAATTGGTAGTGTATATATGTCTATGCCACTCTCGCGCTTTGTCACAGCTTACCCTACCAGAAGTAAAATAGATAGCTAGTGGGAAGCAGCCGCATAGCACAGGAAGATCAGCTCGGTGCTTTGTGACCACCAAGAGGGGTAGGATAGGGAGGGTGGCAGGGAGGGAGATGCAAGAGGGAACAGATATGGGAATATATGCATATGTATAACTGATTCACTTTATTATAAAGCAGGAACTAACACACCACTGTAAAGCAATTATACTCCAATAAAGAAGTAAAAAAAAAAAAAAAAAGCAAAGTACAATAATTTTTTAAAGTCACAGGTTAAAAAGTATGTGAAATACTTTAGGAAACATTTCAATTGGTTGCTGCACAGATAATAACCTTCAGCATGTGGTCGTGAATTAAATGCAAAATAACATCAGGAGCCCTGCTTCAAGAAATAATTAGGCCTTCTGCAGAGTCATTCAGTAAAATTACATTATTGTGTTCAACTGAGAGGAGCTGTGTAGAACTGTATTTGTAAAATATAATTGCAGGGACAGCTGGCCTGAAAAAGGATGAATCTTAATAATACACGTTGCTGAGGTCGTTGGTTGTTTACACCACATTATGAGAGTGGTTGATAAGAAGAACAGTCATTTGTTGCATGCGAAAGAGAGATTAATTCAGGAAAATGATGATGTAGCTTCTCATGCAGTTTAACTGAATTTTAAAGTGAAATGTATTGTTAGCCATGCAAGCAACATGCCTGGAGGATTTGTGCTCCTTGCTCCCACACTTGAAGCTTCAAATCTTCTATGTGGCCTTTCTCAGTTGGCTTCTTCTTTTATTTTCTTAACTTCCCTCTTGTAATGTAAACATGGGAAAGAGAAAGTGGTGGAAGAACAAAGGATAAGCATACAAAATAGCTCCACCCCTTCTGCATAAAGCTTTAATAGGGAAATGGTACCACACTGAGATTTTTTGAATAGATTGATAATAGCATGTTCATTTAAACCAAATGGGGAGCCACTGTATGTTTTGCCATTTTAAAGTCAATTTCACTTTTACTTAAAGGCCTTCTAGATTTTTTTCCACCCTTTGTCAAATAGGATGATTGATTTTATCAACATAAGGTTTCAATGCCATTATAAACTCTCATGTGCTAAAATAAATGTCTTGACACCCTCAGGATCATGAATTATACAGATTATCACATGAAGTGTGGAGGCTAGTATTTCACATACAATTTACTGTCATGTAAATTAAATCAAGGGAAGACAAAGAAAAAATTTTGGTTGATTATCAACTACACAGAGAGCTATAAGATTTAATATGACATTTAAAAGTAAGTTAATTTTTAAATGGCTTTTGATTATACAAGTGAACATCAAGTAAATATTTGAGGTAATTATCCCTTAAAACCAAAACATTAATAAATGCATTTTATTAGTTTTTATTGAGAACTGAATATTTCTATATTTAGACAATGCCATAATACCTTTCTCTTTTAAAATATTGGGGTGACGTAGTTTTATTTCTAACAACAAAGTTTGTAATTTTCAGGTAAAATATCTAAAGACAAAGTTTTAATTCTTCAGCAAATATTTATTGAGGCACTGTGTGAGAGTCACTGTTCTATTCAGTAAACAAAACACAGTACACTCAGGGAAGTGTTATGCAAAAGTGAAGGTGGACATTTGTAATGTCAGCAGTGATAAATGTAACAAGAAAAATTAAGCAGAGTAAGGAGGTCAGTAAAGCATGTAGATGCAGGTTGGTCAGGGAAGTCCTCTCTGAAGAGGTGACATTTAAGCAGGGCCCCATCTTTGATTCTGGTGGGTTTTTTAATTTTTATTTTTTTTGCAGAATTATTTAATACTTTTATTATTCTGAAATTGAGGAGAAGCCAAAGTTGCCAGAAAATTGTAAGATATACATGGAGGAATTCTGTTCTATCACAGGAAACCAAGTCAGATGACTTGGATATATGTATAGCTGAGATTCACAGAATGTTTTTATTAACTTCACTTATACAGAAAATATGATTTAAATGAAGCAGTGGGATATATTAGGAACCGATTTTTAAGTTATTATATCTTATGATCTTATGGATCAAGAATTCAGGAAGAGCTCAGCTGGGTTATTCTGTCATGGGTGGTTTCGACTAAGACCACCTTGGTGTTCAGCAGAAGACAGGCTCATCTGGAAGGTCCAAGGTGTCTTCATTCACACATCTGGAGCCTTGGTATGGATGACTAAAAGGCTTAGGTTGGCCAGGAGCTGCCAAGGAGGGTGACTATACGTGCCAGTTAGCATGGCAGGCTCAGGGTTGTTGGAATTCTTGTGTGGTGGCTCAGGGTTACTCAAGAGAATGTTCCAAGAAACAGTAAGTAGATGTTTCTAGCCTCCTAAGATCTAGACCCAGCACCTGCCCACAGCATCATTGTGGCTGTATGTTATTGATCAACATGGTCACAGTACACACACAGATTCATAGGCTCCAATCCTTCATGGAAGCAGAGTCAAAGAGTTTATGGCTACCTTTAATCTGCCATAATATCCGTTTTAAAAATGACAAAATTTACTCAAAAACAGTGATAATAAGCAAACTAACCTAAAGTGAATGGATAGCTCTATAGATTTGTTACATTTGGTGTGGGTGTATGTTTGTGTGTATAGTATTTGAACCAAACTTAAAATGATATTGGTGTCATAAGAATATGGCATTTTCCCAGTTATATACTCTAGAACCCATAAATTAAAATCCAGTCAGAGAAACATTATTTAATTATATATTGAGGGTAGTGACATGAATCTATGAAATGCAGCAAAAATTAATGCACTATTGGTGTTTCTTTTATAAAAGGGGATTTGTAGATGGTTTATTTTCACCTCAATGCTGATTTTAGGATCTTTCAACTCTTACATAAAAGATACAATGACCACTCATTGTGACATACTGATCATTATTTTTAAATTCCCACTGAAAAAAATTGTAAATATGATGTCAATATTTAACTTAAAGGCTGTGTCGTATCTGCTTGAGAATTAATTTGCAAACTATTCTTTCGGTAGCCCTGAGCTGTCAATACAGTCAGTATGGTCTCTGCTTCTGATGTCTTCTTTGATAGATAATTCTAAGTTCCAAGCAAATTACTCAACCAATTTTACCTACAGTAGCAATAAAATCATCCTAGTATTTTCCCTAGCTGTGGTACATTTTTTATTCACTTTCGTTCACTAAGTCTACTTTAATAGGACAGATAAGATCACTTAGAATATCTGCTATAGCCATGGAAGTCCTTAATTTAGGGATTAAGGATTTATAATAATTGGGATCTAATGGTAGTTATGAGTTAATATTTTTAAATTAAGTTTTTCTATGTAAAAGTGTTTTATCTAAGATATTTAAATAGACAAACTTTTACTGTGATATTGTTATAACTTTGTTAAATTAACATTTGTTAAGTGGAGCACAGGGTACTGAATAGTGAGTTATGGTTCAACTACAGACCACAAGGAAGTTGAACTGAGAAGTTTATTACTCACAGGTCCTGGGGGAAGTACATGGCACTCTCAAGAAGTTATATGAATTTCTCCAGATATATGCCCAGGAGTGGGATTGCAGGATCATATGCTATTGCAACACTATTTACAACAGCCAAGACATGGAAGCAACCTAAATGTCTATCGGCAGCTGAATGAATAAAGATGTGGTATATACAAAATGGAATACTACTCAGCCATAAAAAAGGATGAAATAATACCATTTGTAGTAATATGGATGGACCTAGAGATTATCATACTAAGTGAAGTAAGTTAGAGAGAGAAAGACAAATATATGATACAGCTTATATGTAAAATCTAAAAAAAAAAAGATACAAATGAACTTATATACAAAACAGAAATAAACCAACAGCCATAGAAAACAAATTTATGGTTACAAAAGGGGAAAGTAGAGGGTGGAAAGGATAAATTAGGAGTTTGAGATTAACATGAACACACTATTATATATAAAATAGGTAAACAATGACCTACTGTATAGCGCAGGGAACTATATGCAATATCTTGTAATAATGTATAAGGGAAAATAATCTGAAAAAGAATATATATATATATATATATATATATGTATGTGTGTATGTGTATATATATATATGTATGTGTGTATGTGTATATATATATATAGATAGATAGATATATATAACTGAATCAGTTTGCTGTACATCTGAAACTAACACACCATTATAAATCAACTATACTTCCATTAAAAAAAATTAAATTAAAAAAAGTTACATAGAGAGATCAAGGCAGAATGCAGGCAGAGAAAGAGGCAGGCCCTGGAGCACATGCTCTTATTAGGGTTCCTGGGTGAAGTGCTTTGGGGTTCCCAGTCTAAGGCAAGATTTGTTAATTCAATTCAAAAGCATGGGGTTTTGGTAAGCTCCACAGGGCTCTTATCTAAAGGGAGCCCACGGAGAAGGCAGTGAGAGGTAGGAAATACTGTTGATCAAAAGAGCTGTTGGGGAAGTATTATCAGAAACTTAATTTGCTTGTGACTCTGCAGACTGTTATTTGGGTCACTTTCATGAGGGGCTAGTGTCAGTTTAATACCCCCATAGGCTACTTAACCAAACAAAATGGATGCATAGGCAACAATACCATGGAGTAGCTTAGCTAAACTCTCAACATATATATTAAATAACAAAATGTAAAATTCTAGAACAGTATTGGATCCACTATAACAGTTTTCTGAATTATCTAAATTCTGGTCTGTTTGGACAGCAAGATTTATATTTTTCCTGAAATCACTTGAGGTTTAGCAGGGATTCCTATTTCTTTATATTTAGGAAAATCTGAAGATAGCTACATGTGCTATTCTGAATGCAACACACTTGGTTTTGACATTTTCTTTCATTTTTTTCCATGTGAAGTCCCTCTGACACTAGGTGTGACTAGAGCCTATATTAATAGGATCTTTCAAGACTTAACTTCTCATAACTTATTTTTAAGGTAAAGAACCTGGAAGACGTATGTCTGCATGAGTTGGAAAACAAAAATTCCACTTGCATTTTTGCTCATTAAACATACAAAAATTATTCAGAAACTGACCCAAGACACATGCCAGTTGAAATAAATTAAAAAGGAAATGACTTTCTTTCTCCTTGTGCTGGCCTTATGGAACAGTCTCATTTACTCTTCAAAACATGTTATAAAGTTTGATCTTGACCAGGAAGTTGAGAGAATGTAATCATAGTCTGTTCTCTTTGAATTGGCTTGGTCTGCCAGCCAACATCTCTTCTGGCATTCCCAGACTCAAATTAGTCTTGTGATTAATTAATAACCACTTTAATTCCTTTCTTGAAAAGCATGATAAAAAAATCATATCCCAACATTTAAATGCCTAACATTTAATGTCATATAATCACCTGAAGGTGAAAATAATATCTGCCTGGCTTGGTTTCACAATTACAGGAATATCTGGGTCTAGATATTTGGGAATATTTGAAAGCCTAATGAAATTTTTGGGTTTTATTTTTTTTTCAAAGTTATTCTCTTTTTTTCTGGGCTTTGGCATTAGGTAAGTCTATCTAGAGATGATTTGATAACAAGTGATTTTTATAGGAAGCACTCATAGCTTTGAGCAATTTATAGGAAACATTCATAGCACTGAGTGTTCCTTTAGATTCACCAATTTTATTTTCTAGAACCCAAAGGTAATTTTTATAGTGGTGGATACGTGAGCATTAAAAAATAAGTGTTAATTCTTATTGAGTTGTTACTCTAAGTGCTTCTTTGTGTATTAACTCATTTAATCTTCATGATACCCTTATGAGGCAGATACTTCTTTGAAGGGGAATAAGGAGTCATCCCCAAATATAGATGGGGATTCTGACCAGAGAAGGTCACAAAGCCAGTAAATGGTAGAATCAGGATTTGAACTTAGCCTGTTCAGCTTGCCTGGTCCTTATCTGCAATATTGTTCTTCCTCTCTATATTAGATTTAGGAAGAACTATCTGTAAAGATTCAGTGGCCTTAGGATAACTCATAACAGAATGAACATATTCAAAATTGCTTGGTATGAGTCATTATGTAATTTTCAAGTTTTCAGGTCTATGAACTTTGTTTATGCTAAACTCAGTACCTTAGAGCATGTAGGAATATATAATCATAACCTCTTTTGGCAATGGACACTTCTATTCATAATTTCCCATGTACAATATATGAGAATCATTTGGACAGAAATATATGTATATATATGCATATAATAGGGAAATGTTATGATTATTATATTTTAAAATATAATTTTCCTTTTAAGTTTACTTTGTTTGGAGGAGTTTCTAGAAGGAAAAAAATGAGTCAAATTACATTTTAGAATTTCTTTTTCCTAAATTAATGTTTTACCCTCAGTGACCTCATGAAGATATTCCAGAAAGGCTGGGGTGGGGGGACATCTTTAAAAGTTAGAAGTATTTCATGTATTTCAGTGTTCAACACCATGGACTTTCAAGTGACTGAAGCATTGCTAAGAAAAAGTAAAAATCTGATGTCAAAACAGTAATTGCTTTTTTTTTATATTTGCAACTGATCATAGGACTTAAGAGAATTTTGATCTTATGGATATGTCAAACACATAGTATTAGATATATAGCCAAATTTACTTTAGGAAATTTTCAAGATGATTTTAAAATCATCTTAAAATTAGTTTTTATATTATAGACCATGGAAATATTTCTTAAATATAATGACAGAAATAGCAAGATAACACTTCTCAAATTGGCTGTTTCTTATAATTTGTTAAACAAAGACTTTCTTGTGGAATTAAAAAAAAATTAACACATCAGTAAAATATGCTAGCTAACTTTTAGCATGTGTTAGATGACTAGCACATTTTACTTAAATTGCTATTACACAATGTGGTGTTTCTGCTCTGACTACCTAAGGTTTGGACTTATTAAAGTATAAATTCAAGAAATTTTGATTTGAAAAAATAATAACTAGGTCCCCAAATAGGTCCTCCTTAAGATCTCCTCAGAAATGAACAGTTTTTTTCTTTTTTTCCAGGTTATTTAGCTTTAGCATTTGGTCAGTGAATCAATAAACATAGAAGCTATAACTTCTATGGCTATTGTAAAACATTCGATGCTTGGTGTGCATATAAAAGAGCAGGAGCTTTTGAGACTTTATCTTGCCAATGTTTTGTGAGAACATCAGAATGTCCCTGAGGCTGAGACCATATGTTTTTCATCTTGAGTCTAGTACATTTTCTGACACATAGTAGGCAGTTGAAAATATTTGTTGAATGGAAAAATGACTGAATGGCTGAATGTACTAAACTGTTCCTGCTTAACATTTACAGGTTATTTTTAAAACTGTTAGAGTGAGGAATATACTCATTGAAAACAGCAGAAAATATTTTCTTTTCACAAATCTCCAAGGATTTTTAATAGGTATGTTAGTTCCCCAGTGTGCCAAAAGCTTTAGTCACTGTTCTCTTTTTAATACAAGCATCAAGGAAGTCTTTGGTTAAATCTCAAAAAACTTAAATTTGTTTTTCCAATTGTTCTCTTTGCAGAAATGTTAATTTACATGTTGAATTTTCCATTTTTTACATATCATTAACAGCTTTTATGCATGATGACTGACAGTTATAAGCAATTTTTCTTAAAACAGTTCTACCTATTGAATATCATGTAACCATTATTTTATTTTACATAAACTTCTCAACAACTCTAAGATGTGCGTATTATAATTATCATTCCTATTAACCTAGGCCTAGAGTTATTAAAGAATCTGACCTAGTTTGTTCCACTATTAATAGGGCCAGACTTGTCAGATTTGAAATTGTTACTATGGTCTTTGACAAGGCTATTTTTGCTGGCAATGTAGTATGTGTATGTATGTACCACATCCATTGCTTTAATGTATTTTTTTAAATAATTGTTTCCTAAGTTATGTATAAACAATTTAGAGCCCTTGCTTTAGCAAATTCATTCCTTTACCTTTAAGACTAGAATCAAAAGTACATGGCTGGAAATGTCCATTATTCAACATATTTTATATAAATAATATAACTTATTTTTAATATTTGAAAATCTATCATATTTTCTTTTATATTTCCACATTCTTAAACATATATGCCCAGAAGTATAAAAGCTTGAGGAATAAAAACAAATTTTACTTTTAAGCACCAGATTAGTTTTTCATATGGTAAAGTCTTTGATTTGTTTTGTTTTCCTGCTTCCCAAAAATGCTTACATAGTCCTGCCTGGATACAGGCAGTTGTTTATGATATTCTAGTATTTTTCAGGCAAAGAAAATTTCTTTTTTTTATATACTGTTGTTTTACTAATGTAAGTCAATATACCACTAAAAACTGTACAAGAAATACTGAATTAAGGAACAAATCAAAACCATTATTGTTTAGAAATGAGTAGAAAACACATGTATTTAAATCACCAAAAAAAAAAGTGCTCATATTACTTCTTCAATTGGGACAATTCAGATATGACTAGTGATGGAGCAGACTCTCTGAGAGCCATAATTTTATTCCCATTATGTCATTTGGATGCTCTTAGCTGCTTGTGTAGCAGAGAGCCACATCATGACCATAGAACAGAATGTTTCTTATCAAAAGCAGCAGCACTATATCGTATTCTCCATAAAAAGAGAGACAAAGTACTGTCATGTTTGCATTTTCATTATTTGTATAGATGCTTCTATTTTCAAAGTTGAATATTCATCAGGGTGATTATTATATCCAAAGCAACAGAAATAACTGTACAAATCAAAAGTTATTTTTATTATTGTAGAAATGTAACAACTGATTTAGGGGCTTAATATAAAACTCCAATTCTATTATACTACTCTTAGTATCCATATTTTTGCTTTAGACTGTCTAGATGGACAAATAATCTGACCACTTTAATCAATATGTCACATTTATAAGTCAATAAAATTCATAAATTTATATGGATGGATTTCCCTGATTGTTTATGCAGATAATCAATCCTTTAGTCTATCTACATATTTATGAAGTAAATTAGAGAATAAATGAATGAACTAAGCCTACTTCAGCTGTTTGCGAGAAAAGCCAAATCAATGAGGCAGTGAGACCATAGTGGGATACCATGGATGCCCATTTGAATATTATAGGTCCTAAGAGAGAAAATCTTTTCCTTATTTTAATTATTGATATTCATCGGCATAATTTGAAGATTATTGATTTAGGAGACAGAGGCCTGATTGCTGGTTGGTTCTGCCATACAATACCGTGTGACCTGTTGTCCTTTATTTAACCACATTAGATCCCAATTTCCTCATGGAGACCATCACAACTTTCTTTGACTCATAACTTTGTGGTGACTATCAAAAGATATAAGATACTATGCAAAAAATAAAAACATCGTAAAAACTGCAAAGAGCCTTAATAATAGATTTTTCTTATTAACATAAAACCAAAAATTATCTGGAATTTGCCTCATTTAGATGGAACCCTAAACCCCAGTAGCCTGTTTCTTTTTAAACCTTTGTAATTTTCCATGTCTACCCCAAGAATAGCAAATGGGAATATTCCTTGAAGAGTTTACAGATCATAGCGATGAACAAGACAAGTGATCATCTGTCATTAGATCAGATGACTAAACTAAAACCATTATTTCAGATTGCCTTAGGTCTCATGTACTCAGACCAGCATCAGTAGTCTTGTGTGTATGTGTGTTATGTGCATGAGCTTCTTTGGGCTTGTGTGAATTTTTGCCTTTATAATAAATATATATTATCCTTTCAACAAAATATATAAAATTTCAACTTCTGAATAATCCACTACATGTTGGAACTATTCTAAGCCAATAATCTACGCCTTAGAGGAAACCTCTCACACAAAGTAAATAGATTTATGTTTCCCACAGGACAGCAGAGCTGGAAGACATTATACAGAAGAAACAACTAGTTTGTTCAAAAGGACCAGTATTGAAAAGACACACATTTTATGTTATCATGTAGAAATGATGAATGATACTTCTTGTAGATGGTATCAGATAACAATAAGAGTAAGCATATCTGATAGCTACAATATTGAGCCCAATTAGACAAAATGGGACAGCAGTACCTAATGGACAGCACACAACTGTTGTTACAATGTGAAGTACTCCGTGGAATTTGAAAATTACCCAAGAAAATGTAGGGAAATTTCACACAATCTGACTTTGTCTCTAGTTGATATTTCAGTTGCAGAGACACCATAAACCTGTTTTGATGCTGGAGTAACAACACTCTGCCAAAAAAACCTAAGTATCATAAAACGAATGTTGTGATTACTAGAAAGAAAGAAAATGTTGTATATTCAAGACAGAAATAACTTTGTTTTCCAAGTAGTTAACTAAAAGAATATCTACTATTTCTTTTGTTGCAAAAGTAGATTCAGTCTTGAAATATAAAAATAAAATTCCGCAATACAAATGGCAAGGAACTAATTTATAGATATGTACTCATAGATATGTACTCTTTATTAAGACACTAAAAAATGACAATGTTTAAGTTGTGCTGGGCTTCAGCAGCTGTGATTGTATTATTATAATCAGCTATCTAATTATGTTGGAATGGTGCAAATTTTTTTTTATGTTTAATAGGTCAGTGGTCAAGATACCCAAAACTAGCACAATTAGAGATTTGAAAATGAAAGTAACTTAGTCTAAAACTTTTTAGAACAATATACATATATTTTTGTAAACTAATGTAAAACTGATTTTAGTATTAATCTGTTGTTCAGTTTCAACTACACCTATTTGGAGAGTTGTGACTACTTTCCTATTTGGAGAGTTGTGACTAAAAATAAATTAATGACCCTTTCTTTAATCAGCACACTTAACCCAAGAAACTTCATTTACAGTGTCTAGTTTTAAAATAAACCACAATGCAATGAACAAATATGATAACTGAGTACTGAATCTATATTCTAAAGCCACTGGTATATTTTTTTCTCTGATGTTAGGAACAACGAAGTAAAACTTAAGAAATATATGTAAGAAATATACAAAAAGATGTTGCAGTATTTTCTTCTATAAAATTGGCAAACAGTGTTTACTGTGAAGCCAATAAGGGCATTTGGTATGATCTCCATCATACCACTTTTTTTTCCAGCATGCTTTCAAGTTTCCCTAAGTTACACATGCTATTTGGGAAAGAGAAACATAGGCAAATTTAGTAGCATAATTGGAAATGAATGGGTCATCACGTGTGGTTGTAATATAAAATATTTTAGGAGTAAAGAAAGTAAAGCATAATTGTTTAGATCTGTTGCTCTCAAACTTTAGTGCACATCAGAATCACTCAGTAGTGATTCCTGAGTGGGCCCAAGGATTTTTATTTCTAACAAATGACAAGGTGATGTTAATACTTCTGAATCAGGGAGCATACTTTGAGAACTACTAGTTTAGAGGTACATGAGTTGCTAATTTTACTTCTGAATTAAAGTTAGTTACAGAATGTAAAAAAATTTATTGTTTATAATTAGTAGAACAAGATGTTCAATTTTAGCCTAATGTTAAAATCCTATGAGTGAAAGGGTAATTGAATATAAACTTAAAGGGTATATTGAGAACAGATTTATTACAATGGAGTCTGCTGTTCATATGACTGTATAATAGAGTGCCTGCTCAGAGCCCTAAAGATGAAAGCACTGTTGATATTGGCATAAGACCAAAACACTCCTAAGAGCAATAACTAAAGCAACAATCAGTGCTTGTTGATATGTTATAGTAACATACCAACAATACACCCCAAATGGAGACTAGAGGAGCAAAGCAACACCATGTGACAAAGTTAAAGGAGATGCCGTGTAAGAAGAGACAAAAGAAAGGTTTTTGAAGTTTCTATTTGAAGAATGACTACAAATGGTCATGAATTGGTACATAGATCAAGGGTATCCAGCTGAAATGGATAGGGGGAGTTAAAAGTCCACCTCCAATCCTTGCACCCAGATACCTTACATTGAGGCAGGGGTGCAGTTTTAATTGCACAAAATCATCATTTGTCCAAATGGTACATCTTTTTCTAATTCATCTCCCTACTTCAGGAGTCTATGTTTTATTTTATTATTTTTATTATTTTTTATTTTATTTTTTAATGAAGCACAGCCAATTTTATTCAGTCTCCAAAATTTATATTTAACATGTTAATTGTTTCTGTAATGTTTCACCTTTGTAAAATGGTTTTATTTCACCTTTCTTTTATAGATTTTTCATTTTTTCTGTACAGTTCTTCAGTAGAAGCCAGAGTCCTGAGTTACACATTTAGGAACCTCTGACCTACTATTCTGATTTTCTTCTCAATATTCATGGCCAACACCTGGCTTTTAAATGAAAAGCTTTTGGTCTTTTCAATCACTTGCTGATAGGGTGAGACTGCATTGTTACCCATAAGCACATGACATAATTTAGAATCAATCTTGGCATCCAGTCTTGTATTTCTAATCAAATTTACAACCCACCTTTCAGCTTCTTCTGGAGACATGTTCAGTTTATCTGCCAAGATGTTAATGCTGATACACTGATGGATGCAACAAAAAGTCTCAAATATGAAGAGACAGACATTTTTAATGAAGTCCTCAAGACAAGCCACCAAGAAAACATCATTCACTAGCACTGACTCACATTCCCTCAGCTTTTTCTGAGCCCCATCAAAGTGAAAGTTAACATATAAGCATTCAACAAACTCTGTAATTGGGTCTTTACATGTGTAAGACTCCTGTTGAATAACTTGGACCAGATCTTTTAGCACCTGTGGCGTTTTCAAACATCTTTCTTTGTTATGACTGCTGTGGTCAAACAGTGGAGAATATGTGGACACATCGTCTGAATTGCATTAAGATACTGCGGATGGTAAAGGAAGAGATCGATAATGTTATCATGCCCTTGGGGTTATTGAAGAAAGCAAACAGAGACTAATGGATGAGCCATGTTCGCTGCTGAAGAGACTGAAGTGGAGAGCTCACAGAATTGTATCTATGGTCTCTTTTAGCCATGTAAGGTCTTCCATGGCTGCATCCCAATTCTGCATTAAGATTTCAGAAGCCAGTTTTCCCCAGAGTGAACTCAAAGCATTTCTGTCAGTTGCTGGAACCAACACTCTAAAGAAGTAAAGATATTCTGCTGCTCAAGATTAATTTCCACATTTATATAGGAATTTTGCATACCGAGAGTGTCTCTAAATATTCCTGCCTAAAACCATGCTTCTCTGCCAGGTAGTCAAATCGCATCTGACCATCCCTGTTTGACTGCATTTGCTTTGTAGTTTCTGGATCTTCAAATATCTTCACAATTGGTTCTGTTTCTGCCTGAAGCTGTTTCAGTTGTGCAGCAACAGTTCTTTTTTCTCTCAAAGAATGAGGAATATCATCAGAACAAAGGTTTTGGTATACATCCATAACAAAGGCTATCGTGTTGTTATCACTAAGAAGATCCAATTTCCCTTGTAATAATTCTTTTTCATTATATATCTCCTTTACAGAGAGAAACTCAAGCAATGAAAAGACTAGATGCCGATCCAAAAAGTGTGCAATGTGAGTAGTCAAGTCGTACTCCACCTTCTTGCCAAGGAAAAATAAAGTGTAGGAGTCTATTTTTTTTTTAAGTTAAACCCAGTAAACCAAGGAATTTAGGCCAATTTGTTAGTTCCTGAAATATGGAAAGAAAGCAACCACAATTAATGCTGGCGCTATGGTATTGGGTTGGCCAAAAAGTTTCTTCGGTTTTTAAGTTTAAAAATGACACATTTTTCACTTTCACCAAGAATTTTATTGAACAACTTATTCACCCTTTTGTTCCACTACCTTCTGCTATTTTCCAGGCAACTTCATAATTCCAACTTCCCAAAACTTTTTAGTTTTTTGAGCAAAGAACTGTTCCAGGTGCCTTTTATAGTCATCCAGGGAATTGAAATTTTTTCCATCAAGAGAATTTTGTAAAGACCGAAATCAATGGAAATCTGAAAATGCAATATCTGGTGAATACAGTAGATGAATCAGAACTTCCCAGCCAAACTGTAATCGTTTTTGCCTTGTCATCAAAGAAGCATGTCGTCCCGTGCTATCCTGATGGAAGATTATGCATTTTCTGTTGACTACTTCCGGACGCATTTTGTCGAGTGCTGCTTTCAGTCAGTCTAACTGGGAGCAGTACTTGCTGGAATGAATCGTTTGGTTTTCCAGAAGGAGCTCATAATAGAGGACTCCCTTCCAACTCCACCATATACACAACATCACTTTCTTTGGATGAAGACGGCCTTTGGTGTGGTTGTTGGTAGTTCTCTTCATTGCCCCACAATCTCTTCTATTCCACATTATTTTACAGTATCCATTTCTCATCACCCGTCACAATTTGTTTTAAAAACAGAATGTTTTCCTTACGTGTAAGTAGAGAATCGTATGCAGAAATATAGTCAAGATTTTTTTTTGCTTAACTTATGTGGAACCCAAACATCAAAGTGATTAACAAAATCAAGCTGGTGTAAATGATTTTCAGCTCTTGATTTGGATATTTTGAGTATGTCAGCTATCTCCCACATGTATAAGGTTGATTGCTCTCAATTATTGTCTCGATTTGATCACTATCAAACTTCAACTAGTCTACCTGACCGTGGAGCATCGTCCACTGATAAATCTCCAGCACAAAACTTCACAAACCACTTTTGACATGTTCAATCACTCACAGCACCTTCACCATACACTGCATAAATCCTTTTTTTGTATTTCAGTCGCATTCTTACCTTTCTTGAAATAATAAAGCATAATATGCTGAAAGTGTTGCTTTTTTCTTCCATCTTCAATATTAAAATGGCTACACAAAAATTCACCAATTTTGATGGTTTTTTTTTTAATGCACGCTGATATGATAGCTGTCACAATACAATCTAACAAAATTCGTTCTAATGAAGTTAGACAACTAAGCGCTACTAGAGCCATCCTACAGAAGAAAAAACAAATGAACTTTATGCCCAACCCAATAACTCTATGGTTACATGACCTTAACTAAGTGGTCTAACTCCTCTAGGCTACAGTCCCCTAAAACATGAATTGAAGTTGTTGGAATGAGCAATCTCAAATGCTCTTTCATCTCTGAAGTCTAATAATCCTATGTTTAAAATAAAGTAAGAGAGTAACTGAATAAAAAAGATTATGAGCATTGACACCAGGCAGATCTGGGTTCAAGCCCACATTCAGAAAACTTCCTTGCTCAATGGTTTTGGATGTATCATTTAATCTCTCTGAGATTCAGCTGACTTATCTGCAAAATAGAGAAAACAATTCTTGCTTCATAAGAACAAGTAAAACTAAAGAATAATGAGTTCCAATATAAATATTCAATATTTTCTTAAAATCATTGAAGAAAAAAATTCTCCCATTATATTTCTGTCCTTTGTAAGATAAAATATCACATAGAATGAAAAATCATGCCTACCCCCATATCAAATCTCCCCTCTCCCAATACTGCAAGGTTTAAATACAATAGTTAATTTTTTTAAAAGATTGGAAAGAAGGAAGGAAGAGGTAGAAAGAAATGGAGAAAAGAAAAGAGGAAGGGCTGTGGGGAAAAAAAGAAATATTTTTTTAATTCCAGAAGAGAACTCTTTCTCCTTAACCCAAAATGATTAAGTTAAATCATGACAGTACAGAGATATATAGAACATATGGAAAATTACATACTATAAAAATTAAATTGTCAATAGCTATGTATAAAAGGTATGACTACAAAAGGAATAAACATAAGCACTATAAGAAATATTTAACAGGTAAATACTACTTAAAATAGTTTTGGGAGTCCTAGACAGAGCAAGTAGGCAAGAAAAATAAAGGCATCTAAATTGGAAAGGAAGAAGTAAAACTGTCCCTCTTTGTAGATGACATAATATTATATGTAGAAAACCCTAAAGTCTCTACCATAAAACTGTTAAAACTAATAAATGAATTCAGTAAAGTTGTAGGATATGAAATCAATATAAAAAATCTACTGTGTTTCTATGCACTAACAACAAACTCTCAGAAAGAGAAATTAAGAAAACCATTCCATTTATAATTGCATCAAAAAGAATAAAATAAAAAAAATTTTTTTAAATAAAAATAAATAAATAAAAAAGAATAAAATACTCAGGGATAAATTTAACCAAGGTGAAAAACCTGTATTCTGAAAACTATAAGATACTGATTAAAGAAATTAAAGAAGACACAAATAAATGGAAAGGCATTTCATGCTCATGTATTGGAAGAATTAATATTGTTAAAATGTGCATACTACACAAAGCAATATACAGACTCAGTGAAATCCTTATCAAAATTCCAATGGCATTTTTTCACAGAAAAAAAGATCCTAAAACCTGTGTGGAGCCACAAAAGACCCCAAGTATACAAAGCAATCTTGAGAAAGAAGAGCAAAGCTAGAGGCATCACACTTCCTGACTTCAAACTATATTGCAAAGCTATAGTCATCAAAACAATATGGAACTGGCCTAAAAAAAGAGACATAGATCAATAGAACAAAGGTAGCTCCCAAATAAACTCAATGTATATGGTCAATTAATTTATGACAAAGGAGCCAAGAATATACAATGGGGAAAGGACAGTCTCATCAATAAATAGTGTTGGAAAAACTGGACAGCAACATGCAACAGAATGAAACTGGACCACTGTGTTACACCATACACAAAAATTAACTCAAATGGATTAAAGACTTGAATGTGAGACCTGAAACCAGAAAAGTCCTAGAAGAAAACATAGGAGGTAATTTCCTTGGCATAGTTTTTGTGATTTTTTTTTTTTTTTTGGATTTGAAATCAAAAGCAACAACAAAAGTGGGACTACATTAAACTAAAAAGCTTCTATACTGCAAAGGAAATCATCAACAAAATGAAAAGACAACATAGGAGGTAATTTCCTTGGCATAGTTTTTGTGATTTTTTTTTTTTTTTGGATTTGAAATCAAAAGCAACAACAAAAGTGGGACTACATTAAACTAAAAAGCTTCTATACTGCAAAGGAAATCATCAACAAAATGAAAAGACAACCTAGTAAATGGGAGAAAATACTTTCAAATCATATATCTAATGAGGGGTTAATATCCAAAATCTATAAAGAACTCATACAACTCATTAGCAAAAACAATTCAATTTAAAAATGGGCACAGGGCCTGAACAGACATTTGTCCAAAGAAGACATACAGATAGCCTACATGTACATGAAAATGTGCTCAGTGCCATTAATCATCAGGGAAAGGCAAATTGAGACCACAATATCACCTCACACCTGTTAGAATAGTATTATCAAAAAGACAAAAGATAAAAAATGCTAGTGAGGATGTGGAGAAAAAGGAACCCTTGTACACTGTTTGTGGGAATGTAAATTGGTGCAGCCGCTATAGAGTATGTAAGTCCCTCAAAAAATTAAAAATAGAACTACCATATGATCCAGCAATTCCACTTCTGGGTATTTACCCAAAGAAAGCAGAAACACTAACTGAAAAAGATATATGCACCCCCATGTTCATTGCAGCATTAGGTACAATAACCAAGATACAGAAACAACCTAATTGTCCATCAATGAATGAAAGGATAAAGAAGATGTGGTGTATATTTGTATACACTGGACTATTATTCAGCAAAAAAAAAAAAAAAAAAAGAATAAATTTTTTCCATTTGTGACAATATAGGTGCACCCTGAGCATATTATACTAAGTGAAATAAGTCAGACAAAAAATGACAAATACTGTATGGTCTCACTTATATGTGGAATCAAAAATAAAAAATAAAAAGAAGCTCGTAGATACAGAGAACAGCAGATTAGTGGTTGCAAATGGATGACAGGAGTCAAAAGGTACAAACTTCCACTTATGAAATAAATAAGTCATAGGGATGTAATGCACAGCATGGTGACTATAGTTGATAATACTGTCTTGCATATTTGAAAGTTAAGAGAGTAGATCTTAAAAGTTCTCATCACAAGAAAAAAATTACGAAGCTGTGTATCTTAACAGATCTTTCTTGGATTTACTGTAGTGATTATTTCTCAATATATACAAATATCAAATCATTATGCTATATGCCTGAAACTAATATCATGTTGTATGTCAATTATCTCTTTATAAAATAGTCAACAGCTGTATATGAAAAATATGATCACAAAAAAATGTATGGAAGCACTATGAGAAATATTTAACAGGTACCTATAAAAGAAAAGATCAGTCATTAAGATGCCAAATTCTCAAGAGTGTTTTTAAAGGATGATAAGTGGTATACTATTTTCTAGAAATGCTGGAAGTGTGGCCATAGAGGCTCCAACTAAATGTTGTTTGAATCTTGATTCCAACACTGTGCTCTATTAATGTGACTTTGGGCCACAGACTTGATATCAACACCTATCAAATGTAGATTATACTACCTACTTCTCTAATGAATCTGTTGCTTACTAGCCTGGTGGCCACATAACAAAATCAATTTAAATGCTCCCAGTCAGTTTCTGATCTAAGTTTTATCTCTTCTGAGAATTAAATGAGATAATGCATTCAAAGCACTTGCACATAGTAGTCATTCAATAAATATCAATAAATAATTAATATAAAGATTAGCATAAAAGTTTCAGTAACATGCAGTTAAAGATATTTACATGTGGATACCATTATTTCAATTATTTTAACACCCTAGTATTTTTAGCTCTGTCAAATGAATCTAAAATATTTGTGGTTTCTTCAAAAACTGATAAAGTTAAATGAAGATGAATTAATTTTCTAAAGATTCTATTACTTTTCATGGGACAAAGGAAAAACATGGCTACCTTAAGATTCACATTTTCCATGGAAGTCAAGTCATAGCACTACCATATCTGGATGTTGGTCAATGTATCCAAATATCCAAACATAATAACACAAACAGTACATGTCTAAAACACAAATAAATCTACTATTTATGTGTAGGCCATGAACATTATTTTTTAGAAATCTCAAGAATATGATAATATCTCAACAAATATCCTTTTATCTTCTTAGTATCTGAAATTCCAAAATTTAGTGCTTCTTTAAGTTTAAAGCTATGATCCCTCTTATCATATTCAAATACTCCTGAGAAACATACTTTTTAATGTAATCATTGGTCCTTCATACTTATTCTCATCTATAATCATGATTTGGACCAATTGCTTCCCCTGACACAGCCAGTCTCATAGTCCAGGTGACTTTTCCACTCCTCTTTGGCTGTGTACTTACAGTCCAACATAAGCCCATTTGAAATGATTAAACAGCAGTGATACTGCTCACACTATGAACTAAATGTCTTTATTTTTATGTTTTATTATATTTTATAAGTAAATATGTAGGTATATTTTACAGATCCTAAAAAATGCAAGTCAAAGAAAATCAGTATCATATTTCACTCAGAGATATCCTACGTAAATAGCATCAAAGAACTCATACCGTGCTGTTTTCATATATCAGAAGTATTTCCCTGATGATTAATTTTTATAAGTAATGATTATTTTTATAAGTAACTGTCCTAATGAATGTTTAATATGCATTCACACACTTGTGCTATAATTGTTTTCAACAACCTGATTGCTAATGCTAATTTTTCTGCATGACAATAAATATATTTATAAATAAACACGTGAGAACCTACATATTACTTTAGCTTCCTAAGAGGGGCGTTCCTGATCCAAAGTTAATAAATCATCTACTTTTGCTAAGTACTTTATTTGCTTTCCTGAAAGATCATAGAAGTTAATTTTAAATAAGATCACTGTCTAAATCCTTCCAGTAACATTTAATTTTAGTTTAATGGAAAAATAACTAATTCATGTTCATTATGGAAAATTTAGAAGATACGGGGAAAAATGAAAAGTTCTGAGAAATTTTACCATTTACAATGAATGGTTGTTCTAGTTTTCACCAGAGCTTTTCTGTGCATATTACACACATATTTTTTAAAGGGCAATACAGAATATACAATTTTGAGCTCTACATTCTTTTTCTCTTTACATGGTATCATAAGCATTTTCTAATGTTCAATTCTCTTGTTTTCTTCTTTATCCCAGTAGTCACCACTGTCTACACTGTTGCCTTAATCAGAAACTCAGAGGAATCACTCCAGGCACAACTTTCTCTCTTTTTCCAACATCAGCAGCTTAAGCCTTCACATGCCCTCTCCTAGAATAACTCATGTGAGCTTCAGCTTCCCTCCAACCATATTTCCACTGTTTCTCTCACTTGTGCTATTGCAGGTACCCCTTACCAGGTCTTTCTATCTCCAACCCAGCCATCTTGTATCCCATAATCCATGATGCTAGAGAATCTTCTTTCTAATATTGAGACAAAATCCTGTTATCCCAATGATTACAATGATTCCTTTAAGTTAAAACGCTGGTTTTTCAGTGTAACATCGTTCTCATACACTTCTTTAGCTTCCTTCATTTCTTGACATTGTCCCCATTATAACTTGCCCTCAGGAAATGCCAACCCACTTGTTCTTCCTTGACTGTGTGTTGCTCTCCATGAGTATGTAAATTCTCTATTAAAAGTCTCCTGTAGAGACTATGGAGGCACACAATACCTATATTTAAGTCCTGGCTGTGCCTGCTGTTGACCTTGGGCAATTCACTTAACTTGCAGGTACTTCAGTTTCCTCACTTGTAAAATTAGGTTAGTAACAGTGCTTACCCATGGGATAGTGATGAGGAGTGAATGAGTAAGGAGCTTGGAACAGTAACCCACACAAGTAAGTGCTATGTAAATGTCTCTTAAACTGAGGCTATCATGTTGCCTCTTATAATGCTTAGCTTGCACACCCTGCTTAACTTTGAGATCGCTGCAAAAGCATTTTCTTGAAACTAGACTGAGATGCCTGCCTTTACTCTTTGACCTTTGTCCTATCACTCTGCACACAGTGTTGAAATCGTCTACATTTGTGACTCCCAAAATGGTCAGTTGTCTGAGAGAAGAGATTGTCCCTTTCCTCTCTTCATTACCAGAATCTAGCACAAAGCCTAAGCAAGGCCCTGTTGGTTGTGGGCCATCAGTATCTGTTTTGCAAATGAACTGGCAATTTTGATTAAGGTCTTGTTCACTACTTTTTCTTTTCACGTGCACTGTGTTTTCAAGACCCTGGTTAAATTTAAGAAAATAGTTAAAGGACCAAACCTTACAATAGATTACAAGCATGCGATCTAATTTAAAAAAGAGACCGAGTCAGAATCCACTTTTATCTGGCATTTTACTATATTATTTTCATGCAGAAAGCAAGTAGCACATGCCACATAATACTTTAAAAATTAGCAACCCACCAGTTATATTTACTGAGATTAAAATTTGTAGCAATCAGAACTAAGCATGATAAGAAGACATGAAATAAATAAAAAGACATAGACCCTACTTTTAAAGGTGCTTGGGGTGCTCTTGAGTTTCAGAGTATACATCCACAAGATTATTTAAGAATACTTAAAGACCTGTGACAGGCTATAATTCAGAGGATAAGCAAACTAGAACAATGTATTATCCATAAGTATAAAGAATACATAAATGGAACCAGTAGGACAGAATCATTCAGCTCAACAATGAAATGACTTTTAATTCAGATTATAAAGTCAGACAATTGTACAAGGATTTGAAGAGAGGTTAAAAATAGTTATGAGAGATGAATAGCACACTTAGTCACAAAAGCAGAAATAAAACAGATGAACTGAAAGATTTTTGGAAGATGTAAAACAGTTGGCAAATTCTCTCTGTCTGACATTCTATGAGGAAATGAAATAGGTGAGTATGCTACAAAGCCTGGAATTCTCTTTCCATACAAGTCTTTAAGGAAAGATGAGTAAGATAAAACCACTTTTTAAATGAAGATGTTGCAAATATATAGATATTCTTGTAACACCACTAATGTTATTATGAAGTTTATAACAATATTATTAGTAAATAATAATATAGTAATAGTATAACAAAGGATATAATGGTGATAATTACCATTATATTAATAGAATAGGGAAAGCAAGATATAAGGACAAATATAAATATTCTAGATTATGTTATTTACATACTTGAAAAACTGAGTACCTGAGTATCTAACATGAACTATACCAAAGAACATGCTATTACTTTCCTAATAAAAAGAAAGAGCTTCAAAGGCAAACAAATAATTTCCAAAGTCTTTTGGTCTCCAAGTCACTCTTACACAAGAGGAATTTGATGAGTTAAGTGTAAATGAATAAGAAACATGTGGATTACATTTTCTTTAAAAATACACAAGCGTTTAAAAATAAAGGAGAAAAAGTGTTTGGCACAGTGCATTTTCTGTAAAGCCAAACCAAAAACATTTGAGACAGTTTTAGATTGTAGTATGACCTTCAACATTGTTGTGTTTGTCTATTAACCTAAAAATAAACACTATTTTTCAGTAGAAGAACTGAAGCCATAAAATATACACCAAGGTATGGATATGAATGAATAAGTTCTTAAGGATTTTACTGAGGTTTTTTTTTTTTTTTAATAATCTCGCATCCAGAGATGTTGAAGCAAATGCCGACCACATGTGTCATACTCTGTGTCTATTCCATTATTTCTTTATAATGTTTCTGGTTCATGTATTAGAGGAGACAACATCCGAATATGTGTAAAAAAAATGTCAACCTTCCCCTAGTGGTAAGATTGACTTAACCTCAACTTGTACTCTTCAAATAGTTCCAATGTATTCTCAATGTGCATCATTATTAATACTTTGGTCCATGCTTTATTCCAATTACTGCCTATGTATTTGTTGGAAACACATTGTCTATGATGACACTCTTTTCCTGTAAATAGGCAAGAATTGTACTGAAACTTGAAGAGCTGGGTTATTTTGAGATTTACTGGTGGGTAAGTCAAGATTGTGGAACACACCACTATGCCAGGCAATGTCCAACTTAGCCAGCAACCAGTGGAGAGAACAATTAAGCAAGAACACCAAAGAAAGTTGGTGTTTTTATTTTTGTTGTTTGCTGCTGTCTCACCTGGTGTTTCTATTCAAGCATGCATGACACTTCAGTGATTTGGGATCATTGCTTTGCTCTTCTTGAATTATTGATATTGTAATGATCATTTTGCTATTCCTCAAATTCTCCCAATCATCCTGCAATACTTCATCAACTTTATTCCTTTTATGCCAAGCACAAAGTTTTGTCAGCTATTTATTTGTACCTTTCCTCAAAGTCATCCTTTCTTTTTTCTTTCCATGGCCAGCTTCCCAAAGGAGACACTTATCTCTCTACCTCTAACCTGCAGTTACAAAAAGGAAGAAATCATCAGTCTCCCTACGGGTATGAACCTGTAGCCTGATGACAGGAACTTGGGGTTTGGGCACTTATTCTGCATTTCTGGGCTGCTTTGCTGAATACTGTTTATTCTATCACTTTTCTACTTAATAATCTTTGAAAACACCCCATTGCTCAAAAGCTAAAATCCTAGCCCAGAATACTAGAAAGCAGTATTTACTCAATAAATATTTGTTGAAAGAATGGAAGTATTCCTCTCATTTATAGCTGTCTAAAATCTATCTCCAAACCACCTCTTACTACATTTTGAATCACAAAAACTCTGTGGTAGGCAGAATGGCTCTCCAAAGATATCCATCCCCTAATCATTGGAACCTATGGATATGTTATGCTACATAGTAAAAGAAGGTTTGTAGATATAAATTAAGGTTACAGACCTTAAAATAGGGAGTATAATATGAATTATCCAGACATGTTCAATATAATCACATGAGCACTTAAAGGTAAAGAATCTTTTCTGACTGGAGGCAGAAAACATGTGGCAGAAGGGAAAGCAAGATATATATGACAGAAGGGAAAATCAGAGAGATTCCAAGCAGGAGCCAATTTGATGTGCCCTTCCTGACTCTGAGATGCAGGGACCCACAGGGAAGGACCTAAGAGCCACTAGATGTTAATGACAGCCCCCAGAAGACAGCCAGCAAGGAAATGTGGACCTCAGTCCTACAATCACAAAGAACTGGATTTTTCCAAAAACTTGAATGAGTTTGGAAGAAAATTCTCCAGGGCCTCTTGACAAAAGCCCAGCTGAACAACATCTTTATTCCAGAGTAGAGAAGAGAAACAGAGCAGAGTAAATAGCCAAGTGAACAGAAATGTAGAATAATACATTTGTGTGATTTTAAGCTAAGTTTTTGTAATTTGTTACAGAAGCAATAGAAAACGAATACACTCTCAAATAAGTCGTCCTTGAGTTATACCCACGTGTGTCATTGCCTTCACCTCTGACTGGCACACTACTTATGACAGTAACACTCCTTTTATATCAATTCCCAACCCAACTCTAGCTCACAGAAACTTCTTTAAAAAAATTACACTGGGTCCCTCCCAGCAAAATATTTTAATTAGTTAAGGTTTATAAAAGAAAATACTTAGGAGAATCTCTTTGTTTTAATTAAAAGAAGAGTATACATTTTGGATTACTTGATACTATATATGACTTTCTCTTTTGATTTATAACTATAGGCATTTAAGAAAAAAAAATTTAAGCCAGTACTTAGCAAACCTAAATATTCATGTATAACATCTAGAGGTTCTATTAAAATGCAGATTCAGATTCAGTAGGTCTGGGGTAGGACTGGAGATTCTTCATTTCTTGTGAGCTTTAATTATATTCTGTCACTTATTTTTTTGTGTGACCTTGGGTAAATTATTTCAGAATCTGAACCTAAATTTTCTCATCTGTAAAATGGATATAATAAGTAAAAATATGATCATGAATATAAGGGAAATGTTGCTTCTTGTGCCCTATGACACAACCAACCCCTTAGCCTACTGTAATCTAAGCTGCATTTTTCATAGACGGAGCTCATCAAACTTATCACATCCCATATGAAACTATAGCCACATTTTTCTACTTTTCTGTTATAGCAACTCAGGAAGTATCAGCAAAGCAGCGCAGAAATTCAGAGAGTGAATGCCCTTGGATGAATCCATCCATCAGTGGAGCTAGGGATTAGTAATCAAGGACCCAGGCTCTGCTTCTTCATTCAACAAGTACATTCAACACACCTCTTTAGAGAGAATGAAGCCCACAGTGGGATTAAGTGCCAGTTGTTAACAGTGAGAACAAATAGGTTCCTTTCCTGTGTCACTTTCCTCATCTCTTCATTTCTGTTTCTGGGTATCACCTTCTAAATAAGCTACATTTTAATAAGCCCTTGTCTTAAGTTCTGCTTTAGCACCATGATCACTCATCCTTTCACCTGTTTTAGAATAGGATGACCAGCAGCAGAGAGAGAGAAAACATTGGCTTATGGTGTAACTTCAATATTGAACTACGTGGGGACAATGGCAATTTTAAAGACCATGGAATAAGGTGAATTTTTAATTTTTGCGTGTGTTTGTTTGTTTCTTTATATTGGAAACCTTGCAGAAAAACAATGACAGTCTGAAGTTATCCACCTATGAATTCAGGGAATGCTGGAGAAGCCAAAGGGCCTTCATGGAAATTTTTCAAAACTTTTGTTTCCTACAGCTAGGGGTAACCTTTGCTGAAATTCAAGCACAGGATTTAATAGTAAATGTAGAAAAACTGCAAAGGAGACAATATTTGGCCTCAGTGTCTTCTAGGCTAAAATTATGGTGAAGATACAGAGTAAGCAGGAGCCTGAGGTCTGGAATGGTGATAGCTGTTGTACCCAAGAAGGCATGCATTAGTGTGAAGAACACTAGCGTCTTTGAGAAGTTCATTGTGGCTGTCCTCTGTAAGACAGAATTAGCAGGAGGAGATGATGCCATGAGAGATAGGGCCCTCGTGTCAATGAAGATGACACGGTTCCCGAATAGCAAAGACCAGATGGTGGCACATAGCCATCAGGAGCAAAGTCAATATAATTACTATAAAGCACAGCAATACTAGTATGATAAACGAGGGGTCCTTAAATTATGGGGTTCTTTGACAATTATAAGACACTGTGATATGTCTAAGAGTGAAATAAATGAGCAGCCAGCAAGGGTGATGCTGGATATGAATAAAAAACTTCAAGAGAAAATAAACCAAGGCTTCTATTAGCTTCTGCAATGAAAAATCACTATTTCTTGCCCAGTTTCCAGATCTGAGCTAACCTCACACACAGGGCCTGGTGACCCAAAGGGAGATAAATTCTCCTGAGGAAAGACTCTGTCATGCCACCAAAGGCATGCATAATAAATGTTTCACCAATCTCTCCTTGAAAGAACCTATGGCCTTAAAGTAACTGCATATTGAGGAGGAAGAATACCCAAGATCTATCATAAGGCATTGAAAACTGAGCCTTACTTGATACTGAAATTAAAGTGACCCTAATCCCTAATATATTATTGCAAGGCAGTAAATGGATTTCTCGCCTAAACTTATCTTGCAATGGATCCAATCATTTCACGGACTTACCCTATGTCATTTTCTAAAACCCTGAGTTTTTAATCAGGGTTTAAACAAATATTTAGAAGCTGTTGGAAGACTTACATTCGATTTGTGATCTAGAGAATAAGAGGTAATAAGATAGTAAGGGTAAAATATCATGCCTGTACCCAGTACTAGAATACACAGGTGTGGGAATCAAATGTTGAAAGGATTAACCATTGTCACCATGCTTCTCAATGACCCATTGGGGAGTTTGTGCTGCTCATTCCTGCAACTTTAAATTCTGCAAGATTCAAGATCTTTAACCCCAGCAGGGAAATGTTTCTTCTAAGGGATGTACTAAGGAGTCCTCCAATCCTAAAGCTTCAACTTATGATTAGTCATTCTGGGCACCTCATACCTGTAGACCAGCATGTAAATAAAGGAATTAGTAAACTGAGAGCATTGTTGACTGTGATTATCGTGAATTTCTATAGTTGCTGTCACGTCATGGAGGCATGGAGGAGTATTTGGGGCACTGAGGTGGATCACCGTGGTTTTTGTCGGCATCTCTATATTCAACGATAACAGAAAAAGGCATTTTCAGAAATAACTGCCTGAAAAGGGGCAAGGTAACCAAAGACTCAGATGCCTAAGGGATGAAGGTCTGTGTTTCTCTTTTAGGTAGGCAGCTTATATGTCAACTGGGGAGCTGTCCAAGTGTGAGAGGACTCTAGAATGGGTGGTAGAGCAGGGAAATGATGAACATAAGGCATAGAATTGGGACGCACAGCTGTAGCAGGAAATAGAGCCTGCTATACGAAACCTGTCTTTAACCCTTTTTCTCAAGAATTGGTGACCAGACACACCTTTGAAAAGTTATTAAAAAGCTGAATTTCATGTGAGGCAGTGACATTTCTGAGCAGTGAAAAGGGATGCTGTAGAATACCATTTGGGGGTTCTGTGTTAAGGTCCCCTGAGCAAACCTGCAATGTCAGCTGCAATTGTGGAGTGCTCCCTGCCATGCACTCAAGCAGCATCTCACCGCATGTGCTGGCTGCTTTGCTATTCTGATTGATAGTTTTTGCAGAAGTTACAGGAAGCTCACTCACCCTGCACACAGGGTAGCTTGGAAGTGTGAGATAACTAGTGCCCATAGGGCACAACCCTCAACAGTGATGGACAGATGTGATGGTGAAGGACCCAGCTTTCTCTCCTTCAGAGAAACAATTCTAAGGGTCCCCAGCAGGACTGAGCCCCAGTTGCCCTCAGTGGTAATTTACTCTTTATTGACATCTAGTCCTTCCATGCCTTCCATGCCTCATCCATCTTACTCTATCATACAGTCTGCCTACTGTCATTACTTTACAATAGTTATATGAACAAATGCAGTGTCCCTAGGTCCCCTCTTCTCAGGACAGCTGGTTAAAACCCTATGAGAAATGCCTGTCCCTTGCAATATCTCATCATGCTCCCAGACACACTTACCTCAATCTAATGTGTTTTTAATTGTAAGAATCTAGCATGGTCAAACCTGGAGTAAAATATTTAAGATGACGAGAGTTTAAACTTTGAGAATTATAAAATTCCAGATTCAAGGTGACTCCTAATTGATTCCATTTAAAACAGAACCACTTATCTCAAGAAAATGAACTTGAATAAAATTATAAGTAGGTGAGAGTATGAGTAGTCATGTTACGGTTAACTGATAGGAAACATAGTTATTTTTTCAGACTAGATATGCCCAGTGAATATATATGAATAGTTAGAATCTTTTATAAAACTTCTGAAGAAATAATATCTTTATATATTATTTCTGCATGTATTAGATTCAAAGACTTTAAGAGAAATCCTTGGATCATAGAATGTTAAACAGGAAGGACCTTGAACAGCTTCCAATTCTGTCCTCTGTCTTTCTGTTGTCTTTCTTGCCCAGGAAAATCAATGCAGCGTTAAGGTTAAACACAGAATCTGGAGCCAGATAAGCTTGGTTCCGGTCCTGACTGTAACCAAATTAATGCATTTTTCCATCTCTCAGTTTCCCACCCCTGCAATGGAGATGATAATAGGAGTAGCTAATGACAGGGTTATTGGAGAACTGAGTGACTTAATACATAGGAGATCTTAAAACAATTTGTTACATGTTAACAACACAATAAGTTTTATTATTTTTTGTTTGTTTGTTTTCCTTCATTCAGCAACTGTTTACTGAGCACCTGCTATATGCAGTCACTGACCAGGCGTTAGAACTATAAAGATGACTGTCATGGTCTCTGCCTTCCAGATGCTGAGAAACTGGGAAGAAATGAATACAAGATGGAAAGGACAGTGCAACAGGATAAATGAATATATTTCACTGGAGCAGTCTTTTCAGATGAGATGATATTTTAACTAGCTCTTGAAAGTTAAGTAAGAGCATTCTGGGAAGTTGTTGCTGCTGCTGCTGACGATAATGATGATAATAAATAGTAATTAATAATACAATCTTTAGTTAGTGGATAACATTTACTTGCTCCTCACTATAGGCCAATTTGTAATATCAATATGTATTATTTTGCTTAATCTTCATGAGTTTGGTTTCATTTTTTGTTTGTTTCTTTATTGAGGTATAGTTGATTTACAATGTTGTGTTATTTTCAGGTATACAGCAAAGTGATTCTCTCTCTCTCTCTATCTATCTATCTATCTATCTATATATATATATATATATATATATATATTCTTTTTCAGATCCTTTTCCACTATACATTATTACAAGGTATTGAATACAGTTCCCTGTACTATAGAGTAAGACCTTGTTGTCTATCGATTTTTTATGCTGTAGTGTGTATCTGTTAGTCTGAAGCTCTTCATTTACCCTCCTGCTTCCCCTTTGGTAACCATAAATTTGTTTTCTATGATGGACCTAGAGATTATCATACTAAGTGTAGTAAGTCAGATAGAGAAAGACAAATATCACATGATATCACATGATCACTTATATGCAGAATCTAAAAAAATGAAACAAATGAAATTATATACAAAACAGAAACAGCTTCATTTTTATCTTTAGCCTTGAATTTAGGAATCTGAGGCAGAGAGAGATTCTGACATTTTCCCAAGGTCACTGGGAGAGTTAATGGCAGAGCTGCAGAGCGAGCTGGAGCAGAAAGGCATTTTAAGCAGTGAGATAAACAGTGGAGAGCATGCTTAATTATGAAAAAGCAAGGCTTGATGCTGAAGGAGAAAAAATTCAGAGTGGCTTGAGTACTCAGTGTTCAAGGTGTTAAAGATGGTGGAAAATGGTTAAGAATCCTGAATATTTTGCTAAAAGCTTCAGCGTAACACAGAAGGACCCAGTAGGAAAGGAGAAGCTTGTGGAAGTATATGAGGAGAAAAACAAGAGTAATGCTACCTTTTACAAAGAAATCGACATCCATCATACATCATCTCACTTAATTCTTTCAACAACCTGTGATCAATGTAACAGTATTCTTGTTTGAAAAAAGAAAAAAAAAGGAAGCATACATTTAGAGAGCTCAGTTATTTTCCTAAGGATTTAGGGATGACAACTCTGGAGGCGGTATACTTGAGTCACATCATAATTGGAGGGAAGGGTTAGAGGGAGGATATGGTAAAGTCAAATGTGACTGTGGTTTCTGGAGTAGGGCACTGAGTTAGAAATGACACCATTAAATGAGATTTACAACAGAGTGTGAGGGTCACAGGAGGACATAAGGAATTCAGGTTTTGCATAAAGACTTCGTACCGATTATCAGACTTCCTGGTAACAGAAGCTTTTAGATGAGCCGTTGAAATATACATCTAAGTTCTAAAGAGACGATAGATTAAAATGACAAAAAAGGTAATTATTTGAAATGTATTAATGAACTTTATGCTTTTACTTTTCTGCATATATAACCATCATACCTATTGACCTGAGATCCAGGGCTATAGGCATCAGTCACTGGGGAATGAGAAAATTAAAGTCTGTTTCAGAAGCAATGTAAAGAGAAAAAGAGATGATGATGGAGTACCAATAATATTTTACAGTAAGACAGTGATTTTAAATCCCAACACTGTAGAGAAAAATAAAGATTAGTTTGATTTCTTTAGTTTCTATTCATATATGAAGGGCTAAACTAGGTGTTTTCCAGTAGAGAGAGCAGCCACATTCCCCTGAGGTCAATATGGAAAGAAAGGTGACAATGGGATAAGTGAAATAACACTTTACCCTGACCTTGGAGGTTGGTCAGAAAATGGAGGTGGGGGAGAGAAGGAGATTGCCTTGTGACTCAATATTCCCGCTCTGCAGTTGATCTGGAGGTGAGGAAAGTCTATTAGACAATTTGAGGAGAGTAGCAAATTCAGGGACTTGTGACTCACACCTTCCATTGAGATCATTTGGGTGGACCCAGGACACTCTGCAAACTGTGTTAATGTGAGGTACCCCAGTCTGATCAAGAAGGTGGAGCAGGGACTTCCCTGATGGTGCAGTGGTTAAGAATCCGCCTGCCAATGCAGGGGACACAGGTTTAATCCCTGGTCTGTGAAGATCCCACATGCCGCGGAGCAGCTAAGCCCGTGCACCACAACTACTGAGCCTGTGCTCTAGAGCCCACAAACCACAACTACTGAGCCCACACATCTAGAGCCCATGCTCCACAACAAGAGAAGCCACTGCAATGAGAAGCCCTTGCACTGCAATGGAGAGTAACCCCCACTCGCTGCAACTAGAGAAAGCCAGCACGCATCAACAAAGACCCAGCACAGCCAAAAATAAAGAAATGAAATAAATTAATTTAAAAAAAGGAAGGTGGAGCAGCATGGTAAGAGACATGGTTGACACTCTCTTGGTCCTGCCATAGTTCTATAGAAGAGGGACCACGTTGGAAGTCACCAGGTCTGTGAGTAGGGCTACTGTAGTGGGATGAGTTAACTTGGGTCAAGACCAGACAGATGCATGGAGGAGAATTGCATGTCTCTGCCAAATGAAACCACAGGTCAGCTGAATTAACCAGGTGGGAGATGTCTATGCTCCTGGAAGGACAGTCACAACCCTAAGTTCAAAATCTCAAACTTTAGTTTCAGAGGCATGTAGGAGGCCTAACTACAAAGTAGACAAGACTGATGGTAAAGATATCAGTTAGTGCATGTGCAGTAAACAGAGGGAGGCTGAACGAAAAGAAGACAAAACTAAGAGCCACCATGAAGATATATGAATGACATGCCTCTTCCTCTATCCTGAAAATTCACCTTCTTAGCAAGTGAAGTAAGAGAAGGCGAAAAATAGCTGAACCCAGTTTCTATTTGCTGTCTTTGTCTTTGTGCCTATTTTTATCATCTATGTTTTTTTGTGTACCTTTTGTGGTTTTAATTGAGCATTTTATATGACTCCATTTTCTCCTTTCTTTGCATATCAGTGATACTTCCAAGACCACTTTCTTACTTTGTTTTCAATTTTGCATTTTTAAATTGAAATATAGCTGATTTACAATATGAGTTTCTGCTGTACAGCATCATGATCTCATATTTTAATAGATTATACTCCATTTAAAGTTATAATAAAATGGTGGGTATATTTCCTGTGTTGTACACTACATCCAAGTCCACTTTCAATTAATACTTCATGGGTAGTGTGAGTACTTTAAAATAACAAAATAATCCTAATTCCTTCCCCTTATCCCTTGTATTACTATCATCATTCATTTCACTTATATATAAGCATACATAACAAATATACATAAGATATACACATAAGCATAATTAAAACATTTTCTATTATTAATTTGAAAAAAATTGTTAGAACAATGAAAACTAAGAAAAAAAATTTATTTTACTTTCACTTATTCCCTTTCTTTATATAAATGAGTATCTACATTATTTTCTTTTTCTCAAAAGAGGTTTTTTTTTTTTTTAATATGTCTTGTGAAGCAGGTCTAAGTGGCAAGAAATTTCCTCAATTATTGCTTGTCTAAGAAAGTTTCTATTTATCTTTCACTTTTGAAGGATAATTTTACAGCATCCAGAATTCTCATGTTTTTTTTTTTTTTTTCCTCTCAATACTTGAAATACATTGTTCCACTCTCTTCTTACTTGAATGCTTTCTAAGGAGAAGGTGAATGTAATTTTTATCTTTATTCCTCTATAGATATGGTGTTTTTCCCCCTCTGGCTTCTTC